>NW_028327174.1:98492817-99133100 GCF_987537825.1 Furipterus horrens | reverse complement strand
GCTGTGACCCCTTCCTGCAACGGTACCGGTGAGGTGTTAAACTACGTGAGATGGCTCCCCTTTATCTACCCAGTCGATCGCGTTTACCGCCTCGCCCTGTGGCACCCGACCGAGAATCTGCTGAGTACCGACGTACCTGTTTGCAGACTTCTTCGTCTGGGCCCTCTAAACGTGTACCGTCCATTCGTAGACTCTTTGGATGCGAAGCCTCAGTATTGTGACGTCGGCTCGCACGTCGCCCCTTGGCGATGTGAATTTCCCGTAAGTGCACTTTGATGAGCATGGACGCTCTGATTTCAAAGGGACCCGTTCAAACACAACCCCTGTAACTCTGTGAAGTCACAGAAGACGCGCCAGGCCACGAGCCTTCATGTGGATGGACCCACCCTGAGAATGGGGGTGGACCCACGCCGAGAATGGGACACATCTTAGTGCTAATGCCACTGAGCATCAGCATCTGGATGTGGCCCATTCCGAGCAAAACTCGTGCCTGTGAGCCTCCCGAACCTGACCTCTCTGGGTCATCGCTAGTCAATGTGAATCTAATAAGCGTCGAAATTCTGAATCTTCAAATGCTCCCAACCTCATGTCCCTTTTCCCTGGCCCGTTTTGAGTATCTAACCCTGAGATCTTGTGTCATCCCTGCAAAAGTTCAGTGCTGAGCCAGGAAGCCTCAGTGCAAACTTTTAAAGTTGAACAGCTCCCATTTAAACGACCACCCCCCCCAAAAGCAATCGAGGCCCAATTAAACAACAATAAAGAAGTGACCCTGACTATGCCCCTCTTGGACCTGTGTTGCACAGATGATGTAAGAAACCGTATGTGTACACTTCTGAGCACACAGGCCCCGAGTGCGGCCTAGGGGGCTATGATCGCTGAATCATAGACCCCGCTCGCGACAGAGAAGCCCTTAGCCATGGATCTTACAGAATACAAAAGTATTCTGACCAAGAAATGGTTTGGGTGAAGAAACCTGCTGGCATGGAATTTCAGTGTCCTCAGACCTCCTTAGCATAGCTCCCTCTGAACATGGACTCTCAGGGCCTCAAGACTTTGAAGATCCATTCAAGAAGCCTGGAATGTCCTGACCATGGATGGCCCTATAATATCCTCCCTAATCAGTGCCCCTGTGGCCTATGTGCCACCTCTGTAAGAGGTAAGCCCCGTTTATGCATCTTCCAGAGCCTGGAACTCCCAAGCTGTGACCCCTTCCTGCAACGGTACCGGTGAGGTGTTAAACTACGTGAGATGGCTCCCCTTTATCTACCCAGTCGATCGCGTTTACCGCCTCGCCCTGTGGCACCCGACCGAGAATCTGCTGAGTACCGACGTACCTGTTTGCAGACTTCTTCGTCTGGGCCCTCTAAACGTGTACCGTCCATTCGTAGACTCTTTGGATGCGAAGCCTCAGTATTGTGACGTCGGCTCGCACGTCGCCCCTTGGCGATGTGAATTTCCCGTAAGTGCACTTTGATGAGCATGGACGCTCTGATTTCAAAGGGACCCGTTCAAACACAACCCCTGTAACTCTGTGAAGTCACAGAAGACGCGCCAGGCCACGAGCCTTCATGTGGATGGACCCACCCTGAGAATGGGGGTGGACCCACGCCGAGAATGGGACACATCTTAGTGCTAATGCCACTGAGCATCAGCATCTGGATGTGGCCCATTCCGAGCAAAACTCGTGCCTGTGAGCCTCCCGAACCTGACCTCTCTGGGTCATCGCTAGTCAATGTGAATCTAATAAGCGTCGAAATTCTGAATCTTCAAATGCTCCCAACCTCATGTCCCTTTTCCCTGGCCCGTTTTGAGTATCTAACCCTGAGATCTTGTGTCATCCCTGCAAAAGTTCAGTGCTGAGCCAGGAAGCCTCAGTGCAAACTTTTAAAGTTGAACAGCTCCCATTTAAACGACCACCCCCCCCAAAAGCAATCGAGGCCCAATTAAACAACAATAAAGAAGTGACCCTGACTATGCCCCTCTTGGACCTGTGTTGCACAGATGATGTAAGAAACCGTATGTGTACACTTCTGAGCACACAGGCCCCGAGTGCGGCCTAGGGGGCTATGATCGCTGAATCATAGACCCCGCTCGCGACAGAGAAGCCCTTAGCCATGGATCTTACAGAATACAAAAGTATTCTGACCAAGAAATGGTTTGGGTGAAGAAACCTGCTGGCATGGAATTTCAGTGTCCTCAGACCTCCTTAGCATAGCTCCCTCTGAACATGGACTCTCAGGGCCTCAAGACTTTGAAGATCCATTCAAGAAGCCTGGAATGTCCTGACCATGGATGGCCCTATAATATCCTCCCTAATCAGTGCTTCTGTGGCCTATGTGCCACGTCTGTAAGAGGTAAGCCCCGTTTATGCATCTTCCAGAGCCTGGAACTCCCAAGCTGTGACCCCTTCCTGCAACGGTACCGGTGAGGTGTTAAACTACGTGAGATGGCTCCCCTTTATCTACCCAGTCGATCGCGTTTACCGCCTCGCCCTGTGGCACCCGACCGAGAATCTGCTGAGTACCGACGTACCTGTTTGCAGACTTCTTCGTCTGGGCCCTCTAAACGTGTACCGTCCATTCGTAGACTCTTTGGATGCGAAGCCTCAGTATTGTGACGTCGGCTCGCACGTCGCCCCTTGGCGATGTGAATTTCCCGTAAGTGCACTTTGATGAGCATGGACGCTCTGATTTCAAAGGGACCCGTTCAAACACAACCCCTGTAACTCTGTGAAGTCACAGAAGACGCGCCAGGCCACGAGCCTTCATGTGGATGGACCCACCCTGAGAATGGGGGTGGACCCACGCCGAGAATGGGACACATCTTAGTGCTAATGCCACTGAGCATCAGCATCTGGATGTGGCCCATTCCGAGCAAAACTCGTGCCTGTGAGCCTCCCGAACCTGACCTCTCTGGGTCATCGCGAGTCAATGTGAATCTAATAAGCGTCGAAATTCTGAATCTTCAAATGCTCCCAACCTCATGTCCCTTTTCCCTGGCCCGTTTTGAGTATCTAACCCTGAGATCTTGTGTCATCCCTGCAAAAGTTCAGTACTGAGCCAGGAAGCCTCAGTGCAAACTTTTAAAGTTGAACAGCTCCCATTTAAACGACCACCCCCCCCAAAAGCAATCGAGGCCCAATTAAACAACAATAAAGAAGTGACCCTGACTATGCCCCTCTTGGACCTGTGTTGCACAGATGATATAAGAAACCGTATGTGTACACTTCTGAGCACACAGGCCCCGAGTGCGGCCTAGGGGGCTATGATCGCTGAATCATAGACCCCGCTCGCGACAGAGAAGCCCTTAGCCATGGATCTTACAGAATACAAAAGTATTCTGACCAAGAAATGGTTTGGGTGAAGAAACCTACTGGCATGGAATTTCAGTGTCCTCAGACCTCCTTAGCATAGCTCCCTCTGAACATGGACTCTCAGGGCCTCAAGACTTTGAAGATCCATTCAAGAAGCCTGGAATGTCCTGACCATGGATGGCCCTATAATATCCTCCCTAATCAGTGCCCCTGTGGCCTATGTGCCACCTCTGTAAGAGGTAAGCCCCGTTTATGCATCTTCCAGAGCCTGGAACTCCCAAGCTGTGACCCCTTCCTGCAACGGTACCGGTGAGGTGTTAAACTACGTGAGATGGCTCCCCTTTATCTACCCAGTCGATCGCGTTTACCGCCTCGCCCTGTGGCACCCGACCGAGAATCTGCTGAGTACCGACGTACCTGTTTGCAGACTTCTTCGTCTGGGCCCTCTAAACGTGTACCGTCCATTCGTAGACTCTTTGGATGCGAAGCCTCAGTATTGTGACGTCGGCTCGCACGTCGCCCCTTGGCGATGTGAATTTCCCGTAAGTGCACTTTGATGAGCATGGACGCTCTGATTTCAAAGGGACCCGTTCAAACACAACCCCTGTAACTCTGTGAAGTCACAGAAGACGCGCCAGGCCACGAGCCTTCATGTGGATGGACCCACCCTGAGAATGGGGGTGGACCCACGCCGAGAATGGGACACATCTTAGTGCTAATGCCACTGAGCATCAGCATCTGGATGTGGCCCATTCCGAGCAAAACTCGTGCCTGTGAGCCTCCCGAACCTGACCTCTCTGGGTCATCGCTAGTCAATGTGAATCTAATAAGCGTCGAAATTCTGAATCTTCAAATGCTCCCAACCTCATGTCCCTTTTCCCTGGCCCGTTTTGAGTATCTAACCCTGAGATCTTGTGTCATCCCTGCAAAAGTTCAGTGCTGAGCCAGGAAGCCTCAGTGCAAACTTTTAAAGTTGAACAGCTCCCATTTAAACGACCACCCCCCCCAAAAGCAATCGAGGCCCAATTAAACAACAATAAAGAAGTGACCCTGACTATGCCCCTCTTGGACCTGTGTTGCACAGATGATGTAAGAAACCGTATGTGTACACTTCTGAGCACACAGGCCCCGAGTGCGGCCTAGGGGGCTATGATCGCTGAATCATAGACCCCGCTCGCGACAGAGAAGCCCTTAGCCATGGATCTTACAGAATACAAAAGTATTCTGACCAAGAAATGGTTTGGGTGAAGAAACCTGCTGGCATGGAATTTCAGTGTCCTCAGACCTCCTTAGCATAGCTCCCTCTGAACATGGACTCTCAGGGCCTCAAGACTTTGAAGATCCATTCAAGAAGCCTGGAATGTCCTGACCATGGATGGCCCTATAATATCCTCCCTAATCAGTGCCCCTGTGGCCTATGTGCCACCTCTGTAAGAGGTAAGCCCCGTTTATGCATCTTCCAGAGCCTGGAACTCCCAAGCTGTGACCCCTTCCTGCAACGGTACCGGTGAGGTGTTAAACTACGTGAGATGGCTCCCCTTTATCTACCCAGTCGATCGCGTTTACCGCCTCGCCCTGTGGCACCCGACCGAGAATCTGCTGAGTACCGACGTACCTGTTTGCAGACTTCTTCGTCTGGGCCCTCTAAACGTGTACCGTCCATTCGTAGACTCTTTGGATGCGAAGCCTCAGTATTGTGACGTCGGCTCGCACGTCGCCCCTTGGCGATGTGAATTTCCCGTAAGTGCACTTTGATGAGCATGGACGCTCTGATTTCAAAGGGACCCGTTCAAACACAACCCCTGTAACTCTGTGAAGTCACAGAAGACGCGCCAGGCCACGAGCCTTCATGTGGATGGACCCACCCTGAGAATGGGGGTGGACCCACGCCGAGAATGGGACACATCTTAGTGCTAATGCCACTGAGCATCAGCATCTGGATGTGGCCCATTCCGAGCAAAACTCGTGCCTGTGAGCCTCCCGAACCTGACCTCTCTGGGTCATCGCTAGTCAATGTGAATCTAATAAGCGTCGAAATTCTGAATCTTCAAATGCTCCCAACCTCATGTCCCTTTTCCCTGGCCCGTTTTGAGTATCTAACCCTGAGATCTTGTGTCATCCCTGCAAAAGTTCAGTGCTGAGCCAGGAAGCCTCAGTGCAAACTTTTAAAGTTGAACAGCTCCCATTTAAACGACCACCCCCCCCAAAAGCAATCGAGGCCCAATTAAACAACAATAAAGAAGTGACCCTGACTATGCCCCTCTTGGACCTGTGTTGCACAGATGATGTAAGAAACCGTATGTGTACACTTCTGAGCACACAGGCCCCGAGTGCGGCCTAGGGGGCTATGATCGCTGAATCATAGACCCCGCTCGCGACAGAGAAGCCCTTAGCCATGGATCTTACAGAATACAAAAGTATTCTGACCAAGAAATGGTTTGGGTGAAGAAACCTGCTGGCATGGAATTTCAGTGTCCTCAGACCTCCTTAGCATAGCTCCCTCTGAACATGGACTCTCAGGGCCTCAAGACTTTGAAGATCCATTCAAGAAGCCTGGAATGTCCTGACCATGGATGGCCCTATAATATCCTCCCTAATCAGTGCCCCTGTGGCCTATGTGCCACCTCTGTAAGAGGTAAGCCCCGTTTATGCATCTTCCAGAGCCTGGAACTCCCAAGCTGTGACCCCTTCCTGCAACGGTACCGGTGAGGTGTTAAACTACGTGAGATGGCTCCCCTTTATCTACCCAGTCGATCGCGTTTACCGCCTCGCCCTGTGGCACCCGACCGAGAATCTGCTGAGTACCGACGTACCTGTTTGCAGACTTCTTCGTCTGGGCCCTCTAAACGTGTACCGTCCATTCGTAGACTCTTTGGATGCGAAGCCTCAGTATTGTGACGTCGGCTCGCACGTCGCCCCTTGGCGATGTGAATTTCCCGTAAGTGCACTTTGATGAGCATGGACGCTCTGATTTCAAAGGGACCCGTTCAAACACAACCCCTGTAACTCTGTGAAGTCACAGAAGACGCGCCAGGCCACGAGCCTTCATGTGGATGGACCCACCCTGAGAATGGGGGTGGACCCACGCCGAGAATGGGACACATCTTAGTGCTAATGCCACTGAGCATCAGCATCTGGATGTGGCCCATTCCGAGCAAAACTCGTGCCTGTGAGCCTCCCGAACCTGACCTCTCTGGGTCATCGCTATTCAATGTGAATCTAATAAGCGTCGAAATTCTGAATCTTCAAATGCTCCCAACCTCATGTCCCTTTTCCCTGGCCCGTTTTGAGTATCTAACCCTGAGATCTTGTGTCATCCCTGTAAAAGTTCAGTGCTGAGCCAGGAAGCCTCAGTGCAAACTTTTAAAGTTGAACAGCTCCCATTTAAACGACCACCACCCCCAAAAGCAATCGAGGCCCTATTAAACAACAATAAAGAAGTGACCCTGACTATGCCCCTCTTGGACCTGTGTTGCACAGATGATGTAAGAAACCGTATGTGTACACTTCTGAGCACACAGGCCCCGAGTGCGGCCTAGGGGGCTATGATCGCTGAATCATAGACCCCGCTCGCGACAGAGAAGCCCTTAGCCATGGATCTTACAGAATACAAAAGTATTCTGACCAAGAAATGGTTTGGGTGAAGAAACCTGCTGGCATGGAATTTCAGTGTCCTCAGACCTCCTTAGCATAGCTCCCTCTGAACATGGACTCTCAGGGCCTCAAGACTTTGAAGATCCATTCAAGAAGCCTGGAATGTCCTGACCATGGATGGCCCTATAATATCCTCCCTAATCAGTGCCCCTGTGGCCTATGTGCCACCTCTGTAAGAGGTAAGCCCCGTTTATGCATCTTCCAGAGCCTGGAACTCCCAAGCTGTGACCCCTTCCTGCAACGGTACCGGTGAGGTGTTAAACTACGTGAGATGGCTCCCCTTTATCTACCCAGTCGATCGCGTTTACCGCCTCGCCCTGTGGCACCCGACCGAGAATCTGCTGAGTACCGACGTACCTGTTTGCAGACTTCTTCGTCTGGGCCCTCTAAACGTGTACCGTCCATTCGTAGACTCTTTGGATGCGAAGCCTCAGTATTGTGACGTCGGCTCGCACGTCGCCCCTTGGCGATGTGAATTTCCCGTAAGTGCACTTTGATGAGCATGGACGCTCTGATTTCAAAGGGACCCGTTCAAACACAACCCCTGTAACTCTGTGAAGTCACAGAAGACGCGCCAGGCCACGAGCCTTCATGTGGATGGACCCACCCTGAGAATGGGGGTGGACCCACGCCGAGAATGGGACACATCTTAGTGCTAATGCCACTGAGCATCAGCATCTGGATGTGGCCCATTCCGAGCAAAACTCGTGCCTGTGAGCCTCCCGAACCTGACCTCTCTGGGTCATCGCTAGTCAATGTGAATCTAATAAGCGTCGAAATTCTGAATCTTCAAATGCTCCCAACCTCATGTCCCTTTTCCCTGGCCCGTTTTGAGTATCTAACCCTGAGATCTTGTGTCATCCCTGCAAAAGTTCAGTGCTGAGCCAGGAAGCCTCAGTGCAAACTTTTAAAGTTGAACAGCTCCCATTTAAACGACCACCCCCCCCCAAAAGCAATCGAGGCCCAATTAAACAACAATAAAGAAGTGACCCTGACTATGCCCCTCTTGGACCTGTGTTGCACAGATGATGTAAGAAACCGTATGTGTACACTTCTGAGCACACAGGCCCCGAGTGCGGCCTAGGGGGCTATGATCGCTGAATCATAGACCCCGCTCGCGACAGAGAAGCCCTTAGCCATGGATCTTACAGAATACAAAAGTATTCTGACCAAGAAATGGTTTGGGTGAAGAAACCTGCTGGCATGGAATTTCAGTGTCCTCAGACCTCCTTAGCATAGCTCCCTCTGAACATGGACTCTCAGGGCCTCAAGACTTTGAAGATCCATTCAAGAAGCCTGGAATGTCCTGACCATGGATGGCCCTATAATATCCTCCCTAATCAGTGCCCCTGTGGCCTATGTGCCACCTCTGTAAGAGGTAAGCCCCGTTTATGCATCTTCCAGAGCCTGGAACTCCCAAGCTGTGACCCCTTCCTGCAACGGTACCGGTGAGGTGTTAAACTACGTGAGATGGCTCCCCTTTATCTACCCAGTCGATCGCGTTTACCGCCTCGCCCTGTGGCACCCGACCGAGAATCTGCTGAGTACCGACGTACCTGTTTGCAGACTTCTTCGTCTGGGCCCTCTAAACGTGTACCGTCCATTCGTAGACTCTTTGGATGCGAAGCCTCAGTATTGTGACGTCGGCTCGCACGTCGCCCCTTGGCGATGTGAATTTCCCGTAAGTGCACTTTGATGAGCATGGACGCTCTGATTTCAAAGGGACCCGTTCAAACACAACCCCTGTAACTCTGTGAAGTCACAGAAGACGCGCCAGGCCACGAGCCTTCATGTGGATGGACCCACCCTGAGAATGGGGGTGGACCCACGCCGAGAATGGGACACATCTTAGTGCTAATGCCACTGAGCATCAGCATCTGGATGTGGCCCATTCCGAGCAAAACTCGTGCCTGTGAGCCTCCCGAACCTGACCTCTCTGGGTCATCGCTAGTCAATGTGAATCTAATAAGCGTCGAAATTCTGAATCTTCAAATGCTCCCAACCTCATGTCCCTTTTCCCTGGCCCGTTTTGAGTATCTAACCCTGAGATCTTGTGTCATCCCTGCAAAAGTTCAGTGCTGAGCCAGGAAGCCTCAGTGCAAACTTTTAAAGTTGAACAGCTCCCATTTAAACGACCACCCCCCCCCAAAAGCAATCGAGGCCCAATTAAACAACAATAAAGAAGTGACCCTGACTATGCCCCTCTTGGACCTGTGTTGCACAGATGATGTAAGAAACCGTATGTGTACACTTCTGAGCACACAGGCCCCGAGTGCGGCCTAGGGGGCTATGATCGCTGAATCATAGACCCCGCTCGCGACAGAGAAGCCCTTAGCCATGGATCTTACAGAATACAAAAGTATTCTGACCAAGAAATGGTTTGGGTGAAGAAACCTGCTGGCATGGAATTTCAGTGTCCTCAGACCTCCTTAGCATAGCTCCCTCTGAACATGGACTCTCAGGGCCTCAAGACTTTGAAGATCCATTCAAGAAGCCTGGAATGTCCTGACCATGGATGGCCCTATAATATCCTCCCTAATCAGTGCCCCTGTGGCCTATGTGCCACCTCTGTAAGAGGTAAGCCCCGTTTATGCATCTTCCAGAGCCTGGAACTCCCAAGCTGTGACCCCTTCCTGCAACGGTACCGGTGAGGTGTTAAACTACGTGAGATGGCTCCCCTTTATCTACCCAGTCGATCGCGTTTACCGCCTCGCCCTGTGGCACCCGACCGAGAATCTGCTGAGTACCGACGTACCTGTTTGCAGACTTCTTCGTCTGGGCCCTCTAAACGTGTACCGTCCATTCGTAGACTCTTTGGATGCGAAGCCTCAGTATTGTGACGTCGGCTCGCACGTCGCCCCTTGGCGATGTGAATTTCCCGTAAGTGCACTTTGATGAGCATGGACGCTCTGATTTCAAAGGGACCCGTTCAAACACAACCCCTGTAACTCTGTGAAGTCACAGAAGACGCGCCAGGCCACGAGCCTTCATGTGGATGGACCCACCCTGAGAATGGGGGTGGACCCACGCCGAGAATGGGACACATCTTAGTGCTAATGCCACTGAGCATCAGCATCTGGATGTGGCCCATTCCGAGCAAAACTCGTGCCTGTGAGCCTCCCGAACCTGACCTCTCTGGGTCATCGCTAGTCAATGTGAATCTAATAAGCGTCGAAATTCTGAATCTTCAAATGCTCCCAACCTCATGTCCCTTTTCCCTGGCCCGTTTTGAGTATCTAACCCTGAGATCTTGTGTCATCCCTGCAAAAGTTCAGTGCTGAGCCAGGAAGCCTCAGTGCAAACTTTTAAAGTTGAACAGCTCCCATTTAAACGACCACCCCCCCCCAAAAGCAATCGAGGCCCAATTAAACAACAATAAAGAAGTGACCCTGACTATGCCCCTCTTGGACCTGTGTTGCACAGATGATGTAAGAAACCGTATGTGTACACTTCTGAGCACACAGGCCCCGAGTGCGGCCTAGGGGGCTATGATCGCTGAATCATAGACCCCGCTCGCGACAGAGAAGCCCTTAGCCATGGATCTTACAGAATACAAAAGTATTCTGACCAAGAAATGGTTTGGGTGAAGAAACCTGCTGGCATGGAATTTCAGTGTCCTCAGACCTCCTTAGCATAGCTCCCTCTGAACATGGACTCTCAGGGCCTCAAGACTTTGAAGATCCATTCAAGAAGCCTGGAATGTCCTGACCATGGATGGCCCTATAATATCCTCCCTAATCAGTGCCCCTGTGGCCTATGTGCCACCTCTGTAAGAGGTAAGCCCCGTTTATGCATCTTCCAGAGCCTGGAACTCCCAAGCTGTGACCCCTTCCTGCAACGGTACCGGTGAGGTGTTAAACTACGTGAGATGGCTCCCCTTTATCTACCCAGTCGATCGCGTTTACCGCCTCGCCCTGTGGCACCCGACCGAGAATCTGCTGAGTACCGACGTACCTGTTTGCAGACTTCTTCGTCTGGGCCCTCTAAACGTGTACCGTCCATTCGTAGACTCTTTGGATGCGAAGCCTCAGTATTGTGACGTCGGCTCGCACGTCGCCCCTTGGCGATGTGAATTTCCCGTAAGTGCACTTTGATGAGCATGGACGCTCTGATTTCAAAGGGACCCGTTCAAACACAACCCCTGTAACTCTGTGAAGTCACAGAAGACGCGCCAGGCCACGAGCCTTCATGTGGATGGACCCACCCTGAGAATGGGGGTGGACCCACGCCGAGAATGGGACACATCTTAGTGCTAATGCCACTGAGCATCAGCATCTGGATGTGGCCCATTCCGAGCAAAACTCGTGCCTGTGAGCCTCCCGAACCTGACCTCTCTGGGTCATCGCTAGTCAATGTGAATCTAATAAGCGTCGAAATTCTGAATCTTCAAATGCTCCCAACCTCATGTCCCTTTTCCCTGGCCCGTTTTGAGTATCTAACCCTGAGATCTTGTGTCATCCCTGCAAAAGTTCAGTGCTGAGCCAGGAAGCCTCAGTGCAAACTTTTAAAGTTGAACAGCTCCCATTTAAACGACCACCCCCCCCCAAAAGCAATCGAGGCCCAATTAAACAACAATAAAGAAGTGACCCTGACTATGCCCCTCTTGGACCTGTGTTGCACAGATGATGTAAGAAACCGTATGTGTACACTTCTGAGCACACAGGCCCCGAGTGCGGCCTAGGGGGCTATGATCGCTGAATCATAGACCCCGCTCGCGACAGAGAAGCCCTTAGCCATGGATCTTACAGAATACAAAAGTATTCTGACCAAGAAATGGTTTGGGTGAAGAAACCTGCTGGCATGGAATTTCAGTGTCCTCAGACCTCCTTAGCATAGCTCCCTCTGAACATGGACTCTCAGGGCCTCAAGACTTTGAAGATCCATTCAAGAAGCCTGGAATGTCCTGACCATGGATGGCCCTATAATATCCTCCCTAATCAGTGCCCCTGTGGCCTATGTGCCACCTCTGTAAGAGGTAAGCCCCGTTTATGCATCTTCCAGAGCCTGGAACTCCCAAGCTGTGACCCCTTCCTGCAACGGTACCGGTGAGGTGTTAAACTACGTGAGATGGCTCCCCTTTATCTACCCAGTCGATCGCGTTTACCGCCTCGCCCTGTGGCACCCGACCGAGAATCTGCTGAGTACCGACGTACCTGTTTGCAGACTTCTTCGTCTGGGCCCTCTAAACGTGTACCGTCCATTCGTAGACTCTTTGGATGCGAAGCCTCAGTATTGTGACGTCGGCTCGCACGTCGCCCCTTGGCGATGTGAATTTCCCGTAAGTGCACTTTGATGAGCATGGACGCTCTGATTTCAAAGGGACCCGTTCAAACACAACCCCTGTAACTCTGTGAAGTCACAGAAGACGCGCCAGGCCACGAGCCTTCATGTGGATGGACCCACCCTGAGAATGGGGGTGGACCCACGCCGAGAATGGGACACATCTTAGTGCTAATGCCACTGAGCATCAGCATCTGGATGTGGCCCATTCCGAGCAAAACTCGTGCCTGTGAGCCTCCCGAACCTGACCTCTCTGGGTCATCGCTAGTCAATGTGAATCTAATAAGCGTCGAAATTCTGAATCTTCAAATGCTCCCAACCTCATGTCCCTTTTCCCTGGCCCGTTTTGAGTATCTAACCCTGAGATCTTGTGTCATCCCTGCAAAAGTTCAGTGCTGAGCCAGGAAGCCTCAGTGCAAACTTTTAAAGTTGAACAGCTCCCATTTAAACGACCACCCCCCCCCAAAAGCAATCGAGGCCCAATTAAACAACAATAAAGAAGTGACCCTGACTATGCCCCTCTTGGACCTGTGTTGCACAGATGATGTAAGAAACCGTATGTGTACACTTCTGAGCACACAGGCCCCGAGTGCGGCCTAGGGGGCTATGATCGCTGAATCATAGACCCCGCTCGCGACAGAGAAGCCCTTAGCCATGGATCTTACAGAATACAAAAGTATTCTGACCAAGAAATGGTTTGGGTGAAGAAACCTGCTGGCATGGAATTTCAGTGTCCTCAGACCTCCTTAGCATAGCTCCCTCTGAACATGGACTCTCAGGGCCTCAAGACTTTGAAGATCCATTCAAGAAGCCTGGAATGTCCTGACCATGGATGGCCCTATAATATCCTCCCTAATCAGTGCCCCTGTGGCCTATGTGCCACCTCTGTAAGAGGTAAGCCCCGTTTATGCATCTTCCAGAGCCTGGAACTCCCAAGCTGTGACCCCTTCCTGCAACGGTACCGGTGAGGTGTTAAACTACGTGAGATGGCTCCCCTTTATCTACCCAGTCGATCGCGTTTACCGCCTCGCCCTGTGGCACCCGACCGAGAATCTGCTGAGTACCGACGTACCTGTTTGCAGACTTCTTCGTCTGGGCCCTCTAAACGTGTACCGTCCATTCGTAGACTCTTTGGATGCGAAGCCTCAGTATTGTGACGTCGGCTCGCACGTCGCCCCTTGGCGATGTGAATTTCCCGTAAGTGCACTTTGATGAGCATGGACGCTCTGATTTCAAAGGGACCCGTTCAAACACAACCCCTGTAACTCTGTGAAGTCACAGAAGACGCGCCAGGCCACGAGCCTTCATGTGGATGGACCCACCCTGAGAATGGGGGTGGACCCACGCCGAGAATGGGACACATCTTAGTGCTAATGCCACTGAGCATCAGCATCTGGATGTGGCCCATTCCGAGCAAAACTCGTGCCTGTGAGCCTCCCGAACCTGACCTCTCTGGGTCATCGCTAGTCAATGTGAATCTAATAAGCGTCGAAATTCTGAATCTTCAAATGCTCCCAACCTCATGTCCCTTTTCCCTGGCCCGTTTTGAGTATCTAACCCTGAGATCTTGTGTCATCCCTGCAAAAGTTCAGTGCTGAGCCAGGAAGCCTCAGTGCAAACTTTTAAAGTTGAACAGCTCCCATTTAAACGACCACCCCCCCCCAAAAGCAATCGAGGCCCAATTAAACAACAATAAAGAAGTGACCCTGACTATGCCCCTCTTGGACCTGTGTTGCACAGATGATGTAAGAAACCGTATGTGTACACTTCTGAGCACACAGGCCCCGAGTGCGGCCTAGGGGGCTATGATCGCTGAATCATAGACCCCGCTCGCGACAGAGAAGCCCTTAGCCATGGATCTTACAGAATACAAAAGTATTCTGACCAAGAAATGGTTTGGGTGAAGAAACCTGCTGGCATGGAATTTCAGTGTCCTCAGACCTCCTTAGCATAGCTCCCTCTGAACATGGACTCTCAGGGCCTCAAGACTTTGAAGATCCATTCAAGAAGCCTGGAATGTCCTGACCATGGATGGCCCTATAATATCCTCCCTAATCAGTGCCCCTGTGGCCTATGTGCCACCTCTGTAAGAGGTAAGCCCCGTTTATGCATCTTCCAGAGCCTGGAACTCCCAAGCTGTGACCCCTTCCTGCAACGGTACCGGTGAGGTGTTAAACTACGTGAGATGGCTCCCCTTTATCTACCCAGTCGATCGCGTTTACCGCCTCGCCCTGTGGCACCCGACCGAGAATCTGCTGAGTACCGACGTACCTGTTTGCAGACTTCTTCGTCTGGGCCCTCTAAACGTGTACCGTCCATTCGTAGACTCTTTGGATGCGAAGCCTCAGTATTGTGACGTCGGCTCGCACGTCGCCCCTTGGCGATGTGAATTTCCCGTAAGTGCACTTTGATGAGCATGGACGCTCTGATTTCAAAGGGACCCGTTCAAACACAACCCCTGTAACTCTGTGAAGTCACAGAAGACGCGCCAGGCCACGAGCCTTCATGTGGATGGACCCACCCTGAGAATGGGGGTGGACCCACGCCGAGAATGGGACACATCTTAGTGCTAATGCCACTGAGCATCAGCATCTGGATGTGGCCCATTCCGAGCAAAACTCGTGCCTGTGAGCCTCCCGAACCTGACCTCTCTGGGTCATCGCTAGTCAATGTGAATCTAATAAGCGTCGAAATTCTGAATCTTCAAATGCTCCCAACCTCATGTCCCTTTTCCCTGGCCCGTTTTGAGTATCTAACCCTGAGATCTTGTGTCATCCCTGCAAAAGTTCAGTGCTGAGCCAGGAAGCCTCAGTGCAAACTTTTAAAGTTGAACAGCTCCCATTTAAACGACCACCCCCCCCCAAAAGCAATCGAGGCCCAATTAAACAACAATAAAGAAGTGACCCTGACTATGCCCCTCTTGGACCTGTGTTGCACAGATGATGTAAGAAACCGTATGTGTACACTTCTGAGCACACAGGCCCCGAGTGCGGCCTAGGGGGCTATGATCGCTGAATCATAGACCCCGCTCGCGACAGAGAAGCCCTTAGCCATGGATCTTACAGAATACAAAAGTATTCTGACCAAGAAATGGTTTGGGTGAAGAAACCTGCTGGCATGGAATTTCAGTGTCCTCAGACCTCCTTAGCATAGCTCCCTCTGAACATGGACTCTCAGGGCCTCAAGACTTTGAAGATCCATTCAAGAAGCCTGGAATGTCCTGACCATGGATGGCCCTATAATATCCTCCCTAATCAGTGCCCCTGTGGCCTATGTGCCACCTCTGTAAGAGGTAAGCCCCGTTTATGCATCTTCCAGAGCCTGGAACTCCCAAGCTGTGACCCCTTCCTGCAACGGTACCGGTGAGGTGTTAAACTACGTGAGATGGCTCCCCTTTATCTACCCAGTCGATCGCGTTTACCGCCTCGCCCTGTGGCACCCGACCGAGAATCTGCTGAGTACCGACGTACCTGTTTGCAGACTTCTTCGTCTGGGCCCTCTAAACGTGTACCGTCCATTCGTAGACTCTTTGGATGCGAAGCCTCAGTATTGTGACGTCGGCTCGCACGTCGCCCCTTGGCGATGTGAATTTCCCGTAAGTGCACTTTGATGAGCATGGACGCTCTGATTTCAAAGGGACCCGTTCAAACACAACCCCTGTAACTCTGTGAAGTCACAGAAGACGCGCCAGGCCACGAGCCTTCATGTGGATGGACCCACCCTGAGAATGGGGGTGGACCCACGCCGAGAATGGGACACATCTTAGTGCTAATGCCACTGAGCATCAGCATCTGGATGTGGCCCATTCCGAGCAAAACTCGTGCCTGTGAGCCTCCCGAACCTGACCTCTCTGGGTCATCGCTAGTCAATGTGAATCTAATAAGCGTCGAAATTCTGAATCTTCAAATGCTCCCAACCTCATGTCCCTTTTCCCTGGCCCGTTTTGAGTATCTAACCCTGAGATCTTGTGTCATCCCTGCAAAAGTTCAGTGCTGAGCCAGGAAGCCTCAGTGCAAACTTTTAAAGTTGAACAGCTCCCATTTAAACGACCACCCCCCCCAAAAGCAATCGAGGCCCAATTAAACAACAATAAAGAAGTGACCCTGACTATGCCCCTCTTGGACCTGTGTTGCACAGATGATGCAAGAAACCGTATGTGTACACTTCTGAGCACACAGGCCCCGAGTGCGGCCTAGGGGGCTATGATCGCTGAATCATAGACCCCGCTCGCGACAGAGAAGCCCTTAGCCATGGATCTTACAGAATACAAAAGTATTCTGACCAAGAAATGGTTTGGGTGAAGAAACCTGCTGGCATGGAATTTCAGTGTCCTCAGACCTCCTTAGCATAGCTCCCTCTGAACATGGACTCTCAGGGCCTCAAGACTTTGAAGATCCATTCAAGAAGCCTGGAATGTCCTGACCATGGATGGCCCTATAATATCCTCCCTAATCAGTGCCCCTGTGGCCTATGTGCCACCTCTGTAAGAGGTAAGCCCCGTTTATGCATCTTCCAGAGCCTGGAACTCCCAAGCTGTGACCCCTTCCTGCAACGGTACCGGTGAGGTGTTAAACTACGTGAGATGGCTCCCCTTTATCTACCCAGTCGATCGCGTTTACCGCCTCGCCCTGTGGCACCCGACCGAGAATCTGCTGAGTACCGACGTACCTGTTTGCAGACTTCTTCGTCTGGGCCCTCTAAACGTGTACCGTCCATTCGTAGACTCTTTGGATGCGAAGCCTCAGTATTGTGACGTCGGCTCGCACGTCGCCCCTTGGCGATGTGAATTTCCCGTAAGTGCACTTTGATGAGCATGGACGCTCTGATTTCAAAGGGACCCGTTCAAACACAACCCCTGTAACTCTGTGAAGTCACAGAAGACGCGCCAGGCCACGAGCCTTCATGTGGATGGACCCACCCTGAGAATGGGGGTGGACCCACGCCGAGAATGGGACACATCTTAGTGCTAATGCCACTGAGCATCAGCATCTGGATGTGGCCCATTCCGAGCAAAACTCGTGCCTGTGAGCCTCCCGAACCTGACCTCTCTGGGTCATCGCTAGTCAATGTGAATCTAATAAGCGTCGAAATTCTGAATCTTCAAATGCTCCCAACCTCATGTCCCTTTTCCCTGGCCCGTTTTGAGTATCTAACCCTGAGATCTTGTGTCATCCCTGCAAAAGTTCAGTGCTGAGCCAGGAAGCCTCAGTGCAAACTTTTAAAGTTGAACAGCTCCCATTTAAACGACCACCCCCCCCCAAAAGCAATCGAGGCCCAATTAAACAACAATAAAGAAGTGACCCTGACTATGCCCCTCTTGGACCTGTGTTGCACAGATGATGTAAGAAACCGTATGTGTACACTTCTGAGCACACAGGCCCCGAGTGCGGCCTAGGGGGCTATGATCGCTGAATCATAGACCCCGCTCGCGACAGAGAAGCCCTTAGCCATGGATCTTACAGAATACAAAAGTATTCTGACCAAGAAATGGTTTGGGTGAAGAAACCTGCTGGCATGGAATTTCAGTGTCCTCAGACCTCCTTAGCATAGCTCCCTCTGAACATGGACTCTCAGGGCCTCAAGACTTTGAAGATCCATTCAAGAAGCCTGGAATGTCCTGACCATGGATGGCCCTATAATATCCTCCCTAATCAGTGCCCCTGTGGCCTATGTGCCACCTCTGTAAGAGGTAAGCCCCGTTTATGCATCTTCCAGAGCCTGGAACTCCCAAGCTGTGACCCCTTCCTGCAACGGTACCGGTGAGGTGTTAAACTACGTGAGATGGCTCCCCTTTATCTACCCAGTCGATCGCGTTTACCGCCTCGCCCTGTGGCACCCGACCGAGAATCTGCTGAGTACCGACGTACCTGTTTGCAGACTTCTTCGTCTGGGCCCTCTAAACGTGTACCGTCCATTCGTAGACTCTTTGGATGCGAAGCCTCAGTATTGTGACGTCGGCTCGCACGTCGCCCCTTGGCGATGTGAATTTCCCGTAAGTGCACTTTGATGAGCATGGACGCTCTGATTTCAAAGGGACCCGTTCAAACACAACCCCTGTAACTCTGTGAAGTCACAGAAGACGCGCCAGGCCACGAGCCTTCATGTGGATGGACCCACCCTGAGAATGGGGGTGGACCCACGCCGAGAATGGGACACATCTTAGTGCTAATGCCACTGAGCATCAGCATCTGGATGTGGCCCATTCCGAGCAAAACTCGTGCCTGTGAGCCTCCCGAACCTGACCTCTCTGGGTCATCGCTAGTCAATGTGAATCTAATAAGCGTCGAAATTCTGAATCTTCAAATGCTCCCAACCTCATGTCCCTTTTCCCTGGCCCGTTTTGAGTATCTAACCCTGAGATCTTGTGTCATCCCTGCAAAAGTTCAGTGCTGAGCCAGGAAGCCTCAGTGCAAACTTTTAAAGTTGAACAGCTCCCATTTAAACGACCACCCCCCCCCAAAAGCAATCGAGGCCCAATTAAACAACAATAAAGAAGTGACCCTGACTATGCCCCTCTTGGACCTGTGTTGCACAGATGATGTAAGAAACCGTATGTGTACACTTCTGAGCACACAGGCCCCGAGTGCGGCCTAGGGGGCTATGATCGCTGAATCATAGACCCCGCTCGCGACAGAGAAGCCCTTAGCCATGGATCTTACAGAATACAAAAGTATTCTGACCAAGAAATGGTTTGGGTGAAGAAACCTGCTGGCATGGAATTTCAGTGTCCTCAGACCTCCTTAGCATAGCTCCCTCTGAACATGGACTCTCAGGGCCTCAAGACTTTGAAGATTCATTCAAGAAGCCTGGAATGTCCTGACCATGGATGGCCCTATAATATCCTCCCTAATCAGTGCCCCTGTGGCCTATGTGCCACCTCTGTAAGAGGTAAGCCCCGTTTATGCATCTTCCAGAGCCTGGAACTCCCAAGCTGTGACCCCTTCCTGCAACGGTACCGGTGAGGTGTTAAACTACGTGAGATGGCTCCCCTTTATCTACCCAGTCGATCGCGTTTACCGCCTCGCCCTGTGGCACCCGACCGAGAATCTGCTGAGTACCGACGTACCTGTTTGCAGACTTCTTCGTCTGGGCCCTCTAAACGTGTACCGTCCATTCGTAGACTCTTTGGATGCGAAGCCTCAGTATTGTGACGTCGGCTCGCACGTCGCCCCTTGGCGATGTGAATTTCCCGTAAGTGCACTTTGATGAGCATGGACGCTCTGATTTCAAAGGGACCCGTTCAAACACAACCCCTGTAACTCTGTGAAGTCACAGAAGACGCGCCAGGCCACGAGCCTTCATGTGGATGGACCCACCCTGAGAATGGGGGTGGACCCACGCCGAGAATGGGACACATCTTAGTGCTAATGCCACTGAGCATCAGCATCTGGATGTGGCCCATTCCGAGCAAAACTCGTGCCTGTGAGCCTCCCGAACCTGACCTCTCTGGGTCATCGCTAGTCAATGTGAATCTAATAAGCGTCGAAATTCTGAATCTTCAAATGCTCCCAACCTCATGTCCCTTTTCCCTGGCCCGTTTTGAGTATCTAACCCTGAGATCTTGTGTCATCCCTGCAAAAGTTCAGTGCTGAGCCAGGAAGCCTCAGTGCAAACTTTTAAAGTTGAACAGCTCCCATTTAAACGACCACCCCCCCCCAAAAGCAATCGAGGCCCAATTAAACAACAATAAAGAAGTGACCCTGACTATGCCCCTCTTGGACCTGTGTTGCACAGATGATGTAAGAAACCGTATGTGTACACTTCTGAGCACACAGGCCCCGAGTGCGGCCTAGGGGGCTATGATCGCTGAATCATAGACCCCGCTCGCGACAGAGAAGCCCTTAGCCATGGATCTTACAGAATACAAAAGTATTCTGACCAAGAAATGGTTTGGGTGAAGAAACCTGCTGGCATGGAATTTCAGTGTCCTCAGACCTCCTTAGCATAGCTCCCTCTGAACATGGACTCTCAGGGCCTCAAGACTTTGAAGATCCATTCAAGAAGCCTGGAATGTCCTGACCATGGATGGCCCTATAATATCCTCCCTAATCAGTGCCCCTGTGGCCTATGTGCCACCTCTGTAAGAGGTAAGCCCCGTTTATGCATCTTCCAGAGCCTGGAACTCCCAAGCTGTGACCCCTTCCTGCAACGGTACCGGTGAGGTGTTAAACTACGTGAGATGGCTCCCCTTTATCTACCCAGTCGATCGCGTTTACCGCCTCGCCCTGTGGCACCCGACCGAGAATCTGCTGAGTACCGACGTACCTGTTTGCAGACTTCTTCGTCTGGGCCCTCTAAACGTGTACCGTCCATTCGTAGACTCTTTGGATGCGAAGCCTCAGTATTGTGACGTCGGCTCGCACGTCGCCCCTTGGCGATGTGAATTTCCCGTAAGTGCACTTTGATGAGCATGGACGCTCTGATTTCAAAGGGACCCGTTCAAACACAACCCCTGTAACTCTGTGAAGTCACAGAAGACGCGCCAGGCCACGAGCCTTCATGTGGATGGACCCACCCTGAGAATGGGGGTGGACCCACGCCGAGAATGGGACACATCTTAGTGCTAATGCCACTGAGCATCAGCATCTGGATGTGGCCCATTCCGAGCAAAACTCGTGCCTGTGAGCCTCCCGAACCTGACCTCTCTGGGTCATCGCTAGTCAATGTGAATCTAATAAGCGTCGAAATTCTGAATCTTCAAATGCTCCCAACCTCATGTCCCTTTTCCCTGGCCCGTTTTGAGTATCTAACCCTGAGATCTTGTGTCATCCCTGCAAAAGTTCAGTGCTGAGCCAGGAAGCCTCAGTGCAAACTTTTAAAGTTGAACAGCTCCCATTTAAACGACCCCCCCCCCCCAAAAGCAATCGAGGCCCAATTAAACAACAATAAAGAAGTGACCCTGACTATGCCCCTCTTGGACCTGTGTTGCACAGATGATGTAAGAAACCGTATGTGTACACTTCTGAGCACACAGGCCCCGAGTGCGGCCTAGGGGGCTATGATCGCTGAATCATAGACCCCGCTCGCGACAGAGAAGCCCTTAGCCATGGATCTTACAGAATACAAAAGTATTCTGACCAAGAAATGGTTTGGGTGAAGAAACCTGCTGGCATGGAATTTCAGTGTCCTCAGACCTCCTTAGCATAGCTCCCTCTGAACATGGACTCTCAGGGCCTCAAGACTTTGAAGATCCATTCAAGAAGCCTGGAATGTCCTGACCATGGATGGCCCTATAATATCCTCCCTAATCAGTGCCCCTGTGGCCTCTGTGCCACCTCTGTAAGAGGTAAGCCCCGTTTATGCATCTTCCAGAGCCTGGAACTCCCAAGCTGTGACCCCTTCCTGCAACGGTACCGGTGAGGTGTTAAACTACGTGAGATGGCTCCCCTTTATCTACCCAGTCGATCGCGTTTACCGCCTCGCCCTGTGGCACCCGACCGAGAATCTGCTGAGTACCGACGTACCTGTTTGCAGACTTCTTCGTCTGGGCCCTCTAAACGTGTACCGTCCATTCGTAGACTCTTTGGATGCGAAGCCTCAGTATTGTGACGTCGGCTCGCACGTCGCCCCTTGGCGATGTGAATTTCCCGTAAGTGCACTTTGATGAGCATGGACGCTCTGATTTCAAAGGGACCCGTTCAAACACAACCCCTGTAACTCTGTGAAGTCACAGAAGACGCGCCAGGCCACGAGCCTTCATGTGGATGGACCCACCCTGAGAATGGGGGTGGACCCACGCCGAGAATGGGACACATCTTAGTGCTAATGCCACTGAGCATCAGCATCTGGATGTGGCCCATTCCGAGCAAAACTCGTGCCTGTGAGCCTCCCGAACCTGACCTCTCTGGGTCATCGCTAGTCAATGTGAATCTAATAAGCGTCGAAATTCTGAATCTTCAAATGCTCCCAACCTCATGTCCCTTTTCCCTGGCCCGTTTTGAGTATCTAACCCTGAGATCTTGTGTCATCCCTGCAAAAGTTCAGTGCTGAGCCAGGAAGCCTCAGTGCAAACTTTTAAAGTTGAACAGCTCCCATTTAAACGACCACCCCCCCCCAAAAGCAATCGAGGCCCAATTAAACAACAATAAAGAAGTGACCCTGACTATGCCCCTCTTGGACCTGTGTTGCACAGATGATGTAAGAAACCGTATGTGTACACTTCTGAGCACACAGGCCCCGAGTGCGGCCTAGGGGGCTATGATCGCTGAATCATAGACCCCGCTCGCGACAGAGAAGCCCTTAGCCATGGATCTTACAGAATACAAAAGTATTCTGACCAAGAAATGGTTTGGGTGAAGAAACCTGCTGGCATGGAATTTCAGTGTCCTCAGACCTCCTTAGCATAGCTCCCTCTGAACATGGACTCTCAGGGCCTCAAGACTTTGAAGATTCATTCAAGAAGCCTGGAATGTCCTGACCATGGATGGCCCTATAATATCCTCCCTAATCAGTGCCCCTGTGGCCTATGTGCCACCTCTGTAAGAGGTAAGCCCCGTTTATGCATCTTCCAGAGCCTGGAACTCCCAAGCTGTGACCCCTTCCTGCAACGGTACCGGTGAGGTGTTAAACTACGTGAGATGGCTCCCCTTTATCTACCCAGTCGATCGCGTTTACCGCCTCGCCCTGTGGCACCCGACCGAGAATCTGCTGAGTACCGACGTACCTGTTTGCAGACTTCTTCGTCTGGGCCCTCTAAACGTGTACCGTCCATTCGTAGACTCTTTGGATGCGAAGCCTCAGTATTGTGACGTCGGCTCGCACGTCGCCCCTTGGCGATGTGAATTTCCCGTAAGTGCACTTTGATGAGCATGGACGCTCTGATTTCAAAGGGACCCGTTCAAACACAACCCCTGTAACTCTGTGAAGTCACAGAAGACGCGCCAGGCCACGAGCCTTCATGTGGATGGACCCACCCTGAGAATGGGGGTGGACCCACGCCGAGAATGGGACACATCTTAGTGCTAATGCCACTGAGCATCAGCATCTGGATGTGGCCCATTCCGAGCAAAACTCGTGCCTGTGAGCCTCCCGAACCTGACCTCTCTGGGTCATCGCTAGTCAATGTGAATCTAATAAGCGTCGAAATTCTGAATCTTCAAATGCTCCCAACCTCATGTCCCTTTTCCCTGGCCCGTTTTGAGTATCTAACCCTGAGATCTTGTGTCATCCCTGCAAAAGTTCAGTGCTGAGCCAGGAAGCCTCAGTGCAAACTTTTAAAGTTGAACAGCTCCCATTTAAACGACCCCCCCCCCCCAAAAGCAATCGAGGCCCAATTAAACAACAATAAAGAAGTGACCCTGACTATGCCCCTCTTGGACCTGTGTTGCACAGATGATGTAAGAAACCGTATGTGTACACTTCTGAGCACACAGGCCCCGAGTGCGGCCTAGGGGGCTATGATCGCTGAATCATAGACCCCGCTCGCGACAGAGAAGCCCTTAGCCATGGATCTTACAGAATACAAAAGTATTCTGACCAAGAAATGGTTTGGGTGAAGAAACCTGCTGGCATGGAATTTCAGTGTCCTCAGACCTCCTTAGCATAGCTCCCTCTGAACATGGACTCTCAGGGCCTCAAGACTTTGAAGATCCATTCAAGAAGCCTGGAATGTCCTGACCATGGATGGCCCTATAATATCCTCCCTAATCAGTGCCCCTGTGGCCTATGTGCCACCTCTGTAAGAGGTAAGCCCCGTTTATGCATCTTCCAGAGCCTGGAACTCCCAAGCTGTGACCCCTTCCTGCAACGGTACCGGTGAGGTGTTAAACTACGTGAGATGGCTCCCCTTTATCTACCCAGTCGATCGCGTTTACCGCCTCGCCCTGTGGCACCCGACCGAGAATCTGCTGAGTACCGACGTACCTGTTTGCAGACTTCTTCGTCTGGGCCCTCTAAACGTGTACCGTCCATTCGTAGACTCTTTGGATGCGAAGCCTCAGTATTGTGACGTCGGCTCGCACGTCGCCCCTTGGCGATGTGAATTTCCCGTAAGTGCACTTTGATGAGCATGGACGCTCTGATTTCAAAGGGACCCGTTCAAACACAACCCCTGTAACTCTGTGAAGTCACAGAAGACGCGCCAGGCCACGAGCCTTCATGTGGATGGACCCACCCTGAGAATGGGGGTGGACCCACGCCGAGAATGGGACACATCTTAGTGCTAATGCCACTGAGCATCAGCATCTGGATGTGGCCCATTCCGAGCAAAACTCGTGCCTGTGAGCCTCCCGAACCTGACCTCTCTGGGTCATCGCTAGTCAATGTGAATCTAATAAGCGTCGAAATTCTGAATCTTCAAATGCTCCCAACCTCATGTCCCTTTTCCCTGGCCCGTTTTGAGTATCTAACCCTGAGATCTTGTGTCATCCCTGCAAAAGTTCAGTGCTGAGCCAGGAAGCCTCAGTGCAAACTTTTAAAGTTGAACAGCTCCCATTTAAACGACCACCCCCCCCCAAAAGCAATCGAGGCCCAATTAAACAACAATAAAGAAGTGACCCTGACTATGCCCCTCTTGGACCTGTGTTGCACAGATGATGTAAGAAACCGTATGTGTACACTTCTGAGCACACAGGCCCCGAGTGCGGCCTAGGGGGCTATGATCGCTGAATCATAGACCCCGCTCGCGACAGAGAAGCCCTTAGCCATGGATCTTACAGAATACAAAAGTATTCTGACCAAGAAATGGTTTGGGTGAAGAAACCTGCTGGCATGGAATTTCAGTGTCCTCAGACCTCCTTAGCATAGCTCCCTCTGAACATGGACTCTCAGGGCCTCAAGACTTTGAAGATTCATTCAAGAAGCCTGGAATGTCCTGACCATGGATGGCCCTATAATATCCTCCCTAATCAGTGCCCCTGTGGCCTATGTGCCACCTCTGTAAGAGGTAAGCCCCGTTTATGCATCTTCCAGAGCCTGGAACTCCCAAGCTGTGACCCCTTCCTGCAACGGTACCGGTGAGGTGTTAAACTACGTGAGATGGCTCCCCTTTATCTACCCAGTCGATCGCGTTTACCGCCTCGCCCTGTGGCACCCGACCGAGAATCTGCTGAGTACCGACGTACCTGTTTGCAGACTTCTTCGTCTGGGCCCTCTAAACGTGTACCGTCCATTCGTAGACTCTTTGGATGCGAAGCCTCAGTATTGTGACGTCGGCTCGCACGTCGCCCCTTGGCGATGTGAATTTCCCGTAAGTGCACTTTGATGAGCATGGACGCTCTGATTTCAAAGGGACCCGTTCAAACACAACCCCTGTAACTCTGTGAAGTCACAGAAGACGCGCCAGGCCACGAGCCTTCATGTGGATGGACCCACCCTGAGAATGGGGGTGGACCCACGCCGAGAATGGGACACATCTTAGTGCTAATGCCACTGAGCATCAGCATCTGGATGTGGCCCATTCCGAGCAAAACTCGTGCCTGTGAGCCTCCCGAACCTGACCTCTCTGGGTCATCGCTAGTCAATGTGAATCTAATAAGCGTCGAAATTCTGAATCTTCAAATGCTCCCAACCTCATGTCCCTTTTCCCTGGCCCGTTTTGAGTATCTAACCCTGAGATCTTGTGTCATCCCTGCAAAAGTTCAGTGCTGAGCCAGGAAGCCTCAGTGCAAACTTTTAAAGTTGAACAGCTCCCATTTAAACGACCACCCCCCCCCAAAAGCAATCGAGGCCCAATTAAACAACAATAAAGAAGTGACCCTGACTATGCCCCTCTTGGACCTGTGTTGCACAGATGATGTAAGAAACCGTATGTGTACACTTCTGAGCACACAGGCCCCGAGTGCGGCCTAGGGGGCTATGATCGCTGAATCATAGACCCCGCTCGCGACAGAGAAGCCCTTAGCCATGGATCTTACAGAATACAAAAGTATTCTGACCAAGAAATGGTTTGGGTGAAGAAACCTGCTGGCATGGAATTTCAGTGTCCTCAGACCTCCTTAGCATAGCTCCCTCTGAACATGGACTCTCAGGGCCTCAAGACTTTGAAGATCCATTCAAGAAGCCTGGAATGTCCTGACCATGGATGGCCCTATAATATCCTCCCTAATCAGTGCCCCTGTGGCCTATGTGCCACCTCTGTAAGAGGTAAGCCCCGTTTATGCATCTTCCAGAGCCTGGAACTCCCAAGCTGTGACCCCTTCCTGCAACGGTACCGGTGAGGTGTTAAACTACGTGAGATGGCTCCCCTTTATCTACCCAGTCGATCGCGTTTACCGCCTCGCCCTGTGGCACCCGACCGAGAATCTGCTGAGTACCGACGTACCTGTTTGCAGACTTCTTCGTCTGGGCCCTCTAAACGTGTACCGTCCATTCGTAGACTCTTTGGATGCGAAGCCTCAGTATTGTGACGTCGGCTCGCACGTCGCCCCTTGGCGATGTGAATTTCCCGTAAGTGCACTTTGATGAGCATGGACGCTCTGATTTCAAAGGGACCCGTTCAAACACAACCCCTGTAACTCTGTGAAGTCACAGAAGACGCGCCAGGCCACGAGCCTTCATGTGGATGGACCCACCCTGAGAATGGGGGTGGACCCACGCCGAGAATGGGACACATCTTAGTGCTAATGCCACTGAGCATCAGCATCTGGATGTGGCCCATTCCGAGCAAAACTCGTGCCTGTGAGCCTCCCGAACCTGACCTCTCTGGGTCATCGCTAGTCAATGTGAATCTAATAAGCGTCGAAATTCTGAATCTTCAAATGCTCCCAACCTCATGTCCCTTTTCCCTGGCCCGTTTTGAGTATCTAACCCTGAGATCTTGTGTCATCCCTGCAAAAGTTCAGTGCTGAGCCAGGAAGCCTCAGTGCAAACTTTTAAAGTTGAACAGCTCCCATTTAAACGACCACCCCCCCCCAAAAGCAATCGAGGCCCAATTAAACAACAATAAAGAAGTGACCCTGACTATGCCCCTCTTGGACCTGTGTTGCACAGATGATGTAAGAAACCGTATGTGTACACTTCTGAGCACACAGGCCCCGAGTGCGGCCTAGGGGGCTATGATCGCTGAATCATAGACCCCGCTCGCGACAGAGAAGCCCTTAGCCATGGATCTTACAGAATACAAAAGTATTCTGACCAAGAAATGGTTTGGGTGAAGAAACCTGCTGGCATGGAATTTCAGTGTCCTCAGACCTCCTTAGCATAGCTCCCTCTGAACATGGACTCTCAGGGCCTCAAGACTTTGAAGATCCATTCAAGAAGCCTGGAATGTCCTGACCATGGATGGCCCTATAATATCCTCCCTAATCAGTGCCCCTGTGGCCTATGTGCCACCTCTGTAAGAGGTAAGCCCCGTTTATGCATCTTCCAGAGCCTGGAACTCCCAAGCTGTGACCCCTTCCTGCAACGGTACCGGTGAGGTGTTAAACTACGTGAGATGGCTCCCCTTTATCTACCCAGTCGATCGCGTTTACCGCCTCGCCCTGTGGCACCCGACCGAGAATCTGCTGAGTACCGACGTACCTGTTTGCAGACTTCTTCGTCTGGGCCCTCTAAACGTGTACCGTCCATTCGTAGACTCTTTGGATGCGAAGCCTCAGTATTGTGACGTCGGCTCGCACGTCGCCCCTTGGCGATGTGAATTTCCCGTAAGTGCACTTTGATGAGCATGGACGCTCTGATTTCAAAGGGACCCGTTCAAACACAACCCCTGTAACTCTGTGAAGTCACAGAAGACGCGCCAGGCCACGAGCCTTCATGTGGATGGACCCACCCTGAGAATGGGGGTGGACCCACGCCGAGAATGGGACACATCTTAGTGCTAATGCCACTGAGCATCAGCATCTGGATGTGGCCCATTCCGAGCAAAACTCGTGCCTGTGAGCCTCCCGAACCTGACCTCTCTGGGTCATCGCTAGTCAATGTGAATCTAATAAGCGTCGAAATTCTGAATCTTCAAATGCTCCCAACCTCATGTCCCTTTTCCCTGGCCCGTTTTGAGTATCTAACCCTGAGATCTTGTGTCATCCCTGCAAAAGTTCAGTGCTGAGCCAGGAAGCCTCAGTGCAAACTTTTAAAGTTGAACAGCTCCCATTTAAACGACCACCCCCCCCCAAAAGCAATCGAGGCCCAATTAAACAACAATAAAGAAGTGACCCTGACTATGCCCCTCTTGGACCTGTGTTGCACAGATGATGTAAGAAACCGTATGTGTACACTTCTGAGCACACAGGCCCCGAGTGCGGCCTAGGGGGCTATGATCGCTGAATCATAGACCCCGCTCGCGACAGAGAAGCCCTTAGCCATGGATCTTACAGAATACAAAAGTATTCTGACCAAGAAATGGTTTGGGTGAAGAAACCTGCTGGCATGGAATTTCAGTGTCCTCAGACCTCCTTAGCATAGCTCCCTCTGAACATGGACTCTCAGGGCCTCAAGACTTTGAAGATCCATTCAAGAAGCCTGGAATGTCCTGACCATGGATGGCCCTATAATATCCTCCCTAATCAGTGCCCCTGTGGCCTATGTGCCACCTCTGTAAGAGGTAAGCCCCGTTTATGCATCTTCCAGAGCCTGGAACTCCCAAGCTGTGACCCCTTCCTGCAACGGTACCGGTGAGGTGTTAAACTACGTGAGATGGCTCCCCTTTATCTACCCAGTCGATCGCGTTTACCGCCTCGCCCTGTGGCACCCGACCGAGAATCTGCTGAGTACCGACGTACCTGTTTGCAGACTTCTTCGTCTGGGCCCTCTAAACGTGTACCGTCCATTCGTAGACTCTTTGGATGCGAAGCCTCAGTATTGTGACGTCGGCTCGCACGTCGCCCCTTGGCGATGTGAATTTCCCGTAAGTGCACTTTGATGAGCATGGACGCTCTGATTTCAAAGGGACCCGTTCAAACACAACCCCTGTAACTCTGTGAAGTCACAGAAGACGCGCCAGGCCACGAGCCTTCATGTGGATGGACCCACCCTGAGAATGGGGGTGGACCCACGCCGAGAATGGGACACATCTTAGTGCTAATGCCACTGAGCATCAGCATCTGGATGTGGCCCATTCCGAGCAAAACTCGTGCCTGTGAGCCTCCCGAACCTGACCTCTCTGGGTCATCGCTAGTCAATGTGAATCTAATAAGCGTCGAAATTCTGAATCTTCAAATGCTCCCAACCTCATGTCCCTTTTCCCTGGCCCGTTTTGAGTATCTAACCCTGAGATCTTGTGTCATCCCTGCAAAAGTTCAGTGCTGAGCCAGGAAGCCTCAGTGCAAACTTTTAAAGTTGAACAGCTCCCATTTAAACGACCACCCCCCCCCAAAAGCAATCGAGGCCCAATTAAACAACAATAAAGAAGTGACCCTGACTATGCCCCTCTTGGACCTGTGTTGCACAGATGATGTAAGAAACCGTATGTGTACACTTCTGAGCACACAGGCCCCGAGTGCGGCCTAGGGGGCTATGATCGCTGAATCATAGACCCCGCTCGCGACAGAGAAGCCCTTAGCCATGGATCTTACAGAATACAAAAGTATTCTGACCAAGAAATGGTTTGGGTGAAGAAACCTGCTGGCATGGAATTTCAGTGTCCTCAGACCTCCTTAGCATAGCTCCCTCTGAACATGGACTCTCAGGGCCTCAAGACTTTGAAGATCCATTCAAGAAGCCTGGAATGTCCTGACCATGGATGGCCCTATAATATCCTCCCTAATCAGTGCCCCTGTGGCCTATGTGCCACCTCTGTAAGAGGTAAGCCCCGTTTATGCATCTTCCAGAGCCTGGAACTCCCAAGCTGTGACCCCTTCCTGCAACGGTACCGGTGAGGTGTTAAACTACGTGAGATGGCTCCCCTTTATCTACCCAGTCGATCGCGTTTACCGCCTCGCCCTGTGGCACCCGACCGAGAATCTGCTGAGTACCGACGTACCTGTTTGCAGACTTCTTCGTCTGGGCCCTCTAAACGTGTACCGTCCATTCGTAGACTCTTTGGATGCGAAGCCTCAGTATTGTGACGTCGGCTCGCACGTCGCCCCTTGGCGATGTGAATTTCCCGTAAGTGCACTTTGATGAGCATGGACGCTCTGATTTCAAAGGGACCCGTTCAAACACAACCCCTGTAACTCTGTGAAGTCACAGAAGACGCGCCAGGCCACGAGCCTTCATGTGGATGGACCCACCCTGAGAATGGGGGTGGACCCACGCCGAGAATGGGACACATCTTAGTGCTAATGCCACTGAGCATCAGCATCTGGATGTGGCCCATTCCGAGCAAAACTCGTGCCTGTGAGCCTCCCGAACCTGACCTCTCTGGGTCATCGCTAGTCAATGTGAATCTAATAAGCGTCGAAATTCTGAATCTTCAAATGCTCCCAACCTCATGTCCCTTTTCCCTGGCCCGTTTTGAGTATCTAACCCTGAGATCTTGTGTCATCCCTGCAAAAGTTCAGTGCTGAGCCAGGAAGCCTCAGTGCAAACTTTTAAAGTTGAACAGCTCCCATTTAAACGACCACCCCCCCCCAAAAGCAATCGAGGCCCAATTAAACAACAATAAAGAAGTGACCCTGACTATGCCCCTCTTGGACCTGTGTTGCACAGATGATGTAAGAAACCGTATGTGTACACTTCTGAGCACACAGGCCCCGAGTGCGGCCTAGGGGGCTATGATCGCTGAATCATAGACCCCGCTCGCGACAGAGAAGCCCTTAGCCATGGATCTTACAGAATACAAAAGTATTCTGACCAAGAAATGGTTTGGGTGAAGAAACCTGCTGGCATGGAATTTCAGTGTCCTCAGACCTCCTTAGCATAGCTCCCTCTGAACATGGACTCTCAGGGCCTCAAGACTTTGAAGATCCATTCAAGAAGCCTGGAATGTCCTGACCATGGATGGCCCTATAATATCCTCCCTAATCAGTGCCCCTGTGGCCTATGTGCCACCTCTGTAAGAGGTAAGCCCCGTTTATGCATCTTCCAGAGCCTGGAACTCCCAAGCTGTGACCCCTTCCTGCAACGGTACCGGTGAGGTGTTAAACTACGTGAGATGGCTCCCCTTTATCTACCCAGTCGATCGCGTTTACCGCCTCGCCCTGTGGCACCCGACCGAGAATCTGCTGAGTACCGACGTACCTGTTTGCAGACTTCTTCGTCTGGGCCCTCTAAACGTGTACCGTCCATTCGTAGACTCTTTGGATGCGAACCCTCAGTATTGTGACGTCGGCTCGCACGTCGCCCCTTGGCGATGTGAATTTCCCGTAAGTGCACTTTGATGAGCATGGACGCTCTGATTTCAAAGGGACCCGTTCAAACACAACCCCTGTAACTCTGTGAAGTCACAGAAGACGCGCCAGGCCACGAGCCTTCATGTGGATGGACCCACCCTGAGAATGGGGGTGGACCCACGCCGAGAATGGGACACATCTTAGTGCTAATGCCACTGAGCATCAGCATCTGGATGTGGCCCATTCCGAGCAAAACTCGTGCCTGTGAGCCTCCCGAACCTGACCTCTCTGGGTCATCGCTAGTCAATGTGAATCTAATAAGCGTCGAAATTCTGAATCTTCAAATGCTCCCAACCTCATGTCCCTTTTCCCTGGCCCGTTTTGAGTATCTAACCCTGAGATCTTGTGTCATCCCTGCAAAAGTTCAGTGCTGAGCCAGGAAGCCTCAGTGCAAACTTTTAAAGTTGAACAGCTCCCATTTAAACGACCACCCCCCCCAAAAGCAATCGAGGCCCAATTAAACAACAATAAAGAAGTGACCCTGACTATGCCCCTCTTGGACCTGTGTTGCACAGATGATGTAAGAAACCGTATGTGTACACTTCTGAGCACACAGGCCCCGAGTGCGGCCTAGGGGGCTATGATCGCTGAATCATAGACCCCGCTCGCGACAGAGAAGCCCTTAGCCATGGATCTTACAGAATACAAAAGTATTCTGACCAAGAAATGGTTTGGGTGAAGAAACCTGCTGGCATGGAATTTCAGTGTCCTCAGACCTCCTTAGCATAGCTCCCTCTGAACATGGACTCTCAGGGCCTCAAGACTTTGAAGATCCATTCAAGAAGCCTGGAATGTCCTGACCATGGATGGCCCTATAATATCCTCCCTAATCAGTGCCCCTGTGGCCTATGTGCCACCTCTGTAAGAGGTAAGCCCCGTTTATGCATCTTCCAGAGCCTGGAACTCCCAAGCTGTGACCCCTTCCTGCAACGGTACCGGTGAGGTGTTAAACTACGTGAGATGGCTCCCCTTTATCTACCCAGTCGATCGCGTTTACCGCCTCGCCCTGTGGCACCCGACCGAGAATCTGCTGAGTACCGACGTACCTGTTTGCAGACTTCTTCGTCTGGGCCCTCTAAACGTGTACCGTCCATTCGTAGACTCTTTGGATGCGAAGCCTCAGTATTGTGACGTCGGCTCGCACGTCGCCCCTTGGCGATGTGAATTTCCCGTAAGTGCACTTTGATGAGCATGGACGCTCTGATTTCAAAGGGACCCGTTCAAACACAACCCCTGTAACTCTGTGAAGTCACAGAAGACGCGCCAGGCCACGAGCCTTCATGTGGATGGACCCACCCTGAGAATGGGGGTGGACCCACGCCGAGAATGGGACACATCTTAGTGCTAATGCCACTGAGCATCAGCATCTGGATGTGGCCCATTCCGAGCAAAACTCGTGCCTGTGAGCCTCCCGAACCTGACCTCTCTGGGTCATCGCTAGTCAATGTGAATCTAATAAGCGTCGAAATTCTGAATCTTCAAATGCTCCCAACCTCATGTCCCTTTTCCCTGGCCCGTTTTGAGTATCTAACCCTGAGATCTTGTGTCATCCCTGCAAAAGTTCAGTGCTGAGCCAGGAAGCCTCAGTGCAAACTTTTAAAGTTGAACAGCTCCCATTTAAACGACCACCCCCCCCCAAAAGCAATCGAGGCCCAATTAAACAACAATAAAGAAGTGACCCTGACTATGCCCCTCTTGGACCTGTGTTGCACAGATGATGTAAGAAACCGTATGTGTACACTTCTGAGCACACAGGCCCCGAGTGCGGCCTAGGGGGCTATGATCGCTGAATCATAGACCCCGCTCGCGACAGAGAAGCCCTTAGCCATGGATCTTACAGAATACAAAAGTATTCTGACCAAGAAATGGTTTGTGTGAAGAAACCTGCTGGCATGGAATTTCAGTGTCCTCAGACCTCCTTAGCATAGCTCCCTCTGAACATGGACTCTCAGGGCCTCAAGACTTTGAAGATCCATTCAAGAAGCCTGGAATGTCCTGACCATGGATGGCCCTATAATATCCTCCCTAATCAGTGCCCCTGTGGCCTATGTGCCACCTCTGTAAGAGGTAAGCCCCGTTTATGCATCTTCCAGAGCCTGGAACTCCCAAGCTGTGACCCCTTCCTGCAACGGTACCGGTGAGGTGTTAAACTACGTGAGATGGCTCCCCTTTATCTACCCAGTCGATCGCGTTTACCGCCTCGCCCTGTGGCACCCGACCGAGAATCTGCTGAGTACCGACGTACCTGTTTGCAGACTTCTTCGTCTGGGCCCTCTAAACGTGTACCGTCCATTCGTAGACTCTTTGGATGCGAAGCCTCAGTATTGTGACGTCGGCTCGCACGTCGCCCCTTGGCGATGTGAATTTCCCGTAAGTGCACTTTGATGAGCATGGACGCTCTGATTTCAAAGGGACCCGTTCAAACACAACCCCTGTAACTCTGTGAAGTCACAGAAGACGCGCCAGGCCACGAGCCTTCATGTGGATGGACCCACCCTGAGAATGGGGGTGGACCCACGCCGAGAATGGGACACATCTTAGTGCTAATGCCACTGAGCATCAGCATCTGGATGTGGCCCATTCCGAGCAAAACTCGTGCCTGTGAGCCTCCCGAACCTGACCTCTCTGGGTCATCGCTAGTCAATGTGAATCTAATAAGCGTCGAAATTCTGAATCTTCAAATGCTCCCAACCTCATGTCCCTTTTCCCTGGCCCGTTTTGAGTATCTAACCCTGAGATCTTGTGTCATCCCTGCAAAAGTTCAGTGCTGAGCCAGGAAGCCTCAGTGCAAACTTTTAAAGTTGAACAGCTCCCATTTAAACGACCACCCCCCCCCAAAAGCAATCGAGGCCCAATTAAACAACAATAAAGAAGTGACCCTGACTATGCCCCTCTTGGACCTGTGTTGCACAGATGATGTAAGAAACCGTATGTGTACACTTCTGAGCACACAGGCCCCGAGTGCGGCCTAGGGGGCTATGATCGCTGAATCATAGACCCCGCTCGCGACAGAGAAGCCCTTAGCCATGGATCTTACAGAATACAAAAGTATTCTGACCAAGAAATGGTTTGGGTGAAGAAACCTGCTGGCATGGAATTTCAGTGTCCTCAGACCTCCTTAGCATAGCTCCCTCTGAACATGGACTCTCAGGGCCTCAAGACTTTGAAGATCCATTCAAGAAGCCTGGAATGTCCTGACCATGGATGGCCCTATAATATCCTCCCTAATCAGTGCCCCTGTGGCCTATGTGCCACCTCTGTAAGAGGTAAGCCCCGTTTATGCATCTTCCAGAGCCTGGAACTCCCAAGCTGTGACCCCTTCCTGCAACGGTACCGGTGAGGTGTTAAACTACGTGAGATGGCTCCCCTTTATCTACCCAGTCGATCGCGTTTACCGCCTCGCCCTGTGGCACCCGACCGAGAATCTGCTGAGTACCGACGTACCTGTTTGCAGACTTCTTCGTCTGGGCCCTCTAAACGTGTACCGTCCATTCGTAGACTCTTTGGATGCGAAGCCTCAGTATTGTGACGTCGGCTCGCACGTCGCCCCTTGGCGATGTGAATTTCCCGTAAGTGCACTTTGATGAGCATGGACGCTCTGATTTCAAAGGGACCCGTTCAAACACAACCCCTGTAACTCTGTGAAGTCACAGAAGACGCGCCAGGCCACGAGCCTTCATGTGGATGGACCCACCCTGAGAATGGGGGTGGACCCACGCCGAGAATGGGACACATCTTAGTGCTAATGCCACTGAGCATCAGCATCTGGATGTGGCCCATTCCGAGCAAAACTCGTGCCTGTGAGCCTCCCGAACCTGACCTCTCTGGGTCATCGCTAGTCAATGTGAATCTAATAAGCGTCGAAATTCTGAATCTTCAAATGCTCCCAACCTCATGTCCCTTTTCCCTGGCCCGTTTTGAGTATCTAACCCTGAGATCTTGTGTCATCCCTGCAAAAGTTCAGTGCTGAGCCAGGAAGCCTCAGTGCAAACTTTTAAAGTTGAACAGCTCCCATTTAAACGACCACCCCCCCCCAAAAGCAATCGAGGCCCAATTAAACAACAATAAAGAAGTGACCCTGACTATGCCCCTCTTGGACCTGTGTTGCACAGATGATGTAAGAAACCGTATGTGTACACTTCTGAGCACACAGGCCCCGAGTGCGGCCTAGGGGGCTATGATCGCTGAATCATAGACCCCGCTCGCGACAGAGAAGCCCTTAGCCATGGATCTTACAGAATACAAAAGTATTCTGACCAAGAAATGGTTTGGGTGAAGAAACCTGCTGGCATGGAATTTCAGTGTCCTCAGACCTCCTTAGCATAGCTCCCTCTGAACATGGACTCTCAGGGCCTCAAGACTTTGAAGATCCATTCAAGAAGCCTGGAATGTCCTGACCATGGATGGCCCTATAATATCCTCCCTAATCAGTGCCCCTGTGGCCTATGTGCCACCTCTGTAAGAGGTAAGCCCCGTTTATGCATCTTCCAGAGCCTGGAACTCCCAAGCTGTGACCCCTTCCTGCAACGGTACCGGTGAGGTGTTAAACTACGTGAGATGGCTCCCCTTTATCTACCCAGTCGATCGCGTTTACCGCCTCGCCCTGTGGCACCCGACCGAGAATCTGCTGAGTACCGACGTACCTGTTTGCAGACTTCTTCGTCTGGGCCCTCTAAACGTGTACCGTCCATTCGTAGACTCTTTGGATGCGAAGCCTCAGTATTGTGACGTCGGCTCGCACGTCGCCCCTTGGCGATGTGAATTTCCCGTAAGTGCACTTTGATGAGCATGGACGCTCTGATTTCAAAGGGACCCGTTCAAACACAACCCCTGTAACTCTGTGAAGTCACAGAAGACGCGCCAGGCCACGAGCCTTCATGTGGATGGACCCACCCTGAGAATGGGGGTGGACCCACGCCGAGAATGGGACACATCTTAGTGCTAATGCCACTGAGCATCAGCATCTGGATGTGGCCCATTCCGAGCAAAACTCGTGCCTGTGAGCCTCCCGAACCTGACCTCTCTGGGTCATCGCTAGTCAATGTGAATCTAATAAGCGTCGAAATTCTGAATCTTCAAATGCTCCCAACCTCATGTCCCTTTTCCCTGGCCCGTTTTGAGTATCTAACCCTGAGATCTTGTGTCATCCCTGCAAAAGTTCAGTGCTGAGCCAGGAAGCCTCAGTGCAAACTTTTAAAGTTGAACAGCTCCCATTTAAACGACCACCCCCCCCCAAAAGCAATCGAGGCCCAATTAAACAACAATAAAGAAGTGACCCTGACTATGCCCCTCTTGGACCTGTGTTGCACAGATGATGTAAGAAACCGTATGTGTACACTTCTGAGCACACAGGCCCCGAGTGCGGCCTAGGGGGCTATGATCGCTGAATCATAGACCCCGCTCGCGACAGAGAAGCCCTTAGCCATGGATCTTACAGAATACAAAAGTATTCTGACCAAGAAATGGTTTGGGTGAAGAAACCTGCTGGCATGGAATTTCAGTGTCCTCAGACCTCCTTAGCATAGCTCCCTCTGAACATGGACTCTCAGGGCCTCAAGACTTTGAAGATCCATTCAAGAAGCCTGGAATGTCCTGACCATGGATGGCCCTATAATATCCTCCCTAATCAGTGCCCCTGTGGCCTATGTGCCACCTCTGTAAGAGGTAAGCCCCGTTTATGCATCTTCCAGAGCCTGGAACTCCCAAGCTGTGACCCCTTCCTGCAACGGTACCGGTGAGGTGTTAAACTACGTGAGATGGCTCCCCTTTATCTACCCAGTCGATCGCGTTTACCGCCTCGCCCTGTGGCACCCGACCGAGAATCTGCTGAGTACCGACGTACCTGTTTGCAGACTTCTTCGTCTGGGCCCTCTAAACGTGTACCGTCCATTCGTAGACTCTTTGGATGCGAAGCCTCAGTATTGTGACGTCGGCTCGCACGTCGCCCCTTGGCGATGTGAATTTCCCGTAAGTGCACTTTGATGAGCATGGACGCTCTGATTTCAAAGGGACCCGTTCAAACACAACCCCTGTAACTCTGTGAAGTCACAGAAGACGCGCCAGGCCACGAGCCTTCATGTGGATGGACCCACCCTGAGAATGGGGGTGGACCCACGCCGAGAATGGGACACATCTTAGTGCTAATGCCACTGAGCATCAGCATCTGGATGTGGCCCATTCCGAGCAAAACTCGTGCCTGTGAGCCTCCCGAACCTGACCTCTCTGGGTCATCGCTAGTCAATGTGAATCTAATAAGCGTCGAAATTCTGAATCTTCAAATGCTCCCAACCTCATGTCCCTTTTCCCTGGCCCGTTTTGAGTATCTAACCCTGAGATCTTGTGTCATCCCTGCAAAAGTTCAGTGCTGAGCCAGGAAGCCTCAGTGCAAACTTTTAAAGTTGAACAGCTCCCATTTAAACGACCACCCCCCCCAAAAGCAATCGAGGCCCAATTAAACAACAATAAAGAAGTGACCCTGACTATGCCCCTCTTGGACCTGTGTTGCACAGATGATGTAAGAAACCGTATGTGTACACTTCTGAGCACACAGGCCCCGAGTGCGGCCTAGGGGGCTATGATCGCTGAATCATAGACCCCGCTCGCGACAGAGAAGCCCTTAGCCATGGATCTTACAGAATACAAAAGTATTCTGACCAAGAAATGGTTTGGGTGAAGAAACCTGCTGGCATGGAATTTCAGTGTCCTCAGACCTCCTTAGCATAGCTCCCTCTGAACATGGACTCTCAGGGCCTCAAGACTTTGAAGATCCATTCAAGAAGCCTGGAATGTCCTGACCATGGATGGCCCTATAATATCCTCCCTAATCAGTGCCCCTGTGGCCTATGTGCCACCTCTGTAAGAGGTAAGCCCCGTTTATGCATCTTCCAGAGCCTGGAACTCCCAAGCTGTGACCCCTTCCTGCAACGGTACCGGTGAGGTGTTAAACTACGTGAGATGGCTCCCCTTTATCTACCCAGTCGATCGCGTTTACCGCCTCGCCCTGTGGCACCCGACCGAGAATCTGCTGAGTACCGACGTACCTGTTTGCAGACTTCTTCGTCTGGGCCCTCTAAACGTGTACCGTCCATTCGTAGACTCTTTGGATGCGAAGCCTCAGTATTGTGACGTCGGCTCGCACGTCGCCCCTTGGCGATGTGAATTTCCCGTAAGTGCACTTTGATGAGCATGGACGCTCTGATTTCAAAGGGACCCGTTCAAACACAACCCCTGTAACTCTGTGAAGTCACAGAAGACGCGCCAGGCCACGAGCCTTCATGTGGATGGACCCACCCTGAGAATGGGGGTGGACCCACGCCGAGAATGGGACACATCTTAGTGCTAATGCCACTGAGCATCAGCATCTGGATGTGGCCCATTCCGAGCAAAACTCGTGCCTGTGAGCCTCCCGAACCTGACCTCTCTGGGTCATCGCTAGTCAATGTGAATCTAATAAGCGTCGAAATTCTGAATCTTCAAATGCTCCCAACCTCATGTCCCTTTTCCCTGGCCCGTTTTGAGTATCTAACCCTGAGATCTTGTGTCATCCCTGCAAAAGTTCAGTGCTGAGCCAGGAAGCCTCAGTGCAAACTTTTAAAGTTGAACAGCTCCCATTTAAACGACCACCCCCCCCCAAAAGCAATCGAGGCCCAATTAAACAACAATAAAGAAGTGACCCTGACTATGCCCCTCTTGGACCTGTGTTGCACAGATGATGTAAGAAACCGTATGTGTACACTTCTGAGCACACAGGCCCCGAGTGCGGCCTAGGGGGCTATGATCGCTGAATCATAGACCCCGCTCGCGACAGAGAAGCCCTTAGCCATGGATCTTACAGAATACAAAAGTATTCTGACCAAGAAATGGTTTGGGTGAAGAAACCTGCTGGCATGGAATTTCAGTGTCCTCAGACCTCCTTAGCATAGCTCCCTCTGAACATGGACTCTCAGGGCCTCAAGACTTTGAAGATCCATTCAAGAAGCCTGGAATGTCCTGACCATGGATGGCCCTATAATATCCTCCCTAATCAGTGCCCCTGTGGCCTATGTGCCACCTCTGTAAGAGGTAAGCCCCGTTTATGCATCTTCCAGAGCCTGGAACTCCCAAGCTGTGACCCCTTCCTGCAACGGTACCGGTGAGGTGTTAAACTACGTGAGATGGCTCCCCTTTATCTACCCAGTCGATCGCGTTTACCGCCTCGCCCTGTGGCACCCGACCGAGAATCTGCTGAGTACCGACGTACCTGTTTGCAGACTTCTTCGTCTGGGCCCTCTAAACGTGTACCGTCCATTCGTAGACTCTTTGGATGCGAAGCCTCAGTATTGTGACGTCGGCTCGCACGTCGCCCCTTGGCGATGTGAATTTCCCGTAAGTGCACTTTGATGAGCATGGACGCTCTGATTTCAAAGGGACCCGTTCAAACACAACCCCTGTAACTCTGTGAAGTCACAGAAGACGCGCCAGGCCACGAGCCTTCATGTGGATGGACCCACCCTGAGAATGGGGGTGGACCCACGCCGAGAATGGGACACATCTTAGTGCTAATGCCACTGAGCATCAGCATCTGGATGTGGCCCATTCCGAGCAAAACTCGTGCCTGTGAGCCTCCCGAACCTGACCTCTCTGGGTCATCGCTAGTCAATGTGAATCTAATAAGCGTCGAAATTCTGAATCTTCAAATGCTCCCAACCTCATGTCCCTTTTCCCTGGCCCGTTTTGAGTATCTAACCCTGAGATCTTGTGTCATCCCTGCAAAAGTTCAGTGCTGAGCCAGGAAGCCTCAGTGCAAACTTTTAAAGTTGAACAGCTCCCATTTAAACGACCACCCCCCCCAAAAGCAATCGAGGCCCAATTAAACAACAATAAAGAAGTGACCCTGACTATGCCCCTCTTGGACCTGTGTTGCACAGATGATGTAAGAAACCGTATGTGTACACTTCTGAGCACACAGGCCCCGAGTGCGGCCTAGGGGGCTATGATCGCTGAATCATAGACCCCGCTCGCGACAGAGAAGCCCTTAGCCATGGATCTTACAGAATACAAAAGTATTCTGACCAAGAAATGGTTTGGGTGAAGAAACCTGCTGGCATGGAATTTCAGTGTCCTCAGACCTCCTTAGCATAGCTCCCTCTGAACATGGACTCTCAGGGCCTCAAGACTTTGAAGATCCATTCAAGAAGCCTGGAATGTCCTGACCATGGATGGCCCTATAATATCCTCCCTAATCAGTGCCCCTGTGGCCTATGTGCCACCTCTGTAAGAGGTAAGCCCCGTTTATGCATCTTCCAGAGCCTGGAACTCCCAAGCTGTGACCCCTTCCTGCAACGGTACCGGTGAGGTGTTAAACTACGTGAGATGGCTCCCCTTTATCTACCCAGTCGATCGCGTTTACCGCCTCGCCCTGTGGCACCCGACCGAGAATCTGCTGAGTACCGACGTACCTGTTTGCAGACTTCTTCGTCTGGGCCCTCTAAACGTGTACCGTCCATTCGTAGACTCTTTGGATGCGAAGCCTCAGTATTGTGACGTCGGCTCGCACGTCGCCCCTTGGCGATGTGAATTTCCCGTAAGTGCACTTTGATGAGCATGGACGCTCTGATTTCAAAGGGACCCGTTCAAACACAACCCCTGTAACTCTGTGAAGTCACAGAAGACGCGCCAGGCCACGAGCCTTCATGTGGATGGACCCACCCTGAGAATGGGGGTGGACCCACGCCGAGAATGGGACACATCTTAGTGCTAATGCCACTGAGCATCAGCATCTGGATGTGGCCCATTCCGAGCAAAACTCGTGCCTGTGAGCCTCCCGAACCTGACCTCTCTGGGTCATCGCTAGTCAATGTGAATCTAATAAGCGTCGAAATTCTGAATCTTCAAATGCTCCCAACCTCATGTCCCTTTTCCCTGGCCCGTTTTGAGTATCTAACCCTGAGATCTTGTGTCATCCCTGCAAAAGTTCAGTGCTGAGCCAGGAAGCCTCAGTGCAAACTTTTAAAGTTGAACAGCTCCCATTTAAACGACCACCCCCCCCAAAAGCAATCGAGGCCCAATTAAACAACAATAAAGAAGTGACCCTGACTATGCCCCTCTTGGACCTGTGTTGCACAGATGATGTAAGAAACCGTATGTGTACACTTCTGAGCACACAGGCCCCGAGTGCGGCCTAGGGGGCTATGATCGCTGAATCATAGACCCCGCTCGCGACAGAGAAGCCCTTAGCCATGGATCTTACAGAATACAAAAGTATTCTGACCAAGAAATGGTTTGGGTGAAGAAACCTGCTGGCATGGAATTTCAGTGTCCTCAGACCTCCTTAGCATAGCTCCCTCTGAACATGGACTCTCAGGGCCTCAAGACTTTGAAGATCCATTCAAGAAGCCTGGAATGTCCTGACCATGGATGGCCCTATAATATCCTCCCTAATCAGTGCCCCTGTGGCCTATGTGCCACCTCTGTAAGAGGTAAGCCCCGTTTATGCATCTTCCAGAGCCTGGAACTCCCAAGCTGTGACCCCTTCCTGCAACGGTACCGGTGAGGTGTTAAACTACGTGAGATGGCTCCCCTTTATCTACCCAGTCGATCGCGTTTACCGCCTCGCCCTGTGGCACCCGACCGAGAATCTGCTGAGTACCGACGTACCTGTTTGCAGACTTCTTCGTCTGGGCCCTCTAAACGTGTACCGTCCATTCGTAGACTCTTTGGATGCGAAGCCTCAGTATTGTGACGTCGGCTCGCACGTCGCCCCTTGGCGATGTGAATTTCCCGTAAGTGCACTTTGATGAGCATGGACGCTCTGATTTCAAAGGGACCCGTTCAAACACAACCCCTGTAACTCTGTGAAGTCACAGAAGACGCGCCAGGCCACGAGCCTTCATGTGGATGGACCCACCCTGAGAATGGGGGTGGACCCACGCCGAGAATGGGACACATCTTAGTGCTAATGCCACTGAGCATCAGCATCTGGATGTGGCCCATTCCGAGCAAAACTCGTGCCTGTGAGCCTCCCGAACCTGACCTCTCTGGGTCATCGCTAGTCAATGTGAATCTAATAAGCGTCGAAATTCTGAATCTTCAAATGCTCCCAACCTCATGTCCCTTTTCCCTGGCCCGTTTTGAGTATCTAACCCTGAGATCTTGTGTCATCCCTGCAAAAGTTCAGTGCTGAGCCAGGAAGCCTCAGTGCAAACTTTTAAAGTTGAACAGCTCCCATTTAAACGACCACCCCCCCCAAAAGCAATCGAGGCCCAATTAAACAACAATAAAGAAGTGACCCTGACTATGCCCCTCTTGGACCTGTGTTGCACAGATGATGCAAGAAACCGTATGTGTACACTTCTGAGCACACAGGCCCCGAGTGCGGCCTAGGGGGCTATGATCGCTGAATCATAGACCCCGCTCGCGACAGAGAAGCCCTTAGCCATGGATCTTACAGAATACAAAAGTATTCTGACCAAGAAATGGTTTGGGTGAAGAAACCTGCTGGCATGGAATTTCAGTGTCCTCAGACCTCCTTAGCATAGCTCCCTCTGAACATGGACTCTCAGGGCCTCAAGACTTTGAAGATCCATTCAAGAAGCCTGGAATGTCCTGACCATGGATGGCCCTATAATATCCTCCCTAATCAGTGCCCCTGTGGCCTATGTGCCACCTCTGTAAGAGGTAAGCCCCGTTTATGCATCTTCCAGAGCCTGGAACTCCCAAGCTGTGACCCCTTCCTGCAACGGTACCGGTGAGGTGTTAAACTACGTGAGATGGCTCCCCTTTATCTACCCAGTCGATCGCGTTTACCGCCTCGCCCTGTGGCACCCGACCGAGAATCTGCTGAGTACCGACGTACCTGTTTGCAGACTTCTTCGTCTGGGCCCTCTAAACGTGTACCGTCCATTCGTAGACTCTTTGGATGCGAAGCCTCAGTATTGTGACGTCGGCTCGCACGTCGCCCCTTGGCGATGTGAATTTCCCGTAAGTGCACTTTGATGAGCATGGACGCTCTGATTTCAAAGGGACCCGTTCAAACACAACCCCTGTAACTCTGTGAAGTCACAGAAGACGCGCCAGGCCACGAGCCTTCATGTGGATGGACCCACCCTGAGAATGGGGGTGGACCCACGCCGAGAATGGGACACATCTTAGTGCTAATGCCACTGAGCATCAGCATCTGGATGTGGCCCATTCCGAGCAAAACTCGTGCCTGTGAGCCTCCCGAACCTGACCTCTCTGGGTCATCGCTAGTCAATGTGAATCTAATAAGCGTCGAAATTCTGAATCTTCAAATGCTCCCAACCTCATGTCCCTTTTCCCTGGCCCGTTTTGAGTATCTAACCCTGAGATCTTGTGTCATCCCTGCAAAAGTTCAGTGCTGAGCCAGGAAGCCTCAGTGCAAACTTTTAAAGTTGAACAGCTCCCATTTAAACGACCACCCCCCCCAAAAGCAATCGAGGCCCAATTAAACAACAATAAAGAAGTGACCCTGACTATGCCCCTCTTGGACCTGTGTTGCACAGATGATGTAAGAAACCGTATGTGTACACTTCTGAGCACACAGGCCCCGAGTGCGGCCTAGGGGGCTATGATCGCTGAATCATAGACCCCGCTCGCGACAGAGAAGCCCTTAGCCATGGATCTTACAGAATACAAAAGTATTCTGACCAAGAAATGGTTTGGGTGAAGAAACCTGCTGGCATGGAATTTCAGTGTCCTCAGACCTCCTTAGCATAGCTCCCTCTGAACATGGACTCTCAGGGCCTCAAGACTTTGAAGATCCATTCAAGAAGCCTGGAATGTCCTGACCATGGATGGCCCTATAATATCCTCCCTAATCAGTGCCCCTGTGGCCTATGTGCCACCTCTGTAAGAGGTAAGCCCCGTTTATGCATCTTCCAGAGCCTGGAACTCCCAAGCTGTGACCCCTTCCTGCAACGGTACCGGTGAGGTGTTAAACTACGTGAGATGGCTCCCCTTTATCTACCCAGTCGATCGCGTTTACCGCCTCGCCCTGTGGCACCCGACCGAGAATCTGCTGAGTACCGACGTACCTGTTTGCAGACTTCTTCGTCTGGGCCCTCTAAACGTGTACCGTCCATTCGTAGACTCTTTGGATGCGAAGCCTCAGTATTGTGACGTCGGCTCGCACGTCGCCCCTTGGCGATGTGAATTTCCCGTAAGTGCACTTTGATGAGCATGGACGCTCTGATTTCAAAGGGACCCGTTCAAACACAACCCCTGTAACTCTGTGAAGTCACAGAAGACGCGCCAGGCCACGAGCCTTCATGTGGATGGACCCACCCTGAGAATGGGGGTGGACCCACGCCGAGAATGGGACACATCTTAGTGCTAATGCCACTGAGCATCAGCATCTGGATGTGGCCCATTCCGAGCAAAACTCGTGCCTGTGAGCCTCCCGAACCTGACCTCTCTGGGTAATCGCTAGTCAATGTGAATCTAATAAGCGTCGAAATTCTGAATCTTCAAATGCTCCCAACCTCATGTCCCTTTTCCCTGGCCCGTTTTGAGTATCTAACCCTGAGATCTTGTGTCATCCCTGCAAAAGTTCAGTGCTGAGCCAGGAAGCCTCAGTGCAAACTTTTAAAGTTGAACAGCTCCCATTTAAACGACCACCCCCCCCAAAAGCAATCGAGGCCCAATTAAACAACAATAAAGAAGTGACCCTGACTATGCCCCTCTTGGACCTGTGTTGCACAGATGATGCAAGAAACCGTATGTGTACACTTCTGAGCACACAGGCCCCGAGTGCGGCCTAGGGGGCTATGATCGCTGAATCATAGACCCCGCTCGCGACAGAGAAGCCCTTAGCCATGGATCTTACAGAATACAAAAGTATTCTGACCAAGAAATGGTTTGGGTGAAGAAACCTGCTGGCATGGAATTTCAGTGTCCTCAGACCTCCTTAGCATAGCTCCCTCTGAACATGGACTCTCAGGGCCTCAAGACTTTGAAGATCCATTCAAGAAGCCTGGAATGTCCTGACCATGGATGGCCCTATAATATCCTCCCTAATCAGTGCCCCTGTGGCCTATGTGCCACCTCTGTAAGAGGTAAGCCCCGTTTATGCATCTTCCAGAGCCTGGAACTCCCAAGCTGTGACCCCTTCCTGCAACGGTACCGGTGAGGTGTTAAACTACGTGAGATGGCTCCCCTTTATCTACCCAGTCGATCGCGTTTACCGCCTCGCCCTGTGGCACCCGACCGAGAATCTGCTGAGTACCGACGTACCTGTTTGCAGACTTCTTCGTCTGGGCCCTCTAAACGTGTACCGTCCATTCGTAGACTCTTTGGATGCGAAGCCTCAGTATTGTGACGTCGGCTCGCACGTCGCCCCTTGGCGATGTGAATTTCCCGTAAGTGCACTTTGATGAGCATGGACGCTCTGATTTCAAAGGGACCCGTTCAAACACAACCCCTGTAACTCTGTGAAGTCACAGAAGACGCGCCAGGCCACGAGCCTTCATGTGGATGGACCCACCCTGAGAATGGGGGTGGACCCACGCCGAGAATGGGACACATCTTAGTGCTAATGCCACTGAGCATCAGCATCTGGATGTGGCCCATTCCGAGCAAAACTCGTGCCTGTGAGCCTCCCGAACCTGACCTCTCTGGGTCATCGCTAGTCAATGTGAATCTAATAAGCGTCGAAATTCTGAATCTTCAAATGCTCCCAACCTCATGTCCCTTTTCCCTGGCCCGTTTTGAGTATCTAACCCTGAGATCTTGTGTCATCCCTGCAAAAGTTCAGTGCTGAGCCAGGAAGCCTCAGTGCAAACTTTTAAAGTTGAACAGCTCCCATTTAAACGACCACCCCCCCCAAAAGCAATCGAGGCCCAATTAAACAACAATAAAGAAGTGACCCTGACTATGCCCCTCTTGGACCTGTGTTGCACAGATGATGTAAGAAACCGTATGTGTACACTTCTGAGCACACAGGCCCCGAGTGCGGCCTAGGGGGCTATGATCGCTGAATCATAGACCCCGCTCGCGACAGAGAAGCCCTTAGCCATGGATCTTACAGAATACAAAAGTATTCTGACCAAGAAATGGTTTGGGTGAAGAAACCTGCTGGCATGGAATTTCAGTGTCCTCAGACCTCCTTAGCATAGCTCCCTCTGAACATGGACTCTCAGGGCCTCAAGACTTTGAAGATCCATTCAAGAAGCCTGGAATGTCCTGACCATGGATGGCCCTATAATATCCTCCCTAATCAGTGCCCCTGTGGCCTATGTGCCACCTCTGTAAGAGGTAAGCCCCGTTTATGCATCTTCCAGAGCCTGGAACTCCCAAGCTGTGACCCCTTCCTGCAACGGTACCGGTGAGGTGTTAAACTACGTGAGATGGCTCCCCTTTATCTACCCAGTCGATCGCGTTTACCGCCTCGCCCTGTGGCACCCGACCGAGAATCTGCTGAGTACCGACGTACCTGTTTGCAGACTTCTTCGTCTGGGCCCTCTAAACGTGTACCGTCCATTCGTAGACTCTTTGGATGCGAAGCCTCAGTATTGTGACGTCGGCTCGCACGTCGCCCCTTGGCGATGTGAATTTCCCGTAAGTGCACTTTGATGAGCATGGACGCTCTGATTTCAAAGGGACCCGTTCAAACACAACCCCTGTAACTCTGTGAAGTCACAGAAGACGCGCCAGGCCACGAGCCTTCATGTGGATGGACCCACCCTGAGAATGGGGGTGGACCCACGCCGAGAATGGGACACATCTTAGTGCTAATGCCACTGAGCATCAGCATCTGGATGTGGCCCATTCCGAGCAAAACTCGTGCCTGTGAGCCTCCCGAACCTGACCTCTCTGGGTCATCGCTAGTCAATGTGAATCTAATAAGCGTCGAAATTCTGAATCTTCAAATGCTCCCAACCTCATGTCCCTTTTCCCTGGCCCGTTTTGAGTATCTAACCCTGAGATCTTGTGTCATCCCTGCAAAAGTTCAGTGCTGAGCCAGGAAGCCTCAGTGCAAACTTTTAAAGTTGAACAGCTCCCATTTAAACGACCACCCCCCCCAAAAGCAATCGAGGCCCAATTAAACAACAATAAAGAAGTGACCCTGACTATGCCCCTCTTGGACCTGTGTTGCACAGATGATGTAAGAAACCGTATGTGTACACTTCTGAGCACACAGGCCCCGAGTGCGGCCTAGGGGGCTATGATCGCTGAATCATAGACCCCGCTCGCGACAGAGAAGCCCTTAGCCATGGATCTTACAGAATACAAAAGTATTCTGACCAAGAAATGGTTTGGGTGAAGAAACCTGCTGGCATGGAATTTCAGTGTCCTCAGACCTCCTTAGCATAGCTCCCTCTGAACATGGACTCTCAGGGCCTCAAGACTTTGAAGATCCATTCAAGAAGCCTGGAATGTCCTGACCATGGATGGCCCTATAATATCCTCCCTAATCAGTGCCCCTGTGGCCTATGTGCCACCTCTGTAAGAGGTAAGCCCCGTTTATGCATCTTCCAGAGCCTGGAACTCCCAAGCTGTGACCCCTTCCTGCAACGGTACCGGTGAGGTGTTAAACTACGTGAGATGGCTCCCCTTTATCTACCCAGTCGATCGCGTTTACCGCCTCGCCCTGTGGCACCCGACCGAGAATCTGCTGAGTACCGACGTACCTGTTTGCAGACTTCTTCGTCTGGGCCCTCTAAACGTGTACCGTCCATTCGTAGACTCTTTGGATGCGAAGCCTCAGTATTGTGACGTCGGCTCGCACGTCGCCCCTTGGCGATGTGAATTTCCCGTAAGTGCACTTTGATGAGCATGGACGCTCTGATTTCAAAGGGACCCGTTCAAACACAACCCCTGTAACTCTGTGAAGTCACAGAAGACGCGCCAGGCCACGAGCCTTCATGTGGATGGACCCACCCTGAGAATGGGGGTGGACCCACGCCGAGAATGGGACACATCTTAGTGCTAATGCCACTGAGCATCAGCATCTGGATGTGGCCCATTCCGAGCAAAACTCGTGCCTGTGAGCCTCCCGAACCTGACCTCTCTGGGTCATCGCTAGTCAATGTGAATCTAATAAGCGTCGAAATTCTGAATCTTCAAATGCTCCCAACCTCATGTCCCTTTTCCCTGGCCCGTTTTGAGTATCTAACCCTGAGATCTTGTGTCATCCCTGCAAAAGTTCAGTGCTGAGCCAGGAAGCCTCAGTGCAAACTTTTAAAGTTGAACAGCTCCCATTTAAACGACCACCCCCCCCCAAAAGCAATCGAGGCCCAATTAAACAACAATAAAGAAGTGACCCTGACTATGCCCCTCTTGGACCTGTGTTGCACAGATGATGTAAGAAACCGTATGTGTACACTTCTGAGCACACAGGCCCCGAGTGCGGCCTAGGGGGCTATGATCGCTGAATCATAGACCCCGCTCGCGACAGAGAAGCCCTTAGCCATGGATCTTACAGAATACAAAAGTATTCTGACCAAGAAATGGTTTGGGTGAAGAAACCTGCTGGCATGGAATTTCAGTGTCCTCAGACCTCCTTAGCATAGCTCCCTCTGAACATGGACTCTCAGGGCCTCAAGACTTTGAAGATCCATTCAAGAAGCCTGGAATGTCCTGACCATGGATGGCCCTATAATATCCTCCCTAATCAGTGCCCCTGTGGCCTATGTGCCACCTCTGTAAGAGGTAAGCCCCGTTTATGCATCTTCCAGAGCCTGGAACTCCCAAGCTGTGACCCCTTCCTGCAACGGTACCGGTGAGGTGTTAAACTACGTGAGATGGCTCCCCTTTATCTACCCAGTCGATCGCGTTTACCGCCTCGCCCTGTGGCACCCGACCGAGAATCTGCTGAGTACCGACGTACCTGTTTGCAGACTTCTTCGTCTGGGCCCTCTAAACGTGTACCGTCCATTCGTAGACTCTTTGGATGCGAAGCCTCAGTATTGTGACGTCGGCTCGCACGTCGCCCCTTGGCGATGTGAATTTCCCGTAAGTGCACTTTGATGAGCATGGACGCTCTGATTTCAAAGGGACCCGTTCAAACACAACCCCTGTAACTCTGTGAAGTCACAGAAGACGCGCCAGGCCACGAGCCTTCATGTGGATGGACCCACCCTGAGAATGGGGGTGGACCCACGCCGAGAATGGGACACATCTTAGTGCTAATGCCACTGAGCATCAGCATCTGGATGTGGCCCATTCCGAGCAAAACTCGTGCCTGTGAGCCTCCCGAACCTGACCTCTCTGGGTCATCGCTAGTCAATGTGAATCTAATAAGCGTCGAAATTCTGAATCTTCAAATGCTCCCAACCTCATGTCCCTTTTCCCTGGCCCGTTTTGAGTATCTAACCCTGAGATCTTGTGTCATCCCTGCAAAAGTTCAGTGCTGAGCCAGGAAGCCTCAGTGCAAACTTTTAAAGTTGAACAGCTCCCATTTAAACGACCACCCCCCCCCAAAAGCAATCGAGGCCCAATTAAACAACAATAAAGAAGTGACCCTGACTATGCCCCTCTTGGACCTGTGTTGCACAGATGATGTAAGAAACCGTATGTGTACACTTCTGAGCACACAGGCCCCGAGTGCGGCCTAGGGGGCTATGATCGCTGAATCATAGACCCCGCTCGCGACAGAGAAGCCCTTAGCCATGGATCTTACAGAATACAAAAGTATTCTGACCAAGAAATGGTTTGGGTGAAGAAACCTGCTGGCATGGAATTTCAGTGTCCTCAGACCTCCTTAGCATAGCTCCCTCTGAACATGGACTCTCAGGGCCTCAAGACTTTGAAGATTCATTCAAGAAGCCTGGAATGTCCTGACCATGGATGGCCCTATAATATCCTCCCTAATCAGTGCCCCTGTGGCCTATGTGCCACCTCTGTAAGAGGTAAGCCCCGTTTATGCATCTTCCAGAGCCTGGAACTCCCAAGCTGTGACCCCTTCCTGCAACGGTACCGGTGAGGTGTTAAACTACGTGAGATGGCTCCCCTTTATCTACCCAGTCGATCGCGTTTACCGCCTCGCCCTGTGGCACCCGACCGAGAATCTGCTGAGTACCGACGTACCTGTTTGCAGACTTCTTCGTCTGGGCCCTCTAAACGTGTACCGTCCATTCGTAGACTCTTTGGATGCGAAGCCTCAGTATTGTGACGTCGGCTCGCACGTCGCCCCTTGGCGATGTGAATTTCCCGTAAGTGCACTTTGATGAGCATGGACGCTCTGATTTCAAAGGGACCCGTTCAAACACAACCCCTGTAACTCTGTGAAGTCACAGAAGACGCGCCAGGCCACGAGCCTTCATGTGGATGGACCCACCCTGAGAATGGGGGTGGACCCACGCCGAGAATGGGACACATCTTAGTGCTAATGCCACTGAGCATCAGCATCTGGATGTGGCCCATTCCGAGCAAAACTCGTGCCTGTGAGCCTCCCGAACCTGACCTCTCTGGGTCATCGCTAGTCAATGTGAATCTAATAAGCGTCGAAATTCTGAATCTTCAAATGCTCCCAACCTCATGTCCCTTTTCCCTGGCCCGTTTTGAGTATCTAACCCTGAGATCTTGTGTCATCCCTGCAAAAGTTCAGTGCTGAGCCAGGAAGCCTCAGTGCAAACTTTTAAAGTTGAACAGCTCCCATTTAAACGACCACCCCCCCCAAAAGCAATCGAGGCCCAATTAAACAACAATAAAGAAGTGACCCTGACTATGCCCCTCTTGGACCTGTGTTGCACAGATGATGTAAGAAACCGTATGTGTACACTTCTGAGCACACAGGCCCCGAGTGCGGCCTAGGGGGCTATGATCGCTGAATCATAGACCCCGCTCGCGACAGAGAAGCCCTTAGCCATGGATCTTACAGAATACAAAAGTATTCTGACCAAGAAATGGTTTGGGTGAAGAAACCTGCTGGCATGGAATTTCAGTGTCCTCAGACCTCCTTAGCATAGCTCCCTCTGAACATGGACTCTCAGGGCCTCAAGACTTTGAAGATCCATTCAAGAAGCCTGGAATGTCCTGACCATGGATGGCCCTATAATATCCTCCCTAATCAGTGCCCCTGTGGCCTATGTGCCACCTCTGTAAGAGGTAAGCCCCGTTTATGCATCTTCCAGAGCCTGGAACTCCCAAGCTGTGACCCCTTCCTGCAACGGTACCGGTGAGGTGTTAAACTACGTGAGATGGCTCCCCTTTATCTACCCAGTCGATCGCGTTTACCGCCTCGCCCTGTGGCACCCGACCGAGAATCTGCTGAGTACCGACGTACCTGTTTGCAGACTTCTTCGTCTGGGCCCTCTAAACGTGTACCGTCCATTCGTAGACTCTTTGGATGCGAAGCCTCAGTATTGTGACGTCGGCTCGCACGTCGCCCCTTGGCGATGTGAATTTCCCGTAAGTGCACTTTGATGAGCATGGACGCTCTGATTTCAAAGGGACCCGTTCAAACACAACCCCTGTAACTCTGTGAAGTCACAGAAGACGCGCCAGGCCACGAGCCTTCATGTGGATGGACCCACCCTGAGAATGGGGGTGGACCCACGCCGAGAATGGGACACATCTTAGTGCTAATGCCACTGAGCATCAGCATCTGGATGTGGCCCATTCCGAGCAAAACTCGTGCCTGTGAGCCTCCCGAACCTGACCTCTCTGGGTAATCGCTAGTCAATGTGAATCTAATAAGCGTCGAAATTCTGAATCTTCAAATGCTCCCAACCTCATGTCCCTTTTCCCTGGCCCGTTTTGAGTATCTAACCCTGAGATCTTGTGTCATCCCTGCAAAAGTTCAGTGCTGAGCCAGGAAGCCTCAGTGCAAACTTTTAAAGTTGAACAGCTCCCATTTAAACGACCACCCCCCCCAAAAGCAATCGAGGCCCAATTAAACAACAATAAAGAAGTGACCCTGACTATGCCCCTCTTGGACCTGTGTTGCACAGATGATGCAAGAAACCGTATGTGTACACTTCTGAGCACACAGGCCCCGAGTGCGGCCTAGGGGGCTATGATCGCTGAATCATAGACCCCGCTCGCGACAGAGAAGCCCTTAGCCATGGATCTTACAGAATACAAAAGTATTCTGACCAAGAAATGGTTTGGGTGAAGAAACCTGCTGGCATGGAATTTCAGTGTCCTCAGACCTCCTTAGCATAGCTCCCTCTGAACATGGACTCTCAGGGCCTCAAGACTTTGAAGATCCATTCAAGAAGCCTGGAATGTCCTGACCATGGATGGCCCTATAATATCCTCCCTAATCAGTGCCCCTGTGGCCTATGTGCCACCTCTGTAAGAGGTAAGCCCCGTTTATGCATCTTCCAGAGCCTGGAACTCCCAAGCTGTGACCCCTTCCTGCAACGGTACCGGTGAGGTGTTAAACTACGTGAGATGGCTCCCCTTTATCTACCCAGTCGATCGCGTTTACCGCCTCGCCCTGTGGCACCCGACCGAGAATCTGCTGAGTACCGACGTACCTGTTTGCAGACTTCTTCGTCTGGGCCCTCTAAACGTGTACCGTCCATTCGTAGACTCTTTGGATGCGAAGCCTCAGTATTGTGACGTCGGCTCGCACGTCGCCCCTTGGCGATGTGAATTTCCCGTAAGTGCACTTTGATGAGCATGGACGCTCTGATTTCAAAGGGACCCGTTCAAACACAACCCCTGTAACTCTGTGAAGTCACAGAAGACGCGCCAGGCCACGAGCCTTCATGTGGATGGACCCACCCTGAGAATGGGGGTGGACCCACGCCGAGAATGGGACACATCTTAGTGCTAATGCCACTGAGCATCAGCATCTGGATGTGGCCCATTCCGAGCAAAACTCGTGCCTGTGAGCCTCCCGAACCTGACCTCTCTGGGTCATCGCTAGTCAATGTGAATCTAATAAGCGTCGAAATTCTGAATCTTCAAATGCTCCCAACCTCATGTCCCTTTTCCCTGGCCCGTTTTGAGTATCTAACCCTGAGATCTTGTGTCATCCCTGCAAAAGTTCAGTGCTGAGCCAGGAAGCCTCAGTGCAAACTTTTAAAGTTGAACAGCTCCCATTTAAACGACCACCCCCCCCAAAAGCAATCGAGGCCCAATTAAACAACAATAAAGAAGTGACCCTGACTATGCCCCTCTTGGACCTGTGTTGCACAGATGATGTAAGAAACCGTATGTGTACACTTCTGAGCACACAGGCCCCGAGTGCGGCCTAGGGGGCTATGATCGCTGAATCATAGACCCCGCTCGCGACAGAGAAGCCCTTAGCCATGGATCTTACAGAATACAAAAGTATTCTGACCAAGAAATGGTTTGGGTGAAGAAACCTGCTGGCATGGAATTTCAGTGTCCTCAGACCTCCTTAGCATAGCTCCCTCTGAACATGGACTCTCAGGGCCTCAAGACTTTGAAGATCCATTCAAGAAGCCTGGAATGTCCTGACCATGGATGGCCCTATAATATCCTCCCTAATCAGTGCCCCTGTGGCCTATGTGCCACCTCTGTAAGAGGTAAGCCCCGTTTATGCATCTTCCAGAGCCTGGAACTCCCAAGCTGTGACCCCTTCCTGCAACGGTACCGGTGAGGTGTTAAACTACGTGAGATGGCTCCCCTTTATCTACCCAGTCGATCGCGTTTACCGCCTCGCCCTGTGGCACCCGACCGAGAATCTGCTGAGTACCGACGTACCTGTTTGCAGACTTCTTCGTCTGGGCCCTCTAAACGTGTACCGTCCATTCGTAGACTCTTTGGATGCGAAGCCTCAGTATTGTGACGTCGGCTCGCACGTCGCCCCTTGGCGATGTGAATTTCCCGTAAGTGCACTTTGATGAGCATGGACGCTCTGATTTCAAAGGGACCCGTTCAAACACAACCCCTGTAACTCTGTGAAGTCACAGAAGACGCGCCAGGCCACGAGCCTTCATGTGGATGGACCCACCCTGAGAATGGGGGTGGACCCACGCCGAGAATGGGACACATCTTAGTGCTAATGCCACTGAGCATCAGCATCTGGATGTGGCCCATTCCGAGCAAAACTCGTGCCTGTGAGCCTCCCGAACCTGACCTCTCTGGGTCATCGCTAGTCAATGTGAATCTAATAAGCGTCGAAATTCTGAATCTTCAAATGCTCCCAACCTCATGTCCCTTTTCCCTGGCCCGTTTTGAGTATCTAACCCTGAGATCTTGTGTCATCCCTGCAAAAGTTCAGTGCTGAGCCAGGAAGCCTCAGTGCAAACTTTTAAAGTTGAACAGCTCCCATTTAAACGACCACCCCCCCCAAAAGCAATCGAGGCCCAATTAAACAACAATAAAGAAGTGACCCTGACTATGCCCCTCTTGGACCTGTGTTGCACAGATGATGTAAGAAACCGTATGTGTACACTTCTGAGCACACAGGCCCCGAGTGCGGCCTAGGGGGCTATGATCGCTGAATCATAGACCCCGCTCGCGACAGAGAAGCCCTTAGCCATGGATCTTACAGAATACAAAAGTATTCTGACCAAGAAATGGTTTGGGTGAAGAAACCTGCTGGCATGGAATTTCAGTGTCCTCAGACCTCCTTAGCATAGCTCCCTCTGAACATGGACTCTCAGGGCCTCAAGACTTTGAAGATCCATTCAAGAAGCCTGGAATGTCCTGACCATGGATGGCCCTATAATATCCTCCCTAATCAGTGCCCCTGTGGCCTATGTGCCACCTCTGTAAGAGGTAAGCCCCGTTTATGCATCTTCCAGAGCCTGGAACTCCCAAGCTGTGACCCCTTCCTGCAACGGTACCGGTGAGGTGTTAAACTACGTGAGATGGCTCCCCTTTATCTACCCAGTCGATCGCGTTTACCGCCTCGCCCTGTGGCACCCGACCGAGAATCTGCTGAGTACCGACGTACCTGTTTGCAGACTTCTTCGTCTGGGCCCTCTAAACGTGTACCGTCCATTCGTAGACTCTTTGGATGCGAAGCCTCAGTATTGTGACGTCGGCTCGCACGTCGCCCCTTGGCGATGTGAATTTCCCGTAAGTGCACTTTGATGAGCATGGACGCTCTGATTTCAAAGGGACCCGTTCAAACACAACCCCTGTAACTCTGTGAAGTCACAGAAGACGCGCCAGGCCACGAGCCTTCATGTGGATGGACCCACCCTGAGAATGGGGGTGGACCCACGCCGAGAATGGGACACATCTTAGTGCTAATGCCACTGAGCATCAGCATCTGGATGTGGCCCATTCCGAGCAAAACTCGTGCCTGTGAGCCTCCCGAACCTGACCTCTCTGGGTCATCGCTAGTCAATGTGAATCTAATAAGCGTCGAAATTCTGAATCTTCAAATGCTCCCAACCTCATGTCCCTTTTCCCTGGCCCGTTTTGAGTATCTAACCCTGAGATCTTGTGTCATCCCTGCAAAAGTTCAGTGCTGAGCCAGGAAGCCTCAGTGCAAACTTTTAAAGTTGAACAGCTCCCATTTAAACGACCACCCCCCCCCAAAAGCAATCGAGGCCCAATTAAACAACAATAAAGAAGTGACCCTGACTATGCCCCTCTTGGACCTGTGTTGCACAGATGATGTAAGAAACCGTATGTGTACACTTCTGAGCACACAGGCCCCGAGTGCGGCCTAGGGGGCTATGATCGCTGAATCATAGACCCCGCTCGCGACAGAGAAGCCCTTAGCCATGGATCTTACAGAATACAAAAGTATTCTGACCAAGAAATGGTTTGGGTGAAGAAACCTGCTGGCATGGAATTTCAGTGTCCTCAGACCTCCTTAGCATAGCTCCCTCTGAACATGGACTCTCAGGGCCTCAAGACTTTGAAGATCCATTCAAGAAGCCTGGAATGTCCTGACCATGGATGGCCCTATAATATCCTCCCTAATCAGTGCCCCTGTGGCCTATGTGCCACCTCTGTAAGAGGTAAGCCCCGTTTATGCATCTTCCAGAGCCTGGAACTCCCAAGCTGTGACCCCTTCCTGCAACGGTACCGGTGAGGTGTTAAACTACGTGAGATGGCTCCCCTTTATCTACCCAGTCGATCGCGTTTACCGCCTCGCCCTGTGGCACCCGACCGAGAATCTGCTGAGTACCGACGTACCTGTTTGCAGACTTCTTCGTCTGGGCCCTCTAAACGTGTACCGTCCATTCGTAGACTCTTTGGATGCGAAGCCTCAGTATTGTGACGTCGGCTCGCACGTCGCCCCTTGGCGATGTGAATTTCCCGTAAGTGCACTTTGATGAGCATGGACGCTCTGATTTCAAAGGGACCCGTTCAAACACAACCCCTGTAACTCTGTGAAGTCACAGAAGACGCGCCAGGCCACGAGCCTTCATGTGGATGGACCCACCCTGAGAATGGGGGTGGACCCACGCCGAGAATGGGACACATCTTAGTGCTAATGCCACTGAGCATCAGCATCTGGATGTGGCCCATTCCGAGCAAAACTCGTGCCTGTGAGCCTCCCGAACCTGACCTCTCTGGGTCATCGCTAGTCAATGTGAATCTAATAAGCGTCGAAATTCTGAATCTTCAAATGCTCCCAACCTCATGTCCCTTTTCCCTTGCCCGTTTTGAGTATCTAACCCTGAGATCTTGTGTCATCCCTGCAAAAGTTCAGTGCTGAGCCAGGAAGCCTCAGTGCAAACTTTTAAAGTTGAACAGCTCCCATTTAAACGACCACCCCCCCCCAAAAGCAATCGAGGCCCAATTAAACAACAATAAAGAAGTGACCCTGACTATGCCCCTCTTGGACCTGTGTTGCACAGATGATGTAAGAAACCGTATGTGTACACTTCTGAGCACACAGGCCCCGAGTGCGGCCTAGGGGGCTATGATCGCTGAATCATAGACCCCGCTCGCGACAGAGAAGCCCTTAGCCATGGATCTTACAGAATACAAAAGTATTCTGACCAAGAAATGGTTTGGGTGAAGAAACCTGCTGGCATGGAATTTCAGTGTCCTCAGACCTCCTTAGCATAGCTCCCTCTGAACATGGACTCTCAGGGCCTCAAGACTTTGAAGATCCATTCAAGAAGCCTGGAATGTCCTGACCATGGATGGCCCTATAATATCCTCCCTAATCAGTGCCCCTGTGGCCTATGTGCCACCTCTGTAAGAGGTAAGCCCCGTTTATGCATCTTCCAGAGCCTGGAACTCCCAAGCTGTGACCCCTTCCTGCAACGGTACCGGTGAGGTGTTAAACTACGTGAGATGGCTCCCCTTTATCTACCCAGTCGATCGCGTTTACCGCCTCGCCCTGTGGCACCCGACCGAGAATCTGCTGAGTACCGACGTACCTGTTTGCAGACTTCTTCGTCTGGGCCCTCTAAACGTGTACCGTCCATTCGTAGACTCTTTGGATGCGAAGCCTCAGTATTGTGACGTCGGCTCGCACGTCGCCCCTTGGCGATGTGAATTTCCCGTAAGTGTACTTTGATGAGCATGGACGCTCTGATTTCAAAGGGACCCGTTCAAACACAACCCCTGTAACTCTGTGAAGTCACAGAAGACGCGCCAGGCCACGAGCCTTCATGTGGATGGACCCACCCTGAGAATGGGGGTGGACCCACGCCGAGAATGGGACACATCTTAGTGCTAATGCCACTGAGCATCAGCATCTGGATGTGGCCCATTCCGAGCAAAACTCGTGCCTGTGAGCCTCCCGAACCTGACCTCTCTGGGTCATCGCTAGTCAATGTGAATCTAATAAGCGTCGAAATTCTGAATCTTCAAATGCTCCCAACCTCATGTCCCTTTTCCCTGGCCCGTTTTGAGTATCTAACCCTGAGATCTTGTGTCATCCCTGCAAAAGTTCAGTGCTGAGCCAGGAAGCCTCAGTGCAAACTTTTAAAGTTGAACAGCTCCCATTTAAACGACCACCCCCCCCAAAAGCAATCGAGGCCCAATTAAACAACAATAAAGAAGTGACCCTGACTATGCCCCTCTTGGACCTGTGTTGCACAGATGATGTAAGAAACCGTATGTGTACACTTCTGAGCACACAGGCCCCGAGTGCGGCCTAGGGGGCTATGATCGCTGAATCATAGACCCCGCTCGCGACAGAGAAGCCCTTAGCCATGGATCTTACAGAATACAAAAGTATTCTGACCAAGAAATGGTTTGGGTGAAGAAACCTGCTGGCATGGAATTTCAGTGTCCTCAGACCTCCTTAGCATAGCTCCCTCTGAACATGGACTCTCAGGGCCTCAAGACTTTGAAGATCCATTCAAGAAGCCTGGAATGTCCTGACCATGGATGGCCCTATAATATCCTCCCTAATCAGTGCCCCTGTGGCCTATGTGCCACCTCTGTAAGAGGTAAGCCCCGTTTATGCATCTTCCAGAGCCTGGAACTCCCAAGCTGTGACCCCTTCCTGCAACGGTACCGGTGAGGTGTTAAACTACGTGAGATGGCTCCCCTTTATCTACCCAGTCGATCGCGTTTACCGCCTCGCCCTGTGGCACCCGACCGAGAATCTGCTGAGTACCGACGTACCTGTTTGCAGACTTCTTCGTCTGGGCCCTCTAAACGTGTACCGTCCATTCGTAGACTCTTTGGATGCGAAGCCTCAGTATTGTGACGTCGGCTCGCACGTCGCCCCTTGGCGATGTGAATTTCCCGTAAGTGCACTTTGATGAGCATGGACGCTCTGATTTCAAAGGGACCCGTTCAAACACAACCCCTGTAACTCTGTGAAGTCACAGAAGACGCGCCAGGCCACGAGCCTTCATGTGGATGGACCCACCCTGAGAATGGGGGTGGACCCACGCCGAGAATGGGACACATCTTAGTGCTAATGCCACTGAGCATCAGCATCTGGATGTGGCCCATTCCGAGCAAAACTCGTGCCTGTGAGCCTCCCGAACCTGACCTCTCTGGGTCATCGCTAGTCAATGTGAATCTAATAAGCGTCGAAATTCTGAATCTTCAAATGCTCCCAACCTCATGTCCCTTTTCCCTGGCCCGTTTTGAGTATCTAACCCTGAGATCTTGTGTCATCCCTGCAAAAGTTCAGTGCTGAGCCAGGAAGCCTCAGTGCAAACTTTTAAAGTTGAACAGCTCCCATTTAAACGACCACCCCCCCCAAAAGCAATCGAGGCCCAATTAAACAACAATAAAGAAGTGACCCTGACTATGCCCCTCTTGGACCTGTGTTGCACAGATGATGCAAGAAACCGTATGTGTACACTTCTGAGCACACAGGCCCCGAGTGCGGCCTAGGGGGCTATGATCGCTGAATCATAGACCCCGCTCGCGACAGAGAAGCCCTTAGCCATGGATCTTACAGAATACAAAAGTATTCTGACCAAGAAATGGTTTGGGTGAAGAAACCTGCTGGCATGGAATTTCAGTGTCCTCAGACCTCCTTAGCATAGCTCCCTCTGAACATGGACTCTCAGGGCCTCAAGACTTTGAAGATCCATTCAAGAAGCCTGGAATGTCCTGACCATGGATGGCCCTATAATATCCTCCCTAATCAGTGCCCCTGTGGCCTATGTGCCACCTCTGTAAGAGGTAAGCCCCGTTTATGCATCTTCCAGAGCCTGGAACTCCCAAGCTGTGACCCCTTCCTGCAACGGTACCGGTGAGGTGTTAAACTACGTGAGATGGCTCCCCTTTATCTACCCAGTCGATCGCGTTTACCGCCTCGCCCTGTGGCACCCGACCGAGAATCTGCTGAGTACCGACGTACCTGTTTGCAGACTTCTTCGTCTGGGCCCTCTAAACGTGTACCGTCCATTCGTAGACTCTTTGGATGCGAAGCCTCAGTATTGTGACGTCGGCTCGCACGTCGCCCCTTGGCGATGTGAATTTCCCGTAAGTGCACTTTGATGAGCATGGACGCTCTGATTTCAAAGGGACCCGTTCAAACACAACCCCTGTAACTCTGTGAAGTCACAGAAGACGCGCCAGGCCACGAGCCTTCATGTGGATGGACCCACCCTGAGAATGGGGGTGGACCCACGCCGAGAATGGGACACATCTTAGTGCTAATGCCACTGAGCATCAGCATCTGGATGTGGCCCATTCCGAGCAAAACTCGTGCCTGTGAGCCTCCCGAACCTGACCTCTCTGGGTCATCGCTAGTCAATGTGAATCTAATAAGCGTCGAAATTCTGAATCTTCAAATGCTCCCAACCTCATGTCCCTTTTCCCTGGCCCGTTTTGAGTATCTAACCCTGAGATCTTGTGTCATCCCTGCAAAAGTTCAGTGCTGAGCCAGGAAGCCTCAGTGCAAACTTTTAAAGTTGAACAGCTCCCATTTAAACGACCACCCCCCCCAAAAGCAATCGAGGCCCAATTAAACAACAATAAAGAAGTGACCCTGACTATGCCCCTCTTGGACCTGTGTTGCACAGATGATGCAAGAAACCGTATGTGTACACTTCTGAGCACACAGGCCCCGAGTGCGGCCTAGGGGGCTATGATCGCTGAATCATAGACCCCGCTCGCGACAGAGAAGCCCTTAGCCATGGATCTTACAGAATACAAAAGTATTCTGACCAAGAAATGGTTTGGGTGAAGAAACCTGCTGGCATGGAATTTCAGTGTCCTCAGACCTCCTTAGCATAGCTCCCTCTGAACATGGACTCTCAGGGCCTCAAGACTTTGAAGATCCATTCAAGAAGCCTGGAATGTCCTGACCATGGATGGCCCTATAATATCCTCCCTAATCAGTGCCCCTGTGGCCTATGTGCCACCTCTGTAAGAGGTAAGCCCCGTTTATGCATCTTCCAGAGCCTGGAACTCCCAAGCTGTGACCCCTTCCTGCAACGGTACCGGTGAGGTGTTAAACTACGTGAGATGGCTCCCCTTTATCTACCCAGTCGATCGCGTTTACCGCCTCGCCCTGTGGCACCCGACCGAGAATCTGCTGAGTACCGACGTACCTGTTTGCAGACTTCTTCGTCTGGGCCCTCTAAACGTGTACCGTCCATTCGTAGACTCTTTGGATGCGAAGCCTCAGTATTGTGACGTCGGCTCGCACGTCGCCCCTTGGCGATGTGAATTTCCCGTAAGTGTACTTTGATGAGCATGGACGCTCTGATTTCAAAGGGACCCGTTCAAACACAACCCCTGTAACTCTGTGAAGTCACAGAAGACACGCCAGGCCACGAGCCTTCATGTGGATGGACCCACCCTGAGAATGGGGGTGGACCCACGCCGAGAATGGGACACATCTTAGTGCTAATGCCACTGAGCATCAGCATCTGGATGTGGCCCATTCCGAGCAAAACTCGTGCCTGTGAGCCTCCCGAACCTGACCTCTCTGGGTCATCGCTAGTCAATGTGAATCTAATAAGCGTCGAAATTCTGAATCTTCAAATGCTCCCAACCTCATGTCCCTTTTCCCTGGCCCGTTTTGAGTATCTAACCCTGAGATCTTGTGTCATCCCTGCAAAAGTTCAGTGCTGAGCCAGGAAGCCTCAGTGCAAACTTTTAAAGTTGAACAGCTCCCATTTAAACGACCACCCCCCCCAAAAGCAATCGAGGCCCAATTAAACAACAATAAAGAAGTGACCCTGACTATGCCCCTCTTGGACCTGTGTTGCACAGATGATGCAAGAAACCGTATGTGTACACTTCTGAGCACACAGGCCCCGAGTGCGGCCTAGGGGGCTATGATCGCTGAATCATAGACCCCGCTCGCGACAGAGAAGCCCTTAGCCATGGATCTTACAGAATACAAAAGTATTCTGACCAAGAAATGGTTTGGGTGAAGAAACCTGCTGGCATGGAATTTCAGTGTCCTCAGACCTCCTTAGCATAGCTCCCTCTGAACATGGACTCTCAGGGCCTCAAGACTTTGAAGATCCATTCAAGAAGCCTGGAATGTCCTGACCATGGATGGCCCTATAATATCCTCCCTAATCAGTGCCCCTGTGGCCTATGTGCCACCTCTGTAAGAGGTAAGCCCCGTTTATGCATCTTCCAGAGCCTGGAACTCCCAAGCTGTGACCCCTTCCTGCAACGGTACCGGTGAGGTGTTAAACTACGTGAGATGGCTCCCCTTTATCTACCCAGTCGATCGCGTTTACCGCCTCGCCCTGTGGCACCCGACCGAGAATCTGCTGAGTACCGACGTACCTGTTTGCAGACTTCTTCGTCTGGGCCCTCTAAACGTGTACCGTCCATTCGTAGACTCTTTGGATGCGAAGCCTCAGTATTGTGACGTCGGCTCGCACGTCGCCCCTTGGCGATGTGAATTTCCCGTAAGTGCACTTTGATGAGCATGGACGCTCTGATTTCAAAGGGACCCGTTCAAACACAACCCCTGTAACTCTGTGAAGTCACAGAAGACGCGCCAGGCCACGAGCCTTCATGTGGATGGACCCACCCTGAGAATGGGGGTGGACCCACGCCGAGAATGGGACACATCTTAGTGCTAATGCCACTGAGCATCAGCATCTGGATGTGGCCCATTCCGAGCAAAACTCGTGCCTGTGAGCCTCCCGAACCTGACCTCTCTGGGTCATCGCTAGTCAATGTGAATCTAATAAGCGTCGAAATTCTGAATCTTCAAATGCTCCCAACCTCATGTCCCTTTTCCCTGGCCCGTTTTGAGTATCTAACCCTGAGATCTTGTGTCATCCCTGCAAAAGTTCAGTGCTGAGCCAGGAAGCCTCAGTGCAAACTTTTAAAGTTGAACAGCTCCCATTTAAACGACCACCCCCCCCAAAAGCAATCGAGGCCCAATTAAACAACAATAAAGAAGTGACCCTGACTATGCCCCTCTTGGACCTGTGTTGCACAGATGATGCAAGAAACCGTATGTGTACACTTCTGAGCACACAGGCCCCGAGTGCGGCCTAGGGGGCTATGATCGCTGAATCATAGACCCCGCTCGCGACAGAGAAGCCCTTAGCCATGGATCTTACAGAATACAAAAGTATTCTGACCAAGAAATGGTTTGGGTGAAGAAACCTGCTGGCATGGAATTTCAGTGTCCTCAGACCTCCTTAGCATAGCTCCCTCTGAACATGGACTCTCAGGGCCTCAAGACTTTGAAGATCCATTCAAGAAGCCTGGAATGTCCTGACCATGGATGGCCCTATAATATCCTCCCTAATCAGTGCCCCTGTGGCCTATGTGCCACCTCTGTAAGAGGTAAGCCCCGTTTATGCATCTTCCAGAGCCTGGAACTCCCAAGCTGTGACCCCTTCCTGCAACGGTACCGGTGAGGTGTTAAACTACGTGAGATGGCTCCCCTTTATCTACCCAGTCGATCGCGTTTACCGCCTCGCCCTGTGGCACCCGACCGAGAATCTGCTGAGTACCGACGTACCTGTTTGCAGACTTCTTCGTCTGGGCCCTCTAAACGTGTACCGTCCATTCGTAGACTCTTTGGATGCGAAGCCTCAGTATTGTGACGTCGGCTCGCACGTCGCCCCTTGGCGATGTGAATTTCCCGTAAGTGCACTTTGATGAGCATGGACGCTCTGATTTCAAAGGGACCCGTTCAAACACAACCCCTGTAACTCTGTGAAGTCACAGAAGACGCGCCAGGCCACGAGCCTTCATGTGGATGGACCCACCCTGAGAATGGGGGTGGACCCACGCCGAGAATGGGACACATCTTAGTGCTAATGCCACTGAGCATCAGCATCTGGATGTGGCCCATTCCGAGCAAAACTCGTGCCTGTGAGCCTCCCGAACCTGACCTCTCTGGGTCATCGCTAGTCAATGTGAATCTAATAAGCGTCGAAATTCTGAATCTTCAAATGCTCCCAACCTCATGTCCCTTTTCCCTGGCCCGTTTTGAGTATCTAACCCTGAGATCTTGTGTCATCCCTGCAAAAGTTCAGTGCTGAGCCAGGAAGCCTCAGTGCAAACTTTTAAAGTTGAACAGCTCCCATTTAAACGACCACCCCCCCCAAAAGCAATCGAGGCCCAATTAAACAACAATAAAGAAGTGACCCTGACTATGCCCCTCTTGGACCTGTGTTGCACAGATGATGCAAGAAACCGTATGTGTACACTTCTGAGCACACAGGCCCCGAGTGCGGCCTAGGGGGCTATGATCGCTGAATCATAGACCCCGCTCGCGACAGAGAAGCCCTTAGCCATGGATCTTACAGAATACAAAAGTATTCTGACCAAGAAATGGTTTGGGTGAAGAAACCTGCTGGCATGGAATTTCAGTGTCCTCAGACCTCCTTAGCATAGCTCCCTCTGAACATGGACTCTCAGGGCCTCAAGACTTTGAAGATCCATTCAAGAAGCCTGGAATGTCCTGACCATGGATGGCCCTATAATATCCTCCCTAATCAGTGCCCCTGTGGCCTATGTGCCACCTCTGTAAGAGGTAAGCCCCGTTTATGCATCTTCCAGAGCCTGGAACTCCCAAGCTGTGACCCCTTCCTGCAACGGTACCGGTGAGGTGTTAAACTACGTGAGATGGCTCCCCTTTATCTACCCAGTCGATCGCGTTTACCGCCTCGCCCTGTGGCACCCGACCGAGAATCTGCTGAGTACCGACGTACCTGTTTGCAGACTTCTTCGTCTGGGCCCTCTAAACGTGTACCGTCCATTCGTAGACTCTTTGGATGCGAAGCCTCAGTATTGTGACGTCGGCTCGCACGTCGCCCCTTGGCGATGTGAATTTCCCGTAAGTGCACTTTGATGAGCATGGACGCTCTGATTTCAAAGGGACCCGTTCAAACACAACCCCTGTAACTCTGTGAAGTCACAGAAGACGCGCCAGGCCACGAGCCTTCATGTGGATGGACCCACCCTGAGAATGGGGGTGGACCCACGCCGAGAATGGGACACATCTTAGTGCTAATGCCACTGAGCATCAGCATCTGGATGTGGCCCATTCCGAGCAAAACTCGTGCCTGTGAGCCTCCCGAACCTGACCTCTCTGGGTCATCGCTAGTCAATGTGAATCTAATAAGCGTCGAAATTCTGAATCTTCAAATGCTCCCAACCTCATGTCCCTTTTCCCTGGCCCGTTTTGAGTATCTAACCCTGAGATCTTGTGTCATCCCTGCAAAAGTTCAGTGCTGAGCCAGGAAGCCTCAGTGCAAACTTTTAAAGTTGAACAGCTCCCATTTAAACGACCACCCCCCCCAAAAGCAATCGAGGCCCAATTAAACAACAATAAAGAAGTGACCCTGACTATGCCCCTCTTGGACCTGTGTTGCACAGATGATGTAAGAAACCGTATGTGTACACTTCTGAGCACACAGGCCCCGAGTGCGGCCTAGGGGGCTATGATCGCTGAATCATAGACCCCGCTCGCGACAGAGAAGCCCTTAGCCATGGATCTTACAGAATACAAAAGTATTCTGACCAAGAAATGGTTTGGGTGAAGAAACCTGCTGGCATGGAATTTCAGTGTCCTCAGACCTCCTTAGCATAGCTCCCTCTGAACATGGACTCTCAGGGCCTCAAGACTTTGAAGATCCATTCAAGAAGCCTGGAATGTCCTGACCATGGATGGCCCTATAATATCCTCCCTAATCAGTGCCCCTGTGGCCTATGTGCCACCTCTGTAAGAGGTAAGCCCCGTTTATGCATCTTCCAGAGCCTGGAACTCCCAAGCTGTGACCCCTTCCTGCAACGGTACCGGTGAGGTGTTAAACTACGTGAGATGGCTCCCCTTTATCTACCCAGTCGATCGCGTTTACCGCCTCGCCCTGTGGCACCCGACCGAGAATCTGCTGAGTACCGACGTACCTGTTTGCAGACTTCTTCGTCTGGGCCCTCTAAACGTGTACCGTCCATTCGTAGACTCTTTGGATGCGAAGCCTCAGTATTGTGACGTCGGCTCGCACGTCGCCCCTTGGCGATGTGAATTTCCCGTAAGTGCACTTTGATGAGCATGGACGCTCTGATTTCAAAGGGACCCGTTCAAACACAACCCCTGTAACTCTGTGAAGTCACAGAAGACGCGCCAGGCCACGAGCCTTCATGTGGATGGACCCACCCTGAGAATGGGGGTGGACCCACGCCGAGAATGGGACACATCTTAGTGCTAATGCCACTGAGCATCAGCATCTGGATGTGGCCCATTCCGAGCAAAACTCGTGCCTGTGAGCCTCCCGAACCTGACCTCTCTGGGTCATCGCTAGTCAATGTGAATCTAATAAGCGTCGAAATTCTGAATCTTCAAATGCTCCCAACCTCATGTCCCTTTTCCCTGGCCCGTTTTGAGTATCTAACCCTGAGATCTTGTGTCATCCCTGCAAAAGTTCAGTGCTGAGCCAGGAAGCCTCAGTGCAAACTTTTAAAGTTGAACAGCTCCCATTTAAACGACCACCCCCCCCAAAAGCAATCGAGGCCCAATTAAACAACAATAAAGAAGTGACCCTGACTATGCCCCTCTTGGACCTGTGTTGCACAGATGATGCAAGAAACCGTATGTGTACACTTCTGAGCACACAGGCCCCGAGTGCGGCCTAGGGGGCTATGATCGCTGAATCATAGACCCCGCTCGCGACAGAGAAGCCCTTAGCCATGGATCTTACAGAATACAAAAGTATTCTGACCAAGAAATGGTTTGGGTGAAGAAACCTGCTGGCATGGAATTTCAGTGTCCTCAGACCTCCTTAGCATAGCTCCCTCTGAACATGGACTCTCAGGGCCTCAAGACTTTGAAGATCCATTCAAGAAGCCTGGAATGTCCTGACCATGGATGGCCCTATAATATCCTCCCTAATCAGTGCCCCTGTGGCCTATGTGCCACCTCTGTAAGAGGTAAGCCCCGTTTATGCATCTTCCAGAGCCTGGAACTCCCAAGCTGTGACCCCTTCCTGCAACGGTACCGGTGAGGTGTTAAACTACGTGAGATGGCTCCCCTTTATCTACCCAGTCGATCGCGTTTACCGCCTCGCCCTGTGGCACCCGACCGAGAATCTGCTGAGTACCGACGTACCTGTTTGCAGACTTCTTCGTCTGGGCCCTCTAAACGTGTACCGTCCATTCGTAGACTCTTTGGATGCGAAGCCTCAGTATTGTGACGTCGGCTCGCACGTCGCCCCTTGGCGATGTGAATTTCCCGTAAGTGCACTTTGATGAGCATGGACGCTCTGATTTCAAAGGGACCCGTTCAAACACAACCCCTGTAACTCTGTGAAGTCACAGAAGACGCGCCAGGCCACGAGCCTTCATGTGGATGGACCCACCCTGAGAATGGGGGTGGACCCACGCCGAGAATGGGACACATCTTAGTGCTAATGCCACTGAGCATCAGCATCTGGATGTGGCCCATTCCGAGCAAAACTCGTGCCTGTGAGCCTCCCGAACCTGACCTCTCTGGGTCATCGCTAGTCAATGTGAATCTAATAAGCGTCGAAATTCTGAATCTTCAAATGCTCCCAACCTCATGTCCCTTTTCCCTGGCCCGTTTTGAGTATCTAACCCTGAGATCTTGTGTCATCCCTGCAAAAGTTCAGTGCTGAGCCAGGAAGCCTCAGTGCAAACTTTTAAAGTTGAACAGCTCCCATTTAAACGACCACCCCCCCCAAAAGCAATCGAGGCCCAATTAAACAACAATAAAGAAGTGACCCTGACTATGCCCCTCTTGGACCTGTGTTGCACAGATGATGCAAGAAACCGTATGTGTACACTTCTGAGCACACAGGCCCCGAGTGCGGCCTAGGGGGCTATGATCGCTGAATCATAGACCCCGCTCGCGACAGAGAAGCCCTTAGCCATGGATCTTACAGAATACAAAAGTATTCTGACCAAGAAATGGTTTGGGTGAAGAAACCTGCTGGCATGGAATTTCAGTGTCCTCAGACCTCCTTAGCATAGCTCCCTCTGAACATGGACTCTCAGGGCCTCAAGACTTTGAAGATCCATTCAAGAAGCCTGGAATGTCCTGACCATGGATGGCCCTATAATATCCTCCCTAATCAGTGCCCCTGTGGCCTATGTGCCACCTCTGTAAGAGGTAAGCCCCGTTTATGCATCTTCCAGAGCCTGGAACTCCCAAGCTGTGACCCCTTCCTGCAACGGTACCGGTGAGGTGTTAAACTACGTGAGATGGCTCCCCTTTATCTACCCAGTCGATCGCGTTTACCGCCTCGCCCTGTGGCACCCGACCGAGAATCTGCTGAGTACCGACGTACCTGTTTGCAGACTTCTTCGTCTGGGCCCTCTAAACGTGTACCGTCCATTCGTAGACTCTTTGGATGCGAAGCCTCAGTATTGTGACGTCGGCTCGCACGTCGCCCCTTGGCGATGTGAATTTCCCGTAAGTGCACTTTGATGAGCATGGACGCTCTGATTTCAAAGGGACCCGTTCAAACACAACCCCTGTAACTCTGTGAAGTCACAGAAGACGCGCCAGGCCACGAGCCTTCATGTGGATGGACCCACCCTGAGAATGGGGGTGGACCCACGCCGAGAATGGGACACATCTTAGTGCTAATGCCACTGAGCATCAGCATCTGGATGTGGCCCATTCCGAGCAAAACTCGTGCCTGTGAGCCTCCCGAACCTGACCTCTCTGGGTCATCGCTAGTCAATGTGAATCTAATAAGCGTCGAAATTCTGAATCTTCAAATGCTCCCAACCTCATGTCCCTTTTCCCTGGCCCGTTTTGAGTATCTAACCCTGAGATCTTGTGTCATCCCTGCAAAAGTTCAGTGCTGAGCCAGGAAGCCTCAGTGCAAACTTTTAAAGTTGAACAGCTCCCATTTAAACGACCACCCCCCCCAAAAGCAATCGAGGCCCAATTAAACAACAATAAAGAAGTGACCCTGACTATGCCCCTCTTGGACCTGTGTTGCACAGATGATGCAAGAAACCGTATGTGTACACTTCTGAGCACACAGGCCCCGAGTGCGGCCTAGGGGGCTATGATCGCTGAATCATAGACCCCGCTCGCGACAGAGAAGCCCTTAGCCATGGATCTTACAGAATACAAAAGTATTCTGACCAAGAAATGGTTTGGGTGAAGAAACCTGCTGGCATGGAATTTCAGTGTCCTCAGACCTCCTTAGCATAGCTCCCTCTGAACATGGACTCTCAGGGCCTCAAGACTTTGAAGATCCATTCAAGAAGCCTGGAATGTCCTGACCATGGATGGCCCTATAATATCCTCCCTAATCAGTGCCCCTGTGGCCTATGTGCCACGTCTGTAAGAGGTAAGCCCCGTTTATGCATCTTCCAGAGCCTGGAACTCCCAAGCTGTGACCCCTTCCTGCAACGGTACCGGTGAGGTGTTAAACTACGTGAGATGGCTCCCCTTTATCTACCCAGTCGATCGCGTTTACCGCCTCGCCCTGTGGCACCCGACCGAGAATCTGCTGAGTACCGACGTACCTGTTTGCAGACTTCTTCGTCTGGGCCCTCTAAACGTGTACCGTCCATTCGTAGACTCTTTGGATGCGAAGCCTCAGTATTGTGACGTCGGCTCGCACGTCGCCCCTTGGCGATGTGAATTTCCCGTAAGTGCACTTTGATGAGCATGGACGCTCTGATTTCAAAGGGACCCGTTCAAACACAACCCCTGTAACTCTGTGAAGTCACAGAAGACGCGCCAGGCCACGAGCCTTCATGTGGATGGACCCACCCTGAGAATGGGGGTGGACCCACGCCGAGAATGGGACACATCTTAGTGCTAATGCCACTGAGCATCAGCATCTGGATGTGGCCCATTCCGAGCAAAACTCGTGCCTGTGAGCCTCCCGAACCTGACCTCTCTGGGTCATCGCTAGTCAATGTGAATCTAATAAGCGTCGAAATTCTGAATCTTCAAATGCTCCCAACCTCATGTCCCTTTTCCCTGGCCCGTTTTGAGTATCTAACCCTGAGATCTTGTGTCATCCCTGCAAAAGTTCAGTGCTGAGCCAGGAAGCCTCAGTGCAAACTTTTAAAGTTGAACAGCTCCCATTTAAACGACCACCCCCCCCAAAAGCAATCGAGGCCCAATTAAACAACAATAAAGAAGTGACCCTGACTATGCCCCTCTTGGACCTGTGTTGCACAGATGATGTAAGAAACCGTATGTGTACACTTCTGAGCACACAGGCCCCGAGTGCGGCCTAGGGGGCTATGATCGCTGAATCATAGACCCCGCTCGCGACAGAGAAGCCCTTAGCCATGGATCTTACAGAATACAAAAGTATTCTGACCAAGAAATGGTTTGGGTGAAGAAACCTGCTGGCATGGAATTTCAGTGTCCTCAGACCTCCTTAGCATAGCTCCCTCTGAACATGGACTCTCAGGGCCTCAAGACTTTGAAGATCCATTCAAGAAGCCTGGAATGTCCTGACCATGGATGGCCCTATAATATCCTCCCTAATCAGTGCCCCTGTGGCCTATGTGCCACCTCTGTAAGAGGTAAGCCCCGTTTATGCATCTTCCAGAGCCTGGAACTCCCAAGCTGTGACCCCTTCCTGCAACGGTACCGGTGAGGTGTTAAACTACGTGAGATGGCTCCCCTTTATCTACCCAGTCGATCGCGTTTACCGCCTCGCCCTGTGGCACCCGACCGAGAATCTGCTGAGTACCGACGTACCTGTTTGCAGACTTCTTCGTCTGGGCCCTCTAAACGTGTACCGTCCATTCGTAGACTCTTTGGATGCGAAGCCTCAGTATTGTGACGTCGGCTCGCACGTCGCCCCTTGGCGATGTGAATTTCCCGTAAGTGCACTTTGATGAGCATGGACGCTCTGATTTCAAAGGGACCCGTTCAAACACAACCCCTGTAACTCTGTGAAGTCACAGAAGACGCGCCAGGCCACGAGCCTTCATGTGGATGGACCCACCCTGAGAATGGGGGTGGACCCACGCCGAGAATGGGACACATCTTAGTGCTAATGCCACTGAGCATCAGCATCTGGATGTGGCCCATTCCGAGCAAAACTCGTGCCTGTGAGCCTCCCGAACCTGACCTCTCTGGGTCATCGCTAGTCAATGTGAATCTAATAAGCGTCGAAATTCTGAATCTTCAAATGCTCCCAACCTCATGTCCCTTTTCCCTGGCCCGTTTTGAGTATCTAACCCTGAGATCTTGTGTCATCCCTGCAAAAGTTCAGTGCTGAGCCAGGAAGCCTCAGTGCAAACTTTTAAAGTTGAACAGCTCCCATTTAAACGACCACCCCCCCCAAAAGCAATCGAGGCCCAATTAAACAACAATAAAGAAGTGACCCTGACTATGCCCCTCTTGGACCTGTGTTGCACAGATGATGCAAGAAACCGTATGTGTACACTTCTGAGCACACAGGCCCCGAGTGCGGCCTAGGGGGCTATGATCGCTGAATCATAGACCCCGCTCGCGACAGAGAAGCCCTTAGCCATGGATCTTACAGAATACAAAAGTATTCTGACCAAGAAATGGTTTGGGTGAAGAAACCTGCTGGCATGGAATTTCAGTGTCCTCAGACCTCCTTAGCATAGCTCCCTCTGAACATGGACTCTCAGGGCCTCAAGACTTTGAAGATCCATTCAAGAAGCCTGGAATGTCCTGACCATGGATGGCCCTATAATATCCTCCCTAATCAGTGCCCCTGTGGCCTATGTGCCACGTCTGTAAGAGGTAAGCCCCGTTTATGCATCTTCCAGAGCCTGGAACTCCCAAGCTGTGACCCCTTCCTGCAACGGTACCGGTGAGGTGTTAAACTACGTGAGATGGCTCCCCTTTATCTACCCAGTCGATCGCGTTTACCGCCTCGCCCTGTGGCACCCGACCGAGAATCTGCTGAGTACCGACGTACCTGTTTGCAGACTTCTTCGTCTGGGCCCTCTAAACGTGTACCGTCCATTCGTAGACTCTTTGGATGCGAAGCCTCAGTATTGTGACGTCGGCTCGCACGTCGCCCCTTGGCGATGTGAATTTCCCGTAAGTGCACTTTGATGAGCATGGACGCTCTGATTTCAAAGGGACCCGTTCAAACACAACCCCTGTAACTCTGTGAAGTCACAGAAGACGCGCCAGGCCACGAGCCTTCATGTGGATGGACCCACCCTGAGAATGGGGGTGGACCCACGCCGAGAATGGGACACATCTTAGTGCTAATGCCACTGAGCATCAGCATCTGGATGTGGCCCATTCCGAGCAAAACTCGTGCCTGTGAGCCTCCCGAACCTGACCTCTCTGGGTCATCGCTAGTCAATGTGAATCTAATAAGCGTCGAAATTCTGAATCTTCAAATGCTCCCAACCTCATGTCCCTTTTCCCTGGCCCGTTTTGAGTATCTAACCCTGAGATCTTGTGTCATCCCTGCAAAAGTTCAGTGCTGAGCCAGGAAGCCTCAGTGCAAACTTTTAAAGTTGAACAGCTCCCATTTAAACGACCACCCCCCCCAAAAGCAATCGAGGCCCAATTAAACAACAATAAAGAAGTGACCCTGACTATGCCCCTCTTGGACCTGTGTTGCACAGATGATGTAAGAAACCGTATGTGTACACTTCTGAGCACACAGGCCCCGAGTGCGGCCTAGGGGGCTATGATCGCTGAATCATAGACCCCGCTCGCGACAGAGAAGCCCTTAGCCATGGATCTTACAGAATACAAAAGTATTCTGACCAAGAAATGGTTTGGGTGAAGAAACCTGCTGGCATGGAATTTCAGTGTCCTCAGACCTCCTTAGCATAGCTCCCTCTGAACATGGACTCTCAGGGCCTCAAGACTTTGAAGATCCATTCAAGAAGCCTGGAATGTCCTGACCATGGATGGCCCTATAATATCCTCCCTAATCAGTGCCCCTGTGGCCTATGTGCCACCTCTGTAAGAGGTAAGCCCCGTTTATGCATCTTCCAGAGCCTGGAACTCCCAAGCTGTGACCCCTTCCTGCAACGGTACCGGTGAGGTGTTAAACTACGTGAGATGGCTCCCCTTTATCTACCCAGTCGATCGCGTTTACCGCCTCGCCCTGTGGCACCCGACCGAGAATCTGCTGAGTACCGACGTACCTGTTTGCAGACTTCTTCGTCTGGGCCCTCTAAACGTGTACCGTCCATTCGTAGACTCTTTGGATGCGAAGCCTCAGTATTGTGACGTCGGCTCGCACGTCGCCCCTTGGCGATGTGAATTTCCCGTAAGTGCACTTTGATGAGCATGGACGCTCTGATTTCAAAGGGACCCGTTCAAACACAACCCCTGTAACTCTGTGAAGTCACAGAAGACGCGCCAGGCCACGAGCCTTCATGTGGATGGACCCACCCTGAGAATGGGGGTGGACCCACGCCGAGAATGGGACACATCTTAGTGCTAATGCCACTGAGCATCAGCATCTGGATGTGGCCCATTCCGAGCAAAACTCGTGCCTGTGAGCCTCCCGAACCTGACCTCTCTGGGTCATCGCTAGTCAATGTGAATCTAATAAGCGTCGAAATTCTGAATCTTCAAATGCTCCCAACCTCATGTCCCTTTTCCCTGGCCCGTTTTGAGTATCTAACCCTGAGATCTTGTGTCATCCCTGCAAAAGTTCAGTGCTGAGCCAGGAAGCCTCAGTGCAAACTTTTAAAGTTGAACAGCTCCCATTTAAACGACCACCCCCCCCAAAAGCAATCGAGGCCCAATTAAACAACAATAAAGAAGTGACCCTGACTATGCCCCTCTTGGACCTGTGTTGCACAGATGATGCAAGAAACCGTATGTGTACACTTCTGAGCACACAGGCCCCGAGTGCGGCCTAGGGGGCTATGATCGCTGAATCATAGACCCCGCTCGCGACAGAGAAGCCCTTAGCCATGGATCTTACAGAATACAAAAGTATTCTGACCAAGAAATGGTTTGGGTGAAGAAACCTGCTGGCATGGAATTTCAGTGTCCTCAGACCTCCTTAGCATAGCTCCCTCTGAACATGGACTCTCAGGGCCTCAAGACTTTGAAGATCCATTCAAGAAGCCTGGAATGTCCTGACCATGGATGGCCCTATAATATCCTCCCTAATCAGTGCCCCTGTGGCCTATGTGCCACGTCTGTAAGAGGTAAGCCCCGTTTATGCATCTTCCAGAGCCTGGAACTCCCAAGCTGTGACCCCTTCCTGCAACGGTACCGGTGAGGTGTTAAACTACGTGAGATGGCTCCCCTTTATCTACCCAGTCGATCGCGTTTACCGCCTCGCCCTGTGGCACCCGACCGAGAATCTGCTGAGTACCGACGTACCTGTTTGCAGACTTCTTCGTCTGGGCCCTCTAAACGTGTACCGTCCATTCGTAGACTCTTTGGATGCGAAGCCTCAGTATTGTGACGTCGGCTCGCACGTCGCCCCTTGGCGATGTGAATTTCCCGTAAGTGCACTTTGATGAGCATGGACGCTCTGATTTCAAAGGGACCCGTTCAAACACAACCCCTGTAACTCTGTGAAGTCACAGAAGACGCGCCAGGCCACGAGCCTTCATGTGGATGGACCCACCCTGAGAATGGGGGTGGACCCACGCCGAGAATGGGACACATCTTAGTGCTAATGCTACTGAGCATCAGCATCTGGATGTGGCCCATTCCGAGCAAAACTCGTGCCTGTGAGCCTCCCGAACCTGACCTCTCTGGGTCATCGCTAGTCAATGTGAATCTAATAAGCGTCGAAATTCTGAATCTTCAAATGCTCCCAACCTCATGTCCCTTTTCCCTGGCCCGTTTTGAGTATCTAACCCTGAGATCTTGTGTCATCCCTGCAAAAGTTCAGTGCTGAGCCAGGAAGCCTCAGTGCAAACTTTTAAAGTTGAACAGCTCCCATTTAAACGACCACCCCCCCCAAAAGCAATCGAGGCCCAATTAAACAACAATAAAGAAGTGACCCTGACTATGCCCCTCTTGGACCTGTGTTGCACAGATGATGTAAGAAACCGTATGTGTACACTTCTGAGCACACAGGCCCCGAGTGCGGCCTAGGGGGCTATGATCGCTGAATCATAGACCCCGCTCGCGACAGAGAAGCCCTTAGCCATGGATCTTACAGAATACAAAAGTATTCTGACCAAGAAATGGTTTGGGTGAAGAAACCTGCTGGCATGGAATTTCAGTGTCCTCAGACCTCCTTAGCATAGCTCCCTCTGAACATGGACTCTCAGGGCCTCAAGACTTTGAAGATCCATTCAAGAAGCCTGGAATGTCCTGACCATGGATGGCCCTATAATATCCTCCCTAATCAGTGCCCCTGTGGCCTATGTGCCACCTCTGTAAGAGGTAAGCCCCGTTTATGCATCTTCCAGAGCCTGGAACTCCCAAGCTGTGACCCCTTCCTGCAACGGTACCGGTGAGGTGTTAAACTACGTGAGATGGCTCCCCTTTATCTACCCAGTCGATCGCGTTTACCGCCTCGCCCTGTGGCACCCGACCGAGAATCTGCTGAGTACCGACGTACCTGTTTGCAGACTTCTTCGTCTGGGCCCTCTAAACGTGTACCGTCCATTCGTAGACTCTTTGGATGCGAAGCCTCAGTATTGTGACGTCGGCTCGCACGTCGCCCCTTGGCGATGTGAATTTCCCGTAAGTGCACTTTGATGAGCATGGACGCTCTGATTTCAAAGGGACCCGTTCAAACACAACCCCTGTAACTCTGTGAAGTCACAGAAGACGCGCCAGGCCACGAGCCTTCATGTGGATGGACCCACCCTGAGAATGGGGGTGGACCCACGCCGAGAATGGGACACATCTTAGTGCTAATGCCACTGAGCATCAGCATCTGGATGTGGCCCATTCCGAGCAAAACTCGTGCCTGTGAGCCTCCCGAACCTGACCTCTCTGGGTCATCGCTAGTCAATGTGAATCTAATAAGCGTCGAAATTCTGAATCTTCAAATGCTCCCAACCTCATGTCCCTTTTCCCTGGCCCGTTTTGAGTATCTAACCCTGAGATCTTGTGTCATCCCTGCAAAAGTTCAGTGCTGAGCCAGGAAGCCTCAGTGCAAACTTTTAAAGTTGAACAGCTCCCATTTAAACGACCACCCCCCCCAAAAGCAATCGAGGTCCAATTAAACAACAATAAAGAAGTGACCCTGACTATGCCCCTCTTGGACCTGTGTTGCACAGATGATGTAAGAAACCGTATGTGTACACTTCTGAGCACACAGGCCCCGAGTGCGGCCTAGGGGGCTATGATCGCTGAATCATAGACCCCGCTCGCGACAGAGAAGCCCTTAGCCATGGATCTTACAGAATACAAAAGTATTCTGACCAAGAAATGGTTTGGGTGAAGAAACCTGCTGGCATGGAATTTCAGTGTCCTCAGACCTCCTTAGCATAGCTCCCTCTGAACATGGACTCTCAGGGCCTCAAGACTTTGAAGATCCATTCAAGAAGCCTGGAATGTCCTGACCATGGATGGCCCTATAATATCCTCCCTAATCAGTGCCCCTGTGGCCTATGTGCCACCTCTGTAAGAGGTAAGCCCCGTTTATGCATCTTCCAGAGCCTGGAACTCCCAAGCTGTGACCCCTTCCTGCAACGGTACCGGTGAGGTGTTAAACTACGTGAGATGGCTCCCTTTTATCTACCCAGTCGATCGCGTTTACCGCCTCGCCCTGTGGCACCCGACCGAGAATCTGCTGAGTACCGACGTACCTGTTTGCAGACTTCTTCGTCTGGGCCCTCTAAACGTGTACCGTCCATTCGTAGACTCTTTGGATGCGAAGCCTCAGTATTGTGACGTCGGCTCGCACGTCGCCCCTTGGCGATGTGAATTTCCCGTAAGTGCACTTTGATGAGCATGGACGCTCTGATTTCAAAGGGACCCGTTCAAACACAACCCCTGTAACTCTGTGAAGTCACAGAAGACGCGCCAGGCCACGAGCCTTCATGTGGATGGACCCACCCTGAGAATGGGGGTGGACCCACGCCGAGAATGGGACACATCTTAGTGCTAATGCCACTGAGCATCAGCATCTGGATGTGGCCCATTCCGAGCAAAACTCGTGCCTGTGAGCCTCCCGAACCTGACCTCTCTGGGTCATCGCTAGTCAATGTGAATCTAATAAGCGTCGAAATTCTGAATCTTCAAATGCTCCCAACCTCATGTCCCTTTTCCCTGGCCCGTTTTGAGTATCTAACCCTGAGATCTTGTGTCATCCCTGCAAAAGTTCAGTGCTGAGCCAGGAAGCCTCAGTGCAAACTTTTAAAGTTGAACAGCTCCCATTTAAACGACCACCCCCCCCAAAAGCAATCGAGGCCCAATTAAACAACAATAAAGAAGTGACCCTGACTATGCCCCTCTTGGACCTGTGTTGCACAGATGATGTAAGAAACCGTATGTGTACACTTCTGAGCACACAGGCCCCGAGTGCGGCCTAGGGGGCTATGATCGCTGAATCATAGACCCCGCTCGCGACAGAGAAGCCCTTAGCCATGGATCTTACAGAATACAAAAGTATTCTGACCAAGAAATGGTTTGGGTGAAGAAACCTGCTGGCATGGAATTTCAGTGTCCTCAGACCTCCTTAGCATAGCTCCCTCTGAACATGGACTCTCAGGGCCTCAAGACTTTGAAGATCCATTCAAGAAGCCTGGAATGTCCTGACCATGGATGGCCCTATAATATCCTCCCTAATCAGTGCCCCTGTGGCCTATGTGCCACCTCTGTAAGAGGTAAGTCCCGTTTATGCATCTTCCAGAGCCTGGAACTCCCAAGCTGTGACCCCTTCCTGCAACGGTACCGGTGAGGTGTTAAACTACGTGAGATGGCTCCCCTTTATCTACCCAGTCGATCGCGTTTACCGCCTCGCCCTGTGGCACCCGACCGAGAATCTGCTGAGTACCGACGTACCTGTTTGCAGACTTCTTCGTCTGGGCCCTCTAAACGTGTACCGTCCATTCGTAGACTCTTTGGATGCGAAGCCTCAGTATTGTGACGTCGGCTCGCACGTCGCCCCTTGGCGATGTGAATTTCCCGTAAGTGCACTTTGATGAGCATGGACGCTCTGATTTCAAAGGGACCCGTTCAAACACAACCCCTGTAACTCTGTGAAGTCACAGAAGACGCGCCAGGCCACGAGCCTTCATGTGGATGGACCCACCCTGAGAATGGGGGTGGACCCACGCCGAGAATGGGACACATCTTAGTGCTAATGCTACTGAGCATCAGCATCTGGATGTGGCCCATTCCGAGCAAAACTCGTGCCTGTGAGCCTCCCGAACCTGACCTCTCTGGGTCATCGCTAGTCAATGTGAATCTAATAAGCGTCGAAATTCTGAATCTTCAAATGCTCCCAACCTCATGTCCCTTTTCCCTGGCCCGTTTTGAGTATCTAACCCTGAGATCTTGTGTCATCCCTGCAAAAGTTCAGTGCTGAGCCAGGAAGCCTCAGTGCAAACTTTTAAAGTTGAACAGCTCCCATTTAAACGACCACCCCCCCCAAAAGCAATCGAGGCCCAATTAAACAACAATAAAGAAGTGACCCTGACTATGCCCCTCTTGGACCTGTGTTGCACAGATGATGTAAGAAACCGTATGTGTACACTTCTGAGCACACAGGCCCCGAGTGCGGCCTAGGGGGCTATGATCGCTGAATCATAGACCCCGCTCGCGACAGAGAAGCCCTTAGCCATGGATCTTACAGAATACAAAAGTATTCTGACCAAGAAATGGTTTGGGTGAAGAAACCTGCTGGCATGGAATTTCAGTGTCCTCAGACCTCCTTAGCATAGCTCCCTCTGAACATGGACTCTCAGGGCCTCAAGACTTTGAAGATCCATTCAAGAAGCCTGGAATGTCCTGACCATGGATGGCCCTATAATATCCTCCCTAATCAGTGCCCCTGTGGCCTATGTGCCACCTCTGTAAGAGGTAAGCCCCGTTTATGCATCTTCCAGAGCCTGGAACTCCCAAGCTGTGACCCCTTCCTGCAACGGTACCGGTGAGGTGTTAAACTACGTGAGATGGCTCCCCTTTATCTACCCAGTCGATCGCGTTTACCGCCTCGCCCTGTGGCACCCGACCGAGAATCTGCTGAGTACCGACGTACCTGTTTGCAGACTTCTTCGTCTGGGCCCTCTAAACGTGTACCGTCCATTCGTAGACTCTTTGGATGCGAAGCCTCAGTATTGTGACGTCGGCTCGCACGTCGCCCCTTGGCGATGTGAATTTCCCGTAAGTGCACTTTGATGAGCATGGACGCTCTGATTTCAAAGGGACCCGTTCAAACACAACCCCTGTAACTCTGTGAAGTCACAGAAGACGCGCCAGGCCACGAGCCTTCATGTGGATGGACCCACCCTGAGAATGGGGGTGGACCCACGCCGAGAATGGGACACATCTTAGTGCTAATGCCACTGAGCATCAGCATCTGGATGTGGCCCATTCCGAGCAAAACTCGTGCCTGTGAGCCTCCCGAACCTGACCTCTCTGGGTCATCGCTAGTCAATGTGAATCTAATAAGCGTCGAAATTCTGAATCTTCAAATGCTCCCAACCTCATGTCCCTTTTCCCTGGCCCGTTTTGAGTATCTAACCCTGAGATCTTGTGTCATCCCTGCAAAAGTTCAGTGCTGAGCCAGGAAGCCTCAGTGCAAACTTTTAAAGTTGAACAGCTCCCATTTAAACGACCACCCCCCCCAAAAGCAATCGAGGTCCAATTAAACAACAATAAAGAAGTGACCCTGACTATGCCCCTCTTGGACCTGTGTTGCACAGATGATGTAAGAAACCGTATGTGTACACTTCTGAGCACACAGGCCCCGAGTGCGGCCTAGGGGGCTATGATCGCTGAATCATAGACCCCGCTCGCGACAGAGAAGCCCTTAGCCATGGATCTTACAGAATACAAAAGTATTCTGACCAAGAAATGGTTTGGGTGAAGAAACCTGCTGGCATGGAATTTCAGTGTCCTCAGACCTCCTTAGCATAGCTCCCTCTGAACATGGACTCTCAGGGCCTCAAGACTTTGAAGATCCATTCAAGAAGCCTGGAATGTCCTGACCATGGATGGCCCTATAATATCCTCCCTAATCAGTGCCCCTGTGGCCTATGTGCCACCTCTGTAAGAGGTAAGCCCCGTTTATGCATCTTCCAGAGCCTGGAACTCCCAAGCTGTGACCCCTTCCTGCAACGGTACCGGTGAGGTGTTAAACTACGTGAGATGGCTCCCTTTTATCTACCCAGTCGATCGCGTTTACCGCCTCGCCCTGTGGCACCCGACCGAGAATCTGCTGAGTACCGACGTACCTGTTTGCAGACTTCTTCGTCTGGGCCCTCTAAACGTGTACCGTCCATTCGTAGACTCTTTGGATGCGAAGCCTCAGTATTGTGACGTCGGCTCGCACGTCGCCCCTTGGCGATGTGAATTTCCCGTAAGTGCACTTTGATGAGCATGGACGCTCTGATTTCAAAGGGACCCGTTCAAACACAACCCCTGTAACTCTGTGAAGTCACAGAAGACGCGCCAGGCCACGAGCCTTCATGTGGATGGACCCACCCTGAGAATGGGGGTGGACCCACGCCGAGAATGGGACACATCTTAGTGCTAATGCCACTGAGCATCAGCATCTGGATGTGGCCCATTCCGAGCAAAACTCGTGCCTGTGAGCCTCCCGAACCTGACCTCTCTGGGTCATCGCTAGTCAATGTGAATCTAATAAGCGTCGAAATTCTGAATCTTCAAATGCTCCCAACCTCATGTCCCTTTTCCCTGGCCCGTTTTGAGTATCTAACCCTGAGATCTTGTGTCATCCCTGCAAAAGTTCAGTGCTGAGCCAGGAAGCCTCAGTGCAAACTTTTAAAGTTGAACAGCTCCCATTTAAACGACCACCCCCCCCAAAAGCAATCGAGGCCCAATTAAACAACAATAAAGAAGTGACCCTGACTATGCCCCTCTTGGACCTGTGTTGCACAGATGATGTAAGAAACCGTATGTGTACACTTCTGAGCACACAGGCCCCGAGTGCGGCCTAGGGGGCTATGATCGCTGAATCATAGACCCCGCTCGCGACAGAGAAGCCCTTAGCCATGGATCTTACAGAATACAAAAGTATTCTGACCAAGAAATGGTTTGGGTGAAGAAACCTGCTGGCATGGAATTTCAGTGTCCTCAGACCTCCTTAGCATAGCTCCCTCTGAACATGGACTCTCAGGGCCTCAAGACTTTGAAGATCCATTCAAGAAGCCTGGAATGTCCTGACCATGGATGGCCCTATAATATCCTCCCTAATCAGTGCCCCTGTGGCCTATGTGCCACCTCTGTAAGAGGTAAGTCCCGTTTATGCATCTTCCAGAGCCTGGAACTCCCAAGCTGTGACCCCTTCCTGCAACGGTACCGGTGAGGTGTTAAACTACGTGAGATGGCTCCCCTTTATCTACCCAGTCGATCGCGTTTACCGCCTCGCCCTGTGGCACCCGACCGAGAATCTGCTGAGTACCGACGTACCTGTTTGCAGACTTCTTCGTCTGGGCCCTCTAAACGTGTACCGTCCATTCGTAGACTCTTTGGATGCGAAGCCTCAGTATTGTGACGTCGGCTCGCACGTCGCCCCTTGGCGATGTGAATTTCCCGTAAGTGCACTTTGATGAGCATGGACGCTCTGATTTCAAAGGGACCCGTTCAAACACAACCCCTGTAACTCTGTGAAGTCACAGAAGACGCGCCAGGCCACGAGCCTTCATGTGGATGGACCCACCCTGAGAATGGGGGTGGACCCACGCCGAGAATGGGACACATCTTAGTGCTAATGCCACTGAGCATCAGCATCTGGATGTGGCCCATTCCGAGCAAAACTCGTGCCTGTGAGCCTCCCGAACCTGACCTCTCTGGGTCATCGCTAGTCAATGTGAATCTAATAAGCGTCGAAATTCTGAATCTTCAAATGCTCCCAACCTCATGTCCCTTTTCCCTGGCCCGTTTTGAGTATCTAACCATGAGATCTTGTGTCATCCCTGCAAAAGTTCAGTGCTGAGCCAGGAAGCCTCAGTGCAAACTTTTAAAGTTGAACAGCTCCCATTTAAACGACCACCCCCCCCAAAAGCAATCGAGGCCCAATTAAACAACAATAAAGAAGTGACCCTGACTATGCCCCTCTTGGACCTGTGTTGCACAGATGATGTAAGAAACCGTATGTGTACACTTCTGAGCACACAGGCCCCGAGTGCGGCCTAGGGGGCTATGATCGCTGAATCATAGACCCCGCTCGCGACAGAGAAGCCCTTAGCCATGGATCTTACAGAATACAAAAGTATTCTGACCAAGAAATGGTTTGGGTGAAGAAACCTGCTGGCATGGAATTTCAGTGTCCTCAGACCTCCTTAGCATAGCTCCCTCTGAACATGGACTCTCAGGGCCTCAAGACTTTGAAGATCCATTCAAGAAGCCTGGAATGTCCTGACCATGGATGGCCCTATAATATCCTCCCTAATCAGTGCCCCTGTGGCCTATGTGCCACCTCTGTAAGAGGTAAGCCCCGTTTATGCATCTTCCAGAGCCTGGAACTCCCAAGCTGTGACCCCTTCCTGCAACGGTACCGGTGAGGTGTTAAACTACGTGAGATGGCTCCCCTTTATCTACCCAGTCGATCGCGTTTACCGCCTCGCCCTGTGGCACCCGACCGAGAATCTGCTGAGTACCGACGTACCTGTTTGCAGACTTCTTCGTCTGGGCCCTCTAAACGTGTACCGTCCATTCGTAGACTCTTTGGATGCGAACCCTCAGTATTGTGACGTCGGCTCGCACGTCGCCCCTTGGCGATGTGAATTTCCCGTAAGTGCACTTTGATGAGCATGGACGCTCTGATTTCAAAGGGACCCGTTCAAACACAACCCCTGTAACTCTGTGAAGTCACAGAAGACGCGCCAGGCCACGAGCCTTCATGTGGATGGACCCACCCTGAGAATGGGGGTGGACCCACGCCGAGAATGGGACACATCTTAGTGCTAATGCCACTGAGCATCAGCATCTGGATGTGGCCCATTCCGAGCAAAACTCGTGCCTGTGAGCCTCCCGAACCTGACCTCTCTGGGTCATCGCTAGTCAATGTGAATCTAATAAGCGTCGAAATTCTGAATCTTCAAATGCTCCCAACCTCATGTCCCTTTTCCCTGGCCCGTTTTGAGTATCTAACCCTGAGATCTTGTGTCATCCCTGCAAAAGTTCAGTGCTGAGCCAGGAAGCCTCAGTGCAAACTTTTAAAGTTGAACAGCTCCCATTTAAACGACCACCCCCCCCAAAAGCAATCGAGGCCCAATTAAACAACAATAAAGAAGTGACCCTGACTATGCCCCTCTTGGACCTGTGTTGCACAGATGATGTAAGAAACCGTATGTGTACACTTCTGAGCACACAGGCTCCGAGTGCGGCCTAGGGGGCTATGATCGCTGAATCATAGACCCCGCTCGCGACAGAGAAGCCCTTAGCCATGGATCTTACAGAATACAAAAGTATTCTGACCAAGAAATGGTTTGGGTGAAGAAACCTGCTGGCATGGAATTTCAGTGTCCTCAGACCTCCTTAGCATAGCTCCCTCTGAACATGGACTCTCAGGGCCTCAAGACTTTGAAGATCCATTCAAGAAGCCTGGAATGTCCTGACCATGGATGGCCCTATAATATCCTCCCTAATCAGTGCCCCTGTGGCCTATGTGCCACCTCTGTAAGAGGTAAGCCCCGTTTATGCATCTTCCAGAGCCTGGAACTCCCAAGCTGTGACCCCTTCCTGCAACGGTACCGGTGAGGTGTTAAACTACGTGAGATGGCTCCCCTTTATCTACCCAGTCGATCGCGTTTACCGCCTCGCCCTGTGGCACCCGACCGAGAATCTGCTGAGTACCGACGTACCTGTTTGCAGACTTCTTCGTCTGGGCCCTCTAAACGTGTACCGTCCATTCGTAGACTCTTTGGATGCGAAGCCTCAGTATTGTGACGTCGGCTCGCACGTCGCCCCTTGGCGATGTGAATTTCCCGTAAGTGCACTTTGATGAGCATGGACGCTCTGATTTCAAAGGGACCCGTTCAAACACAACCCCTGTAACTCTGTGAAGTCACAGAAGACGCGCCAGGCCACGAGCCTTCATGTGGATGGACCCACCCTGAGAATGGGGGTGGACCCACGCCGAGAATGGGACACATCTTAGTGCTAATGCCACTGAGCATCAGCATCTGGATGTGGCCCATTCCGAGCAAAACTCGTGCCTGTGAGCCTCCCGAACCTGACCTCTCTGGGTCATCGCTAGTCAATGTGAATCTATTAAGCGTCGAAATTCTGAATCTTCAAATGCTCCCAACCTCATGTCCCTTTTCCCTGGCCTGTTTTGAGTATCTAACCCTGAGATCTTGTGTCATCCCTGCAAAAGTTCAGTGCTGAGCCAGGAAGCCTCAGTGCAAACTTTTAAAGTTGAACAGCTCCCATTTAAACGACCACCCCCCCCAAAAGCAATCGAGGCCCAATTAAACAACAATAAAGAAGTGACCCTGACTATGCCCCTCTTGGACCTGTGTTGCACAGATGATGTAAGAAACCGTATGTGTACACTTCTGAGCACACATGCCCCGAGTGCGGCCTAGGGGGCTATGATCGCTGAATCATAGACCCCGCTCGCGACAGAGAAGCCCTTAGCCATGGATCTTACAGAATACAAAAGTATTCTGACCAAGAAATGGTTTGGGTGAAGAAACCTGCTGGCATGGAATTTCAGTGTCCTCAGACCTCCTTAGCATAGCTCCCTCTGAACATGGACTCTCAGGGCCTCAAGACTTTGAAGATCCATTCAAGAAGCCTGGAATGTCCTGACCATGGATGGCCCTATAATATCCTCCCTAATCAGTGCCCCTGTGGCCTATGTGCCACCTCTGTAAGAGGTAAGCCCCGTTTATGCATCTTCCAGAGCCTGGAACTCCCAAGCTGTGACCCCTTCCTGCAACGGTACCGGTGAGGTGTTAAACTACGTGAGATGGCTCCCCTTTATCTACCCAGTCGATCGCGTTTACCGCCTCGCCCTGTGGCACCCGACCGAGAATCTGCTGAGTACCGACGTACCTGTTTGCAGACTTCTTCGTCTGGGCCCTCTAAACGTGTACCGTCCATTCGTAGACTCTTTGGATGCGAAGCCTCAGTATTGTGACGTCGGCTCGCACGTCGCCCCTTGGCGATGTGAATTTCCCGTAAGTGCACTTTGATGAGCATGGACGCTCTGATTTCAAAGGGACCCGTTCAAACACAACCCCTGTAACTCTGTGAAGTCACAGAAGACGCGCCAGGCCACGAGCCTTCATGTGGATGGACCCACCCTGAGAATGGGGGTGGACCCACGCCGAGAATGGGACACATCTTAGTGCTAATGCCACTGAGCATCAGCATCTGGATGTGGCCCATTCCGAGCAAAACTCGTGCCTGTGAGCCTCCCGAACCTGACCTCTCTGGGTCATCGCTAGTCAATGTGAATCTAATAAGCGTCGAAATTCTGAATCTTCAAATGCTCCCAACCTCATGTCCCTTTTCCCTGGCCCGTTTTGAGTATCTAACCCTGAGATCTTGTGTCATCCCTGCAAAAGTTCAGTGCTGAGCCAGGAAGCCTCAGTGCAAACTTTTAAAGTTGAACAGCTCCCATTTAAACGACCACCCCCCCCAAAAGCAATCGAGGCCCAATTAAACAACAATAAAGAAGTGACCCTGACTATGCCCCTCTTGGACCTGTGTTGCACAGATGATGCAAGAAACCGTATGTGTACACTTCTGAGCACACAGGCCCCGAGTGCGGCCTAGGGGGCTATGATCGCTGAATCATAGACCCCGCTCGCGACAGAGAAGCCCTTAGCCATGGATCTTACAGAATACAAAAGTATTCTGACCAAGAAATGGTTTGGGTGAAGAAACCTGCTGGCATGGAATTTCAGTGTCCTCAGACCTCCTTAGCATAGCTCCCTCTGAACATGGACTCTCAGGGCCTCAAGACTTTGAAGATCCATTCAAGAAGCCTGGAATGTCCTGACCATGGATGGCCCTATAATATCCTCCCTAATCAGTGCCCCTGTGGCCTATGTGCCACGTCTGTAAGAGGTAAGCCCCGTTTATGCATCTTCCAGAGCCTGGAACTCCCAAGCTGTGACCCCTTCCTGCAACGGTACCGGTGAGGTGTTAAACTACGTGAGATGGCTCCCCTTTATCTACCCAGTCGATCGCGTTTACCGCCTCGCCCTGTGGCACCCGACCGAGAATCTGCTGAGTACCGACGTACCTGTTTGCAGACTTCTTCGTCTGGGCCCTCTAAACGTGTACCGTCCATTCGTAGACTCTTTGGATGCGAAGCCTCAGTATTGTGACGTCGGCTCGCACGTCGCCCCTTGGCGATGTGAATTTCCCGTAAGTGCACTTTGATGAGCATGGACGCTCTGATTTCAAAGGGACCCGTTCAAACACAACCCCTGTAACTCTGTGAAGTCACAGAAGACGCGCCAGGCCACGAGCCTTCATGTGGATGGACCCACCCTGAGAATGGGGGTGGACCCACGCCGAGAATGGGACACATCTTAGTGCTAATGCCACTGAGCATCAGCATCTGGATGTGGCCCATTCCGAGCAAAACTCGTGCCTGTGAGCCTCCCGAACCTGACCTCTCTGGGTCATCGCTAGTCAATGTGAATCTAATAAGCGTCGAAATTCTGAATCTTCAAATGCTCCCAACCTCATGTCCCTTTTCCCTGGCCCGTTTTGAGTATCTAACCCTGAGATCTTGTGTCATCCCTGCAAAAGTTCAGTGCTGAGCCAGGAAGCCTCAGTGCAAACTTTTAAAGTTGAACAGCTCCCATTTAAACGACCACCCCCCCCAAAAGCAATCGAGGCCCAATTAAACAACAATAAAGAAGTGACCCTGACTATGCCCCTCTTGGACCTGTGTTGCACAGATGATGTAAGAAACCGTATGTGTACACTTCTGAGCACACAGGCCCCGAGTGCGGCCTAGGGGGCTATGATCGCTGAATCATAGACCCCGCTCGCGACAGAGAAGCCCTTAGCCATGGATCTTACAGAATACAAAAGTATTCTGACCAAGAAATGGTTTGGGTGAAGAAACCTGCTGGCATGGAATTTCAGTGTCCTCAGACCTCCTTAGCATAGCTCCCTCTGAACATGGACTCTCAGGGCCTCAAGACTTTGAAGATCCATTCAAGAAGCCTGGAATGTCCTGACCATGGATGGCCCTATAATATCCTCCCTAATCAGTGCCCCTGTGGCCTATGTGCCACCTCTGTAAGAGGTAAGCCCCGTTTATGCATCTTCCAGAGCCTGGAACTCCCAAGCTGTGACCCCTTCCTGCAACGGTACCGGTGAGGTGTTAAACTACGTGAGATGGCTCCCCTTTATCTACCCAGTCGATCGCGTTTACCGCCTCGCCCTGTGGCACCCGACCGAGAATCTGCTGAGTACCGACGTACCTGTTTGCAGACTTCTTCGTCTGGGCCCTCTAAACGTGTACCGTCCATTCGTAGACTCTTTGGATGCGAACCCTCAGTATTGTGACGTCGGCTCGCACGTCGCCCCTTGGCGATGTGAATTTCCCGTAAGTGCACTTTGATGAGCATGGACGCTCTGATTTCAAAGGGACCCGTTCAAACACAACCCCTGTAACTCTGTGAAGTCACAGAAGACGCGCCAGGCCACGAGCCTTCATGTGGATGGACCCACCCTGAGAATGGGGGTGGACCCACGCCGAGAATGGGACACATCTTAGTGCTAATGCCACTGAGCATCAGCATCTGGATGTGGCCCATTCCGAGCAAAACTCGTGCCTGTGAGCCTCCCGAACCTGACCTCTCTGGGTCATCGCTAGTCAATGTGAATCTAATAAGCGTCGAAATTCTGAATCTTCAAATGCTCCCAACCTCATGTCCCTTTTCCCTGGCCCGTTTTGAGTATCTAACCCTGAGATCTTGTGTCATCCCTGCAAAAGTTCAGTGCTGAGCCAGGAAGCCTCAGTGCAAACTTTTAAAGTTGAACAGCTCCCATTTAAACGACCACCCCCCCCAAAAGCAATCGAGGCCCAATTAAACAACAATAAAGAAGTGACCCTGACTATGCCCCTCTTGGACCTGTGTTGCACAGATGATGTAAGAAACCGTATGTGTACACTTCTGAGCACACAGGCTCCGAGTGCGGCCTAGGGGGCTATGATCGCTGAATCATAGACCCCGCTCGCGACAGAGAAGCCCTTAGCCATGGATCTTACAGAATACAAAAGTATTCTGACCAAGAAATGGTTTGGGTGAAGAAACCTGCTGGCATGGAATTTCAGTGTCCTCAGACCTCCTTAGCATAGCTCCCTCTGAACATGGACTCTCAGGGCCTCAAGACTTTGAAGATCCATTCAAGAAGCCTGGAATGTCCTGACCATGGATGGCCCTATAATATCCTCCCTAATCAGTGCCCCTGTGGCCTATGTGCCACCTCTGTAAGAGGTAAGCCCCGTTTATGCATCTTCCAGAGCCTGGAACTCCCAAGCTGTGACCCCTTCCTGCAACGGTACCGGTGAGGTGTTAAACTACGTGAGATGGCTCCCCTTTATCTACCCAGTCGATCGCGTTTACCGCCTCGCCCTGTGGCACCCGACCGAGAATCTGCTGAGTACCGACGTACCTGTTTGCAGACTTCTTCGTCTGGGCCCTCTAAACGTGTACCGTCCATTCGTAGACTCTTTGGATGCGAAGCCTCAGTATTGTGACGTCGGCTCGCACGTCGCCCCTTGGCGATGTGAATTTCCCGTAAGTGCACTTTGATGAGCATGGACGCTCTGATTTCAAAGGGACCCGTTCAAACACAACCCCTGTAACTCTGTGAAGTCACAGAAGACGCGCCAGGCCACGAGCCTTCATGTGGATGGACCCACCCTGAGAATGGGGGTGGACCCACGCCGAGAATGGGACACATCTTAGTGCTAATGCCACTGAGCATCAGCATCTGGATGTGGCCCATTCCGAGCAAAACTCGTGCCTGTGAGCCTCCCGAACCTGACCTCTCTGGGTCATCGCTAGTCAATGTGAATCTATTAAGCGTCGAAATTCTGAATCTTCAAATGCTCCCAACCTCATGTCCCTTTTCCCTGGCCTGTTTTGAGTATCTAACCCTGAGATCTTGTGTCATCCCTGCAAAAGTTCAGTGCTGAGCCAGGAAGCCTCAGTGCAAACTTTTAAAGTTGAACAGCTCCCATTTAAACGACCACCCCCCCCAAAAGCAATCGAGGCCCAATTAAACAACAATAAAGAAGTGACCCTGACTATGCCCCTCTTGGACCTGTGTTGCACAGATGATGTAAGAAACCGTATGTGTACACTTCTGAGCACACATGCCCCGAGTGCGGCCTAGGGGGCTATGATCGCTGAATCATAGACCCCGCTCGCGACAGAGAAGCCCTTAGCCATGGATCTTACAGAATACAAAAGTATTCTGACCAAGAAATGGTTTGGGTGAAGAAACCTGCTGGCATGGAATTTCAGTGTCCTCAGACCTCCTTAGCATAGCTCCCTCTGAACATGGACTCTCAGGGCCTCAAGACTTTGAAGATCCATTCAAGAAGCCTGGAATGTCCTGACCATGGATGGCCCTATAATATCCTCCCTAATCAGTGCCCCTGTGGCCTATGTGCCACCTCTGTAAGAGGTAAGCCCCGTTTATGCATCTTCCAGAGCCTGGAACTCCCAAGCTGTGACCCCTTCCTGCAACGGTACCGGTGAGGTGTTAAACTACGTGAGATGGCTCCCCTTTATCTACCCAGTCGATCGCGTTTACCGCCTCGCCCTGTGGCACCCGACCGAGAATCTGCTGAGTACCGACGTACCTGTTTGCAGACTTCTTCGTCTGGGCCCTCTAAACGTGTACCGTCCATTCGTAGACTCTTTGGATGCGAAGCCTCAGTATTGTGACGTCGGCTCGCACGTCGCCCCTTGGCGATGTGAATTTCCCGTAAGTGCACTTTGATGAGCATGGACGCTCTGATTTCAAAGGGACCCGTTCAAACACAACCCCTGTAACTCTGTGAAGTCACAGAAGACGCGCCAGGCCACGAGCCTTCATGTGGATGGACCCACCCTGAGAATGGGGGTGGACCCACGCCGAGAATGGGACACATCTTAGTGCTAATGCCACTGAGCATCAGCATCTGGATGTGGCCCATTCCGAGCAAAACTCGTGCCTGTGAGCCTCCCGAACCTGACCTCTCTGGGTCATCGCTAGTCAATGTGAATCTAATAAGCGTCGAAATTCTGAATCTTCAAATGCTCCCAACCTCATGTCCCTTTTCCCTGGCCCGTTTTGAGTATCTAACCCTGAGATCTTGTGTCATCCCTGCAAAAGTTCAGTGCTGAGCCAGGAAGCCTCAGTGCAAACTTTTAAAGTTGAACAGCTCCCATTTAAACGACCACCCCCCCCAAAAGCAATCGAGGCCCAATTAAACAACAATAAAGAAGTGACCCTGACTATGCCCCTCTTGGACCTGTGTTGCACAGATGATGCAAGAAACCGTATGTGTACACTTCTGAGCACACAGGCCCCGAGTGCGGCCTAGGGGGCTATGATCGCTGAATCATAGACCCCGCTCGCGACAGAGAAGCCCTTAGCCATGGATCTTACAGAATACAAAAGTATTCTGACCAAGAAATGGTTTGGGTGAAGAAACCTGCTGGCATGGAATTTCAGTGTCCTCAGACCTCCTTAGCATAGCTCCCTCTGAACATGGACTCTCAGGGCCTCAAGACTTTGAAGATCCATTCAAGAAGCCTGGAATGTCCTGACCATGGATGGCCCTATAATATCCTCCCTAATCAGTGCCCCTGTGGCCTATGTGCCACGTCTGTAAGAGGTAAGCCCCGTTTATGCATCTTCCAGAGCCTGGAACTCCCAAGCTGTGACCCCTTCCTGCAACGGTACCGGTGAGGTGTTAAACTACGTGAGATGGCTCCCCTTTATCTACCCAGTCGATCGCGTTTACCGCCTCGCCCTGTGGCACCCGACCGAGAATCTGCTGAGTACCGACGTACCTGTTTGCAGACTTCTTCGTCTGGGCCCTCTAAACGTGTACCGTCCATTCGTAGACTCTTTGGATGCGAAGCCTCAGTATTGTGACGTCGGCTCGCACGTCGCCCCTTGGCGATGTGAATTTCCCGTAAGTGCACTTTGATGAGCATGGACGCTCTGATTTCAAAGGGACCCGTTCAAACACAACCCCTGTAACTCTGTGAAGTCACAGAAGACGCGCCAGGCCACGAGCCTTCATGTGGATGGACCCACCCTGAGAATGGGGGTGGACCCACGCCGAGAATGGGACACATCTTAGTGCTAATGCCACTGAGCATCAGCATCTGGATGTGGCCCATTCCGAGCAAAACTCGTGCCTGTGAGCCTCCCGAACCTGACCTCTCTGGGTCATCGCTAGTCAATGTGAATCTAATAAGCGTCGAAATTCTGAATCTTCAAATGCTCCCAACCTCATGTCCCTTTTCCCTGGCCCGTTTTGAGTATCTAACCCTGAGATCTTGTGTCATCCCTGCAAAAGTTCAGTGCTGAGCCAGGAAGCCTCAGTGCAAACTTTTAAAGTTGAACAGCTCCCATTTAAACGACCACCCCCCCCCAAAAGCAATCGAGGCCCAATTAAACAACAATAAAGAAGTGACCCTGACTATGCCCCTCTTGGACCTGTGTTGCACAGATGATGTAAGAAACCGTATGTGTACACTTCTGAGCACACAGGCCCCGAGTGCGGCCTAGGGGGCTATGATCACTGAATCATAGACCCCGCTCGCGACAGAGAAGCCCTTAGCCATGGATCTTACAGAATACAAAAGTATTCTGACCAAGAAATGGTTTGGGTGAAGAAACCTGCTGGCATGGAATTTCAGTGTCCTTAGACCTCCTTAGCATAGCTCCCTCTGAACATGGACTCTCAGGGCCTCAAGACTTTGAAGATCCATTCAAGAAGCCTGGAATGTCCTGACCATGGATGGCCCTATAATATCCTCCCTAATCAGTGCCCCTGTGGCCTATGTGCCACCTCTGTAAGAGGTAAGCCCCGTTTATGCATCTTCCAGAGCCTGGAACTCCCAAGCTGTGACCCCTTCCTGCAACGGTACCGGTGAGGTGTTAAACTACGTGAGATGGCTCCCCTTTATCTACCCAGTCGATCGCGTTTACCGCCTCGCCCTGTGGCACCCGACCGAGAATCTGCTGAGTACCGACGTACCTGTTTGCAGACTTCTTCGTCTGGGCCCTCTAAACGTGTACCGTCCATTCGTAGACTCTTTGGATGCGAAGCCTCAGTATTGTGACGTCGGCTCGCACGTCGCCCCTTGGCGATGTGAATTTCCCGTAAGTGCACTTTGATGAGCATGGACGCTCTGATTTCAAAGGGACCCGTTCAAACACAACCCCTGTAACTCTGTGAAGTCACAGAAGACGCGCCAGGCCACGAGCCTTCATGTGGATGGACCCACCCTGAGAATGGGGGTGGACCCACGCCGAGAATGGGACACATCTTAGTGCTAATGCCACTGAGCATCAGCATCTGGATGTGGCCCATTCCGAGCAAAACTCGTGCCTGTGAGCCTCCCGAACCTGACCTCTCTGGGTCATCGCTAGTCAATGTGAATCTAATAAGCGTCGAAATTCTGAATCTTCAAATGCTCCCAACCTCATGTCCCTTTTCCCTGGCCCGTTTTGAGTATCTAACCCTGAGATCTTGTGTCATCCCTGCAAAAGTTCAGTGCTGAGCCAGGAAGCCTCAGTGCAAACTTTTAAAGTTGAACAGCTCCCATTTAAACGACCACCCCCCCCAAAAGCAATCGAGGTCCAATTAAACAACAATAAAGAAGTGACCCTGACTATGCCCCTCTTGGACCTGTGTTGCACAGATGATGTAAGAAACCGTATGTGTACACTTCTGAGCACACAGGCCCCGAGTGCGGCCTAGGGGGCTATGATCGCTGAATCATAGACCCCGCTCGCGACAGAGAAGCCCTTAGCCATGGATCTTACAGAATACAAAAGTATTCTGACCAAGAAATGGTTTGGGTGAAGAAACCTGCTGGCATGGAATTTCAGTGTCCTCAGACCTCCTTAGCATAGCTCCCTCTGAACATGGACTCTCAGGGCCTCAAGACTTTGAAGATCCATTCAAGAAGCCTGGAATGTCCTGACCATGGATGGCCCTATAATATCCTCCCTAATCAGTGCCCCTGTGGCCTATGTGCCACCTCTGTAAGAGGTAAGCCCCGTTTATGCATCTTCCAGAGCCTGGAACTCCCAAGCTGTGACCCCTTCCTGCAACGGTACCGGTGAGGTGTTAAACTACGTGAGATGGCTCCCTTTTATCTACCCAGTCGATCGCGTTTACCGCCTCGCCCTGTGGCACCCGACCGAGAATCTGCTGAGTACCGACGTACCTGTTTGCAGACTTCTTCGTCTGGGCCCTCTAAACGTGTACCGTCCATTCGTAGACTCTTTGGATGTGAAGCCTCAGTATTGTGACGTCGGCTCGCACGTCGCCCCTTGGCGATGTGAATTTCCCGTAAGTGCACTTTGATGAGCATGGACGCTCTGATTTCAAAGGGACCCGTTCAAACACAACCCCTGTAACTCTGTGAAGTCACAGAAGACGCGCCAGGCCACGAGCCTTCATGTGGATGGACCCACCCTGAGAATGGGGGTGGACCCACGCCGAGAATGGGACACATCTTAGTGCTAATGCCACTGAGCATCAGCATCTGGATGTGGCCCATTCCGAGCAAAACTCGTGCCTGTGAGCCTCCCGAACCTGACCTCTCTGGGTCATCGCTAGTCAATGTGAATCTAATAAGCGTCGAAATTCTGAATCTTCAAATGCTCCCAACCTCATGTCCCTTTTCCCTGGCCCGTTTTGAGTATCTAACCCTGAGATCTTGTGTCATCCCTGCAAAAGTTCAGTGCTGAGCCAGGAAGCCTCAGTGCAAACTTTTAAAGTTGAACAGCTCCCATTTAAACGACCACCCCCCCCAAAAGCAATCGAGGCCCAATTAAACAACAATAAAGAAGTGACCCTGACTATGCCCCTCTTGGACCTGTGTTGCACAGATGATGTAAGAAACCGTATGTGTACACTTCTGAGCACACATGCCCCGAGTGCGGCCTAGGGGGCTATGATCGCTGAATCATAGACCCCGCTCGCGACAGAGAAGCCCTTAGCCATGGATCTTACAGAATACAAAAGTATTCTGACCAAGAAATGGTTTGGGTGAAGAAACCTGCTGGCATGGAATTTCAGTGTCCTCAGACCTCCTTAGCATAGCTCCCTCTGAACATGGACTCTCAGGGCCTCAAGACTTTGAAGATCCATTCAAGAAGCCTGGAATGTCCTGACCATGGATGGCCCTATAATATCCTCCCTAATCAGTGCCCCTGTGGCCTATGTGCCACCTCTGTAAGAGGTAAGTCCCGTTTATGCATCTTCCAGAGCCTGGAACTCCCAAGCTGTGACCCCTTCCTGCAACGGTACCGGTGAGGTGTTAAACTACGTGAGATGGCTCCCCTTTATCTACCCAGTCGATCGCGTTTACCGCCTCGCCCTGTGGCACCCGACCGAGAATCTGCTGAGTACCGACGTACCTGTTTGCAGACTTCTTCGTCTGGGCCCTCTAAACGTGTACCGTCCATTCGTAGACTCTTTGGATGCGAAGCCTCAGTATTGTGACGTCGGCTCGCACGTCGCCCCTTGGCGATGTGAATTTCCCGTAAGTGCACTTTGATGAGCATGGACGCTCTGATTTCAAAGGGACCCGTTCAAACACAACCCCTGTAACTCTGTGAAGTCACAGAAGACGCGCCAGGCCACGAGCCTTCATGTGGATGGACCCACCCTGAGAATGGGGGTGGACCCACGCCGAGAATGGGACACATCTTAGTGCTAATGCCACTGAGCATCAGCATCTGGATGTGGCCCATTCCGAGCAAAACTCGTGCCTGTGAGCCTCCCGAACCTGACCTCTCTGGGTCATCGCTAGTCAATGTGAATCTAATAAGCGTCGAAATTCTGAATCTTCAAATGCTCCCAACCTCATGTCCCTTTTCCCTGGCCCGTTTTGAGTATCTAACCATGAGATCTTGTGTCATCCCTGCAAAAGTTCAGTGCTGAGCCAGGAAGCCTCAGTGCAAACTTTTAAAGTTGAACAGCTCCCATTTAAACGACCACCCCCCCCAAAAGCAATCGAGGCCCAATTAAACAACAATAAAGAAGTGACCCTGACTATGCCCCTCTTGGACCTGTGTTGCACAGATGATGTAAGAAACCGTATGTGTACACTTCTGAGCACACAGGCCCCGAGTGCGGCCTAGGGGGCTATGATCGCTGAATCATAGACCCCGCTCGCGACAGAGAAGCCCTTAGCCATGGATCTTACAGAATACAAAAGTATTCTGACCAAGAAATGGTTTGGGTGAAGAAACCTGCTGGCATGGAATTTCAGTGTCCTCAGACCTCCTTAGCATAGCTCCCTCTGAACATGGACTCTCAGGGCCTCAAGACTTTGAAGATCCATTCAAGAAGCCTGGAATGTCCTGACCATGGATGGCCCTATAATATCCTCCCTAATCAGTGCCCCTGTGGCCTATGTGCCACCTCTGTAAGAGGTAAGCCCCGTTTATGCATCTTCCAGAGCCTGGAACTCCCAAGCTGTGACCCCTTCCTGCAACGGTACCGGTGAGGTGTTAAACTACGTGAGATGGCTCCCCTTTATCTACCCAGTCGATCGCGTTTACCGCCTCGCCCTGTGGCACCCGACCGAGAATCTGCTGAGTACCGACGTACCTGTTTGCAGACTTCTTCGTCTGGGCCCTCTAAACGTGTACCGTCCATTCGTAGACTCTTTGGATGCGAACCCTCAGTATTGTGACGTCGGCTCGCACGTCGCCCCTTGGCGATGTGAATTTCCCGTAAGTGCACTTTGATGAGCATGGACGCTCTGATTTCAAAGGGACCCGTTCAAACACAACCCCTGTAACTCTGTGAAGTCACAGAAGACGCGCCAGGCCACGAGCCTTCATGTGGATGGACCCACCCTGAGAATGGGGGTGGACCCACGCCGAGAATGGGACACATCTTAGTGCTAATGCCACTGAGCATCAGCATCTGGATGTGGCCCATTCCGAGCAAAACTCGTGCCTGTGAGCCTCCCGAACCTGACCTCTCTGGGTCATCGCTAGTCAATGTGAATCTAATAAGCGTCGAAATTCTGAATCTTCAAATGCTCCCAACCTCATGTCCCTTTTCCCTGGCCCGTTTTGAGTATCTAACCCTGAGATCTTGTGTCATCCCTGCAAAAGTTCAGTGCTGAGCCAGGAAGCCTCAGTGCAAACTTTTAAAGTTGAACAGCTCCCATTTAAACGACCACCCCCCCCAAAAGCAATCGAGGCCCAATTAAACAACAATAAAGAAGTGACCCTGACTATGCCCCTCTTGGACCTGTGTTGCACAGATGATGTAAGAAACCGTATGTGTACACTTCTGAGCACACAGGCTCCGAGTGCGGCCTAGGGGGCTATGATCGCTGAATCATAGACCCCGCTCGCGACAGAGAAGCCCTTAGCCATGGATCTTACAGAATACAAAAGTATTCTGACCAAGAAATGGTTTGGGTGAAGAAACCTGCTGGCATGGAATTTCAGTGTCCTCAGACCTCCTTAGCATAGCTCCCTCTGAACATGGACTCTCAGGGCCTCAAGACTTTGAAGATCCATTCAAGAAGCCTGGAATGTCCTGACCATGGATGGCCCTATAATATCCTCCCTAATCAGTGCCCCTGTGGCCTATGTGCCACCTCTGTAAGAGGTAAGCCCCGTTTATGCATCTTCCAGAGCCTGGAACTCCCAAGCTGTGACCCCTTCCTGCAACGGTACCGGTGAGGTGTTAAACTACGTGAGATGGCTCCCCTTTATCTACCCAGTCGATCGCGTTTACCGCCTCGCCCTGTGGCACCCGACCGAGAATCTGCTGAGTACCGACGTACCTGTTTGCAGACTTCTTCGTCTGGGCCCTCTAAACGTGTACCGTCCATTCGTAGACTCTTTGGATGCGAACCCTCAGTATTGTGACGTCGGCTCGCACGTCGCCCCTTGGCGATGTGAATTTCCCGTAAGTGCACTTTGATGAGCATGGACGCTCTGATTTCAAAGGGACCCGTTCAAACACAACCCCTGTAACTCTGTGAAGTCACAGAAGACGCGCCAGGCCACGAGCCTTCATGTGGATGGACCCACCCTGAGAATGGGGGTGGACCCACGCCGAGAATGGGACACATCTTAGTGCTAATGCCACTGAGCATCAGCATCTGGATGTGGCCCATTCCGAGCAAAACTCGTGCCTGTGAGCCTCCCGAACCTGACCTCTCTGGGTCATCGCTAGTCAATGTGAATCTATTAAGCGTCGAAATTCTGAATCTTCAAATGCTCCCAACCTCATGTCCCTTTTCCCTGGCCTGTTTTGAGTATCTAACCCTGAGATCTTGTGTCATCCCTGCAAAAGTTCAGTGCTGAGCCAGGAAGCCTCAGTGCAAACTTTTAAAGTTGAACAGCTCCCATTTAAACGACCACCCCCCCCAAAAGCAATCGAGGCCCAATTAAACAACAATAAAGAAGTGACCCTGACTATGCCCCTCTTGGACCTGTGTTGCACAGATGATGTAAGAAACCGTATGTGTACACTTCTGAGCACACATGCCCCAAGTGCGGCCTAGGGGGCTATGATCGCTGAATCATAGACCCCGCTCGCGACAGAGAAGCCCTTAGCCATGGATCTTACAGAATACAAAAGTATTCTGACCAAGAAATGGTTTGGGTGAAGAAACCTGCTGGCATGGAATTTCAGTGTCCTCAGACCTCCTTAGCATAGCTCCCTCTGAACATGGACTCTCAGGGCCTCAAGACTTTGAAGATCCATTCAAGAAGCCTGGAATGTCCTGACCATGGATGGCCCTATAATATCCTCCCTAATCAGTGCCCCTGTGGCCTATGTGCCACCTCTGTAAGAGGTAAGCCCCGTTTATGCATCTTCCAGAGCCTGGAACTCCCAAGCTGTGACCCCTTCCTGCAACGGTACCGGTGAGGTGTTAAACTACGTGAGATGGCTCCCCTTTATCTACCCAGTCGATCGCGTTTACCGCCTCGCCCTGTGGCACCCGACCGAGAATCTGCTGAGTACCGACGTACCTGTTTGCAGACTTCTTCGTCTGGGCCCTCTAAACGTGTACCGTCCATTCGTAGACTCTTTGGATGCGAAGCCTCAGTATTGTGACGTCGGCTCGCACGTCGCCCCTTGGCGATGTGAATTTCCCGTAAGTGCACTTTGATGAGCATGGACGCTCTGATTTCTAAGGGACCCGTTCAAACACAACCCCTGTAACTCTGTGAAGTCACAGAAGACGCGCCAGGCCACGAGCCTTCATGTGGATGGACCCACCCTGAGAATGGGGGTGGACCCACGCCGAGAATGGGACACATCTTAGTGCTAATGCCACTGAGCATCAGCATCTGGATGTGGCCCATTCCGAGCAAAACTCGTGCCTGTGAGCCTCCCGAACCTGACCTCTCTGGGTCATCGCTAGTCAATGTGAATCTAATAAGCGTCGAAATTCTGAATCTTCAAATGCTCCCAACCTCATGTCCCTTTTCCCTGGCCCGTTTTGAGTATCTAACCCTGAGATCTTGTGTCATCCCTGCAAAAGTTCAGTGCTGAGCCAGGAAGCCTCAGTGCAAACTTTTAAAGTTGAACAGCTCCCATTTAAACGACCACCCCCCCCAAAAGCAATCGAGGTCCAATTAAACAACAATAAAGAAGTGACCCTGACTATGCCCCTCTTGGACCTGTGTTGCACAGATGATGTAAGAAACCGTATGTGTACACTTCTGAGCACACAGGCCCCGAGTGCGGCCTAGGGGGCTATGATCGCTGAATCATAGACCCCGCTCGCGACAGAGAAGCCCTTAGCCATGGATCTTACAGAATACAAAAGTATTCTGACCAAGAAATGGTTTGGGTGAAGAAACCTGCTGGCATGGAATTTCAGTGTCCTCAGACCTCCTTAGCATAGCTCCCTCTGAACATGGACTCTCAGGGCCTCAAGACTTTGAAGATCCATTCAAGAAGCCTGGAATGTCCTGACCATGGATGGCCCTATAATATCCTCCCTAATCAGTGCCCCTGTGGCCTATGTGCCACCTCTGTAAGAGGTAAGCCCCGTTTATGCATCTTCCAGAGCCTGGAACTCCCAAGCTGTGACCCCTTCCTGCAACGGTACCGGTGAGGTGTTAAACTACGTGAGATGGCTCCCTTTTATCTACCCAGTCGATCGCGTTTACCGCCTCGCCCTGTGGCACCCGACCGAGAATCTGCTGAGTACCGACGTACCTGTTTGCAGACTTCTTCGTCTGGGCCCTCTAAACGTGTACCGTCCATTCGTAGACTCTTTGGATGCGAAGCCTCAGTATTGTGACGTCGGCTCGCACGTCGCCCCTTGGCGATGTGAATTTCCCGTAAGTGCACTTTGATGAGCATGGACGCTCTGATTTCAAAGGGACCCGTTCAAACACAACCCCTGTAACTCTGTGAAGTCACAGAAGACGCGCCAGGCCACGAGCCTTCATGTGGATGGACCCACCCTGAGAATGGGGGTGGACCCACGCCGAGAATGGGACACATCTTAGTGCTAATGCCACTGAGCATCAGCATCTGGATGTGGCCCATTCCGAGCAAAACTCGTGCCTGTGAGCCTCCCGAACCTGACCTCTCTGGGTCATCGCTAGTCAATGTGAATCTAATAAGCGTCGAAATTCTGAATCTTCAAATGCTCCCAACCTCATGTCCCTTTTCCCTGGCCCGTTTTGAGTATCTAACCCTGAGATCTTGTGTCATCCCTGCAAAAGTTCAGTGCTGAGCCAGGAAGCCTCAGTGCAAACTTTTAAAGTTGAACAGCTCCCATTTAAACGACCACCCCCCCCAAAAGCAATCGAGGCCCAATTAAACAACAATAAAGAAGTGACCCTGACTATGCCCCTCTTGGACCTGTGTTGCACAGATGATGTAAGAAACCGTATGTGTACACTTCTGAGCACACATGCCCCGAGTGCGGCCTAGGGGGCTATGATCGCTGAATCATAGACCCCGCTCGCGACAGAGAAGCCCTTAGCCATGGATCTTACAGAATACAAAAGTATTCTGACCAAGAAATGGTTTGGGTGAAGAAACCTGCTGGCATGGAATTTCAGTGTCCTCAGACCTCCTTAGCATAGCTCCCTCTGAACATGGACTCTCAGGGCCTCAAGACTTTGAAGATCCATTCAAGAAGCCTGGAATGTCCTGACCATGGATGGCCCTATAATATCCTCCCTAATCAGTGCCCCTGTGGCCTATGTGCCACCTCTGTAAGAGGTAAGTCCCGTTTATGCATCTTCCAGAGCCTGGAACTCCCAAGCTGTGACCCCTTCCTGCAACGGTACCGGTGAGGTGTTAAACTACGTGAGATGGCTCCCCTTTATCTACCCAGTCGATCGCGTTTACCGCCTCGCCCTGTGGCACCCGACCGAGAATCTGCTGAGTACCGACGTACCTGTTTGCAGACTTCTTCGTCTGGGCCCTCTAAACGTGTACCGTCCATTCGTAGACTCTTTGGATGCGAAGCCTCAGTATTGTGACGTCGGCTCGCACGTCGCCCCTTGGCGATGTGAATTTCCCGTAAGTGCACTTTGATGAGCATGGACGCTCTGATTTCAAAGGGACCCGTTCAAACACAACCCCTGTAACTCTGTGAAGTCACAGAAGACGCGCCAGGCCACGAGCCTTCATGTGGATGGACCCACCCTGAGAATGGGGGTGGACCCACGCCGAGAATGGGACACATCTTAGTGCTAATGCCACTGAGCATCAGCATCTGGATGTGGCCCATTCCGAGCAAAACTCGTGCCTGTGAGCCTCCCGAACCTGACCTCTCTGGGTCATCGCTAGTCAATGTGAATCTAATAAGCGTCGAAATTCTGAATCTTCAAATGCTCCCAACCTCATGTCCCTTTTCCCTGGCCCGTTTTGAGTATCTAACCCTGAGATCTTGTGTCATCCCTGCAAAAGTTCAGTGCTGAGCCAGGAAGCCTCAGTGCAAACTTTTAAAGTTGAACAGCTCCCATTTAAACGACCACCCCCCCCAAAAGCAATCGAGGCCCAATTAAACAACAATAAAGAAGTGACCCTGACTATGCCCCTCTTGGACCTGTGTTGCACAGATGATGTAAGAAACCGTATGTGTACACTTCTGAGCACACAGGCCCCGAGTGCGGCCTAGGGGGCTATGATCGCTGAATCATAGACCCCGCTCGCGACAGAGAAGCCCTTAGCCATGGATCTTACAGAATACAAAAGTATTCTGACCAAGAAATGGTTTGGGTGAAGAAACCTGCTGGCATGGAATTTCAGTGTCCTCAGACCTCCTTAGCATAGCTCCCTCTGAACATGGACTCTCAGGGCCTCAAGACTTTGAAGATCCATTCAAGAAGCCTGGAATGTCCTGACCATGGATGGCCCTATAATATCCTCCCTAATCAGTGCCCCTGTGGCCTATGTGCCACCTCTGTAAGAGGTAAGCCCCGTTTATGCATCTTCCAGAGCCTGGAACTCCCAAGCTGTGACCCCTTCCTGCAACGGTACCGGTGAGGTGTTAAACTACGTGAGATGGCTCCCCTTTATCTACCCAGTCGATCGCGTTTACCGCCTCGCCCTGTGGCACCCGACCGAGAATCTGCTGAGTACCGACGTACCTGTTTGCAGACTTCTTCGTCTGGGCCCTCTAAACGTGTACCGTCCATTCGTAGACTCTTTGGATGCGAACCCTCAGTATTGTGACGTCGGCTCGCACGTCGCCCCTTGGCGATGTGAATTTCCCGTAAGTGCACTTTGATGAGCATGGACGCTCTGATTTCAAAGGGACCCGTTCAAACACAACCCCTGTAACTCTGTGAAGTCACAGAAGACGCGCCAGGCCACGAGCCTTCATGTGGATGGACCCACCCTGAGAATGGGGGTGGACCCACGCCGAGAATGGGACACATCTTAGTGCTAATGCCACTGAGCATCAGCATCTGGATGTGGCCCATTCCGAGCAAAACTCGTGCCTGTGAGCCTCCCGAACCTGACCTCTCTGGGTCATCGCTAGTCAATGTGAATCTAATAAGCGTCGAAATTCTGAATCTTCAAATGCTCCCAACCTCATGTCCCTTTTCCCTGGCCCGTTTTGAGTATCTAACCCTGAGATCTTGTGTCATCCCTGCAAAAGTTCAGTGCTGAGCCAGGAAGCCTCAGTGCAAACTTTTAAAGTTGAACAGCTCCCATTTAAACGACCACCCCCCCCAAAAGCAATCGAGGCCCAATTAAACAACAATAAAGAAGTGACCCTGACTATGCCCCTCTTGGACCTGTGTTGCACAGATGATGTAAGAAACCGTATGTGTACACTTCTGAGCACACAGGCTCCGAGTGCGGCCTAGGGGGCTATGATCGCTGAATCATAGACCCCGCTCGCGACAGAGAAGCCCTTAGCCATGGATCTTACAGAATACAAAAGTATTCTGACCAAGAAATGGTTTGGGTGAAGAAACCTGCTGGCATGGAATTTCAGTGTCCTCAGACCTCCTTAGCATAGCTCCCTCTGAACATGGACTCTCAGGGCCTCAAGACTTTGAAGATCCATTCAAGAAGCCTGGAATGTCCTGACCATGGATGGCCCTATAATATCCTCCCTAATCAGTGCCCCTGTGGCCTATGTGCCACCTCTGTAAGAGGTAAGCCCCGTTTATGCATCTTCCAGAGCCTGGAACTCCCAAGCTGTGACCCCTTCCTGCAACGGTACCGGTGAGGTGTTAAACTACGTGAGATGGCTCCCCTTTATCTACCCAGTCGATCGCGTTTACCGCCTCGCCCTGTGGCACCCGACCGAGAATCTGCTGAGTACCGACGTACCTGTTTGCAGACTTCTTCGTCTGGGCCCTCTAAACGTGTACCGTCCATTCGTAGACTCTTTGGATGCGAAGCCTCAGTATTGTGACGTCGGCTCGCACGTCGCCCCTTGGCGATGTGAATTTCCCGTAAGTGCACTTTGATGAGCATGGACGCTCTGATTTCAAAGGGACCCGTTCAAACACAACCCCTGTAACTCTGTGAAGTCACAGAAGACGCGCCAGGCCACGAGCCTTCATGTGGATGGACCCACCCTGAGAATGGGGGTGGACCCACGCCGAGAATGGGACACATCTTAGTGCTAATGCCACTGAGCATCAGCATCTGGATGTGGCCCATTCCGAGCAAAACTCGTGCCTGTGAGCCTCCCGAACCTGACCTCTCTGGGTCATCGCTAGTCAATGTGAATCTATTAAGCGTCGAAATTCTGAATCTTCAAATGCTCCCAACCTCATGTCCCTTTTCCCTGGCCTGTTTTGAGTATCTAACCCTGAGATCTTGTGTCATCCCTGCAAAAGTTCAGTGCTGAGCCAGGAAGCCTCAGTGCAAACTTTTAAAGTTGAACAGCTCCCATTTAAACGACCACCCCCCCCAAAAGCAATCGAGGCCCAATTAAACAACAATAAAGAAGTGACCCTGACTATGCCCCTCTTGGACCTGTGTTGCACAGATGATGTAAGAAACCGTATGTGTACACTTCTGAGCACACATGCCCCAAGTGCGGCCTAGGGGGCTATGATCGCTGAATCATAGACCCCGCTCGCGACAGAGAAGCCCTTAGCCATGGATCTTACAGAATACAAAAGTATTCTGACCAAGAAATGGTTTGGGTGAAGAAACCTGCTGGCATGGAATTTCAGTGTCCTCAGACCTCCTTAGCATAGCTCCCTCTGAACATGGACTCTCAGGGCCTCAAGACTTTGAAGATCCATTCAAGAAGCCTGGAATGTCCTGACCATGGATGGCCCTATAATATCCTCCCTAATCAGTGCCCCTGTGGCCTATGTGCCACCTCTGTAAGAGGTAAGCCCCGTTTATGCATCTTCCAGAGCCTGGAACTCCCAAGCTGTGACCCCTTCCTGCAACGGTACCGGTGAGGTGTTAAACTACGTGAGATGGCTCCCCTTTATCTACCCAGTCGATCGCGTTTACCGCCTCGCCCTGTGGCACCCGACCGAGAATCTGCTGAGTACCGACGTACCTGTTTGCAGACTTCTTCGTCTGGGCCCTCTAAACGTGTACCGTCCATTCGTAGACTCTTTGGATGCGAAGCCTCAGTATTGTGACGTCGGCTCGCACGTCGCCCCTTGGCGATGTGAATTTCCCGTAAGTGCACTTTGATGAGCATGGACGCTCTGATTTCTAAGGGACCCGTTCAAACACAACCCCTGTAACTCTGTGAAGTCACAGAAGACGCGCCAGGCCACGAGCCTTCATGTGGATGGACCCACCCTGAGAATGGGGGTGGACCCACGCCGAGAATGGGACACATCTTAGTGCTAATGCCACTGAGCATCAGCATCTGGATGTGGCCCATTCCGAGCAAAACTCGTGCCTGTGAGCCTCCCGAACCTGACCTCTCTGGGTCATCGCTAGTCAATGTGAATCTAATAAGCGTCGAAATTCTGAATCTTCAAATGCTCCCAACCTCATGTCCCTTTTCCCTGGCCCGTTTTGAGTATCTAACCCTGAGATCTTGTGTCATCCCTGCAAAAGTTCAGTGCTGAGCCAGGAAGCCTCAGTGCAAACTTTTAAAGTTGAACAGCTCCCATTTAAACGACCACCCCCCCCAAAAGCAATCGAGGCCCAATTAAACAACAATAAAGAAGTGACCCTGACTATGCCCCTCTTGGACCTGTGTTGCACAGATGATGTAAGAAACCGTATGTGTACACTTCTGAGCACACAGGCCCTGAGTGCGGCCTAGGGGGCTATGATCGCTGAATCATAGACCCCGCTCGCGACAGAGAAGCCCTTAGCCATGGATCTTACAGAATACAAAAGTATTCTGACCAAGAAATGGTTTGGGTGAAGAAACCTGCTGGCATGGAATTTCAGTGTCCTCAGACCTCCTTAGCATAGCTCCCTCTGAACATGGACTCTCAGGGCCTCAAGACTTTGAAGATCCATTCAAGAAGCCTGGAATGTCCTGACCATGGATGGCCCTATAATATCCTCCCTAATCAGTGCCCCTGTGGCCTATGTGCCACCTCTGTAAGAGGTAAGCCCCGTTTATGCATCTTCCAGAGCCTGGAACTCCCAAGCTGTGACCCCTTCCTGCAACGGTACCGGTGAGGTGTTAAACTACGTGAGATGGCTCCCCTTTATCTACCCAGTCGATCGCGTTTACCGCCTCGCCCTGTGGCACCCGACCGAGAATCTGCTGAGTACCGACGTACCTGTTTGCAGACTTCTTCGTCTGGGCCCTCTAAACGTGTACCGTCCATTCGTAGACTCTTTGGATGCGAAGCCTCAGTATTGTGACGTCGGCTCGCACGTCGCCCCTTGGCGATGTGAATTTCCCGTAAGTGCACTTTGATGAGCATGGACGCTCTGATTTCTAAGGGACCCGTTCAAACACAACCCCTGTAACTCTGTGAAGTCACAGAAGACGCGCCAGGCCACGAGCCTTCATGTGGATGGACCCACCCTGAGAATGGGGGTGGACCCACGCCGAGAATGGGACACATCTTAGTGCTAATGCCACTGAGCATCAGCATCTGGATGTGGCCCATTCCGAGCAAAACTCGTGCCTGTGAGCCTCCCGAACCTGACCTCTCTGGGTCATCGCTAGTCAATGTGAATCTAATAAGCGTCGAAATTCTGAATCTTCAAATGCTCCCAACCTCATGTCCCTTTTCCCTGGCCCGTTTTGAGTATCTAACCCTGAGATCTTGTGTCATCCCTGCAAAAGTTCAGTGCTGAGCCAGGAAGCCTCAGTGCAAACTTTTAAAGTTGAACAGCTCCCATTTAAACGACCACCCCCCCCAAAAGCAATCGAGACCCAATTAAACAACAATAAAGAAGTGACCCTGACTATGCCCCTCTTGGACCTGTGTTGCACAGATGATATAAGAAACCGTATGTGTACACTTCTGAGCACACAGGCCCCGAGTGCGGCCTAGGGGGCTATGATCGCTGAATCATAGACCCCGCTCGCGACAGAGAAGCCCTTAGCCATGGATCTTACAGAATACAAAAGTATTCTGACCAAGAAATGGTTTGGGTGAAGAAACCTGCTGGCATGGAATTTCAGTGTCCTCAGACCTCCTTAGCATAGCTCCCTCTGAACATGGACTCTCAGGGCCTCAAGACTTTGAAGATCCATTCAAGAAGCCTGGAATGTCCTGACCATGGATGGCCCTATAATATCCTCCCTAATCAGTGCCCCTGTGGCCTATGTGCCACCTCTGTAAGAGGTAAGCCCCGTTTATGCATCTTCCAGAGCCTGGAACTCCCAAGCTGTGACCCCTTCCTGCAACGGTACCGGTGAGGTGTTAAACTACGTGAGATGGCTCCCCTTTATCTACCCAGTCGATCGCGTTTACCGCCTCGCCCTGTGGCACCCGACCGAGAATCTGCTGAGTACCGACGTACCTGTTTGCAGACTTCTTCGTCTGGGCCCTCTAAACGTGTACCGTCCATTCGTAGACTCTTTGGATGCGAAGCCTCAGTATTGTGACGTCGGCTCGCACGTCGCCCCTTGGCGATGTGAATTTCCCGTAAGTGCACTTTGATGAGCATGGACGCTCTGATTTCAAAGGGACCCGTTCAAACACAACCCCTGTAACTCTGTGAAGTCACAGAAGACGCGCCAGGCCACGAGCCTTCATGTGGATGGACCCACCCTGAGAATGGGGGTGGACCCACGCCGAGAATGGGACACATCTTAGTGCTAATGCCACTGAGCATCAGCATCTGGATGTGGCCCATTCCGAGCAAAACTCGTGCCTGTGAGCCTCCCGAACCTGACCTCTCTGGGTCATCGCTAGTCAATGTGAATCTAATAAGCGTCGAAATTCTGAATCTTCAAATGCTCCCAACCTCATGTCCCTTTTCCCTGGCCCGTTTTGAGTATCTAACCCTGAGATCTTGTGTCATCCCTGCAAAAGTTCAGTGCTGAGCCAGGAAGCCTCAGTGCAAACTTTTAAAGTTGAACAGCTCCCATTTAAACGACCACCCCCCCCAAAAGCAATCGAGGCCCAATTAAACAACAATAAAGAAGTGACCCTGACTATGCCCCTCTTGGACCTGTGTTGCACAGATGATGTAAGAAACCGTATGTGTACACTTCTGAGCACACAGGCTCCGAGTGCGGCCTAGGGGGCTATGATCGCTGAATCATAGACCCCGCTCGCGACAGAGAAGCCCTTAGCCATGGATCTTACAGAATACAAAAGTATTCTGACCAAGAAATGGTTTGGGTGAAGAAACCTGCTGGCATGGAATTTCAGTGTCCTCAGACCTCCTTAGCATAGCTCCCTCTGAACATGGACTCTCAGGGCCTCAAGACTTTGAAGATCCATTCAAGAAGCCTGGAATGTCCTGACCATGGATGGCCCTATAATATCCTCCCTAATCAGTGCCCCTGTGGCCTATGTGCCACCTCTGTAAGAGGTAAGCCCCGTTTATGCATCTTCCAGAGCCTGGAACTCCCAAGCTGTGACCCCTTCCTGCAACGGTACCGGTGAGGTGTTAAACTACGTGAGATGGCTCCCCTTTATCTACCCAGTCGATCGCGTTTACCGCCTCGCCCTGTGGCACCCGACCGAGAATCTGCTGAGTACCGACGTACCTGTTTGCAGACTTCTTCGTCTGGGCCCTCTAAACGTGTACCGTCCATTCGTAGACTCTTTGGATGCGAAGCCTCAGTATTGTGACGTCGGCTCGCACGTCGCCCCTTGGCGATGTGAATTTCCCGTAAGTGCACTTTGATGAGCATGGACGCTCTGATTTCAAAGGGACCCGTTCAAACACAACCCCTGTAACTCTGTGAAGTCACAGAAGACGCGCCAGGCCACGAGCCTTCATGTGGATGGACCCACCCTGAGAATGGGGGTGGACCCACGCCGAGAATGGGACACATCTTAGTGCTAATGCCACTGAGCATCAGCATCTGGATGTGGCCCATTCCGAGCAAAACTCGTGCCTGTGAGCCTCCCGAACCTGACCTCTCTGGGTCATCGCTAGTCAATGTGAATCTATTAAGCGTCGAAATTCTGAATCTTCAAATGCTCCCAACCTCATGTCCCTTTTCCCTGGCCCGTTTTGAGTATCTAACCCTGAGATCTTGTGTCATCCCTGCAAAAGTTCAGTGCTGAGCCAGGAAGCCTCAGTGCAAACTTTTAAAGTTGAACAGCTCCCATTTAAACGACCACCCCCCCCAAAAGCAATCGAGGCCCAATTAAACAACAATAAAGAAGTGACCCTGACTATGCCCCTCTTGGACCTGTGTTGCACAGATGATGTAAGAAACCGTATGTGTACACTTCTGAGCACACAGGCCCCGAGTGCGGCCTAGGGGGCTATGATCGCTGAATCATAGACCCCGCTCGCGACAGAGAAGCCCTTAGCCATGGATCTTACAGAATACAAAAGTATTCTGACCAAGAAATGGTTTGGGTGAAGAAACCTGCTGGCATGGAATTTCAGTGTCCTCAGACCTCCTTAGCATAGCTCCCTCTGAACATGGACTCTCAGGGCCTCAAGACTTTGAAGATCCATTCAAGAAGCCTGGAATGTCCTGACCATGGATGGCCCTATAATATCCTCCCTAATCAGTGCCCCTGTGGCCTATATGCCACCTCTGTAAGAGGTAAGCCCCGTTTATGCATCTTCCAGAGCCTGGAACTCCCAAGCTGTGACCCCTTCCTGCAACGGTACCGGTGAGGTGTTAAACTACGTGAGATGGCTCCCCTTTATCTACCCAGTCGATCGCGTTTACCGCCTCGCCCTGTGGCACCCGACCGAGAATCTGCTGAGTACCGACGTACCTGTTTGCAGACTTCTTCGTCTGGGCCCTCTAAACGTGTACCGTCCATTCGTAGACTCTTTGGATGCGAAGCCTCAGTATTGTGACGTCGGCTCGCACGTCGCCCCTTGGCGATGTGAATTTCCCGTAAGTGCACTTTGATGAGCATGGACGCTCTGATTTCAAAGGGACCCGTTCAAACACAACCCCTGTAACTCTGTGAAGTCACAGAAGACGCGCCAGGCCACGAGCCTTCATGTGGATGGACCCACCCTGAGAATGGGGGTGGACCCACGCCGAGAATGGGACACATCTTAGTGCTAATGCCACTGAGCATCAGCATCTGGATGTGGCCCATTCCGAGCAAAACTCGTGCCTGTGAGCCTCCCGAACCTGACCTCTCTGGGTCATCGCTAGTCAATGTGAATCTAATAAGCGTCGAAATTCTGAATCTTCAAATGCTCCCAACCTCATGTCCCTTTTCCCTGGCCCGTTTTGAGTATCTAACCCTGAGATCTTGTGTCATCCCTGCAAAAGTTCAGTGCTGAGCCAGGAAGCCTCAGTGCAAACTTTTAAAGTTGAACAGCTCCCATTTAAACGACCACCCCCCCCAAAAGCAATCGAGGCCCAATTAAACAACAATAAAGAAGTGACCCTGACTATGCCCCTCTTGGACCTGTGTTGCACAGATGATGTAAGAAACCGTATGTGTACACTTCTGAGCACACAGGCCCCGAGTGCGGCCTAGGGGGCTATGATCGCTGAATCATAGACCCCGCTCGCGACAGAGAAGCCCTTAGCCATGGATCTTACAGAATACAAAAGTATTCTGACCAAGAAATGGTTTGGGTGAAGAAACCTGCTGGCATGGAATTTCAGTGTCCTCAGACCTCCTTAGCATAGCTCCCTCTGAACATGGACTCTCAGGGCCTCAAGACTTTGAAGATCCATTCAAGAAGCCTGGAATGTCCTGACCATGGATGGCCCTATAATATCCTCCCTAATCAGTGCCCCTGTGGCCTATGTGCCACCTCTGTAAGAGGTAAGCCCCGTTTATGCATCTTCCAGAGCCTGGAACTCCCAAGCTGTGACCCCTTCCTGCAACGGTACCGGTGAGGTGTTAAACTACGTGAGATGGCTCCCCTTTATCTACCCAGTCGATCGCGTTTACCGCCTCGCCCTGTGGCACCCGACCGAGAATCTGCTGAGTACCGACGTACCTGTTTGCAGACTTCTTCGTCTGGGCCCTCTAAACGTGTACCGTCCATTCGTAGACTCTTTGGATGCGAAGCCTCAGTATTGTGACGTCGGCTCGCACGTCGCCCCTTGGCGATGTGAATTTCCCGTAAGTGCACTTTGATGAGCATGGACGCTCTGATTTCAAAGGGACCCGTTCAAACACAACCCCTGTAACTCTGTGAAGTCACAGAAGACGCGCCAGGCCACGAGCCTTCATGTGGATGGACCCACCCTGAGAATGGGGGTGGACCCACGCCGAGAATGGGACACATCTTAGTGCTAATGCCACTGAGCATCAGCATCTGGATGTGGCCCATTCCGAGCAAAACTCGTGCCTGTGAGCCTCCCGAACCTGACCTCTCTGGGTCATCGCTAGTCAATGTGAATCTAATAAGCGTCGAAATTCTGAATCTTCAAATGCTCCCAACCTCATGTCCCTTTTCCCTGGCCCGTTTTGAGTATCTAACCCTGAGATCTTGTGTCATCCCTGCAAAAGTTCAGTGCTGAGCCAGGAAGCCTCAGTGCAAACTTTTAAAGTTGAACAGCTCCCATTTAAACGACCACCCCCCCCAAAAGCAATCGAGGCCCAATTAAACAACAATAAAGAAGTGACCCTGACTATGCCCCTCTTGGACCTGTGTTGCACAGATGATGTAAGAAACCGTATGTGTACACTTCTGAGCACACATGCCCCGAGTGCGGCCTAGGGGGCTATGATCGCTGAATCATAGACCCCGCTCGCGACAGAGAAGCCCTTAGCCATGGATCTTACAGAATACAAAAGTATTCTGACCAAGAAATGGTTTGGGTGAAGAAACCTGCTGGCATGGAATTTCAGTGTCCTCAGACCTCCTTAGCATAGCTCCCTCTGAACATGGACTCTCAGGGCCTCAAGACTTTGAAGATCCATTCAAGAAGCCTGGAATGTCCTGACCATGGATGGCCCTATAATATCCTCCCTAATCAGTGCCCCTGTGGCCTATGTGCCACCTCTGTAAGAGGTAAGCCCCGTTTATGCATCTTCCAGAGCCTGGAACTCCCAAGCTGTGACCCCTTCCTGCAACGGTACCGGTGAGGTGTTAAACTACGTGAGATGGCTCCCCTTTATCTACCCAGCCGATCGCGTTTACCGCCTCGCCCTGTGGCACCCGACCGAGAATCTGCTGAGTACCGACGTACCTGTTTGCAGACTTCTTCGTCTGGGCCCTCTAAACGTGTACCGTCCATTCGTAGACTCTTTGGATGCGAACCCTCAGTATTGTGACGTCGGCTCGCACGTCGCCCCTTGGCGATGTGAATTTCCCGTAAGTGCACTTTGATGAGCATGGACGCTCTGATTTCAAAGGGACCCGTTCAAACACAACCCCTGTAACTCTGTGAAGTCACAGAAGACGCGCCAGGCCACGAGCCTTCATGTGGATGGACCCACCCTGAGAATGGGGGTGGACCCACGCCGAGAATGGGACACATCTTAGTGCTAATGCCACTGAGCATCAGCATCTGGATGTGGCCCATTCCGAGCAAAACTCGTGCCTGTGAGCCTCCCGAACCTGACCTCTCTGGGTCATCGCTAGTCAATGTGAATCTATTAAGCGTCGAAATTCTGAATCTTCAAATGCTCCCAACCTCATGTCCCTTTTCCCTGGCCCGTTTTGAGTATCTAACCCTGAGATCTTGTGTCATCCCTGCAAAAGTTCAGTGCTGAGCCAGGAAGCCTCAGTGCAAACTTTTAAAGTTGAACAGCTCCCATTTAAACGACCACCCCCCCCAAAAGCAATCGAGGCCCAATTAAACAACAATAAAGAAGTGACCCTGACTATGCCCCTCTTGGACCTGTGTTGCACAGATGATGTAAGAAACCGTATGTGTACACTTCTGAGCACACAGGCCCCGAGTGCGGCCTAGGGGGCTATGATCGCTGAATCATAGACCCCGCTCGCGACAGAGAAGCCCTTAGCCATGGATCTTACAGAATACAAAAGTATTCTGACCAAGAAATGGTTTGGGTGAAGAAACCTGCTGGCATGGAATTTCAGTGTCCTCAGACCTCCTTAGCATAGCTCCCTCTGAACATGGACTCTCAGGGCCTCAAGACTTTGAAGATCCATTCAAGAAGCCTGGAATGTCCTGACCATGGATGGCCCTATAATATCCTCCCTAATCAGTGCCCCTGTGGCCTATGTGCCACCTCTGTAAGAGGTAAGCCCCGTTTATGCATCTTCCAGAGCCTGGAACTCCCAAGCTGTGACCCCTTCCTGCAACGGTACCGGTGAGGTGTTAAACTACGTGAGATGGCTCCCCTTTATCTACCCAGTCGATCGCGTTTACCGCCTCGCCCTGTGGCACCCGACCGAGAATCTGCTGAGTACCGACGTACCTGTTTGCAGACTTCTTCGTCTGGGCCCTCTAAACGTGTACCGTCCATTCGTAGACTCTTTGGATGCGAAGCCTCAGTATTGTGACGTCGGCTCGCACGTCGCCCCTTGGCGATGTGAATTTCCCGTAAGTGCACTTTGATGAGCATGGACGCTCTGATTTCAAAGGGACCCGTTCAAACACAACCCCTGTAACTCTGTGAAGTCACAGAAGACGCGCCAGGCCACGAGCCTTCATGTGGATGGACCCACCCTGAGAATGGGGGTGGACCCACGCCGAGAATGGGACACATCTTAGTGCTAATGCCACTGAGCATCAGCATCTGGATGTGGCCCATTCCGAGCAAAACTCGTGCCTGTGAGCCTCCCGAACCTGACCTCTCTGGGTCATCGCTAGTCAATGTGAATCTAATAAGCGTCGAAATTCTGAATCTTCAAATGCTCCCAACCTCATGTCCCTTTTCCCTGGCCCGTTTTGAGTATCTAACCCTGAGATCTTGTGTCATCCCTGCAAAAGTTCAGTGCTGAGCCAGGAAGCCTCAGTGCAAACTTTTAAAGTTGAACAGCTCCCATTTAAACGACCACCCCCCCCAAAAGCAATCGAGGCCCAATTAAACAACAATAAAGAAGTGACCCTGACTATGCCCCTCTTGGACCTGTGTTGCACAGATGATGTAAGAAACCGTATGTGTACACTTCTGAGCACACAGGCCCCGAGTGCGGCCTAGGGGGCTATGATCGCTGAATCATAGACCCCGCTCGCGACAGAGAAGCCCTTAGCCATGGATCTTACAGAATACAAAAGTATTCTGACCAAGAAATGGTTTGGGTGAAGAAACCTGCTGGCATGGAATTTCAGTGTCCTCAGACCTCCTTAGCATAGCTCCCTCTGAACATGGACTCTCAGGGCCTCAAGACTTTGAAGATCCATTCAAGAAGCCTGGAATGTCCTGACCATGGATGGCCCTATAATATCCTCCCTAATCAGTGCCCCTGTGGCCTATGTGCCACCTCTGTAAGAGGTAAGCCCCGTTTATGCATCTTCCAGAGCCTGGAACTCCCAAGCTGTGACCCCTTCCTGCAACGGTACCGGTGAGGTGTTAAACTACGTGAGATGGCTCCCCTTTATCTACCCAGTCGATCGCGTTTACCGCCTCGCCCTGTGGCACCCGACCGAGAATCTGCTGAGTACCGACGTACCTGTTTGCAGACTTCTTCGTCTGGGCCCTCTAAACGTGTACCGTCCATTCGTAGACTCTTTGGATGCGAAGCCTCAGTATTGTGACGTCGGCTCGCACGTCGCCCCTTGGCGATGTGAATTTCCCGTAAGTGCACTTTGATGAGCATGGATGCTCTGATTTCAAAGGGACCCGTTCAAACACAACCCCTGTAACTCTGTGAAGTCACAGAAGACGCGCCAGGCCACGAGCCTTCATGTGGATGGACCCACCCTGAGAATGGGGGTGGACCCACGCCGAGAATGGGACACATCTTAGTGCTAATGCCACTGAGCATCAGAATCTGGATGTGGCCCATTCCGAGCAAAACTCGTGCCTGTGAGCCTCCCGAACCTGACGTCTCTGGGTCATCGCTAGTCAATGTGAATCTAATAAGCGTCGAAATTTTGAATCTTCAAATGCTCCCAACCTCATGTCCCTTTTCCCTGGCCCGTTTTGAGTATCTAACCCTGAGATCTTGTGTCATCCCTTAAAAGTTCAGTGCTGAGCCAGGAAGCCTCAGTGCAAACTTTTAAAGTTGAACAGCTCCCATTTAAACGACCACCCCCCCCAAAAGCAATCGAGGCCCAATTAAACAACAATAAAGAAGTGACCCTGACTATGCCCCTCTTGGACCTGTGTTGCACAGATGATGTAAGAAACCGTATGTGTACACTTCTGAGCACACAGGCCCCGAGTGCGGCCTAGGGGGCTATGATCGCTGAATCATAGACCCCGCTCGCGACAGAGAAGCCCTTAGCCATGGATCTTACAGAATACAAAAGTATTCTGACCAAGAAATGGTTTGGGTGAAGAAACCTGCTGGCATGGAATTTCAGTGTCCTCAGACCTCCTTAGCATAGCTCCCTCTGAACATGGACTCTCAGGGCCTCAAGACTTTGAAGATCCATTCAAGAAGCCTGGAATGTCCTGACCATGGATGGCCCTATAATATCCTCCCTAATCAGTGCCCCTGTGGCCTATGTGCCACCTCTGTAAGAGGTAAGCCCCGTTTATGCATCTTCCAGAGCCTGGAACTCCCAAGCTGTGACCCCTTCCTGCAACGGTACCGGTGAGGTGTTAAACTACGTGAGATGGCTCCCCTTTATCTACCCAGTCGATCGCGTTTACCGCCTCGCCCTGTGGCACCCGACCGAGAATCTGCTGAGTACCGACGTACCTGTTTGCAGACTTCTTCGTCTGGGCCCTCTAAACGTGTACCGTCCATTCGTAGACTCTTTGGATGCGAACCCTCAGTATTGTGACGTCGGCTCGCACGTCGCCCCTTGGCGATGTGAATTTCCCGTAAGTGCACTTTGATGAGCATGGACGCTCTGATTTCAAAGGGACCCGTTCAAACACAACCCCTGTAACTCTGTGAAGTCACAGAAGACGCGCCAGGCCACGAGCCTTCATGTGGATGGACCCACCCTGAGAATGGGGGTGGACCCACGCCGAGAATGGGACACATCTTAGTGCTAATGCCACTGAGCATCAGCATCTGGATGTGGCCCATTCCGAGCAAAACTCGTGCCTGTGAGCCTCCCGAACCTGACCTCTCTGGGTCATCGCTAGTCAATGTGAATCTAATAAGCGTCGAAATTCTGAATCTTCAAATGCTCCCAACCTCATGTCCCTTTTCCCTGGCCCGTTTTGAGTATCTAACCCTGAGATCTTGTGTCATCCCTGCAAAAGTTCAGTGCTGAGCCAGGAAGCCTCAGTGCAAACTTTTAAAGTTGAACAGCTCCCATTTAAACGACCACCCCCCCCAAAAGCAATCGAGGCCCAATTAAACAACAATAAAGAAGTGACCCTGACTATGCCCCTCTTGGACCTGTGTTGCACAGATGATGTAAGAAACCGTATGTGTACACTTCTGAGCACACAGGCCCCGAGTGCGGCCTAGGGGGCTATGATCGCTGAATCATAGACCCCGCTCGCGACAGAGAAGCCCTTAGCCATGGATCTTACAGAATACAAAAGTATTCTGACCAAGAAATGGTTTGGGTGAAGAAACCTGCTGGCATGGAATTTCAGTGTCCTCAGACCTCCTTAGCATAGCTCCCTCTGAACATGGACTCTCAGGGCCTCAAGACTTTGAAGATCCATTCAAGAAGCCTGGAATGTCCTGACCATGGATGGCCCTATAATATCCTCCCTAATCAGTGCCCCTGTGGCCTATGTGCCACCTCTGTAAGAGGTAAGCCCCGTTTATGCATCTTCCAGAGCCTGGAACTCCCAAGCTGTGACCCCTTCCTGCAACGGTACCGGTGAGGTGTTAAACTACGTGAGATGGCTCCCCTTTATCTACCCAGTCGATCGCGTTTACCGCCTCGCCCTGTGGCACCCGACCGAGAATCTGCTGAGTACCGACGTACCTGTTTGCAGACTTCTTCGTCTGGGCCCTCTAAACGTGTACCGTCCATTCGTAGACTCTTTGGATGCGAAGCCTCAGTATTGTGACGTCGGCTCGCACGTCGCCCCTTGGCGATGTGAATTTCCCGTAAGTGCACTTTGATGAGCATGGACGCTCTGATTTCAAAGGGACCCGTTCAAACACAACCCCTGTAACTCTGTGAAGTCACAGAAGACGCGCCAGGCCACGAGCCTTCATGTGGATGGACCCACCCTGAGAATGGGGGTGGACCCACGCCGAGAATGGGACACATCTTAGTGCTAATGCCACTGAGCATCAGCATCTGGATGTGGCCCATTCCGAGCAAAACTCGTGCCTGTGAGCCTCCCGAACCTGACCTCTCTGGGTCATCGCTAGTCAATGTGAATCTAATAAGCGTCGAAATTCTGAATCTTCAAATGCTCCCAACCTCATGTCCCTTTTCCCTGGCCCGTTTTGAGTATCTAACCCTGAGATCTTGTGTCATCCCTGCAAAAGTTCAGTGCTGAGCCAGGAAGCCTCAGTGCAAACTTTTAAAGTTGAACAGCTCCCATTTAAACGACCACCCCCCCCAAAAGCAATCGAGGCCCAATTAAACAACAATAAAGAAGTGACCCTGACTATGCCCCTCTTGGACCTGTGTTGCACAGATGATGTAAGAAACCGTATGTGTACACTTCTGAGCACACAGGCCCCGAGTGCGGCCTAGGGGGCTATGATCGCTGAATCATAGACCCCGCTCGCGACAGAGAAGCCCTTAGCCATGGATCTTACAGAATACAAAAGTATTCTGACCAAGAAATGGTTTGGGTGAAGAAACCTGCTGGCATGGAATTTCAGTGTCCTCAGACCTCCTTAGCATAGCTCCCTCTGAACATGGACTCTCAGGGCCTCAAGACTTTGAAGATCCATTCAAGAAGCCTGGAATGTCCTGACCATGGATGGCCCTATAATATCCTCCCTAATCAGTGCCCCTGTGGCCTATGTGCCACCTCTGTAAGAGGTAAGCCCCGTTTATGCATCTTCCAGAGCCTGGAACTCCCAAGCTGTGACCCCTTCCTGCAACGGTACCGGTGAGGTGTTAAACTACGTGAGATGGCTCCCCTTTATCTACCCAGTCGATCGCGTTTACCGCCTCGCCCTGTGGCACCCGACCGAGAATCTGCTGAGTACCGACGTACCTGTTTGCAGACTTCTTCGTCTGGGCCCTCTAAACGTGTACCGTCCATTCGTAGACTCTTTGGATGCGAAGCCTCAGTATTGTGACGTCGGCTCGCACGTCGCCCCTTGGCGATGTGAATTTCCCGTAAGTGCACTTTGATGAGCATGGATGCTCTGATTTCAAAGGGACCCGTTCAAACACAACCCCTGTAACTCTGTGAAGTCACAGAAGACGCGCCAGGCCACGAGCCTTCATGTGGATGGACCCACCCTGAGAATGGGGGTGGACCCACGCCGAGAATGGGACACATCTTAGTGCTAATGCCACTGAGCATCAGAATCTGGATGTGGCCCATTCCGAGCAAAACTCGTGCCTGTGAGCCTCCCGAACCTGACGTCTCTGGGTCATCGCTAGTCAATGTGAATCTAATAAGCGTCGAAATTTTGAATCTTCAAATGCTCCCAACCTCATGTCCCTTTTCCCTGGCCCGTTTTGAGTATCTAACCCTGAGATCTTGTGTCATCCCTTAAAAGTTCAGTGCTGAGCCAGGAAGCCTCAGTGCAAACTTTTAAAGTTGAACAGCTCCCATTTAAACGACCACCCCCCCCAAAAGCAATCGAGGCCCAATTAAACAACAATAAAGAAGTGACCCTGACTATGCCCCTCTTGGACCTGTGTTGCACAGATGATGTAAGAAACCGTATGTGTACACTTCTGAGCACACAGGCCCCGAGTGCGGCCTAGGGGGCTATGATCGCTGAATCATAGACCCCGCTCGCGACAGAGAAGCCCTTAGCCATGGATCTTACAGAATACAAAAGTATTCTGACCAAGAAATGGTTTGGGTGAAGAAACCTGCTGGCATGGAATTTCAGTGTCCTCAGACCTCCTTAGCATAGCTCCCTCTGAACATGGACTCTCAGGGCCTCAAGACTTTGAAGATCCATTCAAGAAGCCTGGAATGTCCTGACCATGGATGGCCCTATAATATCCTCCCTAATCAGTGCCCCTGTGGCCTATGTGCCACCTCTGTAAGAGGTAAGCCCCGTTTATGCATCTTCCAGAGCCTGGAACTCCCAAGCTGTGACCCCTTCCTGCAACGGTACCGGTGAGGTGTTAAACTACGTGAGATGGCTCCCCTTTATCTACCCAGTCGATCGCGTTTACCGCCTCGCCCTGTGGCACCCGACCGAGAATCTGCTGAGTACCGACGTACCTGTTTGCAGACTTCTTCGTCTGGGCCCTCTAAACGTGTACCGTCCATTCGTAGACTCTTTGGATGCGAACCCTCAGTATTGTGACGTCGGCTCGCACGTCGCCCCTTGGCGATGTGAATTTCCCGTAAGTGCACTTTGATGAGCATGGACGCTCTGATTTCAAAGGGACCCGTTCAAACACAACCCCTGTAACTCTGTGAAGTCACAGAAGACGCGCCAGGCCACGAGCCTTCATGTGGATGGACCCACCCTGAGAATGGGGGTGGACCCACGCCGAGAATGGGACACATCTTAGTGCTAATGCCACTGAGCATCAGCATCTGGATGTGGCCCATTCCGAGCAAAACTCGTGCCTGTGAGCCTCCCGAACCTGACCTCTCTGGGTCATCGCTAGTCAATGTGAATCTAATAAGCGTCGAAATTCTGAATCTTCAAATGCTCCCAACCTCATGTCCCTTTTCCCTGGCCCGTTTTGAGTATCTAACCCTGAGATCTTGTGTCATCCCTGCAAAAGTTCAGTGCTGAGCCAGGAAGCCTCAGTGCAAACTTTTAAAGTTGAACAGCTCCCATTTAAACGACCACCCCCCCCAAAAGCAATCGAGGCCCAATTAAACAACAATAAAGAAGTGACCCTGACTATGCCCCTCTTGGACCTGTGTTGCACAGATGATGTAAGAAACCGTATGTGTACACTTCTGAGCACACAGGCCCCGAGTGCGGCCTAGGGGGCTATGATCGCTGAATCATAGACCCCGCTCGCGACAGAGAAGCCCTTAGCCATGGATCTTACAGAATACAAAAGTATTCTGACCAAGAAATGGTTTGGGTGAAGAAACCTGCTGGCATGGAATTTCAGTGTCCTCAGACCTCCTTAGCATAGCTCCCTCTGAACATGGACTCTCAGGGCCTCAAGACTTTGAAGATCCATTCAAGAAGCCTGGAATGTCCTGACCATGGATGGCCCTATAATATCCTCCCTAATCAGTGCCCCTGTGGCCTATGTGCCACCTCTGTAAGAGGTAAGCCCCGTTTATGCATCTTCCAGAGCCTGGAACTCCCAAGCTGTGACCCCTTCCTGCAACGGTACCGGTGAGGTGTTAAACTACGTGAGATGGCTCCCCTTTATCTACCCAGTCGATCGCGTTTACCGCCTCGCCCTGTGGCACCCGACCGAGAATCTGCTGAGTACCGACGTACCTGTTTGCAGACTTCTTCGTCTGGGCCCTCTAAACGTGTACCGTCCATTCGTAGACTCTTTGGATGCGAAGCCTCAGTATTGTGACGTCGGCTCGCACGTCGCCCCTTGGCGATGTGAATTTCCCGTAAGTGCACTTTGATGAGCATGGACGCTCTGATTTCAAAGGGACCCGTTCAAACACAACCCCTGTAACTCTGTGAAGTCACAGAAGACGCGCCAGGCCACGAGCCTTCATGTGGATGGACCCACCCTGAGAATGGGGGTGGACCCACGCCGAGAATGGGACACATCTTAGTGCTAATGCCACTGAGCATCAGCATCTGGATGTGGCCCATTCCGAGCAAAACTCGTGCCTGTGAGCCTCCCGAACCTGACCTCTCTGGGTCATCGCTAGTCAATGTGAATCTAATAAGCGTCGAAATTCTGAATCTTCAAATGCTCCCAACCTCATGTCCCTTTTCCCTGGCCCGTTTTGAGTATCTAACCCTGAGATCTTGTGTCATCCCTGCAAAAGTTCAGTGCTGAGCCAGGAAGCCTCAGTGCAAACTTTTAAAGTTGAACAGCTCCCATTTAAACGACCACCCCCCCCAAAAGCAATCGAGGCCCAATTAAACAACAATAAAGAAGTGACCCTGACTATGCCCCTCTTGGACCTGTGTTGCACAGATGATGTAAGAAACCGTATGTGTACACTTCTGAGCACACAGGCCCCGAGTGCGGCCTAGGGGGCTATGATCGCTGAATCATAGACCCCGCTCGCGACAGAGAAGCCCTTAGCCATGGATCTTACAGAATACAAAAGTATTCTGACCAAGAAATGGTTTGGGTGAAGAAACCTGCTGGCATGGAATTTCAGTGTCCTCAGACCTCCTTAGCATAGCTCCCTCTGAACATGGACTCTCAGGGCCTCAAGACTTTGAAGATCCATTCAAGAAGCCTGGAATGTCCTGACCATGGATGGCCCTATAATATCCTCCCTAATCAGTGCCCCTGTGGCCTATGTGCCACCTCTGTAAGAGGTAAGCCCCGTTTATGCATCTTCCAGAGCCTGGAACTCCCAAGCTGTGACCCCTTCCTGCAACGGTACCGGTGAGGTGTTAAACTACGTGAGATGGCTCCCCTTTATCTACCCAGTCGATCGCGTTTACCGCCTCGCCCTGTGGCACCCGACCGAGAATCTGCTGAGTACCGACGTACCTGTTTGCAGACTTCTTCGTCTGGGCCCTCTAAACGTGTACCGTCCATTCGTAGACTCTTTGGATGCGAACCCTCAGTATTGTGACGTCGGCTCGCACGTCGCCCCTTGGCGATGTGAATTTCCCGTAAGTGCACTTTGATGAGCATGGACGCTCTGATTTCAAAGGGACCCGTTCAAACACAACCCCTGTAACTCTGTGAAGTCACAGAAGACGCGCCAGGCCACGAGCCTTCATGTGGATGGACCCACCCTGAGAATGGGGGTGGACCCACGCCGAGAATGGGACACATCTTAGTGCTAATGCCACTGAGCATCAGCATCTGGATGTGGCCCATTCCGAGCAAAACTCGTGCCTGTGAGCCTCCCGAACCTGACCTCTCTGGGTCATCGCTAGTCAATGTGAATCTAATAAGCGTCGAAATTCTGAATCTTCAAATGCTCCCAACCTCATGTCCCTTTTCCCTGGCCCGTTTTGAGTATCTAACCCTGAGATCTTGTGTCATCCCTGCAAAAGTTCAGTGCTGAGCCAGGAAGCCTCAGTGCAAACTTTTAAAGTTGAACAGCTCCCATTTAAACGACCACCCCCCCCAAAAGCAATCGAGGCCCAATTAAACAACAATAAAGAAGTGACCCTGACTATGCCCCTCTTGGACCTGTGTTGCACAGATGATGTAAGAAACCGTATGTGTACACTTCTGAGCACACAGGCCCCGAGTGCGGCCTAGGGGGCTATGATCGCTGAATCATAGACCCCGCTCGCGACAGAGAAGCCCTTAGCCATGGATCTTACAGAATACAAAAGTATTCTGACCAAGAAATGGTTTGGGTGAAGAAACCTGCTGGCATGGAATTTCAGTGTCCTCAGACCTCCTTAGCATAGCTCCCTCTGAACATGGACTCTCAGGGCCTCAAGACTTTGAAGATCCATTCAAGAAGCCTGGAATGTCCTGACCATGGATGGCCCTATAATATCCTCCCTAATCAGTGCCCCTGTGGCCTATGTGCCACCTCTGTAAGAGGTAAGCCCCGTTTATGCATCTTCCAGAGCCTGGAACTCCCAAGCTGTGACCCCTTCCTGCAACGGTACCGGTGAGGTGTTAAACTACGTGAGATGGCTCCCCTTTATCTACCCAGTCGATCGCGTTTACCGCCTCGCCCTGTGGCACCCGACCGAGAATCTGCTGAGTACCGACGTACCTGTTTGCAGACTTCTTCGTCTGGGCCCTCTAAACGTGTACCGTCCATTCGTAGACTCTTTGGATGCGAAGCCTCAGTATTGTGACGTCGGCTCGCACGTCGCCCCTTGGCGATGTGAATTTCCCGTAAGTGCACTTTGATGAGCATGGACGCTCTGATTTCAAAGGGACCCGTTCAAACACAACCCCTGTAACTCTGTGAAGTCACAGAAGACGCGCCAGGCCACGAGCCTTCATGTGGATGGACCCACCCTGAGAATGGGGGTGGACCCACGCCGAGAATGGGACACATCTTAGTGCTAATGCCACTGAGCATCAGCATCTGGATGTGGCCCATTCCGAGCAAAACTCGTGCCTGTGAGCCTCCCGAACCTGACCTCTCTGGGTCATCGCTAGTCAATGTGAATCTAATAAGCGTCGAAATTCTGAATCTTCAAATGCTCCCAACCTCATGTCCCTTTTCCCTGGCCCGTTTTGAGTATCTAACCCTGAGATCTAGTGTCATCCCTGCAAAAGTTCAGTGCTGAGCCAGGAAGCCTCAGTGCAAACTTTTAAAGTTGAACAGCTCCCATTTAAACGACCACCCCCCCCAAAAGCAATCGAGGCCCAATTAAACAACAATAAAGAAGTGACCCTGACTATGCCCCTCTTGGACCTGTGTTGCACAGATGATGTAAGAAACCGTATGTGTACACTTCTGAGCACACAGGCCCCGAGTGCGGCCTAGGGGGCTATGATCGCTGAATCATAGACCCCGCTCGCGACAGAGAAGCCCTTAGCCATGGATCTTACAGAATACAAAAGTATTCTGACCAAGAAATGGTTTGGGTGAAGAAACCTGCTGGCATGGAATTTCAGTGTCCTCAGACCTCCTTAGCATAGCTCCCTCTGAACATGGACTCTCAGGGCCTCAAGACTTTGAAGATCCATTCAAGAAGCCTGGAATGTCCTGACCATGGATGGCCCTATAATATCCTCCCTAATCAGTGCCCCTGTGGCCTATGTGCCACCTCTGTAAGAGGTAAGCCCCGTTTATGCATCTTCCAGAGCCTGGAACTCCCAAGCTGTGACCCCTTCCTGCAACGGTACCGGTGAGGTGTTAAACTACGTGAGATGGCTCCCCTTTATCTACCCAGTCGATCGCGTTTACCGCCTCGCCCTGTGGCACCCGACCGAGAATCTGCTGAGTACCGACGTACCTGTTTGCAGACTTCTTCGTCTGGGCCCTCTAAACGTGTACCGTCCATTCGTAGACTCTTTGGATGCGAAGCCTCAGTATTGTGACGTCGGCTCGCACGTCGCCCCTTGGCGATGTGAATTTCCCGTAAGTGCACTTTGATGAGCATGGACGCTCTGATTTCAAAGGGACCCGTTCAAACACAACCCCTGTAACTCTGTGAAGTCACAGAAGACGCGCCAGGCCACGAGCCTTCATGTGGATGGACCCACCCTGAGAATGGGGGTGGACCCACGCCGAGAATGGGACACATCTTAGTGCTAATGCCACTGAGCATCAGCATCTGGATGTGGCCCATTCCGAGCAAAACTCGTGCCTGTGAGCCTCCCGAACCTGACCTCTCTGGGTCATCGCTAGTCAATGTGAATCTAATAAGCGTCGAAATTCTGAATCTTCAAATGCTCCCAACCTCATGTCCCTTTTCCCTGGCCCGTTTTGAGTATCTAACCCTGAGATCTTGTGTCATCCCTGCAAAAGTTCAGTGCTGAGCCAGGAAGCCTCAGTGCAAACTTTTAAAGTTGAACAGCTCCCATTTAAACGACCACCCCCCCCAAAAGCAATCGAGGCCCAATTAAACAACAATAAAGAAGTGACCCTGACTATGCCCCTCTTGGACCTGTGTTGCACAGATGATGTAAGAAACCGTATGTGTACACTTCTGAGCACACAGGCCCCGAGTGCGGCCTAGGGGGCTATGATCGCTGAATCATAGACCCCGCTCGCGACAGAGAAGCCCTTAGCCATGGATCTTACAGAATACAAAAGTATTCTGACCAAGAAATGGTTTGGGTGAAGAAACCTGCTGGCATGGAATTTCAGTGTCCTCAGACCTCCTTAGCATAGCTCCCTCTGAACATGGACTCTCAGGGCCTCAAGACTTTGAAGATCCATTCAAGAAGCCTGGAATGTCCTGACCATGGATGGCCCTATAATATCCTCCCTAATCAGTGCCCCTGTGGCCTATGTGCCACCTCTGTAAGAGGTAAGCCCCGTTTATGCATCTTCCAGAGCCTGGAACTCCCAAGCTGTGACCCCTTCCTGCAACGGTACCGGTGAGGTGTTAAACTACGTGAGATGGCTCCCCTTTATCTACCCAGTCGATCGCGTTTACCGCCTCGCCCTGTGGCACCCGACCGAGAATCTGCTGAGTACCGACGTACCTGTTTGCAGACTTCTTCGTCTGGGCCCTCTAAACGTGTACCGTCCATTCGTAGACTCTTTGGATGCGAAGCCTCAGTATTGTGACGTCGGCTCGCACGTCGCCCCTTGGCGATGTGAATTTCCCGTAAGTGCACTTTGATGAGCATGGACGCTCTGATTTCAAAGGGACCCGTTCAAACACAACCCCTGTAACTCTGTGAAGTCACAGAAGACGCGCCAGGCCACGAGCCTTCATGTGGATGGACCCACCCTGAGAATGGGGGTGGACCCACGCCGAGAATGGGACACATCTTAGTGCTAATGCCACTGAGCATCAGCATCTGGATGTGGCCCATTCCGAGCAAAACTCGTGCCTGTGAGCCTCCCGAACCTGACCTCTCTGGGTCATCGCTAGTCAATGTGAATCTAATAAGCGTCGAAATTCTGAATCTTCAAATGCTCCCAACCTCATGTCCCTTTTCCCTGGCCCGTTTTGAGTATCTAACCCTGAGATCTTGTGTCATCCCTGCAAAAGTTCAGTGCTGAGCCAGGAAGCCTCAGTGCAAACTTTTAAAGTTGAACAGCTCCCATTTAAACGACCACCCCCCCCAAAAGCAATCGAGGCCCAATTAAACAACAATAAAGAAGTGACCCTGACTATGCCCCTCTTGGACCTGTGTTGCACAGATGATGTAAGAAACCGTATGTGTACACTTCTGAGCACACAGGCCCCGAGTGCGGCCTAGGGGGCTATGATCGCTGAATCATAGACCCCGCTCGCGACAGAGAAGCCCTTAGCCATGGATCTTACAGAATACAAAAGTATTCTGACCAAGAAATGGTTTGGGTGAAGAAACCTGCTGGCATGGAATTTCAGTGTCCTCAGACCTCCTTAGCATAGCTCCCTCTGAACATGGACTCTCAGGGCCTCAAGACTTTGAAGATCCATTCAAGAAGCCTGGAATGTCCTGACCATGGATGGCCCTATAATATCCTCCCTAATCAGTGCCCCTGTGGCCTATGTGCCACCTCTGTAAGAGGTAAGCCCCGTTTATGCATCTTCCAGAGCCTGGAACTCCCAAGCTGTGACCCCTTCCTGCAACGGTACCGGTGAGGTGTTAAACTACGTGAGATGGCTCCCCTTTATCTACCCAGTCGATCGCGTTTACCGCCTCGCCCTGTGGCACCCGACCGAGAATCTGCTGAGTACCGACGTACCTGTTTGCAGACTTCTTCGTCTGGGCCCTCTAAACGTGTACCGTCCATTCGTAGACTCTTTGGATGCGAAGCCTCAGTATTGTGACGTCGGCTCGCACGTCGCCCCTTGGCGATGTGAATTTCCCGTAAGTGCACTTTGATGAGCATGGACGCTCTGATTTCAAAGGGACTCGTTCAAACACAACCCCTGTAACTCTGTGAAGTCACAGAAGACGCGCCAGGCCACGAGCCTTCATGTGGATGGACCCACCCTGAGAATGGGGGTGGACCCACGCCTAGAATGGGACACATCTTAGTGCTAATGCCACTGAGCATCAGCATCTGGATGTGGCCCATTCCGAGCAAAACTCGTGCCTGTGAGCCTCCCGAACCTGACCTCTCTGGGTCATCGCTAGTCAATGTGAATCTAATAAGCGTCGAAATTCTGAATCTTCAAATGCTCCCAACCTCATGTCCCTTTTCCCTGGCCCGTTTTGAGTATCTAACCCTGAGATCTTGTGTCATCCCTGCAAAAGTTCAGTGCTGAGCCAGGAAGCCTCAGTGCAAACTTTTAAAGTTGAACAGCTCCCATTTAAACGACCACCCCCCCCAAAAGCAATCGAGGCCCAATTAAACAACAATAAAGAAGTGACCCTGACTATGCCCCTCTTGGACCTGTGTTGCACAGATGATGTAAGAAACCGTATGTGTACACTTCTGAGCACACAGGCCCCGAGTACGGCCTAGGGGGCTATGATCGCTGAATCATAGACCCCGCTCGCGACAGAGAAGCCCTTAGCCATGGATCTTACAGAATACAAAAGTATTCTGACCAAGAAATGGTTTGGGTGAAGAAACCTGCTGGCATGGAATTTCAGTGTCCTCAGACCTCCTTAGCATAGCTCCCTCTGAACATGGACTCTCAGGGCCTCAAGACTTTGAAGATCCATTCAAGAAGCCTGGAATGTCCTGACCATGGATGGCCCTATAATATCCTCCCTAATCAGTGCCCCTGTGGCCTATGTGCCACCTCTGTAAGAGGTAAGCCCCGTTTATGCATCTTCCAGAGCCTGGAACTCCCAAGCTGTGACCCCTTCCTGCAACGGTACCGGTGAGGTGTTAAACTACGTGAGATGGCTCCCCTTTATCTACCCAGTCGATCGCGTTTACCGCCTCGCCCTGTGGCACCCGACCGAGAATCTGCTGAGTACCGACGTACCTGTTTGCAGACTTCTTCGTCTGGGCCCTCTAAACGTGTACCGTCCATTCGTAGACTCTTTGGATGCGAAGCCTCAGTATTGTGACGTCGGCTCGCACGTCGCCCCTTGGCGATGTGAATTTCCCGTAAGTGCACTTTGATGAGCATGGACGCTCTGATTTCAAAGGGACCCGTTCAAACACAACCCCTGTAACTCTGTGAAGTCACAGAAGACGCGCCAGGCCACGAGCCTTCATGTGGATGGACCCACCCTGAGAATGGGGGTGGACCCACGCCGAGAATGGGACACATCTTAGTGCTAATGCCACTGAGCATCAGCATCTGGATGTGGCCCATTCCGAGCAAAACTCGTGCCTGTGAGCCTCCCGAACCTGACCTCTCTGGGTCATCGCTAGTCAATGTGAATCTAATAAGCGTCGAAATTCTGAATCTTCAAATGCTCCCAACCTCATGTCCCTTTTCCCTGGCCCGTTTTGAGTATCTAACCCTGAGATCTTGTGTCATCCCTGCAAAAGTTCAGTGCTGAGCCAGGAAGCCTCAGTGCAAACTTTTAAAGTTGAACAGCTCCCATTTAAACGACCACCCCCCCCAAAAGCAATCGAGGCCCAATTAAACAACAATAAAGAAGTGACCCTGACTATGCCCCTCTTGGACCTGTGTTGCACAGATGATGTAAGAAACCGTATGTGTACACTTCTGAGCACACAGGCCCCGAGTGCGGCCTAGGGGGCTATGATCGCTGAATCATAGACCCCGCTCGCGACAGAGAAGCCCTTAGCCATGGATCTTACAGAATACAAAAGTATTCTGACCAAGAAATGGTTTGGGTGAAGAAACCTGCTGGCATGGAATTTCAGTGTCCTCAGACCTCCTTAGCATAGCTCCCTCTGAACATGGACTCTCAGGGCCTCAAGACTTTGAAGATCCATTCAAGAAGCCTGGAATGTCCTGACCATGGATGGCCCTATAATATCCTCCCTAATCAGTGCCCCTGTGGCCTATGTGCCACGTCTGTAAGAGGTAAGCCCCGTTTATGCATCTTCCAGAGCCTGGAACTCCCAAGCTGTGACCCCTTCCTGCAACGGTACCGGTGAGGTGTTAAACTACGTGAGATGGCTCCCCTTTATCTACCCAGTCGATCGCGTTTACCGCCTCGCCCTGTGGCACCCGACCGAGAATCTGCTGAGTACCGACGTACCTGTTTGCAGACTTCTTCGTCTGGGCCCTCTAAACGTGTACCGTCCATTCGTAGACTCTTTGGATGCGAAGCCTCAGTATTGTGACGTCGGCTCGCACGTCGCCCCTTGGCGATGTGAATTTCCCGTAAGTGCACTTTGATGAGCATGGACGCTCTGATTTCAAAGGGACCCGTTCAAACACAACCCCTGTAACTCTGTGAAGTCACAGAAGACGCGCCAGGCCACGAGCCTTCATGTGGATGGACCCACCCTGAGAATGGGGGTGGACCCACGCCGAGAATGGGACACATCTTAGTGCTAATGCCACTGAGCATCAGCATCTGGATGTGGCCCATTCCGAGCAAAACTCGTGCCTGTGAGCCTCCCGAACCTGACCTCTCTGGGTCATCGCTAGTCAATGTGAATCTAATAAGCGTCGAAATTCTGAATCTTCAAATGCTCCCAACCTCATGTCCCTTTTCCCTGGCCCGTTTTGAGTATCTAACCCTGAGATCTTGTGTCATCCCTGCAAAAGTTCAGTGCTGAGCCAGGAAGCCTCAGTGCAAACTTTTAAAGTTGAACAGCTCCCATTTAAACGACCACCCCCCCCAAAAGCAATCGAGGCCCAATTAAACAACAATAAAGAAGTGACCCTGACTATGCCCCTCTTGGACCTGTGTTGCACAGATGATGTAAGAAACCGTATGTGTACACTTCTGAGCACACAGGCCCCGAGTGCGGCCTAGGGGGCTATGATCGCTGAATCATAGACCCCGCTCGCGACAGAGAAGCCCTTAGCCATGGATCTTACAGAATACAAAAGTATTCTGACCAAGAAATGGTTTGGGTGAAGAAACCTGCTGGCATGGAATTTCAGTGTCCTCAGACCTCCTTAGCATAGCTCCCTCTGAACATGGACTCTCAGGGCCTCAAGACTTTGAAGATCCATTCAAGAAGCCTGGAATGTCCTGACCATGGATGGCCCTATAATATCCTCCCTAATCAGTGCCCCTGTGGCCTATGTGCCACCTCTGTAAGAGGTAAGCCCCGTTTATGCATCTTCCAGAGCCTGGAACTCCCAAGCTGTGACCCCTTCCTGCAACGGTACCGGTGAGGTGTTAAACTACGTGAGATGGCTCCCCTTTATCTACCCAGTCGATCGCGTTTACCGCCTCGCCCTGTGGCACCCGACCGAGAATCTGCTGAGTACCGACGTACCTGTTTGCAGACTTCTTCGTCTGGGCCCTCTAAACGTGTACCGTCCATTCGTAGACTCTTTGGATGCGAAGCCTCAGTATTGTGACGTCGGCTCGCACGTCGCCCCTTGGCGATGTGAATTTCCCGTAAGTGCACTTTGATGAGCATGGACGCTCTGATTTCAAAGGGACCCGTTCAAACACAACCCCTGTAACTCTGTGAAGTCACAGAAGACGCGCCAGGCCACGAGCCTTCATGTGGATGGACCCACCCTGAGAATGGGGGTGGACCCACGCCGAGAATGGGACACATCTTAGTGCTAATGCCACTGAGCATCAGCATCTGGATGTGGCCCATTCCGAGCAAAACTCGTGCCTGTGAGCCTCCCGAACCTGACCTCTCTGGGTCATCGCTAGTCAATGTGAATCTAATAAGCGTCGAAATTCTGAATCTTCAAATGCTCCCAACCTCATGTCCCTTTTCCCTGGCCCGTTTTGAGTATCTAACCCTGAGATCTTGTGTCATCCCTGCAAAAGTTCAGTGCTGAGCCAGGAAGCCTCAGTGCAAACTTTTAAAGTTGAACAGCTCCCATTTAAACGACCACCCCCCCCAAAAGCAATCGAGGCCCAATTAAACAACAATAAAGAAGTGACCCTGACTATGCCCCTCTTGGACCTGTGTTGCACAGATGATGTAAGAAACCGTATGTGTACACTTCTGAGCACACAGGCCCCGAGTGCGGCCTAGGGGGCTATGATCGCTGAATCATAGACCCCGCTCGCGACAGAGAAGCCCTTAGCCATGGATCTTACAGAATACAAAAGTATTCTGACCAAGAAATGGTTTGGGTGAAGAAACCTGCTGGCATGGAATTTCAGTGTCCTCAGACCTCCTTAGCATAGCTCCCTCTGAACATGGACTCTCAGGGCCTCAAGACTTTGAAGATCCATTCAAGAAGCCTGGAATGTCCTGACCATGGATGGCCCTATAATATCCTCCCTAATCAGTGCCCCTGTGGCCTATGTGCCACCTCTGTAAGAGGTAAGCCCCGTTTATGCATCTTCCAGAGCCTGGAACTCCCAAGCTGTGACCCCTTCCTGCAACGGTACCGGTGAGGTGTTAAACTACGTGAGATGGCTCCCCTTTATCTACCCAGTCGATCGCGTTTACCGCCTCGCCCTGTGGCACCCGACCGAGAATCTGCTGAGTACCGACGTACCTGTTTGCAGACTTCTTCGTCTGGGCCCTCTAAACATGTACCGTCCATTCGTAGACTCTTTGGATGCGAAGCCTCAGTATTGTGACGTCGGCTCGCACGTCGCCCCTTGGCGATGTGAATTTCCCGTAAGTGCACTTTGATGAGCATGGACGCTCTGATTTCAAAGGGACTCGTTCAAACACAACCCCTGTAACTCTGTGAAGTCACAGAAGACGCGCCAGGCCACGAGCCTTCATGTGGATGGACCCACCCTGAGAATGGGGGTGGACCCACGCCTAGAATGGGACACATCTTAGTGCTAATGCCACTGAGCATCAGCATCTGGATGTGGCCCATTCCGAGCAAAACTCGTGCCTGTGAGCCTCCCGAACCTGACCTCTCTGGGTCATCGCTAGTCAATGTGAATCTAATAAGCGTCGAAATTCTGAATCTTCAAATGCTCCCAACCTCATGTCCCTTTTCCCTGGCCCGTTTTGAGTATCTAACCCTGAGATCTTGTGTCATCCCTGCAAAAGTTCAGTGCTGAGCCAGGAAGCCTCAGTGCAAACTTTTAAAGTTGAACAGCTCCCATTTAAACGACCACCCCCCCCAAAAGCAATCGAGGCCCAATTAAACAACAATAAAGAAGTGACCCTGACTATGCCCCTCTTGGACCTGTGTTGCACAGATGATGTAAGAAACCGTATGTGTACACTTCTGAGCACACAGGCCCCGAGTACGGCCTAGGGGGCTATGATCGCTGAATCATAGACCCCGCTCGCGACAGAGAAGCCCTTAGCCATGGATCTTACAGAATACAAAAGTATTCTGACCAAGAAATGGTTTGGGTGAAGAAACCTGCTGGCATGGAATTTCAGTGTCCTCAGACCTCCTTAGCATAGCTCCCTCTGAACATGGACTCTCAGGGCCTCAAGACTTTGAAGATCCATTCAAGAAGCCTGGAATGTCCTGACCATGGATGGCCCTATAATATCCTCCCTAATCAGTGCCCCTGTGGCCTATGTGCCACCTCTGTAAGAGGTAAGCCCCGTTTATGCATCTTCCAGAGCCTGGAACTCCCAAGCTGTGACCCCTTCCTGCAACGGTACCGGTGAGGTGTTAAACTACGTGAGATGGCTCCCCTTTATCTACCCAGTCGATCGCGTTTACCGCCTCGCCCTGTGGCACCCGACCGAGAATCTGCTGAGTACCGACGTACCTGTTTGCAGACTTCTTCGTCTGGGCCCTCTAAACGTGTACCGTCCATTCGTAGACTCTTTGGATGCGAAGCCTCAGTATTCTGACGTCGGCTCGCACGTCGCCCCTTGGCGATGTGAATTTCCCGTAAGTGCACTTTGATGAGCATGGACGCTCTGATTTCAAAGGGACCCGTTCAAACACAACCCCTGTAACTCTGTGAAGTCACAGAAGACGCGCCAGGCCACGAGCCTTCATGTGGATGGACCCACCCTGAGAATGGGGGTGGACCCACGCCGAGAATGGGACACATCTTAGTGCTAATGCCACTGAGCATCAGCATCTGGATGTGGCCCATTCCGAGCAAAACTCGTGCCTGTGAGCCTCCCGAACCTGACCTCTCTGGGTCATCGCTAGTCAATGTGAATCTAATAAGCGTCGAAATTCTGAATCTTCAAATGCTCCCAACCTCATGTCCCTTTTCCCTGGCCCGTTTTGAGTATCTAACCCTGAGATCTTGTGTCATCCCTGCAAAAGTTCAGTGCTGAGCCAGGAAGCCTCAGTGCAAACTTTTAAAGTTGAACAGCTCCCATTTAAACGACCACCCCCCCCAAAAGCAATCGAGGCCCAATTAAACAACAATAAAGAAGTGACCCTGACTATGCCCCTCTTGGACCTGTGTTGCACAGATGATGTAAGAAACCGTATGTGTACACTTCTGAGCACACAGGCCCCGAGTGCGGCCTAGGGGGCTATGATCGCTGAATCATAGACCCCGCTCGCGACAGAGAAGCCCTTAGCCATGGATCTTACAGAATACAAAAGTATTCTGACCAAGAAATGGTTTGGGTGAAGAAACCTGCTGGCATGGAATTTCAGTGTCCTCAGACCTCCTTAGCATAGCTCCCTCTGAACATGGACTCTCAGGGCCTCAAGACTTTGAAGATCCATTCAAGAAGCCTGGAATGTCCTGACCATGGATGGCCCTATAATATCCTCCCTAATCAGTGCCCCTGTGGCCTATGTGCCACCTCTGTAAGAGGTAAGCCCCGTTTATGCATCTTCCAGAGCCTGGAACTCCCAAGCTGTGACCCCTTCCTGCAACGGTACCGGTGAGGTGTTAAACTACGTGAGATGGCTCCCCTTTATCTACCCAGTCGATCGCGTTTACCGCCTCGCCCTGTGGCACCCGACCGAGAATCTGCTGAGTACCGACGTACCTGTTTGCAGACTTCTTCGTCTGGGCCCTCTAAACGTGTACCGTCCATTCGTAGACTCTTTGGATGCGAAGCCTCAGTATTGTGACGTCGGCTCGCACGTCGCCCCTTGGCGATGTGAATTTCCCGTAAGTGCACTTTGATGAGCATGGACGCTCTGATTTCAAAGGGACCCGTTCAAACACAACCCCTGTAACTCTGTGAAGTCACAGAAGACGCGCCAGGCCACGAGCCTTCATGTGGATGGACCCACCCTGAGAATGGGGGTGGACCCACGCCGAGAATGGGACACATCTTAGTGCTAATGCCACTGAGCATCAGCATCTGGATGTGGCCCATTCCGAGCAAAACTCGTGCCTGTGAGCCTCCCGAACCTGACCTCTCTGGGTCATCGCTAGTCAATGTGAATCTAATAAGCGTCGAAATTCTGAATCTTCAAATGCTCCCAACCTCATGTCCCTTTTCCCTGGCCCGTTTTGAGTATCTAACCCTGAGATCTTGTGTCATCCCTGCAAAAGTTCAGTGCTGAGCCAGGAAGCCTCAGTGCAAACTTTTAAAGTTGAACAGCTCCCATTTAAACGACCACCCCCCCCAAAAGCAATCGAGGCCCAATTAAACAACAATAAAGAAGTGACCCTGACTATGCCCCTCTTGGACCTGTGTTGCACAGATGATGTAAGAAACCGTATGTGTACACTTCTGAGCACACAGGCCCCGAGTGCGGCCTAGGGGGCTATGATCGCTGAATCATAGACCCCGCTCGCGACAGAGAAGCCCTTAGCCATGGATCTTACAGAATACAAAAGTATTCTGACCAAGAAATGGTTTGGGTGAAGAAACCTGCTGCCATGGAATTTCAGTGTCCTCAGACCTCCTTAGCATAGCTCCCTCTGAACATGGACTCTCAGGGCCTCAAGACTTTGAAGATCCATTCAAGAAGCCTGGAATGTCCTGACCATGGATGGCCCTATAATATCCTCCCTAATCAGTGCCCCTGTGGCCTATGTGCCACCTCTGTAAGAGGTAAGCCCCGTTTATGCATCTTCCAGAGCCTGGAACTCCCAAGCTGTGACACCTTCCTGCAACGGTACCGGTGAGGTGTTAAACTACGTGAGATGGCTCCCCTTTATCTACCCAGTCGATCGCGTTTACCGCCTCGCCCTGTGGCACCCGACCGAGAATCTGCTGAGTACCGACGTACCTGTTTGCAGACTTCTTCGTCTGGGCCCTCTAAACGTGTACCGTCCATTCGTAGACTCTTTGGATGCGAAGCCTCAGTATTGTGACGTCGGCTCGCACGTCGCCCCTTGGCGATGTGAATTTCCCGTAAGTGCACTTTGATGAGCATGGACGCTCTGATTTCAAAGGGACCCGTTCAAACACAACCCCTGTAACTCTGTGAAGTCACAGAAGACGCGCCAGGCCACGAGCCTTCATGTGGATGGACCCACCCTGAGAATGGGGGTGGACCCACGCCGAGAATGGGACACATCTTAGTGCTAATGCCACTGAGCATCAGCATCTGGATGTGGCCCATTCCGAGCAAAACTCGTGCCTGTGAGCCTCCCGAACCTGACCTCTCTGGGTCATCGCTAGTCAATGTGAATCTAATAAGCGTCGAAATTCTGAATCTTCAAATGCTCCCAACCTCATGTCCCTTTTCCCTGGCCCGTTTTGAGTATCTAACCCTGAGATCTTGTGTCATCCCTGCAAAAGTTCAGTGCTGAGCCAGGAAGCCTCAGTGCAAACTTTTAAAGTTGAACAGCTCCCATTTAAACGACCACCCCCCCCAAAAGCAATCGAGGCCCAATTAAACAACAATAAAGAAGTGACCCTGACTATGCCCCTCTTGGACCTGTGTTGCACAGATGATGTAAGAAACCGTATGTGTACACTTCTGAGCACACAGGCCCCGAGTGCGGCCTAGGGGGCTATGATCGCTGAATCATAGACCCCGCTCGCGACAGAGAAGCCCTTAGCCATGGATCTTACAGAATACAAAAGTATTCTGACCAAGAAATGGTTTGGGTGAAGAAACCTGCTGGCATGGAATTTCAGTGTCCTCAGACCTCCTTAGCATAGCTCCCTCTGAACATGGACTCTCAGGGCCTCAAGACTTTGAAGATCCATTCAAGAAGCCTGGAATGTCCTGACCATGGATGGCCCTATAATATCCTCCCTAATCAGTGCCCCTGTGGCCTATGTGCCACCTCTGTAAGAGGTAAGCCCCGTTTATGCATCTTCCAGAGCCTGGAACTCCCAAGCTGTGACCCCTTCCTGCAACGGTACCGGTGAGGTGTTAAACTACGTGAGATGGCTCCCCTTTATCTACCCAGTCGATCGCGTTTACCGCCTCGCCCTGTGGCACCCGACCGAGAATCTGCTGAGTACCGACGTACCTGTTTGCAGACTTCTTCGTCTGGGCCCTCTAAACGTGTACCGTCCATTCGTAGACTCTTTGGATGCGAAGCCTCAGTATTGTGACGTCGGCTCGCACGTCGCCCCTTGGCGATGTGAATTTCCCGTAAGTGCACTTTGATGAGCATGGACGCTCTGATTTCAAAGGGACTCGTTCAAACACAACCCCTGTAACTCTGTGAAGTCACAGAAGACGCGCCAGGCCACGAGCCTTCATGTGGATGGACCCACCCTGAGAATGGGGGTGGACCCACGCCTAGAATGGGACACATCTTAGTGCTAATGCCACTGAGCATCAGCATCTGGATGTGGCCCATTCCGAGCAAAACTCGTGCCTGTGAGCCTCCCGAACCTGACCTCTCTGGGTCATCGCTAGTCAATGTGAATCTAATAAGCGTCGAAATTCTGAATCTTCAAATGCTCCCAACCTCATGTCCCTTTTCCCTGGCCCGTTTTGAGTATCTAACCCTGAGATCTTGTGTCATCCCTGCAAAAGTTCAGTGCTGAGCCAGGAAGCCTCAGTGCAAACTTTTAAAGTTGAACAGCTCCCATTTAAACGACCACCCCCCCCAAAAGCAATCGAGGCCCAATTAAACAACAATAAAGAAGTGACCCTGACTATGCCCCTCTTGGACCTGTGTTGCACAGATGATGTAAGAAACCGTATGTGTACACTTCTGAGCACACAGGCCCCGAGTACGGCCTAGGGGGCTATGATCGCTGAATCATAGACCCCGCTCGCGACAGAGAAGCCCTTAGCCATGGATCTTACAGAATACAAAAGTATTCTGACCAAGAAATGGTTTGGGTGAAGAAACCTGCTGGCATGGAATTTCAGTGTCCTCAGACCTCCTTAGCATAGCTCCCTCTGAACATGGACTCTCAGGGCCTCAAGACTTTGAAGATCCATTCAAGAAGCCTGGAATGTCCTGACCATGGATGGCCCTATAATATCCTCCCTAATCAGTGCCCCTGTGGCCTATGTGCCACGTCTGTAAGAGGTAAGCCCCGTTTATGCATCTTCCAGAGCCTGGAACTCCCAAGCTGTGACCCCTTCCTGCAACGGTACCGGTGAGGTGTTAAACTACGTGAGATGGCTCCCCTTTATCTACCCAGTCGATCGCGTTTACCGCCTCGCCCTGTGGCACCCGACCGAGAATCTGCTGAGTACCGACGTACCTGTTTGCAGACTTCTTCGTCTGGGCCCTCTAAACGTGTACCGTCCATTCGTAGACTCTTTGGATGCGAAGCCTCAGTATTGTGACGTCGGCTCGCACGTCGCCCCTTGGCGATGTGAATTTCCCGTAAGTGCACTTTGATGAGCATGGACGCTCTGATTTCAAAGGGACCCGTTCAAACACAACCCCTGTAACTCTGTGAAGTCACAGAAGATGCGCCAGGCCACGAGCCTTCATGTGGATGGACCCACCCTGAGAATGGGGGTGGACCCACGCCGAGAATGGGACACATCTTAGTGCTAATGCCACTGAGCATCAGCATCTGGATGTGGCCCATTCCGAGCAAAACTCGTGCCTGTGAGCCTCCCGAACCTGACCTCTCTGGGTCATCGCTAGTCAATGTGAATCTAATAAGCGTCGAAATTCTGAATCTTCAAATGCTCCCAACCTCATGTCCCTTTTCCCTGGCCCGTTTTGAGTATCTAACCCTGAGATCTTGTGTCATCCCTGCAAAAGTTCAGTGCTGAGCCAGGAAGCCTCAGTGCAAACTTTTAAAGTTGAACAGCTCCCATTTAAACGACCACCCCCCCCAAAAGCAATCGAGGCCCAATTAAACAACAATAAAGAAGTGACCCTGACTATGCCCCTCTTGGACCTGTGTTGCACAGATGATGTAAGAAACCGTATGTGTACACTTCTGAGCACACAGGCCCCGAGTGCGGCCTAGGGGGCTATGATCGCTGAATCATAGACCCCGCTCGCGACAGAGAAGCCCTTAGCCATGGATCTTACAGAATACAAAAGTATTCTGACCAAGAAATGGTTTGGGTGAAGAAACCTGCTGGCATGGAATTTCAGTGTCCTCAGACCTCCTTAGCATAGCTCCCTCTGAACATGGACTCTCAGGGCCTCAAGACTTTGAAGATCCATTCAAGAAGCCTGGAATGTCCTGACCATGGATGGCCCTATAATATCCTCCCTAATCAGTGCCCCTGTGGCCTATGTGCCACGTCTGTAAGAGGTAAGCCCCGTTTATGCATCTTCCAGAGCCTGGAACTCCCAAGCTGTGACCCCTTCCTGCAACGGTACCGGTGAGGTGTTAAACTACGTGAGATGGCTCCCCTTTATCTACCCAGTCGATCGCGTTTACCGCCTCGCCCTGTGGCACCCGACCGAGAATCTGCTGAGTACCGACGTACCTGTTTGCAGACTTCTTCGTCTGGGCCCTCTAAACGTGTACCGTCCATTCGTAGACTCTTTGGATGCGAAGCCTCAGTATTGTGACGTCGGCTCGCACGTCGCCCCTTGGCGATGTGAATTTCCCGTAAGTGCACTTTGATGAGCATGGACGCTCTGATTTCAAAGGGACCCGTTCAAACACAACCCCTGTAACTCTGTGAAGTCACAGAAGACGCGCCAGGCCACGAGCCTTCATGTGGATGGACCCACCCTGAGAATGGGGGTGGACCCACGCCGAGAATGGGACACATCTTAGTGCTAATGCCACTGAGCATCAGCATCTGGATGTGGCCCATTCCGAGCAAAACTCGTGCCTGTGAGCCTCCCGAACCTGACCTCTCTGGGTCATCGCTAGTCAATGTGAATCTAATAAGCGTCGAAATTCTGAATCTTCAAATGCTCCCAACCTCATGTCCCTTTTCCCTGGCCCGTTTTGAGTATCTAACCCTGAGATCTTGTGTCATCCCTGCAAAAGTTCAGTGCTGAGCCAGGAAGCCTCAGTGCAAACTTTTAAAGTTGAACAGCTCCCATTTAAATGACCACCCCCCCCAAAAGCAATCGAGGCCCAATTAAACAACAATAAAGAAGTGACCCTGACTATGCCCCTCTTGGACCTGTGTTGCACAGATGATATAAGAAACCGTATGTGTACACTTCTGAGCACACAGGCCCCGAGTGCGGCCTAGGGGGCTATGATCGCTGAATCATAGACCCCGCTCGCGACAGAGAAGCCCTTAGCCATGGATCTTACAGAATACAAAAGTATTCTGACCAAGAAATGGTTTGGGTGAAGAAACCTGCTGGCATGGAATTTCAGTGTCCTCAGACCTCCTTAGCATAGCTCCCTCTGAACATGGACTCTCAGGGCCTCAAGACTTTGAAGATCCATTCAAGAAGCCTGGAATGTCCTGACCATGGATGGCCCTATAATATCCTCCCTAATCAGTGTTTCTGTGGCCTATGTGCCACGTCTGTAAGAGGTAAGCCCCGTTTATGCATCTTCCAGAGCCTGGAACTCCCAAGCTGTGACCCCTTCCTGCAACGGTACCGGTGAGGTGTTAAACTACGTGAGATGGCTCCCCTTTATCTACCCAGTCGATCGCGTTTACCGCCTCGCCCTGTGGCACCCGACCGAGAATCTGCTGAGTACCGATGTACCTGTTTGCAGACTTCTACTTTGATGAGCATGGACGCTCTGATTTCAAAGGGACCCGTTCAAACACAACCCCTGTAACTCTGTGAAGTCACAGAAGACGCGCCAGGCCACGAGCCTTCATGTGGATGGACCCACCCTGAGAATGGGGGTGGACCCACGCCGAGAATGGGACACATCTTAGTGCTAATGCCACTGAGCATCAACATCTGGATGTGGCCCATTCCGAGCAAAACTCGTGCCTGTGAGCCTCCCGAACCTGACCTCTCTGGGTCATCGCTAGTCAATGTGAATCTAATAAGCGTCGAAATTCTGAATCTTCAAATGCTCCCAACCTCATGTCCCTTTTCCCTGGCCCGTTTTGAGTATCTAACCCTGAGATCTTGTGTCATCCCTGCAAAAGTTCAGTGCTGAGCCAGGAAGCCTCAGTGCAAACTTTTAAAGTTGAACAGCTCCCATTTAAACGACCACCCCCCCCAAAAGCAATCTAGGCCCAATTAAACAACAATAAAGAAGTGACCCTGACTATGCCCCTCTTGGACCTGTGTTGCACAGATGATGTAAGAAACCGTATGTGTACACTTCTGAGCACACAGGCCCCGAGTGCGGCCTAGGGGGCTATGATCGCTGAATCATAGACCCCGCTCGCGACAGAGAAGCCCTTAGCCATGGATCTTACAGAATACAAAAGTATTCTGACCAAGAGATGGTTTGGGTGAAGAAACCTGCTGGCATGGAATTTCAGTGTCCTCAGACCTCCTTAGCATAGCTCCCTCTGAACATGGACTCTCAGGGCCTCAAGACTTTGAAGATCCATTCAAGAAGCCTGGAATGTCCTGACCATGGATGGCCCTATAATATCCTCCCTAATCAGTGCCCCTGTGGCCTATGTGCCACGTCTGTAAGAGGTAAGCCCCGTTTATGCATCTTCCAGAGCCTGGAACTCCCAAGCTGTGACCCCTTCCTGCAACGGTACCGGTGAGGTGTTAAACTACGTGAGATGGCTCCCCTTTATCTACCCAGTCGATCGCGTTTACCGCCTCGCCCTGTGGCACCCGACCGAGAATCTGCTGAGTACCGACGTACCTGTTTGCAGACTTCTTCGTCTGGGCCCTCTAAACGTGTACCGTCCATTCGTAGACTCTTTGGATGCGAACCCTCAGTATTGTGACGTCGGCTCGCACGTCGCCCCTTGGCGATGTGAATTTCCCGTAAGTGCACTTTGATGAGCATGGACGCTCTGATTTCAAAGGGACCCGTTCAAACACAACCCCTGTAACTCTGTGAAGTCACAGAAGACGCGCCAGGCCACGAGCCTTCATGTGGATGGACCCACCCTGAGAATGGGGGTGGACCCACGCCGAGAATGGGACACATCTTAGTGCTAATGCCACTGAGCATCAGCATCTGGATGTGGCCCATTCCGAGCAAAACTCGTGCCTGTGAGCCTCCCGAACCTGACCTCTCTGGGTCATCGCTAGTCAATGTGAATCTAATAAGCGTCGAAATTCTGAATCTTCAAATGCTCCCAACCTCATGTCCCTTTTCCCTGGCCCGTTTTGAGTATCTAACCCTGAGATCTTGTGTCATCCCTGCAAAAGTTCAGTGCTGAGCCAGGAAGCCTCAGTGCAAACTTTTAAAGTTGAACAGCTCCCATTTAAACGACCACCCCCCCCAAAAGCAATCGAGGCCCAATTAAACAACAATAAAGAAGTGACCCTGACTATGCCCCTCTTGGACCTGTGTTGCACAGATGATGTAAGAAACCGTATGTGTACACTTCTGAGCACACAGGCCCCGAGTGCGGCCTAGGGGGCTATGATCGCTGAATCATAGACCCCGCTCGCGACAGAGAAGCCCTTAGCCATGGATCTTACAGAATACAAAAGTATTCTGACCAAGAAATGGTTTGGGTGAAGAAACCTGCTGGCATGGAATTTCAGTGTCCTCAGACCTCCTTAGCATAGCTCCCTCTGAACATGGACTCTCAGGGCCTCAAGACTTTGAAGATCCATTCAAGAAGCCTGGAATGTCCTGACCATGGATGGCCCTATAATATCCTCCCTAATCAGTGCCCCTGTGGCCTATGTGCCACGTCTGTAAGAGGTAAGCCCCGTTTATGCATCTTCCAGAGCCTGGAACTCCCAAGCTGTGACCCCTTCCTGCAACGGTACCGGTGAGGTGTTAAACTACGTGAGATGGCTCCCCTTTATCTACCCAGTCGATCGCGTTTACCGCCTCGCCCTGTGGCACCCGACCGAGAATCTGCTGAGTACCGACGTACCTGTTTGCAGACTTCTTCGTCTGGGCCCTCTAAACGTGTACCGTCCATTCGTAGACTCTTTGGATGCGAAGCCTCAGTATTGTGACGTCGGCTCGCACGTCGCCCCTTGGCGATGTGAATTTCCCGTAAGTGCACTTTGATGAGCATGGACGCTCTGATTTCAAAGGGACCCGTTCAAACACAACCCCTGTAACTCTGTGAAGTCACAGAAGACGCGCCAGGCCACGAGCCTTCATGTGGATGGACCCACCCTGAGAATGGGGGTGGACCCACGCCGAGAATGGGACACATCTTAGTGCTAATGCCACTGAGCATCAGCATCTGGATGTGGCCCATTCCGAGCAAAACTCGTGCCTGTGAGCCTCCCGAACCTGACCTCTCTGGGTCATCGCTAGTCAATGTGAATCTAATAAGCGTCGAAATTCTGAATCTTCAAATGCTCCCAACCTCATGTCCCTTTTCCCTGGCCCGTTTTGAGTATCTAACCCTGAGATCTTGTGTCATCCCTGCAAAAGTTCAGTGCTGAGCCAGGAAGCCTCAGTGCAAACTTTTAAAGTTGAACAGCTCCCATTTAAACGACCACCCCCCCCAAAAGCAATCGAGGCCCAATTAAACAACAATAAAGAAGTGACCCTGACTATGCCCCTCTTGGACCTGTGTTGCACAGATGATGTAAGAAACCGTATGTGTACACTTCTGAGCACACAGGCCCCGAGTGCGGCCTAGGGGGCTATGATCGCTGAATCATAGACCCCGCTCGCGACAGAGAAGCCCTTAGCCATGGATCTTACAGAATACAAAAGTATTCTGACCAAGAAATGGTTTGGGTGAAGAAACCTGCTGGCATGGAATTTCAGTGTCCTCAGACCTCCTTAGCATAGCTCCCTCTGAACATGGACTCTCAGGGCCTCAAGACTTTGAAGATCCATTCAAGAAGCCTGGAATGTCCTGACCATGGATGGCCCTATAATATCCTCCCTAATCAGTGCCCCTGTGGCCTATGTGCCACGTCTGTAAGAGGTAAGCCCCGTTTATGCATCTTCCAGAGCCTGGAACTCCCAAGCTGTGACCCCTTCCTGCAACGGTACCGGTGAGGTGTTAAACTACGTGAGATGGCTCCCCTTTATCTACCCAGTCGATCGCGTTTACCGCCTCGCCCTGTGGCACCCGACCGAGAATCTGCTGAGTACCGACGTACCTGTTTGCAGACTTCTTCGTCTGGGCCCTCTAAACGTGTACCGTCCATTCGTAGACTCTTTGGATGCGAAGCCTCAGTATTGTGACGTCGGCTCGCACGTCGCCCCTTGGCGATGTGAATTTCCCGTAAGTGCACTTTGATGAGCATGGACGCTCTGATTTCAAAGGGACCCGTTCAAACACAACCCCTGTAACTCTGTGAAGTCACAGAAGACGCGCCAGGCCACGAGCCTTCATGTGGATGGACCCACCCTGAGAATGGGGGTGGACCCACGCCGAGAATGGGACACATCTTAGTGCTAATGCCACTGAGCATCAGCATCTGGATGTGGCCCATTCCGAGCAAAACTCGTGCCTGTGAGCCTCCCGAACCTGACCTCTCTGGGTCATCGCTAGTCAATGTGAATCTAATAAGCGTCGAAATTCTGAATCTTCAAATGCTCCCAACCTCATGTCCCTTTTCCCTGGCCCGTTTTGAGTATCTAACCCTGAGATCTTGTGTCATCCCTGCAAAAGTTCAGTGCTGAGCCAGGAAGCCTCAGTGCAAACTTTTAAAGTTGAACAGCTCCCATTTAAATGACCACCCCCCCCAAAAGCAATCGAGGCCCAATTAAACAACAATAAAGAAGTGACCCTGACTATGCCCCTCTTGGACCTGTGTTGCACAGATGATATAAGAAACCGTATGTGTACACTTCTGAGCACACAGGCCCCGAGTGCGGCCTAGGGGGCTATGATCGCTGAATCATAGACCCCGCTCGCGACAGAGAAGCCCTTAGCCATGGATCTTACAGAATACAAAAGTATTCTGACCAAGAAATGGTTTGGGTGAAGAAACCTGCTGGCATGGAATTTCAGTGTCCTCAGACCTCCTTAGCATAGCTCCCTCTGAACATGGACTCTCAGGGCCTCAAGACTTTGAAGATCCATTCAAGAAGCCTGGAATGTCCTGACCATGGATGGCCCTATAATATCCTCCCTAATCAGTGTTTCTGTGGCCTATGTGCCACGTCTGTAAGAGGTAAGCCCCGTTTATGCATCTTCCAGAGCCTGGAACTCCCAAGCTGTGACCCCTTCCTGCAACGGTACCGGTGAGGTGTTAAACTACGTGAGATGGCTCCCCTTTATCTACCCAGTCGATCGCGTTTACCGCCTCGCCCTGTGGCACCCGACCGAGAATCTGCTGAGTACCGATGTACCTGTTTGCAGACTTCTACTTTGATTAGCATGGACGCTCTGATTTCAAAGGGACCCGTTCAAACACAACCCCTGTAACTCTGTGAAGTCACAGAAGACGCGCCAGGCCACGAGCCTTCATGTGGATGGACCCACCCTGAGAATGGGGGTGGACCCACGCCGAGAATGGGACACATCTTAGTGCTAATGCCACTGAGCATCAGCATCTGGATGTGGCCCATTCCGAGCAAAACTCGTGCCTGTGAGCCTCCCGAACCTGACCTCTCTGGGTCATCGCTAGTCAATGTGAATCTAATAAGCGTCGAAATTCTGAATCTTCAAATGCTCCCAACCTCATGTCCCTTTTCCCTGGCCCGTTTTGAGTATCTAACCCTGAGATCTTGTGTCATCCCTGCAAAAGTTCAGTGCTGAGCCAGGAAGCCTCAGTGCAAACTTTTAAAGTTGAACAGCTCCCATTTAAACGACCACCCCCCCCAAAAGCAATCTAGGCCCAATTAAACAACAATAAAGAAGTGACCCTGACTATGCCCCTCTTGGACCTGTGTTGCACAGATGATGTAAGAAACCGTATGTGTACACTTCTGAGCACACAGGCCCCGAGTGCGGCCTAGGGGGCTATGATCGCTGAATCATAGACCCCGCTCGCGACAGAGAAGCCCTTAGCCATGGATCTTACAGAATACAAAAGTATTCTGACCAAGAGATGGTTTGGGTGAAGAAACCTGCTGGCATGGAATTTCAGTGTCCTCAGACCTCCTTAGCATAGCTCCCTCTGAACATGGACTCTCAGGGCCTCAAGACTTTGAAGATCCATTCAAGAAGCCTGGAATGTCCTGACCATGGATGGCCCTATAATATCCTCCCTAATCAGTGCCCCTGTGGCCTATGTGCCACCTCTGTAAGAGGTAAGCCCCGTTTATGCATCTTCCAGAGCCTGGAACTCCCAAGCTGTGACCCCTTCCTGCAACGGTACCGGTGAGGTGTTAAACTACGTGAGATGGCTCCCCTTTATCTACCCAGTCGATCGCGTTTACCGCCTCGCCCTGTGGCACCCGACCGAGAATCTGCTGAGTACCGACGTACCTGTTTGCAGACTTCTTCGTCTGGGCCCTCTAAACGTGTACCGTCCATTCGTAGACTCTTTGGATGCGAAGCCTCAGTATTGTGACGTCGGCTCGCACGTCGCCCCTTGGCGATGTGAATTTCCCGTAAGTGCACTTTGATGAGCATGGACGCTCTGATTTCAAAGGGACCCGTTCAAACACAACCCCTGTAACTCTGTGAAGTCACAGAAGACGCGCCAGGCCACGAGCCTTCATGTGGATGGACCCACCCTGAGAATGGGGGTGGACCCACGCCGAGAATGGGACACATCTTAGTGCTAATGCCACTGAGCATCAGCATCTGGATGTGGCCCATTCCGAGCAAAACTCGTGCCTGTGAGCCTCCCGAACCTGACCTCTCTGGGTCATCGCTAGTCAATGTGAATCTAATAAGCGTCGAAATTCTGAATCTTCAAATGCTCCCAACCTCATGTCCCTTTTCCCTGGCCCGTTTTGAGTATCTAACCCTGAGATCTTGTGTCATCCCTGCAAAAGTTCAGTGCTGAGCCAGGAAGCCTCAGTGCAAACTTTTAAAGTTGAACAGCTCCCATTTAAACGACCACCCCCCCCAAAAGCAATCGAGGCCCAATTAAACAACAATAAAGAAGTGACCCTGACTATGCCCCTCTTGGACCTGTGTTGCACAGATGATGTAAGAAACCGTATGTGTACACTTCTGAGCACACAGGCCCCGAGTGCGGCCTAGGGGGCTATGATCGCTGAATCATAGACCCCGCTCGCGACAGAGAAGCCCTTAGCCATGGATCTTACAGAATACAAAAGTATTCTGACCAAGAAATGGTTTGGGTGAAGAAACCTGCTGGCATGGAATTTCAGTGTCCTCAGACCTCCTTAGCATAGCTCCCTCTGAACATGGACTCTCAGGGCCTCAAGACTTTGAAGATCCATTCAAGAAGCCTGGAATGTCCTGACCATGGATGGCCCTATAATATCCTCCCTAATCAGTGCCCCTGTGGCCTATGTGCCACCTCTGTAAGAGGTAAGCCCCGTTTATGCATCTTCCAGAGCCTGGAACTCCCAAGCTGTGACCCCTTCCTGCAACGGTACCGGTGAGGTGTTAAACTACGTGAGATGGCTCCCCTTTATCTACCCAGTCGATCGCGTTTACCGCCTCGCCCTGTGGCACCCGACCGAGAATCTGCTGAGTACCGACGTACCTGTTTGCAGACTTCTTCGTCTGGGCCCTCTAAACGTGTACCGTCCATTCGTAGACTCTTTGGATGCGAAGCCTCAGTATTGTGACGTCGGCTCGCACGTCGCCCCTTGGCGATGTGAATTTCCCGTAAGTGCACTTTGATGAGCATGGACGCTCTGATTTCAAAGGGACCCGTTCAAACACAACCCCTGTAACTCTGTGAAGTCACAGAAGACGCGCCAGGCCACGAGCCTTCATGTGGATGGACCCACCCTGAGAATGGGGGTGGACCCACGCCGAGAATGGGACACATCTTAGTGCTAATGCCACTGAGCATCAGCATCTGGATGTGGCCCATTCCGAGCAAAACTCGTGCCTGTGAGCCTCCCGAACCTGACCTCTCTGGGTCATCGCTAGTCAATGTGAATCTAATAAGCGTCGAAATTCTGAATCTTCAAATGCTCCCAACCTCATGTCCCTTTTCCCTGGCCCGTTTTGAGTATCTAACCCTGAGATCTTGTGTCATCCCTGCAAAAGTTCAGTGCTGAGCCAGGAAGCCTCAGTGCAAACTTTTAAAGTTGAACAGCTCCCATTTAAACGACCACCCCCCCCAAAAGCAATCGAGGCCCAATTAAACAACAATAAAGAAGTGACCCTGACTATGCCCCTCTTGGACCTGTGTTGCACAGATGATGTAAGAAACCGTATGTGTACACTTCTGAGCACACAGGCCCCGAGTGCGGCCTAGGGGGCTATGATCGCTGAATCATAGACCCCGCTCGCGACAGAGAAGCCCTTAGCCATGGATCTTACAGAATACAAAAGTATTCTGACCAAGAAATGGTTTGGGTGAAGAAACCTGCTGGCATGGAATTTCAGTGTCCTCAGACCTCCTTAGCATAGCTCCCTCTGAACATGGACTCTCAGGGCCTCAAGACTTTGAAGATCCATTCAAGAAGCCTGGAATGTCCTGACCATGGATGGCCCTATAATATCCTCCCTAATCAGTGCCCCTGTGGCCTATGTGCCACCTCTGTAAGAGGTAAGCCCCGTTTATGCATCTTCCAGAGCCTGGAACACCCAAGCTGTGATCCCTTCCTGCAACGGTACCGGTGAGGTGTTAAACTACGTGAGATGGCTCCCCTTTATCTACCCAGTCGATCGCGTTTACCGCCTCGCCCTGTGGCACCCGACCGAGAATCTGCTGAGTACCGACGTACCTGTTTGCAGACTTCTTCGTCTGGGCCCTCTAAACGTGTACCGTCCATTCGTAGACTCTTTGGATGCGAAGCCTCAGTATTGTGACGTCGGCTCGCACGTCGCCCCTTGGCGATGTGAATTTCCCGTAAGTGCACTTTGATGAGCATGGACGCTCTGATTTCAAAGGGACCCGTTCAAACACAACCCCTGTAACTCTGTGAAGTCACAGAAGACGCGCCAGGCCACGAGCCTTCATGTGGATGGACCCACCCTGAGAATGGGGGTGGACCCACGCCGAGAATGGGACACATCTTAGTGCTAATGCCACTGAGCATCAGCATCTGGATGTGGCCCATTCCGAGCAAAACTCGTGCCTGTGAGCCTCCCGAACCTGACCTCTCTGGGTCATCGCTAGTCAATGTGAATCTAATAAGCGTCGAAATTCTGAATCTTCAAATGCTCCCAACCTCATGTCCCTTTTCCCTGGCCCGTTTTGAGTATCTAACCCTGAGATCTTGTGTCATCCCTGCAAAAGTTCAGTGCTGAGCCAGGAAGCCTCAGTGCAAACTTTTAAAGTTGAACAGCTCCCATTTAAACGACCACCCCCCCCAAAAGCAATCGAGGCCCAATTAAACAACAATAAAGAAGTGACCCTGACTATGCCCCTCTTGGACCTGTGTTGCACAGATGATGTAAGAAACCGTATGTGTACACTTCTGAGCACACAGGCCCCGAGTGCGGCCTAGGGGGCTATGATCGCTGAATCATAGACCCCGCTCGCGACAGAGAAGCCCTTAGCCATGGATCTTACAGAATACAAAAGTATTCTGACCAAGAGATGGTTTGGGTGAAGAAACCTGCTGGCATGGAATTTCAGTGTCCTCAGACCTCCTTAGCATAGCTCCCTCTGAACATGGACTCTCAGGGCCTCAAGACTTTGAAGATCCATTCAAGAAGCCTGGAATGTCCTGACCATGGATGGCCCTATAATATCCTCCCTAATCAGTGCCCCTGTGGCCTATGTGCCACCTCTGTAAGAGGTAAGCCCCGTTTATGCATCTTCCAGAGCCTGGAACTCCCAAGCTGTGACCCCTTCCTGCAACGGTACCGGTGAGGTGTTAAACTACGTGAGATGGCTCCCCTTTATCTACCCAGTCGATCGCGTTTACCGCCTCGCCCTGTGGCACCCGACCGAGAATCTGCTGAGTACCGACGTACCTGTTTGCAGACTTCTTCGTCTGGGCCCTCTAAACGTGTACCGTCCATTCGTAGACTCTTTGGATGCGAAGCCTCAGTATTGTGACGTCGGCTCGCACGTCGCCCCTTGGCGATGTGAATTTCCCGTAAGTGCACTTTGATGAGCATGGACGCTCTGATTTCAAAGGGACCCGTTCAAACACAACCCCTGTAACTCTGTGAAGTCACAGAAGACGCGCCAGGCCACGAGCCTTCATGTGGATGGACCCACCCTGAGAATGGGGGTGGACCCACGCCGAGAATGGGACACATCTTAGTGCTAATGCCACTGAGCATCAGCATCTGGATGTGGCCCATTCCGAGCAAAACTCGTGCCTGTGAGCCTCCCGAACCTGACCTCTCTGGGTCATCGCTAGTCAATGTGAATCTAATAAGCGTCGAAATTCTGAATCTTCAAATGCTCCCAACCTCATGTCCCTTTTCCCTGGCCCGTTTTGAGTATCTAACCCTGAGATCTTGTGTCATCCCTGCAAAAGTTCAGTGCTGAGCCAGGAAGCCTCAGTGCAAACTTTTAAAGTTGAACAGCTCCCATTTAAACGACCACCCCCCCCAAAAGCAATCGAGGCCCAATTAAACAACAATAAAGAAGTGACCCTGACTATGCCCCCCTTGGACCTGTGTTGCACAGATGATGTAAGAAACCGTATGTGTACACTTCTGAGCACACAGGCCCCGAGTGCGGCCTAGGGGGCTATGATCGCTGAATCATAGACCCCGCTCGCGACAGAGAAGCCCTTAGCCATGGATCTTACAGAATACAAAAGTATTCTGACCAAGAAATGGTTTGGGTGAAGAAACCTGCTGGCATGGAATTTCAGTGTCCTCAGACCTCCTTAGCATAGCTCCCTCTGAACATGGACTCTCAGGGCCTCAAGACTTTGAAGATCCATTCAAGAAGCCTGGAATGTCCTGACCATGGATGGCCCTATAATATCCTCCCTAATCAGTGCCCCTGTGGCCTATGTGCCACCTCTGTAAGAGGTAAGCCCCGTTTATGCATCTTCCAGAGCCTGGAACTCCCAAGCTGTGACCCCTTCCTGCAACGGTACCGGTGAGGTGTTAAACTACGTGAGATGGCTCCCCTTTATCTACCCAGTCGATCGCGTTTACCGCCTCGCCCTGTGGCACCCGACCGAGAATCTGCTGAGTACCGACGTACCTGTTTGCAGACTTCTTCGTCTGGGCCCTCTAAACGTGTACCGTCCATTCGTAGACTCTTTGGATGCGAAGCCTCAGTATTGTGACGTCGGCTCGCACGTCGCCCCTTGGCGATGTGAATTTCCCGTAAGTGCACTTTGATGAGCATGGACGCTCTGATTTCAAAGGGACCCGTTCAAACACAACCCCTGTAACTCTGTGAAGTCACAGAAGACGCGCCAGGCCACGAGCCTTCATGTGGATGGACCCACCCTGAGAATGGGGGTGGACCCACGCCGAGAATGGGACACATCTTAGTGCTAATGCCACTGAGCATCAGCATCTGGATGTGGCCCATTCCGAGCAAAACTCGTGCCTGTGAGCCTCCCGAACCTGACCTCTCTGGGTCATCGCTAGTCAATGTGAATCTAATAAGCGTCGAAATTCTGAATCTTCAAATGCTCCCAACCTCATGTCCCTTTTCCCTGGCCCGTTTTGAGTATCTAACCCTGAGATCTTGTGTCATCCCTGCAAAAGTTCAGTGCTGAGCCAGGAAGCCTCAGTGCAAACTTTTAAAGTTGAACAGCTCCCATTTAAACGACCACCCCCCCCAAAAGCAATCTAGGCCCAATTAAACAACAATAAAGAAGTGACCCTGACTATGCCCCTCTTGGACCTGTGTTGCACAGATGATGTAAGAAACCGTATGTGTACACTTCTGAGCACACAGGCCCCGAGTGCGGCCTAGGGGGCTATGATCGCTGAATCATAGACCCCGCTCGCGACAGAGAAGCCCTTAGCCATGGATCTTACAGAATACAAAAGTATTCTGACCAAGAAATGGTTTGGGTGAAGAAACCTGCTGGCATGGAATTTCAGTGTCCTCAGACCTCCTTAGCATAGCTCCCTCTGAACATGGACTCTCAGGGCCTCAAGACTTTGAAGATCCATTCAAGAAGCCTGGAATGTCCTGACCATGGATGGCCCTATAATATCCTCCCTAATCAGTGCCCCTGTGGCCTATGTGCCACCTCTGTAAGAGGTAAGCCCCGTTTATGCATCTTCCAGAGCCTGGAACTCCCAAGCTGTGACCCCTTCCTGCAACGGTACCGGTGAGGTGTTAAACTACGTGAGATGGCTCCCCTTTATCTACCCAGTCGATCGCGTTTACCGCCTCGCCCTGTGGCACCCGACCGAGAATCTGCTGAGTACCGACGTACCTGTTTGCAGACTTCTTCGTCTGGGCCCTCTAAACGTGTACCGTCCATTCGTAGACTCTTTGGATGCGAAGCCTCAGTATTGTGACGTCGGCTCGCACGTCGCCCCTTGGCGATGTGAATTTCCCGTAAGTGCACTTTGATGAGCATGGATGCTCTGATTTCAAAGGGACCCGTTCAAACACAACCCCTGTAACTCTGTGAAGTCACAGAAGACGCGCCAGGCCACGAGCCTTCATGTGGATGGACCCACCCTGAGAATGGGGGTGGACCCACGCCGAGAATGGGACACATCTTAGTGCTAATGCCACTGAGCATCAGCATCTGGATGTGGCCCATTCCGAGCAAAACTCGTGCCTGTGAGCCTCCCGAACCTGACCTCTCTGGGTCATCGCTAGTCAATGTGAATCTAATAAGCGTCGAAATTCTGAATCTTCAAATGCTCCCAACCTCATGTCCCTTTTCCCTGGCCCGTTTTGAGTATCTAACCCTGAGATCTTGTGTCATCCCTGCAAAAGTTCAGTGCTGAGCCAGGAAGCCTCAGTGCAAACTTTTAAAGTTGAACAGCTCCCATTTAAACGACCCCCCCCCCAAAAGAAATCGAGGCCCAATTAAACAACAATAAAGAAGTGACCCTGACTATGCCCCTCTTGGACCTGTGTTGCACAGATGATGTAAGAAACCGTATGTGTACACTTCTGAGCACACAGGCCCGAGTGCGGCCTAGGGGGCTATGATCGCTGAATCATAGACCCCGCTCGCGACAGAGAAGCCCTTAGCCATGGATCTTACAGAATACAAAAGTATTCTGACCAAGAAATGGTTTGGGTGAAGAAACCTGCTGGCATGGAATTTCAGTGTCCTCAGACCTCCTTAGCATAGCTCCCTCTGAACATGGACTCTCAGGGCCTCAAGACTTTGAAGATCCATTCAAGAAGCCTGGAATGTGCTGACCATGGATGGCCCTATAATATCCTCCCTAATCATTGCCCCTGTGGCCTATGTGCCACCTCTGTAAGAGGTAAGCCCCGTTTATGCATCTTCCAGAGCCTGGAACTCCCAAGCTGTGACCCCTTCCTGCAACGGTACCGGTGAGGTGTTAAACTACGTGAGATGGCTCCCCTTTATCTACCCAGTCGATCGCGTTTACCGCCTCGCCCTGTGGCACCCGACCGAGAATCTGCTGAGTACCGACGTACCTGTTTGCAGACTTCTTCGTCTGGGCCCTCTAAACGTGTACCGTCCATTCGTAGACTCTTTGGATGCGAACCCTCAGTATTGTGACGTCGGCTCGCACGTCGCCCCTTGGCGATGTGAATTTCCCGTAAGTGCACTTTGATGAGCATGGACGCTCTGATTTCAAAGGGACCCGTTCAAACACAACCCCTGTAACTCTGTGAAGTCACAGAAGACGCGCCAGGCCACGAGCCTTCATGTGGATGGACCCACCCTGAGAATGGGGGTGGACCCACGCCGAGAATGGGACACATCTTAGTGCTAATGCCACTGAGCATCAGCATCTGGATGTGGCCCATTCCGAGCAAAACTCGTGCCTGTGAGCCTCCCGAACCTGACCTCTCTGGGTCATCGCTAGTCAATGTGAATCTAATAAGCGTCGAAATTCTGAATCTTCAAATGCTCCCAACCTCATGTCCCTTTTCCCTGGCCCGTTTTGAGTATCTAACCCTGAGATCTTGTGTCATCCCTGCAAAAGTTCAGTGCTGAGCCAGGAAGCCTCAGTGCAAACTTTTAAAGTTGAACAGCTCCCATTTAAACGACCACCCCCCCCAAAAGCAATCTAGGCCCAATTAAACAACAATAAAGAAGTGACCCTGACTATGCCCCTCTTGGACCTGTGTTGCACAGATGATGTAAGAAACCGTATGTGTACACTTCTGAGCACACAGGCCCCGAGTGCGGCCTAGGGGGCTATGATCGCTGAATCATAGACCCCGCTCGCGACAGAGAAGCCCTTAGCCATGGATCTTACAGAATACAAAAGTATTCTGACCAAGAAATGGTTTGAGTGAAGAAACCTGCTGGCATGGAATTTCAGTGTCCTCAGACCTCCTTAGCATAGCTCCCTCTGAACATGGACTCTCAGGGCCTCAAGACTTTGAAGATCCATTCAAGAAGCCTGGAATGTCCTGACCATGGATGGCCCTATAATATCCTCCCTAATCAGTGCCCCTGTGGCCTATGTGCCACGTCTGTAAGAGGTAAGCCCCGTTTATGCATCTTCCAGAGCCTGGAACTCCCAAGCTGTGACCCCTTCCTGCAACGGTACCGGTGAGGTGTTAAACTACGTGAGATGGCTCCCCTTTATCTACCCAGTCGATCGCGTTTACCGCCTCGCCCTGTGGCTCCCGACCGAGAATCTGCTGAGTACCGACGTACCTGTTTGCAGACTTCTTCGTCTGGGCCCTCTAAACGTGTACCGTCCATTCGTAGACTCTTTGGATGCGAAGCCTCAGTATTGTGACGTCGGCTCGCACGTCGCCCCTTGGCGATGTGAATTTCCCGTAAGTGCACTTTGATGAGCATGGACGCTCTGATTTCAAAGGGACCCGTTCAAACACAACCCCTGTAACTCTGTGAAGTCACAGAAGACGCGCCAGGCCACGAGCCTTCATGTGGATGGACCCACCCTGAGAATGGGGGTGGACCCACGCCGAGAATGGGACACATCTTAGTGCTAATGCCACTGAGCATCAGCATCTGGATGTGGCCCATTCCGAGCAAAACTCGTGCCTGTGAGCCTCCCGAACCTGACCTCTCTGGGTCATCGCTAGTCAATGTGAATCTAATAAGCGTCGAAATTCTGAATCTTCAAATGCTCCCAACCTCATGTCCCTTTTCCCTGGCCCGTTTTGAGTATCTAACCCTGAGATCTTGTGTGATCCCTGCAAAAGTTCAGTGCTGAGCCAGGAATCCTCAGTGCAAACTTTTAAAGTTGAACAGCTCCCATTTAAACGAGCACCCCCCCCAAAAGCAATCTAGGCCCAATTAAACAACAATAAAGAAGTGACCCTGAGTATGCCCCTCTTGGACCTGTGTTGCACAGATGATGTAAGAAACCGTATGTGTACACTTCTGAGCACACAGGCCCCGAGTGCGGCCTAGGGGGCTATGATCGCTGAATCATAGACCCCGCTCGCGACAGAGAAGCCCTTAGCCATGGATCTTACAGAATACAAAAGTATTCTGACCAAGAAATGGTTTGGGTGAAGAAACCTGCTGGCATGGAATTTCAGTGTCCTCAGACCTCCTTAGCATAGCTCCCTCTGAACATGGACTCTCAGGGCCACAAGACTTTGAAGATCCATTCAAGAAGCCTGGAATGTCCTGACCATGGATGGCCCTATAATATCCTCCCTAATCAGTGCCCCTGTGGCCTATGTGCCACCTCTGTAAGAGGTAAGCCCCGTTTATGCATCTTCCAGAGCCTGGAACTCCCAAGCTGTGACCCCTTCCTGCAGCGGTACCGGTGAGGTGTTAAACTACGTGAGATGGCTCCCCTTTATCTACCCAGTCGATCGCGTTTACCGCCTCGCCATGTGGCACCCGACCGAGAATCTGCTGAGTACCGATGTACCTGTTTGCAGACTTCTACTTTGATGAGCATGGACCCTCTGATTTCAAAGGGACCCGTTCAAACACAACCCCTGTAACTCTGTGAAGTCACAGAAGACGCGCCAGGCCACAAGCCTTCATGTGGATGGACCCACCCTGAGAATGGGGGTGGACCCACGCCGAGAATGGGACACATCTTAGTGCTAATGCCACTGAGCATCAGCATCTGGATGTGGCCCATTCCGAGCAAAACTCGTGCCTGTGAGCCTCCCGAACCTGACCTCTCTGGGTCATCGCTAGTCAATGTGAATCTAATAAGCGTCGAAATTCTGAATCTTCAAATGCTCCCAACCTCATGTCCCTTTTCCCTGGCCCGTTTTGAGTATCTAACCCTGAGATCTTGTGTCATCCCTGCAAAAGTTCAGTGCTGAGCCAGGAAGCCTCAGTGCAAACTTTTAAAGTTGAACAGCTCCCATTTAAACGACCACCCCCCCAAAAAGCAATCGAGGCCCAATTAAACAACAATAAAGATGTGACCCTGACTATGCCCCTCTTGGACCTGTGTTGCACAGATGATGTAAGAAACCGTATGTGTACACTTCTGAGCACACAGGCCCCGAGTGCGGCCTAGGGGGCTATGATCGCTGAATCATAGACCCCGCTCGCGACAGAGAAGCCCTTAGCCATGGATCTTACAGAATACAAAAGTATTCTGACCAAGAAATGGTTTGGGTGAAGAAACCTGCTGGCATGGAATTTCAGTGTCCTCAGACCTCCTTAGCATAGCTCCCTCTGAACATGGACTCTCAGGGCCTCAAGACTTTGAAGATCCATTCAAGAAGCCTGGAATGTCCTGACCATGGATGGCCCTATAATATCCTCCCTAATCAGTGCCCCTGTGGCCTATGTGCCACGTCTGTAAGAGGTAAGCCCCGTTTATGCATCTTCCAGAGCCTGGAACTCCCAAGCTGTGACCCCTTCCTGCAACGGTACCGGTGAGGTGTTAAACTACGTGAGATGGCTCCCCTTTATCTACCCAGTCGATCGCGTTTACCGCCTCGCCCTGTGGCACCCGACCGAGAATCTGCTGAGTACCGACGTACCTGTTTGCAGACTTCTTCGTCTGGGCCCTCTAAGCGTGTACCGTCCATTCGTAGACTCTTTGGATGCGAACCCTCAGTATTGTGACGTCGGCTCGCACGTCGCCCCTTGGCGATGTGAATTTCCCGTAAGTGCACTTTGATGAGCATGGACGCTCTGATTTCAAAGGGACCCGTTCAAACACAACCCCTGTAACTCTGTGAAGTCACAGAAGACGCGCCAGGCCACGAGCCTTCATGTGGATGGACCCACCCTGAGAATGGGGGTGGACCCACGCCGAGAATGGGACACATCTTAGTGCTAATGCCACTGAGCATCAGCATCTGGATGTGGCCCATTCCGAGCAAAACTCGTGCCTGTGAGCCTCCCGAACCTGACCTCTCTGGGTCATCGCTAGTCAATGTGAATCTAATAAGCGTCGAAATTCTGAATCTTCAAATGCTCCCAACCTCATGTCCCTTTTCACTGGCCCGTTTTGAGTATCTAACCCTGAGATCTTGTGTCATCCCTGCAAAAGTTCAGTGCTGAGCCAGGAAGCCTCAGTGCAAACTTTTAAAGTTGAACAGCTCCCATTTAAACGACCACCCCCCCCAAAAGCAATCGAGGCCCAATTAAACAACAATAAAGAAGTGACCCTGACTATGCCCCTCTTGGACCTGTGTTGCACAGATGATGTAAGAAACCGTATGTGTACACTTCTGAGCACACAGGCCCCGAGTGCGGCCTAGGGGGCTATGATCGCTGAATCATAGACCCCGCTCGCGACAGAGAAGCCCTTAGCCATGGATCTTACAGAATACAAAAGTATTCTGACCAAGAAATGGTTTGAGTGAAGAAACCTGCTGGCATGGAATTTCAGTGTCCTCAGACCTCCTTAGCATAGCTCCCTCTGAACATGGACTCTCAGGGCCTCAAGACTTTGAAGATCCATTCAAGAAGCCTGGAATGTCCTGACCATGGATGGCCCTATAATATCCTCCCTAATCAGTGCCCCTGTGGCCTATGTGCCACGTCTGTAAGAGGTAAGCCCCGTTTATGCATCTTCCAGAGCCTGGAACTCCCAAGCTGTGACCCCTTCCTGCAACGGTACCGGTGAGGTGTTAAACTACGTGAGATGGCTCCCCTTTATCTACCCAGTCGATCGCGTTTACCGCCTCGCCCTGTGGCACCCGACCGAGAATCTGCTGAGTACTGACGTACCTGTTTGCAGACTTCTTCGTCTGGGCCCTCTAAACGTGTACCGTCCATTCGTAGACTCTTTGGATGCGAACCCTCAGTATTGTGACGTCGGCTCGCACGTCGCCCCTTGGCGATGTGAATTTCCCGTAAGTGCACTTTGATGAGCATGGACGCTCTGATTTCAAAGGGACCCGTTCAAACACAACCCCTGTAACTCTGTGAAGTCACAGAAGACGCGCCAGGCCACGAGCCTTCATGTGGATGGACCCACCCTGAGAATGGGGGTGGACCCACGCCGAGAATGGGACACATCTTAGAGCTAATGCCACTGAGCATCAGCATCTGGATGTGGCCCATTCCGAGCAAAACTCGTGCCTGTGAGCCTCCCGAACCTGACCTCTCTGGGTCATCGCTAGTAAATGTGAATCTAATAAGCGTCGAAATTTTGAATTTTCAAATGCTCCCAACCTCATGTCCCTTTTCCCTGGCCCGTTTTGAGTATCTAACCCTGAGATCTTGTGTCATCCCTGCAAAAGTTCAGTGCTGAGCCAGGAATCCTCAGTGCAAACATTTAAAGTTGAACAGCTCCCATTTAAACGACCACCCCCCCCAAAAGCAATCGAGGCCCAATTAAACAACAATAAAGAAGTGACCCTGAGTATGCCCCTCTTGGACCTGTGTTGCACAGATGATGTAAGAAACCGTATGTGTACACTTCTGAGCACACAGGCCCCGAGTGCGGCCTAGGGGGCTATGATCGCTGAATCATAGACCCTGCTCGCGACAGAGAAGCCCTTAGCCATGGATCTTACAGAATACAAAAGTATTCTGACCAAGAAATGGTTTGGGTGAAGAAACCTGCTGGCATGGAATTTCAGTGTCCTCAGACCTCCTTAGCATAGCTCCCTCTGAACATGGACTCTCAGGGCCTCAAGACTTTGAAGATCCATTCAAGAAGCCTGGAATGTCCTGACCATGGATGGCCCTATAATATCCTCCCTAATCAGTGCCCCTGTGGCCTATGTGCCACCTCTGTAAGAGGTAAGCCCCGTTTATGCATCTTCCAGAGCCTGGAACTCCCAAGCTGTGACCCCTTCCTGCAGCGGTACCGGTGAGGTGTTAAACTACGTGAGATGGCTCCCCTTTATCTACCCAGTCGATCGCGTTTACCGCCTCGCCATGTGGCACCCGACCGAGAATCTGCTGAGTACCGATGTACCTGTTTGCAGACTTCTACTTTGATGAGCATGGACGCTCTGATTTCAAAGGGACCCGTTCAAACACAACCCCTGTAACTCTGTGAAGTCACAGAAGACGCGCCAGGCCACAAGCCTTCATGTGGATGGACCCACCCTGAGAATGGGGGTGGACCCACGCCGAGAATGGGACACATCTTAGTGCTAATGCCACTGAGCATCAGCATCTGGATGTGGCCCATTCCGAGCAAAACTCGTGCCTGTGAGCCTCCCGAACCTGACCTCTCTGGGTCATCGCTAGTCAATGTGAATCTAATAAGCGTCGAAATTCTGAATCTTCAAATGCTCCCAACCTCATGTCCCTTTTCCCTGGCCCGTTTTGAGTATCTAACCCTGAGATCTTGTGTCATCCCTGCAAAAGTTCAGTGCTGAGCCAGGTATCCTCAGTGCAAACTTTTAAAGTTGAACAGCTCCCATTTAAACGACCACCCCCCCCAAAAGCAATCGAGGCCCAATTAAACAACAATAAAGAAGTGACCCTGACTATGCCCCTCTTGGACCTGTGTTGCACAGATGATGTAAGAAACCGTATGTGTACACTTCTGAGCACACAGGCCCCGAGTGCGGCCTAGGGGGCTATGATCGCTGAATCATAGACCCCGCTCGCGACAGAGAAGCCCTTAGCCATGGATCTTACAGAATACAAAAGTATTCTGACCAAGAAATGGTTTGGGTGAAGAAACCTGCTGGCATGGAATTTCAGTGTCCTCAGACCTCCTTAGCATAGCTCCCTCTGAACATGGACTCTCAGGGCCTCAAGACTTTGAAGATCCATTCAAGAAGCCTGGAATGTCCTGACCATGGATGGCCCTATAATATCCTCCCTAATCAGTGCCCCTGTGGCCTATGTGCCACCTCTGTAAGAGGTAAGCCCCGTTTATGCATCTTCCAGAGCCTGGAACTCCCAAGCTGTGACCCCTTCCTGCAACGGTACCGGTGAGGTGTTAAACTACGTGAGATGGCTCCCCTTTATCTACCCAGTCGATCGCGTTTACCGCCTCGCCCTGTGGCACCCGACCGAGAATCTGCTGAGTACCGACGTACCTGTTTGCAGACTTCTTCGTCTGGGCCCTCTAAACGTGTACCGTCCATTCGTAGACTCTTTGGATGCGAAGCCTCAGTATTGTGACGTCGGCTCGCACGTCGCCCCTTGGCGATGTGAATTTCCCGTAAGTGCACTTTGATGAGCATGGACGCTCTGATTTCAAAGGGACCCGTTCAAACACAACCCCTGTAACTCTGTGAAGTCACAGAAGACGCGCCAGGCCACGAGCCTTCATGTGGATGGACCCACCCTGAGAATGGGGGTGGACCCACGCCGAGAATGGGACACATCTTAGTGCTAATGCCACTGAGCATCAGCATCTGGATGTGGCCCATTCCGAGCAAAACTCGTGCCTGTGAGCCTCCCGAACCTGACCTCTCTGGGTCATCGCTAGTCAATGTGAATCTAATAAGCGTCGAAATTTTCAATCTTCAAATGCTCCCAACCTCATGTCCCTTTTCCCTGGCCCGTTTTGAGTATCTAACCCTGAGATCTTGTGTCATCCCTTCAAAAGTTCAGTGCTGAGCCAGGAAACCTCAGTGCAAATTTTTAAAGTTGAACAGCTCCCATTTAAACGACCACCACCCCAAAAGCAATCTAGGCCCAATTAAACAACAATAAAGAAGTGACCCTGACTATGCCCCTCTAGGACCTGTGTTACACAGATGATATAAGAAACCGTATGTGTACACTTCTGAGCACACAGGCCCCGAGTGCGGCCTAGGGGGCTATGATCGCTGAATCATAGACCCCGCTCGCGACAGAGAAGCCTTTAGCCATGGATCTTACAGAATACAAAAGTATTCTGACCAAGAAATGGTTTGGGTGAAGAAACCTGCTGGCATGGAATTTCAGTGTCCTCAGACCTCCTTAGCATAGCTCCCTCTGAACATGGACTCTCAGGGCCTCAAGACTTTGAAGATCCATTCAAGAAGCCTGGAATGTCCTGACCATGGATGGCCCTATAATATCCTCCCTAATCAGTGCCCCTGTGGCCTATGTGCCACCTCTGTAAGAGGTAAGCCCCGTTTATGCATCTTCCAGAGCCTGGAACTCCCAAGCTGTGACCCCTTCCTGCAACGGTACCGGTGAGATGTTAAACTACGTGAGATGGCTCCCCTTTATCTACCCAGTCGATCGCGTTTACCGCCTCGCCCTGTGGCACCCGACCGAGAATCTGCTGAGTACCGACGTACCTGTTTGCAGACTTCTTCGTCTGGGCCCTCTAAACGTGTACCGTCCATTCGTAGACTCTTTGGATGCGAACCCTCAGTATTGTGACGTCGGCTCGCACGTCGCCCCTTGGCGATGTGAATTTCCCGTAAGTGCACTTTGATGAGCATGGACGCTCTGATTTCAAAGGGACCCGTTCAAACACAACCCCTGTAACTCTGTGAAGTCACAGAAGACGCGCCAGGCCACGAGCCTTCATGTGGATGGACCCACCCTGAGAATGGGGGTGGACCCACGCCGAGAATGGGACACATCTTAGTGCTAATGCCACTGAGCATCAGCATCTGGATGTGGCCCATTCCGAGCAAAACTCGTGCCTGTGAGCCTCCCGAACCTGACCTCTCTGGGTCATCGCTAGTAAATGTGAATCTAATAAGCGTCGAAATTTTGAATCTTCAAATGCTCCCAACCTCATGTCCCTTTTCCCTGGCCCGTTTTGAGTATCTAACCCTGAGATCTTGTGTCATCCCTGCAAAAGTTCAGTGCTGAGCCAGGAATCCTCAGTGCAAATTTTTAAAGTTGAACAGCTCCCATTTAAACGACCACCCCCCCCAAAAGCAATCTAGGCCCAATTAAACAACAATAAAGAAGTGACCCTGACTATGCCCCTCTTGGACCTGTGTTGCACAGATGATATAAGAAACCGTATGTGTACACTTCTGAGCACACAGGCCCCGAGAGCGGCCTAGGGGGCTATGATCGCTGAATCATAGACCCCGCTCGCGACAGAGAAGCCCTTAGCCATGGATCTTACAGAATACAAAAGTATTCTGACCAAGAGACGGTTTGGGTGAAGAAACCTGCTGGCATGGAATTTCAGTGTCCTCAGACCTCCTTAGCATAGCTCCCTCTGAACATGGACTCTCAGGGCCTCAAGACTTTGAAGATCCATTCAAGAAGCCTGGAATGTCCTGACCATGGATGGCCCTATAATATCCTCCCTAATCAGTGCTTCTGTGGCCTATGTGCCACCTCTGTAAGAGGTAAGCCCCGTTTATGCATCTTCCAGAGCCTGGAACTCCCAAGCTGTGACCCCTTCCTGCAACGGTACCGGTGAGGTGTTAAACTACGTGAGATGGCTCCCCTTTATCTACCCAGTCGATCGCGTTTACCGCCTCGCCCTGTGGCACCCGACCGAGAATCTGCTGAGTACCGACGTACCTGTTTGCAGACTTCTTCGTCTGGGCCCTCTAAACGTGTACCGTCCATTCGTAGACTCTTTGGATGCGAAGCCTCAGTATTGTGACGTCGGCTCGCACGTCGCCCCTTGGCGATGTGAATTTCCCGTAAGTGCACTTTGATGAGCATGGACGCTCTGATTTCAAAGGGACCCGTTCAAACACAACCCCTGTAACTCTGTGAAGTCACAGAAGACGCGCCAGTCCACGAGCCTTCATGTGGATGGACCCACCCTGAGAATGGGGGTGGACCCACGCCGAGAATGGGACACATCTTAGTGCTTATGCCACTGAGCATCAGCATCTGGATGTGGCCCATTCCGAGCAAAACTCGTGCCTGTGAGCCTCCCGAACCTGACCTCTCTGGGTCATCACTAGTCAATGTGAATCTAATAAGCGTCGAAATTTTGAATCTTCAAATGCTCCCAACCTCATGTCCCTTTTCCCTGGCCCGTTTTGAGTATCTAACCCTGAGATCTTGTGTCATCCCTGCAAAAGTTCAGTGCTGAGCCAGGAAGCCTCAGTGCAAACTTTTAAAGTTGAACAGCTCCCATTTAAACGACCCCTCCCCCCCAAAAGCAATCTAGGCCCAATTAAACAACAATAAAGAAGTGACCCTGAGTATGCCCCTCTTGGACCTGTGTTGCACAGATGATGTAAGAAACCGTATGTGTACACTTCTGAGCACACAGGCCCCGAGTGCGGCCTAGGGGGCTATGATCGCTGAATCATAGACCCCGCTCGCGACAGAGAAGCCCTTAGCCATGGATCTTACAGAATACAAAAGTATTCTGACCAAGAAATGGTTTGGGTGAAGAAACCTGCTGGCATGGAATTTCAGTGTCCTCAGACCTCCTTAGCATAGCTCCCTCTGAACATGGACTCTCAGGGCCTCAAGACTTTGAAGATCCATTCAAGAAGCCTGGAATGTCCTGACCATGGATGGCCCTATAATATCCTCCCTAATCAGTGCCCCTGTGGCCTATGTGCCACCTCTGTAAGAGGTAAGCCCCGTTTATGCATCTTCCAGAGCCTGGAACTCCCAAGCTGTGACCCCTTCCTGCAACGGTACCGGTGAGGTGTTAAACTACGTGAGATGGCTCCCCTTTATCTACCCAGTCGATCGCGTTTACCGCCTCGCCCTGTGGCACCCGACCGAGAATCTGCTGAGTACCGACGTACCTGTTTGCAGACTTCTTCGTCTGGGCCCTCTAAACGTGTACCGTCCATTCGTAGACTCTTTGGATGCGAAGCCTCAGTATTGTGACGTCGGCTCGCACGTCGCCCCTTGGCGATGTGAATTTCCCGTAAGTGCACTTTGATGAGCATGGACGCTCTGATTTCAAAGGGACCCGTTCAAACACAACCCCTGTAACTCTGTGAAGTCACAGAAGACGCGCCAGGCCACGAGCCTTCATGTGGATGGACCCACCCTGAGAATGGGGGTGGACCCACGCCGAGAATGGGACACATCTTAGTGCTAATGCCACTGAGCATCAGCATCTGGATGTGGCCCATTCCGAGCAAAACTCGTGCCTGTGAGCCTCCCGAACCTGACCTCTCTGGGTCATCGCTAGTCAATGTGAATCTAATAAGCGTCGAAATTTTGAATCTTCAAATGCTCCCAACCTCATGTCCCTTTTCCCTGGCCCGTTTTGAGTATCTAACCCTGAGATCTTGTGTCATCCCTGCAAAAGTTCAGTGCTGAGCCAGGAAGCCTCAGTGCAAACTTTTAAAGTTGAACAGCTCCCATTTAAACGACCACCCCCCCCCAAAAGCAATCTAGGCCCAATTAAACAACAATAAAGAAGTGACCCTGAGTATGCCCCTCTTGGACCTGTGTTGCACAGATGATGTAAGAAACCGTATGTGTACACTTCTGAGCACACAGGCCCCGAGTGCGGCCTAGGGGGCTATGATCGCTGAATCATAGACCCCGCTCGCGACAGAGAAGCCCTTAGCCATGGATCTTACAGAATACAAAAGTATTCTGACCAAGAAATGGTTTGGGTGAAGAAAGCTGCTGGCATGGAATTTCAGTGTCCTCAGACCTCCTTAGCATAGCTCCCTCTGAACATGGACTCTCAGGGCCTCAAGACTTTGAAGATCCATTCAAGAAGCCTAGAATGTCCTGACCATGGATGGCCCTATAATATCCTCCCTAATCAGTGCCCCTGTGGCCTATGTGCCACCTCTGTAAGAGGTAAGCCCGTTTATGCATCTTCCAGAGCCTGGAACTCCCAAGCTGTGACCCCTTCCTGCAACGGTACCGGTGAGGTGTTAAACTACGTGAGATGGCTCCCCTTTATCTACCCAGTCGATCGCGTTTACCGCCTCGCCCTGTGGCACCCAACCGAGAATCTGCTGAGTACCGACGTACCTGTTTGCAGACTTCTTCGTCTGGGCCCTCTAAACGTGTACCGTCCATTCGTAGACTCTTTGGATGCGAAGCCTCAGTATTGTGACGTCGGCTCGCACGTCGCCCCTTGGCGATGTGAATTTCCCGTAAGTGCACTTTGATGAGCATGGACGCTCTGATTTCAAAGGGACCCGTTCAAACACAACCCCTGTAACTCTGTGAAGTCACAGAAGACGCGCCAGGCCACGAGCCTTCATGTGGATGGACCCACCCTGAGAATGGGGGTGGACCCACGCCGAGAATGGGACACATCTTAGTGCTAATGCCACTGAGCATCAGCATCTGGATGTGGCCCATTCCGAGCAAAACTCGTGCCTGTGAGCCTCCCGAACCTGACCTCTCTGGGTCATCGCTAGTCAATGTGAATCTAATAAGCGTCGAAATTTTGAATCTTCAAATGCTCCCAACCTCATGTCCCTTTTCCCTGGCCCGTTTTGAGTATCTAACCCTGAGATCTTGTGTCATCCCTTCAAAAGTTCAGTGCTGAGCCAGGAATCCTCAGTGCAAACTTTTAAAGTTGAACAGCTCACATTTAAACGACCACCCCCCCCAACCCATTTAAACTGCCACCCCCCCCAAAAGCAATCTAGGCCCAATTAAACAACAATAAAATCGTGACCCTGACTATGCCCCTCTTGAACCTGTGTTGCACAGATGATATAAGAAACCGTATGTGTACACTTCTGAGCACACAGGCCCCGAGTGCGGCCTAGGGGGCTATGATCGCTGAATCATAGACCCCGCTCGCGATAGAGAAGCCCTTAGCCATGGATCTTACAGAATACAAAAGTATTCTGACCAAGAGACGGTTTGGGTGAAGAAACCTGCTGGCATGGAATTTCAGTGTCCTCAGACCTCCTTAGCATAGCTCCCTCTGAACATGGACTCTCAGGGCCTCAAGACTTTGAAGATCCATTCAAGAAGCCTGGAATGTCCTGACCATGGATGGCCCTATAATATCCTCCCTAATCAGTGCTTCTGTGGCCTATGTGCCACCTCTGTAAGAGGTAAGCCCCGTTTATGCATCTTCCAGAGCCTGGAACTCCCAAGCTGTGACCCCTTCCTGCAACGGTACCGGTGAGATGTTAAACTACGTGAGATGGCTCCCCTTTATCTACCCAGTCGATCGCGTTTACCGCCTCGCCCTGTGGCACCCGACCGAGAATCTGCTGAGTACCGACGTACCTGTTTGCAGACTTCTTCGTCTGGGCCCTCTAAACGTGTACCGTCCATTCGTAGACTCTTTGGATGCGAAGCCTCAGTATTGTGACGTCGGCTCGCACGTCGCCCCTTGGCGATGTGAATTTCCCGTAAGTGCACTTTGATGAGCATGGACGCTCTGATTTCAAAGGGACCCGTTCAAACACAACCCCTGTAACTCTGTGAAGTCACAGAAGACGCGCCAGGCCACGAGCCTTCATGTGGATGGACCCACCCTGAGAATGGGGGTGGACCCACGCCGAGAATGGGACACATCTTAGTGCTAATGCCACTGAGCATCAGCATCTGGATGTGGCCCATTCCGAGCAAAACTCGTGCCTGTGAGCCTCCCGAACCTGACCTCTCTGGGTCATCGCTAGTAAATGTGAATCTAATAAGCGTCGAAATTCTGAATCTTCAAATGCTCCCAACCTCATGTCCCTTTTCCCTGGCCCGTTTTGAGTATCTAACCCTGAGATCTTGTGTCATCCCTGCAAAAGTTCAGTGCTGAGCCAGGAATCCTCAGTGCAAATTTTTAAAGTTGAACAGCTCCCATTTAAACGACCACCCCCCCCAAAAGCAATCTAGGCCCAATTAAACAACAATAAAGAAGTGACCCTGACTATGCCCCTCTTGGACCTGTGTTGCACAGATGATATAAGAAACCGTATGTGTACACTTCTGAGCACACAGGCCCCGAGTGCGGCCTAGGGGGCTATGATCGCTGAATCATAGACCCCGCTCGCGACAGAGAAGCCCTTAGCCATGGATCTTACAGAATACAAAAGTATTCTGACCAAGAGACGGTTTGGGTGAAGAAACCTGCTGGCATGGAATTTCAGTGTCCTCAGACCTCCTTAGCATAGCTCCCTCTGAACATGGACTCTCAGGGCCTCAAGACTTTGAAGATCCATTCAAGAAGCCTGGAATGTCCTGACCATGGTTGGCCCTATAATATCCTCCCTAATCAGTGCCCCTGTGGCCTATGTGCCACCTCTGTAAGAGGTAAGCCCCGTTTATGCATCTTCCAGAGCCTGGAACTCCCAAGCTGTGACCCCTTCCTGCAACGGTACCGGTGAGGTGTTAAACTACGTGAGATGGCTCCCCTTTATCTACCCAGTCGATCGCGTTTACCGCCTCGCCCTGTGGCACCCGACCGAGAATCTGCTGAGTACCGACGTACCTGTTTGCAGACTTCTTCGTCTGGGCCCTCTAAACGTGTACCGTCCATTCGCAGACTCTTTGGATGCGAACCCTCAGTATTGTGACGTCGGCTCGCACGTCGCCCCTTGGCGATGTGAATTTCCTGTAAGTGCACTTTGATGAGCATGGACGCTCTGATTTCAAAGGGACCCGTTCAAGCACAACCTCTGTAACTCTGTGAAGTCACAGAAGACGCGCCAGGCCACGAGCCTTCATGTGGATGGACCCACCCTGAGAATGGGGGTGGACCCACGCCGAGAATGGGACACATCTTAGTGCTAATGCCACTGAGCATCAGCATCTGGATGTGGCCCATTCCGAGCAAAACTCGTGTCTGTGAGCCTCCCGAACCTGACCTCTCTGGGTCATCGCTAGTAAATGTGAATCTAATAAGCGTCGAAATTTTGAATCTTCAAATGCTCCCAACCTCATGTCCCTTTTCCCTGGCCCGTTTTGAGTATCTAACCCTGAGATCTTGTGTCATCCCTGCAAAAGTTCAGTGCTGAGCCAGGAAGCCTCAGTGCAAACTTTTAAAGTTGAACAGCTCCCATTTAAACGACCACCCCCCCCAAAAGCAAACGAGGCCCAATTAAACAAAAATAAAGAAGTGACCCTGACTATGCCCCTCTTGGACCTGTGTTGCACAGATGATGTAAGAAACCGTATGTGTACACTTCTGAGCACACAGTCCCCGAGTGCGGCCTAGGGGGCTATGATCGCTGAATCATAGACCCCGCTCGCGACAGAGAAGCCCTTAGCCATGGATCTTACAGAATACAAAAGTATTCTGACCAAGAAATGGTTTGGGTGAAGAAACCTGCTGGCATGGAATTTCAGTGTCCTCAGAACTCCTTAGCATAGCTCCCTCTGAACATGGACTCTCAGGGCCTCAAGACTTTGAAGATCCATTCAAGAAGCCTGGAATGTCCTGACCATGGATGGCCCTATAATATCCTCCCTAATCAGTGCCCCTGTGGCCTATGTGCCACCTCTGTAAGAGGTAAGCCCCGTTTATGCATCTTCCAGAGCCTGGAACTCCCAAGCTGTGACCCCTTCCTGCAACGGTACCGGTGAGGTGTTAAACTACGTGAGATGGCTCCCCTTTATCTACCCAGTCGATCGCGTTTACCGCCTCGCCCTGTGGCACCCGACCGAGAATCTTCTGAGTACCGACGTACCTGTTTGCAGACTTCTTCGTCTGGGCCCTCTAAACGTGTACTGTCCATTCGTAGACTCTTTGGATGCGAAGCCTCAGTATTGTGACGTCGGCTCGCACGTCGCCCCTTGGCGATGTGAATTTCCCGTAAGTGCACTTTGATGAGCATGGACGCTCTGATTTCAAAGGGACCCGTTCAAACACAACCCCTGTAACTCTGTGAAGTCACAGAAGATGCGCCAGGCCACGAGCCTTCATGTGGATGGACCCACCCTGAGAATGGGGGTGGACCCACGCCGAGAATGGGACACATCTTAGTGCTTATGCCACTGAGCATCAGCATCTGGATGTGGCCCATTCCGAGCAAAACTCGTGCCTGTGAGCCTCCCGAACCTGACCTCTCTGGGTCATCGCTAGTAAATGTGAATCTAATAAGCGTCGAAATTTTGAATCTTCAAATGCTCCCAACCTCATGTCCCTTTTCCCTGGCCCGTTTTGAGTATCTAACCCTGAGATCTTGTGTCATCCCTGCAAAAGTTCAGTGCTGAGCCAGGAAGCCTCAGTGCAAACTTTTAAAGTTGAACAGCTCCCATTTAAACGACCACCCCCCCCCAAAAGCAATCGAGGCCCAATTAAACAAAAATAAAGAAGTGACCCTGACTATGCCCCTCTTGGACCTGTGTTGCACAGATGATGTAAGAAACCGTATGTGTACACTTCTGAGCACACAGGCCCCGAGTGCGTCCTAGGGGGCTATGATCGCTGAATCATAGACCCCGCTCGTGACAGAGAAGCCCTTAGCCATGGATCTTAGAGAATACAAAAGTATTCTGACCAAGAGACGGTTTGGGTGAAGAACCCTGCTGGCATGGAATTTCAGTGTCCTCAGACCTCCTTAGCATAGCTCCCTCTGAACATGGACTCTCAGGGCCTCAAGACTTTGAAGATCCATTCAAGAAGCCTGGAATGTCCTGACCATGGATGGCCCTATAATATCCTCCCTAATCAGTGCCCCTGTGGCCTATGTGCCACCTCTGTAAGAGGTAAGCCCCGTTTATGCATCTTCCAGAGCCTGGAACTCCCAAGCTGTGACCCCTTCCTGCAACGGTACCGGTGAGGTGTTAAACTACGTGAGATGGCTCCCCTTTATCTACCCAGTCGATCACGTTTACCGCCTCGCCCTGTGGCACCCGACCGAGAATCTGCTGAGTACCGACGTACCTGTTTGCAGACTTCTTCGTCTGGGCCCTCTAAACGTGTACCGTCCATTCGCAGACTCTTTGGATGCGAACCCTCAGTATTGTGACGTCGGCTCGCACGTCGCCCCTTGGCGATGTGAATTTCCTGTAAGTGCACTTTGATGAGCATGGACGCTCTGATTTCAAAGGGACCCGTTCAAACACAACCTCTGTAACTCTGTGAAGTCACAGAAGACGCGCCAGGCCACGAGCCTTCATGTGGATGGACCCACCCTGAGAATGGGGGTGGACCCACGCCGAGAATGGGACACATCTTAGTGCTAATGCCACTGAGCATCAGCATCTGGATGTGGCCCATTCCGAGCAAAACTCGTGCCTGTGAGCCTCCCGAACCTGACCTCTCTGGGTCATCGCTAGTAAATGTGAATCTAATAAGCGTCGAAATTTTGAATCTTCAAATGCTCCCAACCTCATGTCCCTTTTCCCTGGCCCGTTTTGAGTATCTAACCCTGAGATCTTGTGTCATCCCTGCAAAAGTTCAGTGCTGAGCCAGGAAGCCTCAGTGCAAACTTTTAAAGTTGAACAGCTCCCATTTAAACGACCACCCCCCCCCAAAAGCAATCGAGGGCCAATTAAACAAAAATAAAGAAGTGACCCTGACTATGCCCCTCTTGGACCTGTGTTGCACAGATGATGTAAGAAACCGTATGTGTACACTTCTGAGCACACAGGCCCCGAGTGCGGCCTAGGGGGCTATGATCGCTGAATCATAGACCCCGCTCGCGACAGAGAAGCCCTTAGCCATGGATCTTACAGAATACAAAAGTATTCTGACCAAGAAATGGTTTGGGTGAAGAAACCTGCTGGCATGGAATTTCAGTGTCCTCAGACATCCTTAATATAGCTCCCTCTGAACATGGACTCTCAGGGCCTCAAGACTTTGAAGATTCATTTAAGAAGCCTGGAATGTCCTGACCATGGTTGGCCCTATAATATCCTCCCTAGTCAGTGCCCCTGTGGCCTATGTGCCACCTCTGTAAGAGGTAAGCCCCGTTTATGCATCTTCCAGAGCCTGGAACTCCCAAGCTGTGACCCCTTCCTGCAACGGTACCGGTGAGGTGTTAAACTACGTGAGATGGCTCCCCTTTATCTACCCAGTCGATCGCGTTTACCGCCTCGCCCTGTGGCACCCGACCAAGAATCTGCAGAGTACCGACGTACCTGTTTGTAGACTTCTTCGTCTGGGCCCTCTAAACGTGTACCGTCCATTCGTAGACTCTTTGGATGCGAACCCTCAGTATTGTGACGTCGGCTCGCACGTCGCCCCTTGGCGATGTGAATTTCCTGTAAGTGCACTTTGATGAGCATGGACGCTCTGATTTCAAAGGGACCCGTTCAAACACAACCCCTGTAACTCTGTGAAGTCACAGAAGACGCGCCAGGCCACGAGCCTTCATGTGGATGGACCCACCCTGAGAATGGGGGTGGACCCACGCCGAGAATGGGACACATCTTAGTGCTAATGCCACTGAGCATCAGCATCTGGATGTGGCCCATTCCGAGCAAAACTCGTGCCTGTGAGCCTCCCGAACCTGACCTCTCTGGGTCATCACAAGTAAATGTCAATCTAATAAGCGTCGAAATTTTGAATCTTCAAATGCTCCCAACCTCATGTCCCTTTTCTCTGGCCCGTTTTGAGTATCTAACCCTGAGATATTGTGTCATCCCTGCAAAAGTTCAGTGCTGAGCCAGGAAACCTCAGTGCAAACTTTTAAAGTTGAACAGCTCCAATTTAAACGACCCCCACCCCCCCAAAAGCAATCGAGGCCCAATTAAACAAAAATAAAGAAGTGACCCTGACTATGCCCCTCTTGGACCTGTGTTGCACAGATGATGTAAGAAACCGTATGTGTACACTTCTGAGCACACAGGCCCTTAGTGCAGCCTAGGGGGCTATGATCGCTGAATCATAGACCCCGCTCGCGACAGAGAAGCCCTTAGCCATGGATCTTACAGAATACAAAAGTATTCTGACCAAGAAATGGTTTGGGTGAAGAAACCTGCTGGCATGGAATTTCAGTGTCCTCAGACCTCCTTAGCATAGCTCCTTCTGAACATGGACTCTCAGGGCCTCAAGACTTTGAAGATCCCATTCAAGAAGCCTGGAATATCCTGACCATGGATGGCCCTATAATATCCTCCCTAATCAGTGCCCCTGTGGCCTATGTGCCACCTCTGTAAGAGGTAAGCCCCGTTTATGCATCTTCCAGAGCCTGGAACTCCCAAGCTGTGACCCCTTCCTGCAACGGTACCGGTGAGGTGTTAAACTACGTGAGATGGCTCCCCTTTATCTACCCAGTCGATCGCGTTTACCGCCTCGCCCTGTGGCACCCGACCGAGAATCTGCTGAGTACCGACGTACCTGTTTGCAGACTTCTTCGTCTGGGCCCTCTAAACGTGTACCGTCCATTCGTAGACTCTTTTGATGCGAACCCTCAATATTGTGACGTCGCCTCGCACGTCGCCCCTTGGCGATGTGAATTTCCTGTAAGTGCACTTTGATGAGCATGGACGCTCTGATTTCAAAGGGACCCGTTCAAACACAACCTCTGTAACTCTGTGAAGTCACAGAAGACGCGCCAGGCCACGAGCCTTCATGTGGATGGACCCACCCTGAGAATGGGGGTGGACCCACGCCGAGAATGGGACACATCTTAGTGCTAATGCCACTGAGCATCAGCATCTGGATGTGGCCCATTCCGAGCAAAACTCGTGCCTGTGAGCCTCCCGAACCTGACCTCTCTGGGTCATCGCTAGTAAATGTGAATCTAATAAGCGTCGAAATTTTGAATCTTCAAATGCTCCCAACCTCATGTCCCTTTTCCCTGGCCCGTTTTGAGTATCTAACCCTGAGATCTTGTGTCATCCCTGCAAAAGTTCAGTGCTGAGCCAGGAAGCCTCAGTGCAAACTTTTAAAGTTGAACAGCTCCCATTTAAACGACCACACCCCCCCAAAAGCAATCGAGGCCCAATTAATCAAAAATAAAGAAGTGACCCTGACTATGCCCCTCTTGGACCTGTGTTGCACAGATGATGTAAGAAACCGTATGTGTACACTTCTGAGCACACAGGCCCCGAGTGCGGCCTAGGGGGCTATGATCCTTGAATCATAGACCCCGCTCGCAACAGAGAAGCCCTTATCCATGGATCTTACAGAATACAAAAGTATTCTGACCAAGAGATGGTTTGGGTGAAGAAACCTGCTGGCATGGAATTTCAGTGTCCTCAGACCTCCTTAGCATAGCTCGCTCTGAACATGGACTCTCAGGGCCTCAAGACTTTGAAGATCCATTCAAGAAGCCTGGAATGTCCTGACCATGGATGGCCCTATAATATCCTCCCTAATCAGTGCCCCTGTGGCCTATGTGCCACCTCTGTAAGAGGTAAGCCCCGTTTATGCACCTTCCAGAGCCTGGAACTCCCAAGCTGCGACCCCTTCCTGCAACGGTACCGGTGAGGTGTTAAACTACGTGAGATGGCTCCCCTTTATCTACCCAGTCGATCGCGTTTACCGCCTCGCCCTGTGGCACCCGACCAATAATCTGCTGAGTACCGACGTACCTGTTTGCAGACTTCTTCGTCTGGGCCCTCTAAACGTGTACCGTCCATTTGTAGACTCTTTGGATGCGAACCCTCAGTATTGTTACGTCGGCTCGCACGTCGCCCCTTGGCGATGTGAATTTCCTGTAAGTGCACTTTGATGAGCATGGACGCTCTGATTTCAAAGGGACCCGTTCAAACACAACCCCTGTAACTCTGTGAAGTCACAGAAGACGCGCCAGGCCACGAGCCTTCATGTGGATGGACCCACCCTGAGAATGGGGGTGGACCCACGCCGAGAATGGGACACATCTTAGTGCTAATGCCACTGAGCATCAGCATCTGGATGTGGCCCATTCCGAGCAAAACTCGTGCCTGTGAGCCTCCCGAACCTGACCTCTCTGGGTCATCGCTAGTAAATGTGAATCTAATAAGCGTCGAAATTTTGAATCTTCAAATGCTCCCAACCTCATGTCCCTTTTCCCTGGCCCGTTTTGAGTATCTAACCCTGAGATCTTGTGTCATCCCTGCAAAAGTTCAGTGCTGAGCCAGGAAGCCTCAGTGCAAACTTTTAAAGTTGAACAGCTCCCATTTAAACGACCACCCCCCCGCAAAAGCAATCGAGGCCCAATTAAACAAAAATAAAGAAGTGACCCTGACTATGCCCCTCTTGGTCCTGTGTTGCACAGATGATGTAAGAAACCGTATGTGTACACTTCTGAGCACACAGGCCCCGAGTGCGTCCTAGGGGGCTATGATCGCTGAATCATAGACCCCGCTCGCGACAGAGAAGCCCTTAGCCATGGATCTTACAGAATACAAAAGTATTCTGACCAAGAGACGGTTTGGGTGAAGAAACCTGCTGGCATGGAATTTCAGTGTCCTCAGACCTCCTTAGCATAGCTCCCTCTGAACATGGACTCTCAGGGCCTCAAGACTTTGAAGATCCATTCAAGAAGCCTGGAATGTCCTGACCATTGATGGCCCTATAATATCCTCCCTAATCAGTGCCCCTGTGGCCTATGTGCCACCTCTGTAAGAGGTAAGCCCCGTTTATGCATCTTCCAGAGCCTGGAACTCCCAAGCTGTGACCCCTTCCTGCAACGGTACCGGTGAGGTGTTAAACTACGTGAGATGGCTCCCCTTTATCTACCCAGTCGATCGCGTTTACCGCCTCGCCCTGTGGCACCCGACCGAGAATCTGCTGAGTACCGACGTACCTGTTTGCAGACTTCTTCGTCTGGGCCCTCTAAACGTGTACCGTCCATTCGTAGACTCTTTGGATGCGAACCCTCAGTATTGTGACGTCGGCTCGCACGTCGCCCCTTGGCGATGTGAATTTCCTGTAAGTGCACTTTGATGAGCATGGACGCTCTGATTTCAAAGGGACCCGTTCAAACACAACCCCTGTAACTCTGTGAAGTCACAGAAGACGCGCCAGGCCACGAGCCTTCATGTGGATGGACCCACCCTGAGAATGGGGGTGGACCCACGCCGAGAATGGGACACATCTTAGTGCTAAGGCCACTGAGCATCAGCATCTGGATGTGGCCCATTCCGAGCAAAACTCGTGCCTGTGAGCCTCCCGAACCTGACCTCTCTGGGTCATCACAAGTAAATGTCAATCTAATAAGCGTCGAAATTTTGAATCTTCAAATGCTCCCAACCTCATGTCCCTTTTCCCTGGCCCGTTTTGAGTATCTAACCCTGAGATCTTGTGTCATCCCTGCAAAAGTTCAGTACTGAGCCAGGAAGCCTCAGTGCAAACTTTTAAAGTTGAACAGCTCCCATTTAAACGACCCCCCCCCCCCCAAAAGCAATCGAGGCCCAATTAAACAAAAATAAAGAAGTGACCCTGACTATGCCCCTCTTGGACCTGTGTTGCACAGATGATGTAAGAAACCGTATGTGTACACTTCTGAGCACACAGGCCCCGAGTGCGGCCTAGGGGGCTATGATCCTTGAATCATAGACCCCGCTCGCGACAGAGAAGCCCTTAGCCATGGATCTTACAGAATACAAAAGTATTCTGACCAAGAGATGGTTTGGGTGAAGAAACCTGCTGGCATGGAATTTCAGTGTCCTCAGACCTCCTTACCATAGCTCGCTCTGAACATGGACTCTCAGGGCCTCAAGACTTTGAAGATCCATTCAAGAAGCCTGGAATGTCCTGACCATGGATGGCCCTATAATATCCTCCCTAATCAGTGCCCCTGTGGCCTATGTGCCACCTCTGTAAGAGGTAAGCCCCGTTTATGCATCTTCCAGAGCCTGGAACTCCCAAGCTGCGACCCCTTCCTGCAACGGTACCGGTGAGGTGTTAAACTACGTGAGATGGCTCCCCTTTATCTACCCAGTCGATCGCGTTTACCGCCTCGCCCTGTGGCACCCGACCGAGAATCTGCTGAGTACCGACGTACCTGTTTGCAGACTTCTTCGTCTGGGCCCTCTAAACGTGTACCGTCCATTCGTAGACTCTTTGGATGCGAACCCTCAGTATTGTGACGTCGGCTCGCACGTCGCCCCTTGGCGATGTGAATTTCCCGTAAGTGTACTTTGATGAGCATGGACGCTCTGATTTCAAAGGGACCCGTTCAAACACAACCCCTGTAACTCTGTGAAGTCACAGAAGACGCGCCAGGCCACGAGCCTTCATGTGGATGGACCCACCCTGAGAATGGGGGTGGACCCACGCCGAGAATGGGACACATCTTAGTGCTAATGCCACTGAGCATCAGCATCTGGATGTGGCCCATTCCGAGCAAAACTCGTGCCTGTGAGCCTCCCGAACCTGACCTCTCTGGGTCATCGCTAGTAAATGTGAATCTAATAAGCGTCGAAATTCTGAATCTTCAAATGCTCCCAACCTCATGTCCCTTTTCCCTGGCCCGTTTTGAGTATCTAACCCTGAGATCTTGTGTCATCCCTGCAAAAGTTCAGTGCTGAGCCAGGAAGCCTCAGTGCAAACTTTTAAAGTTGAACAGCTCCCATTTAAACGACCACCCCCCACCCAAAGCAATCGAGGCCCAATTAAACAAAAATAAAGAAGTGACCCTGACTATGCCCCTCTTGGACCTGTGTTGCACAGATGATGTAAGAAACCGTATGTGTACACTTCTGAGCACACAGGCCCCGAGTGCGTCCTAGGGGGCTATGATCGCTGAATCATAGACCCCGCTCGCGACAGAGAAGCCCTTAGCCATGGATCTTACAGAATACAAAAGTTTTCTGACCAAGAGACGGTTTGGGTGAAGAAACCTGCTGGCATGGAATTTCAGTGTCCTCAGACCTCCTTAGCATAGCTCCCTCTGAACATGGACTCTCAGGGCCTCAAGACTTTGAAGATCCATTCAAGAAGCCTGGAATGTCCTGACCATGGATGGCCCTATAATATCCTCCCTAATCAGTGCCCCTGTGGCCTATGTGCCACCTCTGTAAGAGGTAAGCCCCGTTTATGCATCTTCCAGAGCCTGGAACTCCCAAGCTGTGACCCCTTCCTGCAACGGTACCGGTGAGGTGTTAAACTACGTGAGATGGCTCCCCTTTATCTACCCAGTCGATCGCGTTTACCGCCTCGCCCTGTGGCACCCGACCGAGAATCTGCTGAGTACCGACGTACCTGTTTGCAGACTTCTTCGTCTGGGCCCTCTAAACGTGTACCGTCCATTCGTAGACTCTTTGGATGCGAACCCTCAGTATTGTGACGTCGGCTCGCACGTCGCCCCTTGGCGATGTGAATTTCCTGTAAGTGCACTTTGATGAGCATGGACGCTCTGATTTCAAAGGGACCCGTTCAAACACAACCCCTGTAACTCTGTGAAGTCACAGAAGACGCGCCAGGCCACGAGCCTTCATGTGGATGGACCCACCCTGAGAATGGGGGTGGACCCACGCCGAGAATGGGACACATCTTAGTGCTAAGGCCACTGAGCATCAGCATCTGGATGTGGCCCATTCCGAGCAAAACTCGTGCCTGTGAGCCTCCCGAACCTGACCTCTCTGGGTCATCACAAGTAAATGTCAATCTAATAAGCGTCGAAATTTTGAATCTTCAAATGCTCCCAACCTCATGTCCCTTTTCCCTGGCCCGTTTTGAGTATCTAACCCTGAGATCTTGTGTCATCCCTGCAAAAGTTCAGTACTGAGCCAGGAAGCCTCAGTGCAAACTTTTAAAGTTGAACAGCTCCCATTTAAACGACCACCCCCCCCCCCAAAAGCAATCGAGGCCCAATTAAACAAAAATAAAGAAGTGACCCTGACTATGCCCCTCTTGGACCTGTGTTGCACAGATGATGTAAGAAACCGTATGTGTACACTTCTGAGCACACAGGCCCCGAGTGCGGCCTAGGGGGCTATGATCCTTGAATCATAGACCCCGCTCGCGACAGAGAAGCCCTTAGCCATGGATCTTACAGAATACAAAAGTATTCTGACCAAGAGATGGTTTGGGTGAAGAAACCTGCTGGCATGGAATTTCAGTGTCCTCAGACCTCCTTACCATAGCTCGCTCTGAACATGGACTCTCAGGGCCTCAAGACTTTGAAGATCCATTCAAGAAGCCTGGAATGTCCTGACCATGGATGGCCCTATAATATCCTCCCTAATCAGTGCCCCTGTGGCCTATGTGCCACCTCTGTAAGAGGTAAGCCCCGTTTATGCATCTTCCAGAGCCTGGAACTCCCAAGCTGCGACCCCTTCCTGCAACGGTACCGGTGAGGTGTTAAACTACGTGAGATGGCTCCCCTTTATCTACCCAGTCGATCGCGTTTACCGCCTCGCCCTGTGGCACCCGACCGAGAATCTGCTGAGTACCGACGTACCTGTTTGCAGACTTCTTCGTCTGGGCCCTCTAAACGTGTACCGTCCATTCGTAGACTCTTTGGATGCGAACCCTCAGTATTGTGACGTCGGCTCGCACGTCGCCCCTTGGCGATGTGAATTTCCCGTAAGTGCACTTTGATGAGCATGGACGCTCTGATTTCAAAGGGACCCGTTCAAACACAACCCCTGTAACTCTGTGAAGTCACAGAAGACGCGCCAGGCCACGAGCCTTCATGTGGATGGACCCACCCTGAGAATGGGGGTGGACCCACGCCGAGAATGGGACACATCTTAGTGCTAATGCCACTGAGCATCAGCATCTGGATGTGGCCCATTCCGAGCAAAACTCGTGCCTGTGAGCCTCCCGAACCTGACCTCTCTGGGTCATCGCTAGTAAATGTGAATCTAATAAGCGTCGAAATTCTGAATCTTCAAATGCTCCCAACCTCATGTCCCTTTTCCCTGGCCCGTTTTGAGTATCTAACCCTGAGATCTTGTGTCATCCCTGCAAAAGTTCAGTGCTGAGCCAGGAAGCCTCAGTGCAAACTTTTAAAGTTGAACAGCTCCCATTTAAACGACCACCCCCCACCCAAAGCAATCGAGGCCCAATTAAACAAAAATAAAGAAGTGACCCTGACTATGCCCCTCTTGGACCTGTGTTGCACAGATGATGTAAGAAACCGTATGTGTACACTTCTGAGCACACAGGCCCCGAGTGCGTCCTAGGGGGCTATGATCGCTGAATCATAGACCCCGCTCGCGACAGAGAAGCCCTTAGCCATGGATCTTACAGAATACAAAAGTTTTCTGACCAAGAGACGGTTTGGGTGAAGAAACCTGCTGGCATGGAATTTCAGTGTCCTCAGACCTCCTTAGCATAGCTCCCTCTGAACATGGACTCTCAGGGCCTCAAGACTTTGAAGATCCATTCAAGAAGCCTGGAATGTCCTGACCATGGATGGCCCTATAATATCCTCCCTAATCAGTGCCCCTGTGGCCTATGTGCCACCTCTGTAAGAGGTAAGCCCCGTTTATGCATCTTCCAGAGCCTGGAACTCCCAAGCTGTGACCCCTTCCTGCAACGGTACCGGTGAGGTGTTAAACTACGTGAGATGGCTCCCCTTTATCTACCCAGTCGATCGCGTTTACCGCCTCGCCCTGTGGCACCCGACCGAGAATCTGCTGAGTACCGACGTACCTGTTTGCAGACTTCTTCGTCTGGGCCCTCTAAACGTGTACCGTCCATTCGTAGACTCTTTGGATGCGAACCCTCAGTATTGTGACGTCGGCTCGCACGTCGCCCCTTGGCGATGTGAATTTCCTGTAAGTGCACTTTGATGAGCATGGACGGTCTAATTTAAAAGGGACCCGTTCAAACACAACCCCTGTAACTCTGTGAAGTCACAGAAGACGCGCCAGGCCACGAGCCTTCATGTGGATGGACCCACCTTGAGAATGGGGGTGGACCCACGCCGAGAATGGGACACATCTTAGTGCTAAGGCCACTGAGCATCAGCATCTGGATATGGCCCATTCCGAGCAAAACTCGTGCCTGTGAGCCTCCCGAACCTGACCTCTCTGGGTCATCGCTAGTAAATGTGAATCTAATAAGCGTCGAAATTCTGAATCTTCAAATGCTCCCAACCTCATGTCCCTTTTCCCTGGCCCGTTTTGAGTATCTAACCCTGAGATCTTGTGTCATCCCTGCAAAAGTTCAGTGCTGAGCCAGGAGGACTCAGCGCACTTTTAAAGTTGAACAGCTCCCATTTAAACGACCACCCCCCCCAAAAGCAATCGAGGCCCAATTAAACAAAAATAAAGAAGTGACCCTGACTATGCCCCTCTTGGACCTGTGTTGCACAGATGATGTAAGAAACCGTATGTGTACACTTCTGAGCACACAGGCCCCGAGTGCGGCCTAGGGGGCTATGATCGCTGAATCATAGACCCCGCTCGCGACAGAGAAGCCCTTAGCCATGGATCTTACAGAATACAAAAGTATTCTGACCAAGAGACGGTTTGGGTGAAGAAACCTGCTGGCATGGAATTTCAGTGTCCTCATACCTCTTTAGCATAGCTCCCTCTGAACATGGACTCTCAGGGCCTCAAGACTTTGAAGATCCATTCAAGAAGCCTGGAATGTGCTGACCATGGATGGCCCTATAATATCCTCCCTAATCAGTGCCCCTGTGGCCTATGTGCCACCTCTGTAAGAGGTAAGCCCCGTTTATGCATCTTCCAGAGCCTGGAACTCCCAAGCTGTGACCCCTTCCTGCAACGGTACCGGTGAGGTGTTAAACTACGTGAGATGGCTCCCCTTTATCTACCCAGTCGATCGCGTTTACCGCCTCGCCCTGTGGCACCCGACCGAGAATCTGCTGAGTACCGACGTACCTGTTTGGAGACTTCTTCGTCTGGGCCCTCTAAACGTGTACCGTCCATTCGTAGACTCTTTGGATGCGAACCCTCAGTATTGTGACGTCGGCTCGCACGTCGCCCCTTGGCGATGTGAATTTCCTGTAAGTGCACTTTGATGAGCATGGACGCTCTGATTTCAAAGGGACCCGTTCAAACACAACCCCTGTAACTCTGTGAAGTCACAGAAGACGCGCCAGGCCACGAGCCTTCATGTGGATGGACCCACCCTGAGAATGGGGGTGGACCCACGCCGAGAATGGGACACATCTTAGTGCTAATGCCACTGAGCATCAGCATCTGGATGTGGCCCATTCCGAGCAAAACTCGTGCCTGTGAGCCTCCCGAACCTGACCTCTCTGGGTCATCACTAGTAAATGTGAATCTAATAAGCGTCGAAATTTTGAATCTTCAAATGCTCCCAACCTCATGTCCCTTTTCCCTGGCCCGTTTTGAGTATCTAACCCTGAGATCTTGTGTCATCCCTGCAAAAGTTCAGTGCTGAGCCAGGAAGCCTCAGCGCAAACTTTTAAAGTTGAACAGCTCCCATTTAAAGACCACCCCCCCCAAAAGCAATCGAGGCCCAATTAAACAAAAATAAAGAAGTGACCCTGACTATGCCCCTCTTGGACCTGTGTTGCACAGATGATGTAAGAAACCGTATGTGTACACTTCTGAGCACACAGGCCCCGAGTGCGGCCTAGGGGGCTATGATCGCTGAATCATAGACCCCGCTCGCGACAGAGAAGCCCTTAGCCATGGATCTTACAGAATACAAAAGTATTCTGACCAAGAAATGGTTTGGGTGAAGAAACCTGCTGGCATGGAATTTCAGTGTCCTCAGACCTCCTTAGCATAGCTCCCTCTGAACATGGACTCTCAGGGCCTCAAGACTTTGAAGATCCATTCAAGAAGCCTGGAATGTCCTGACCATGGATGGCCCTATAATATCCTCCCTAATCAGTGCCCCTGTGGCCTATGTGCCACCTCTGTAAGAGGTAAGCCCCATTTATGCATCTTCCAGAGCCTGGAACTCCCAAGCTGTGACCCCTTCCTGCAACGATACCGGTGAGGTGTTAAAGTACGTGAGATGGCTCCCCTTTATCTACCCAGTCGATCGCGTTTACCGCCTCGCCCTGTGGCACCCGACCAAGAATCTGCTGAGTACCGACGTACCTGTTTGCAGACTTCTTCGTCTGGGCCCTCTAAACGTGTACCGTCCATTCGTAGACTCTTTGGACGCGAACCCTCAGTATTGTGACGTCGGCTCGCACGTCGCCCCTTGGCGATGTGAATTTCCTGTAAGTGCACTTTGATGAGCATGGACGCTCTGATTTCAAAGGGACCCGTTCAAACACAACCCCTGTAACTCTGTGAAGTCACAGAAGACGCGCCAGGCCACGAGCCTTCATGTGGATGGACCCACCCTGAGAATGGGGGTGGACCCACGCCGAGAATGGGACACATCTTAGTGCTAATGCCACTGAGCATCAGCATCTGGATGTGGCCCATTCCGAGCAAAACTCGTGCCTGTGAGCCTCCCGAACCTGACCTCTCTGGGTCATCACTAGTAAATGTGAATCTAATAAGCGTCGAAATTTTGAATCTTCAAATGCTCCCAACCTCATGTCCCTTTTCCCTGGCCCGTTTTGAGTATCTAACCCTGAGATCTTGTGTCATCCCTGCAAAAGTTCAGTGCTGAGCCAGGAAGCCTCAGCGCAAACTTTTAAAGTTGAACAGCTCCCATTTAAAGACCACCCCCCCCAAAAGCAATCGAGGCCCAATTAAACAAAAATAAAGAAGTGACCCTGACTATGCCCCTCTTGGACCTGTGTTGCACAGATGATGTAAGAAACCGTATGTGTACACTTCTGAGCACACAGGCCCCGAGTGCGGCCTAGGGGGCTATGATCGCTGAATCATAGACCCCGCTCGCGACAGAGAAGCCCTTAGCCATGGATCTTACAGAATACAAAAGTATTCTGACCAAGAAATGGTTTGGGTGAAGAAACCTGCTGGCATGGAATTTCAGTGTCCTCAGACCTCCTTAGCATAGCTCCCTCTGAACATGGACTCTCAGGGCCTCAAGACTTTGAAGATCCATTCAAGAAGCCTGGAATGTCCTGACCATGGATGGCCCTATAATATCCTCCCTAATCAGTGCCCCTGTGGCCTATGTGCCACCTCTTTAAGAGGTAAGCCCCATTTATGCATCTTCCAGAGCCTGGAACTCCCAAGCTGTGACCCCTTCCTGCAACGATACCGGTGAGGTGTTAAAGTACGTGAGATGGTTCCCCTTTATCTACCCAGTCGATCGCGTTTACCGCCTCGCCCTGTGGCACCCGACCGAGAATCTGCTGAGTACCGACGTACCTGTTTGCAGACTTCTTCGTCTGGGCCCTCTAAACGTGTACCGTCCATTCGTAGACTCTTTTGATGTGAACCCTCAATATTGTGACGTCGGCTCGCACGTCGTCCCTTGGCGATGTGAATTTCCTGTAAGTGCACTTTGATGAGCATGGACGCTCTGATTTCAAAGGGACCCGTTCAAACACAACCCCTGTAACTCTGTGAAGTCACAGAAGACGCGCCAGGCCACGAGCCTTCATGTGGATGGACCCACCCTGAGAATGGGGGTGGACCCACGCCGAGAATGGGACACATCTTAGTGCTAATGCCACTGAGCATCAGCATCTGGATGTGGCCCATTCCGAGCAAAACTCGTGCCTGTGAGCCTCCCGAACCTGACCTCTCTGGGTCATCGCTAGTAAATGTGAATCTAATAAGCGTCGAAATTCTGAATCTTCAAATGCTCCCAACCTCATGTCCCTTTTCCCTGGCCCGTTTTGAGTATCTAACCCTGAGATCTTGTGTCATCCCTGCAAAAGTTCAGTGCTGAGCCACGAAGCCTCAGCACAAACTTTTAAAGTTGAAGAGCTCCCATTTAAACGACCACCCGCCCCTAAAAGCAATCGAGGCCCAATTAAACAAAAATAAAGAAGTGACCCTGACATATGCCCTTCTTGGACCTGTGTTGCACAGATGATGTAAGAAACCGTATGTGTACACTTCTGAGCACACAGGCCCCGAGTGCGTCCTAGGGGGCTATGATCGCTGAATCATAGACCCCGCTCGCGACAGAGAAGCCCTTAGCCATGGATCTTGCAGAATACAAAAGTATTCTGACCAAGAGATGGTTTGGGTGAAGAAACCTGCTGGCATGGAATTTCAGTGTCCTCAGACATCCTTAATATAGCTCCCTCTGAACATGGACTCTCAGGGCCTCAAGACTTTGAAGATCCATTCAAGAAGCCTGGAATGTCCTGACCATGGTTGGCCCTATAATATCCTCCCTAATCAGTGCCCCTGTGGCCTATGTGCCACCTCTGTAAGAGGTAAGCCCCGTTTATGCATCTTCCAGAGCCTGGAACTCCCAAGCTGTGACCCCTTCCTGCAACGGTACCGGTGAGGTGTTAAACTACGTGAGATGGCTCCCCTTTATCTACCCAGTCGATCGCGTTTACCGCCTCGCCCTGTGGCACCCGACCGAGAATCTTCTGAGTACCGACGTACCTGTTTGCAGACTTCTTCGTCTGGGCCCTCTAAACGTGTACCGTCCATTCGTAGACTCTTTGGATGCGAAGCCTCAGTATTGTGACGTCGGCTCGCACGTCGCCCCTTGGCGATGTGAATTTCCTGTAAGTGCACTTTGATGAGCATGGACGCTCTGATTTCAAAGGGACCCGTTCAAACACAACCCCTGTAACTCTGTGAAGTCACAGAAGACGCGCCAGGCCACGAGCCTTCATGTGGATGGACCCACCCTGAGAATGGGGGTGGACCCACGCCGAGAATGGGACACATCTTAGTGCTAAGGCCACTGAGCATCAGCATCTGGATGTGGCCCATTCCGAGCAAAACTCGTGCCTGTGAGCCTCCCGAACCTGACCTCTCTGGGTCATCACAAGTAAATGTCAATCTAATAAGCGTCGAAATTTTGAATCTTCAAATGCTCCCAACCTCATGTCCCTTTTCCCTGGCCCGTTTTGAGTATCTAACCCTGAGATCTTGTGTCATCCCTGCAAAAGTTCAGTACTGAGCCAGGAAGCCTCAGTGCAAACTTTTAAAGTTGAACAGCTCCCATTTAAACGACCCCCCCCCCCAAAAGCAATCGAGGCCCAATTAAACAAAAATAAAGAAGTGACCCTGACTATGCCCCTCTTGGACCTGTGTTGCACAGATGATGTAAGAAACCGTATGTGTACACTTCTGAGCACACAGGCCCCGAGTGCGGCCTAGGGGGCTATGATCCTTGAATCATAGACCCCGCTCGCGACAGAGAAGCCCTTAGCCATGGATCTTACAGAATACAAAAGTATTCTGACCAAGAGATGGTTTGGGTGAAGAAACCTGCTGGCATGGAATTTCAGTGTCCTCAGACCTCCTTAGCATAGCTCGCTCTGAACATGGACTCTCAGGGCCTCAAGACTTTGAAGATCCATTCAAGAAGCCTGGAATGTCCTGACCATGGATGGCCCTATAATATCCTCCCTAATCAGTGCCCCTGTGGCCTATGTGCCACCTCTGTAAGAGGTAAGCCCCGTTTATGTATCTTCCAGAGCCTGGAACTCCCAAGCTGCGACCCCTTCCTGCAACGGTACCGGTGAGGTGTTAAACTACGTGAGATGGCTCCCCTTTATCTACCCAGTCGATCGCGTTTACCGCCTCGCCCTGTGGCACCCGACCGAGAATCTGCTGAGTACCGACGTACCTGTTTGCAGACTTCTTCGTCTGGGCCCTCTAAACGTGTACCGTCCATTCGTAGACTCTTTGGATGCGAAGCCTCAGTATTGTGACGTCGGCTCGCACGTCGCCCCTTGGCGATGTGAATTTCCCGTAAGTGCACTTTGATGAGCATGGAAGCTCTGATTTCAAAGGGACCCGTTCAAACACAACCCCTGTAACTCTGTGAAGTCACAGAAGACGCGCCAGGCCACGAGCCTTCATGTGGATGGACCCACCCTGAGAATGGGGGTGGACCCACGCCGAGAATGGGACACATATTAGTGCTAATGCCACTGAGCATCAGCATCTGGATGTGGCCCATTCCGAGCAAAACTCGTGCCTGTGAGCCTCCCGAACCTGACCTCTCTGGGTCATCGCTAGTAAATGTGAATCTAATAAGCGTCGAAATTCTGAATCTTCAAATGCTCCCAACCTCATGTCCCTTTTCCCTGGCCCGTTTTGAGTATCTAACCCTGAGATCTTGTGTCATCCCTGCAAAAGTTCAGTGCTGAGCCAGGAAGCCTCAGTGCAAACTTTTAAAGTTGAACAGCTCCCATTTAAACGACCACCCCCCACCCAAAGCAATCGAGGCCCAATTAAACAAAAATAAAGAAGTGACCCTGACTATGCCCCTCTTGGACCTGTGTTGCACAGATGATGTAAGAAACCGTATGTGTACACTTCTGAGCACACAGGCCCCGAGTGCGGCCTAGGGGGTTATGATCGCTGAATCATAGACCCCGCTCGCGACAGAGAAGCCCTTAGCCATGGATCTTACAGAATACAAAAGTATTCTGACCAAGAGACGGTTTGGGTGAAGAAACCTGCTGGCATGGAATTTCAGTGTCCTCAGACCTCCTTAGCATAGCTCCCTCTGAACATGGACTCTCAGGGCCTCAAGACTTTGAAGATCCATTCAAGAAGCCTGGAATGTCCTGACCATGGATGGCCCTATAATATCCTCCCTAATCAGTGCCCCTGTGGCCTATGTGCCACCTCTGTAAGAGGTAAGCCCCGTTTATGTATCTTCCAGAGCCTGGAACTCCCAAGTTGCGACCCCTTCCTGCAACGGTACCGGTGAGGTGTTAAACTACGTGAGATGGCTCCCCTTTATCTACCCAGTCGATCGCGTTTACCGCCTCGCCCTGTGGCACCCGACCGAGAATCTGCTGAGTACCGACGTACCTGTTTGCAGACTTCTTCGTCTGGGCCCTCTAAACGTGTACCGTCCATTCGTAGACTCTCTGGACGCGAACCCTCAATATTGTGACGTCGGCTCCCACGTCGTCCCTTGGCGATGTGAATTTCCTGTAAGTGCACTTTGATGAGCATGGACGGTCTAATTTAAAAGGGACCCGTTCAAACACAACCCCTGTAACTCTGTGAAGTCACAGAAGACGCGCCAGGCCACGAGCCTTCATGTGGATGGACCCACCCTGAGAATGGGGGTGGACCCACGCCGAGAATGGGACACATCTTAGTGCTAATGCCACTGAGCATCAGCATCTGGATGTGGCCCATTCCGAGCAAAACTCGTGCCTGTGAGCCTCCCGAACCTGACCTCTCTGGGTCATCGCTAGTCAATGTGAATCTAATAAGCGTCGAAATTCTGAATCTTCAAATGCTCCCAACCTCATGTCCCTTTTCCCTGGCCCGTTTTGAGTATCTAACCCTGAGATCTTGTGTCATCCCTGCAAAAGTTCAGTGCTGAGCCAGGAAGCCTCAGCGCAAACTTTTAAAGTTGAACAGCTCCCATTTAAACGACCACCCCCCCCCAAAAGCAATCGAGGCCCAATTAAACAAAAATAAAGAAGTGACCCTGACTATGCCCCTCTTGGACCTGTGTTGCACAGATGATGTAAGAAACCGTATGTGTACACTTCTGAGCACACAGGCCCCGAGTGCGGCCTAGGGGGCTATGATCGCTGAATCATAGACCCCGCTCGCGACAGAGAAGCCCTTAGCCATGGATCTTACAGAATACAAAAGTATTCTGACCAAGAAATGGTTTGGGTTAAGAAACCTGCTGGCATGGAATTTCAGTGTCCTCAGACCTCCTTAGCATAGCTCCCTCTGAACATGGACTCTCAGGGCCTCAAGACTTTGAAGATCCATTCAAGAAGCCTGGAATGTCCTGACCATGGATGGCCCTATAATATCCTCCCTAATCAGTGCCCCTGTGGCCTATGTGCCACCTCTGTAAGAGGTAAGCCCCGTTTATGCATCTTCCAGAGCCTGGAACTCCCAAGCTGTGACCCCTTCCTGCAACGATACTGGTGAGGTGTTAAACTACGTGAGATGGCTCCCCTTTATCTACCCAGTCGATCGCGTTTACCGCCTCGCCCTGTGGCACCCGACCGAGAATCTGCTGAGTACCGACGTACCTGTTTGCAGACTTCTTCGTCTGGGCCCTCTAAACGTGTACCGTCCATTCGTAGACTCTTTGGATGCGAATCCTCAATATTGTGACGTCGGCTCGCACGTCGCCCCTTGGCGATGTGAATTTCCTGTAAGTGCACTTTGATGAGCATGGACGCTCTGATTTCAAAGGGACCCGTTCAAACACAACCCCTGTAACTCTGTGAAGTCACAGAAGACGCGCCAGGCCACGAGCCTTCATGTGGATGGACCCACCCTGAGAATGGGGGTGGACCCACGCCGAGAATGGGACACATCTTAGTGCTAATGCCACTGAGCATCAGCATCTGGATGTGGCCCATTCCGAGCAAAACTCGTGCCTGTGAGCCTCCCGAACCTGACCTCTCTGGGTCATCGCTAGTAAATGTGAATCTAATAAGCGTCGAAATTTTGAATCTTCAAATGCTCCCAACCTCATGTCCCTTTTCCCTGGCCCGTTTTGAGTATCTAACCCTGAGATCTTGTGTCATCCCTGCAAAAGTTCAGTGCTGAGCCAGGAAGCCTCAGTGCAAACTTTTAAAGTTGAACAGCTCCCATTTAAACGACCACCCCCCCAAAAGCAATCGAGGCCCAATTAAACAAAAATAAGGAAGTGACCCTGACTATGCCCCTCTTGGACCTGTGTTGCACAGATGATGTAAGAAACCGTATGTGTACACTTCTGAGCACACAGGCCCCGAGTGCGGCCTAGGGGACTATGATCGCTGAATCATAGACCCCGCTCACGACAGAGAAACCCTTAGCCGTGGATCTTACAGAATACAAAAGTATTCTGACCAAGAAATTGTTTGCGTGAAGAAACCTGCTGGCATGGAATTTCAGTGTCCTCAGACCTTAGCATAGCTCCCTCTGAACATGGATTCTCAGGGCCTCAAGACTTTGAAGATCCATTCAAGAAGCCTTAATGTCCTGACCATTGATGGCCCTATAATATCCTCCCTAATCAGTGCCCCTGTGGCCTATGTGCCACCTCTGTAATAGGTAAGCCCCGTTTATGCATCTTCCAGAGCTTGAAACTCCCAAGCTGTGACCCCTTCCTGCAACGGTACTGGTGAGGTGTTAAACTACATGATATGGCTCCCCTTTATCTACCCAGTCAATCGCGTGTACCACCTGGCCCTGTCGCACCCGACCAAGAATCTGCTGAGTACCGACGTACCTGTTTGCAAACTTCTTCGTCTGGGCCCTCTAAACATGTACCGTCCATTCGTATACTCTTTGGATGTGAACCCTCAATATTGTGACGTCGGCTCGCACGTCGCCCCTTGGCCATGTGAATTTCCTGTAAGGGCACTTTTATGAGCATGGATGCTCTGATTTCAAATGAACTTATTCAAATATGACCACTGTCTATGTGAAATCAGAGAAAGTATTCCAAACCATGAATATTTTCTTGGTGGACGCAAGCTGAGAATTTCAAACATCTTAGTATTAATCCCTCTAGAATATTCATCTGGATTTTGTCCATCCTGAGCAAAACTCTGAAATATCAGCCTTTGATTTTGACCTGTCTGGGTAATCCCTTGTTAACATGGATGTAATAAGCATGGAAATTTTTAATCTTAAAGTTCCCCCACCCTCATTTCTCTTTTCCTGACCCATTTTGAGTATCTCACCATGGGACCCTGTGTAATTTTTTCAAAAATACAGTTCTTGACAGATAACCCTAACTGTTAATTTTTTTTATTATGAACTCCCGTTATAGAAACCACCCTGAGTTTGTCCCTCTTGGACATGTACCAAAAAACATTATTTTTAAAATTTGATAACCTAGTTTTCTGTGCACACAGGGCCTGAGTGTGTTTCTTGATGGCAATGAGATCCCTGAATTATAGACTCTGCTACCTATAGAGAAACCTCTATTTGTGGACTTTCAAGTACACAGAACTATTCTAAGAAAGAACTCCATTGGTAGAAGAAATCTGCTTGGCATTGAAATTCTTTTTTCAGATATACATCTTATGATACATGAGAATGGATTCGGCTGATCATGGGATCTCTGACCCTTAGCACTTATGAGGATCTTCTCGATAATTGTGTATATTTCAAATAAGAGATTGCTCTTTTAACACCTTTCCTAACCTTTGTTCCTATGGAGTGTGTATACCCTCAATTATGTGTGACCTTGTGCATGTAACTTGCTCCTCATGGAATTCCAGTCATTGAAGATCTGATTATTGTATATATTTTTAACCCTGCTGAGAATGTTGCTCTTGCTCATGTATAGCACATCGACACAAAACTCACTTTGTTATATTCTCAGTAAGGACCTGTCTTGTTTTAAACACTTCTCTCATCGACTCTTTAATCATACACCTTCCAGGAATTGAACTTTATTATTTTTTTATTCCCACAATCAGGCCTTTCTTTGCAAGGTACCCCCTTAATGACATATACCCTGAACATGGATTTCATCAGTCATGGATTCCTATGCATGGACCGACCTGACTACATAACCCACCTTGTGTGTTAGAGCCCAATGACGATAGGCACTCTTTAGCACAGACCATTTTCAGTAGGACACACCTGGGAATGAAGTCTTTCTGAGTCATACCCCGGTAAGCCTAGACGGTGGAAGTTTGAATGATATTGATCTATGCATGCACCTTCCTGAACGTGGCATTTTTCGTGATAATCACCTCTTAGTGTAGACCTAATATGCATGAATCCTTATCTTTGAATACCCTAGTAATCAATTTGTGTGATTATAGCTCATCTTGATTATGTAACCCCTTGGTTTTTTTAAACCCCTGTACTTGGAATTAACTTCCTGAACATTTACTCCCTGAGCATTGTGGACCTTCTTGATCATGGACTGCTTTGATTAGAAATTGCTTTAGTGTTAGCCATATCTGAGCATTTACCCTACTGAATATGTATAATCCCTGACTGTGTACTTTTCCGAGGGTAGAAGGACTGAGTATGAACCTACCTGACTACATCCTCAGACCATAAATCGCCCTTCATCCTGAGCATGGTCACTCCTGAGAAAAGACCCTTCTGATGATGATTTCTGTCTGTGAGAGGAGCCACCATGTGCATGAGCTGTCTGCTTGTGGAACATTCTGAGCTTAATCTCTATGAGCATGGAGCTCCTGTGCATAGATCATTCTGAATATGGACCCGTTGTGAGAATAAAACCATTCTCAGGACTAATCCCCTTTTGCATTGACTCCCTCACTGTGGACCCTCCTGAATGTGGAATCCTGGGAAGTGATCACTTGTGAGCATGGACCCCATCAGTGTGGAACATTCTGATCTTTGACCTCCAGAATAATCAACTTCCCTGATCACAATTTTCTTGAGCATGTACCGCCTTGATTATTTATAACCCCAGTACATGTATTTTTCTGAGCATGGAACCCCTTACATGGACCCTTCTGATCCTGTACTGCTTTGATTATCGACTTCCCTGATCATAGCCCGACCTAAGCATGTATCCTGTTGATCATGTATAACGCCTGAATATGTACCTGCCTGAACATGGCTTCTTCTGAATATGGAGACCCTGTACAAGAACTCTTTTAGCCTTGACCTTCTATGTGTGAATTCTCCTAATTATGGACCTCCCTGGTTATAAACTACCATGGTCACAATTATTTCTGAGTATGTTCCCCATTGATAATGTATAAACCATGAAAATATACTTTCTGCATCGTAGACACCCTGAATGTGTATTGTCCGGACTCTGTACTCCTGAATCATAGGCCTCTCCTGAGTATAAACCCTCCAGAAATGGGCCTTTGTGAGTAGGGACCCACTCTGAGAATGGACCCCATGGCATGTGGTGGCTCTGAGTGTGGGTCATCCAGAGCATAAACAACATGAACATGGACCCTACTGATCATGGATCCCTGGGCATACGCTAACCATCCGAAAAAAGTCACAGGTATTTGTCAGTTGATGACAGCTCATATAGAAAGGGAATCAGGCTCATTGCCTGTGACCCTGAGGAATTAAGCTGAGACTAGAGGTCGAACTGTGTCGTGACCTACTTCCCATCTCTTGAGAAATGACTTGGCACAATGAGAGCTGAAACCCCTTTCTGGGCCGGGGCTGCCTCTGACCGAGCTTCCTGGGTAGAGCAGGGTGCTGGGGATCGTTGGGGAAGAGCTCAAGTCTCCTGGGCTTGGCCCGGGAGACTTGGAGATGTGATTCCAGGGAATTCCAGAAGGCTGAGAGCAGCCCTGATATGCAACTCTCAGCCCGGTCATTTTTCGTATTATTTATTAAAAGCTCATCATTTATATAAAGCGAAGGCATCACACCCACCCCCAGAGACTCCCAGGTCATGAGAACCAGGGGGACTGGGCTTGGCATGGCCTGGGGCCCAGACAAAAGAGCCATAGAGGCCACATGCACCCTTGTACCCAGCTCTGGGCAGGATGCCCAGTTTTTCTCCAAAATAGATGGAAGCAGGTCTCCTGACGACCCCAGTGTCAACACAGGCGACCCTGCCACCTTGTTTTAAAGGGACTTCTCAGACTTGAACTTACTGCAGGTGAGTAAACAGATAAAGAAAAGCCCCGCAGAAGCCCAGGCCGTGTGAGTAACAGCATACGCACTCCATCTGCAGCATCTGTTACCTTTTCTCACCTCCCCTTGCTGGCTCCCCCCTGGGGGCCGGGGCCAGCCCTCCCCACAGTTCTAGATGTTGCTGTGAGCTGCACGTCATGCGGCCACCATGCTTTGGGGGTCGGGAGGGTGCAAACAGCTCAGCGACCTGGAGCAAGGCCACACTAGTCCAGCGAGGCCAGCCAGGCATGAGCATAGTGTCCGTCCCTGGCCTGGGAAATGACACTGAGTCCCATCAGGGGTGTCCTGTCCTGCCTGGGCCATTTGCAGCTTTGTCAGGATCCTCTTAGAGAAGTTGGTGAGGGAGATGCAGCTTGCAGAGCAGCGGTGACTTAGCCCAGTCACCATCCAGGGAGCCCCAAGACTTTGGGGGCCCTGACAGATGGGCGGCATTCCAAAAGGCTCCTGCCATGAGCACAGGAACCTCACAGACAGAGCTGGCCCTGATCGGCAGCCCAGATGCCTGTCCTGCTCTGACCTGGGTCTGGAGCTCCTGGCTGGAGGCCTGGGGCGAGCTCTTCCCCTGAACCAGTGTCATTCAGACGAGAGAGATGCGTCCCACCCAGACCGGGAACTCCTGAGTGCAGAGGGCGCACGCTTGCAGAGCTCCGGTCTTTCTGCACGTCAGCCATGTGGACAGTGGTGCTGAGATGTTAACACGGTGGCCTGGTGCTCGCTCCACACAGCAGGTAGCAGCCCCCCTCCCTTCCACAGTCACCCCCGCCTTTGGGCACCTACAGCCCGACACTCCTTTGCTGTGAAACGGGGTAAGTCCGTCACGGTCTGCGTCCTGCTTCCCCCTCCCTGCTCAGGTCCTCATGTCACCAGACTCACCTTCACAGCCCTCCCCCACCTTGTGCTTCCACAGGCTGCGATCTGCCCTGTAAACAACACAAACAAGAGCCTTTCCTTTGACCACTTTGCCTTCCTCTTTTCTCCCCTTCACAGGGAACAACACACAAACGTGCTGGGGGTTCCTGTGCTTCCCCATCTCTCTGGTTCTCTCCACCCCCACGGCCCCCCTAAAATAATCAGCACTTTCTCCCACTCAATCCACGGGATCCTATTCAGTGGTTAGAACATGATTCCTGTCAACACCTTCTTTTAAATACTCTCTTCCTTTCTGTCACCACCAGGGAAACTAAAATTCCGTTGGATATTTAAGGAGAATTCCTCATGTAGGGAACTACTTAGTCTTAGGAGCCAGTGCAGAAGAAGGTGTGGCCCAGAGGTGAGTGACAATGGGGATTGTCAATGGGGATCCAGGATGCTCACCCCCAGGGGGCCACCCCAGGGACTCACCCGCCAGAGCCCCAACCCAGGACCCACCCCAAGGAGCCCATCCTGACGGACTCCCCCATTGGGACTCACCATTAGGGACCTGTCCCCAGGACCCCACCTCTGGGCAGCTGCTCACACGTGTCCCCTTTATCTTCTCAGTCACTGTGAGGCCGAGTGGAGACGGGTGGTAACAGGAAGTAACCTGCGCTTCTGAGGAAACCACCTGTGCTGTGAGTCACCTCACATCACAGGTAACTAACTCTCGGGACTGAGAGGCGACAGCTACCATTCCGGGCTGTTGGGAGGATTCCAGAAGATTCCGTGGTCAGGTCTGACCCTTGAAGATCACAAGCTCCTTCATGTTGGCGCAGACCCTCACACCTGTATATACTGGGCATTAAGTTATAACAAGCACTAAGACAGTCATCATGGACTCAGATGAAAAATCTCACCTCTGTCCTGGACAGAGCAGCCAACCACAGTGACAGCCACATATCGCAGTGATAGGCCTGCATCATGAGCCTTCAGAGACTGTGGGAGTCACACTCCATGTGGGAATTCACACGAAGGTCATGTGCACTTGGAGATCTGAAGATGAAGTGGAGTTAGCCAGAGAAATGTTGAGGGCCGGAGAAGGTTCTAGACAAATGGTGTGTGCGCGTAAAGACCGGGAGCATAAGAGGACAGCGCATGGCATTCTATAAAGGCACGTGTGCATGTGTCCACATACACATGTACCTCTATAGTCTAGAAGGGCCATTTGTACATTTCCTCTGTGGCGTGCTGAGCGCATCATGGCTGTTGAGTGTGTGTTTGTGCCTGTGCACACTGTGTATGTTCAGAGGCAACACAGGGTCCTCTCTAAGTCGTATGCTTCTAAAAATAAAATTATTTTTCTCAGCACATGTTGTCTCATGGACTCTGCCTCTGAAAGGGTCAGGGACAGCGGCCAGCTGAGGGTGGCACCTCTGGCTCAGGACCACGTGGCTGCTTCCTTGTGCTGTCACAGCTCGGCCAGGGCGGTTATTTGAGCTCCTTCTCTCCTCCTTTTGAACTCCAGGCTTGTCATGTCAGGCCTGTCCTCCTTCACCTCTTCTTCCCACAGCAGCGGTGCCCAGACAGCACAGCAAACCCACTGTGTCGTTTTGAACAGAACTGCACCACTTCCTGGTTTAAAAAGAGAATGAACTTGGGATTTAAAAAGTATAAGTTTGACTTGGGTAATGCAGCATGTGTGCACATGTGCACATGTGAGAAGACATGTCTCTGTGCACTGACAAGAGAGAGGGAGACATGGGTGCAGATCAGGGCCAGTTGAGGAAGATTGTCCCCCGCAGGTGACTCCAGGGGCTGAGCGGGCTTAATTTCCCCCACTGGGCACTAGCAAGATGTTTCACTGTCGTGGGCTGTAAGCATTTTATGATGGATCCTTTCCGGTGGATGCTCAGTTAGTACTGAATTCAGACTCCATCTTCCCTTCTTCTCTCCACACCCTGTCCCCACCTTATCCTCATGCTCAGTTGATGAAAGGTGACGAAAGAGAGTTCAAGTAACACGCAGAGGGAGGCCGTGCCCTGCAGTGTCACCGCATCCCTGAGCAGACCTGCGGGGTCAGTGAGGAGCCCTGGCTTTCTGCCACCACTGTTCCCGCCCGGCCTGAGCTTGCCTGGCCCTCAGTGCCAAGGTTTCCCTGGAGCTTCAGCTTCTTCAGGCTCTCTCAGCATGAGAAGGAATTTACCTCTATTGGGAGAGCCATGCTCAGGCTGCTGAGAACCACCCACTTTGCACGGGTCACCCAGACTAGGCCGAGTCATTAATGGGAAGCAGGTCACGTCATTAAACAATGAAACACAATTGGCAGCAATGCCTGGGGGGCTGTGTGTGAAGGTGCCTTTCAGGAAATAAGGGGCTTTCAGGCCTTGGGGTGTTCAGGTGACCCCATTATACCTTAGTCTAATAAAATCCAGGTAAAACTATGGGTCACAGCCTCCCGCTTTCAGGTGGAGGCTTTGTTAGGCTCTGCTGTGTGGGCCATGAGCACTGTGATAAACAAATACGAGTGTAGTACTTCACGGTGCCGGGCACCAAACTGGGAAAACACTTGGAACTGGTCAGTTCTCACTGCTGATGGGAGGTGCTGTCACAGTAGGTGGACAACTGCTCTGGTTTGCCCGGGATTGTCCAGGAAATTTGGGGTGGTGGTTTGCCCATAAGGACACAGCCATTCTAGAGCACAGTGCCCTGACTTGAAGTCTATGTAATTTGTTAGTTACACTATGTCTCCTTTTTGGGATAATTTATTAAAGATACTGTGTTGGTTGCTGATCCATCCTCATAGTTATAAACAGAAGTAAAATGATTCTTAAAATTATCAATGGAATAGAAAAATGGTACAATTTCTCTGGAAACTAGTCTGTCAGATTCTCTAAAAGTCGAACATAGAACTACTATTTGACACATCAGTCCTACTTGTAAGTATCTACTTGAGAGAACTAAAAACACATGTCCCCACAAAAACATGTGCACAAATGCTCATGGCATTATTACTCATAAGAGCCAAAACATAGAAATGGTTGAAATGTCTATCAGTAGATGAATGGATAAGTGCAATATGCTGTATCCATGTCATGGAATAGTATTCACCATAAAAAAAATCAAGTACTACTGACCCCACATAACACAGATGAACTCTGAAAACATCATGCACAGCGCAAGTAGCCAGACTCAAAAGGCCAGTGTGTTTCCATTCATAGAAATGTCCGGAGCAGGCAAGTCTACACAGACAGAAAGCAGGTTGGTGACCACCGAGGACTGGTGGAAAGAAGGGGTGACTGCTAAGGAGTTAGCGGTTTCTCTATGGGTTAATAAAGACTTTCTAGAATTCAAGAGTTGTTATGGTTAGACAACCTTGTGAATGTGCTAAATGCCACTAAATTGTACACCTTAAATGAGTGATTATTTCTCAATTTAAAAATTAGGAGCATTTCCCATAAATGAGGTTTATGAGTTTCCAGATTAAAAACATCTATTGGGTGCCCCTCAAAATGAAGTTCAAAGGAGTTTCATACTAAATTACATTACTGTGAACTCTAAGGACACCGAGGACAAGAATTTGAAACTGTCCCCGTGAGGCAGAAGGAGAAGGTCTCTTCCAAGGAGCGGAGACACCGATGTGGCTGAATGTCTGTGTTCCCCAGCTGTGGTGAGCGTGACTCATTCTGCTGCTGAGCACATCTGTCCGCACTCTGTCTCAGCGCCCTTGGTGCTTAGACGCTTTCAACTGCAGAAGGGAATCACGAGGGCACTTGTAAATGGAAATCTATAGACTTAAACGTATTTTCCTAAAACATGGAGGGGAGAATGAAAGTAGGGCAGCGTTGCCCCACGGTCACAACTGTCAGGAGACTCTCATTTCCAGGTGTTGCAGGAAATGACTGGGTTTTCCTCCCGAAGTCCTAGAACGGGGTCCCCTAGGTCCAGGGCTCCACTGTCCTTGAATTAAAACCTGGCCTGTCGATACCCTCACATGTGGGTAGGACCTTTTCGTGTCTTAGTTCAGCTATCACAGCCCCAACCGATCAGCCCAGTGTGTGAATCAACCCCATGATCCAAACTGGTCGTCAAATCTAGGGTCTCGTTATTCAAACAAAACATTCCTTATTGGTTCCACAGCCCCAGCTGCCCCCCACCCAGCAGACCAGGCTCACTCACTGTTACCTCATAAAGCAGACTCATATGTTCTTCACTCCACCTGGATGCACCTCCCATCTGTCCTCCAGATCCAGTGTCCGCCCACCTCCAGCCCAGAGCAGTCAGGTCACAGCGATGACACCGTGTGAACAAACAGCCCCAAACCCTTCACATGCATATGTGGTCCTGCGGGGGGAAGTAGGAGAAGCCCCATCCTGTGCCACCCAGACTCAGAGCCCTCGGCAGAGGAGGGGACCGCCGTGTCCCACTGATGGCTCTGCAGTGGATGATGGGTCCCACGTTGGCATTTGGAGACTGCCGGAAGGGTCACGGGGCCCCATGCATTTCTCCTCAGCTGCAGTGGCCACGGAAAGTCGTGTGGCTGTGCCTAATGGTGAGGGCGTGGAAAAGCAGCCCCAGACGAGGCCCTGGCAGTATCAGCAGGACAGCGCTAACGACCGCCACACCCTCAGTGCCGCACCAGCCCCCTGAGAGCTCTGTCCTGTGAGTGTTGAGGATTGCTTACCAGCATCCGTGGGCTCAGGGCGTGTTCCAGTGTGGAGCACCCCCACGGGCAGGTGTCAGAGTCAGCACAGCAGTGCCGCGCGAGACAGGTGGGGTGCTTGGCTCTGGGCACACACCCGCCGGTGAGCTCTCTGGAGTTCCTTCAAGTTTTCTTACCTCAGCTTTAGTATTTGTCAAGTTAAGAAATTGTGCTAACAGTGAGTTCCAAAGTGCGGATGGAAAATTATTGATAAAGAAACCACTGGCAAAGGTGTAAGAGTGGAGTGCAAAGAAGAACAGGAAAAAATGCAACTCCAAAGGTGAGTCATGGGGGGCAGGAGCATTACCTCTCAGGGGCAGGAGTGAGGGGTCAAGGGTCAGAGGAGATGAATAGGATCAGGGTGAAGGTCAGAAGGTTAGGGTTCATGTCAAGGTGTGAGGAATACTATCATGGTAGTATTCCTCATGGGTCAGGGTCGGAGTTGAGAGTTTAAGGGTTGGGTCTAACATCTTGAAATCCTCGGTTAGGGTTGTTAGGGTTTAGGGTTTGAGGTTAGTGGTTAGGGATGGGGTTAAGGTTATGCTTAGGGTTAGGGTTAAGTAGGAGTTGCCCAGGGACACACACCAGTCAGGGGTTGAGCTGGACCATTGCTTTTCTGTCCCTCGATCTTGGGTTCTGACCATAGAATGAAATGTCTGCTTTGGTCACTGTTTCAAAATCAACGGGACCTCAGTCTAGGGGGTGGAGGGCCTCACAGGTCACGAGGGGTGTTCTCCCCCCTCCCGCATGGGGGGACCGGCCCCACAGTTCCTGGGCATCCCCAGGTACCAGCACGGCTCCCGCACACGCGGGCACTCGGGAGACCTGTGAGGAGCAAGGCAGGACTTGGGGCAGTGACCTGCCAGCCCCGGGTGCCGCTCCTCCGAGGGCTGGTGGGCGCGTCTGAGGCTGCTTGGATCTTCCTTCCCACCCGAGGGAGCAGCCGGGGAGAGCCAGGCCCCAGGCAGGACAGCCCCCGGCCTCTGACCACTCAGGCAGGCGTCTGCGGTCCGCAGCCCAGGCCAGCCGGGCCCCGCCACGCCCCCGCGGCCGACCCCTGAGCGGACTGAGCCGGCGGGAGGATGAACAGATCCCCGAGCAGCGCGGACGGCGCCTTGGGATGATTCGGTTCCCAACGATCGCGGGGTTCAGGCCAGCACCTCCTCCCTCACAGCCTGGGCCTGCCAGAGGGGCCATGACCCCCGCCCGTGGAATGCGGCCCTGGGCACACCCGCCGCACAGGGGACTGGGGCCCTGCGACCCTCAGGTCTTGCCGCTGCAACAAACCTGCGGCCTTCGCGCCCGGTGGGAATCGCGGATACACGAGCGGCTCCGTCTCCCAAGGGGCAGCTGCACACTGAGGCCCGTGGGCCCGGCGCGCCGCAGGGTCAGCCCCTGCAGCCTCGGGAAAGCCACCCAGCCGTGGGTTCCACGCCGCGGAATAGTCCCCGAGCCTCCCACGCTGCACGGAGCGAGCCCACCGCACCCTGACCTTGCCTCTGCTCTTTGTAGAGGGGCGCAAAGAAACTGGGAAACGGGCCCATGTGTTATCTGGGGGCGGCGGATCCATGCGTCCGGGGACAGGTACCGCTGCTGGGCCCCGCCTCCCGGGGACCTGCTGGAGGAGGTCGGGGTGCCCCCCAGCGCCGAGGCTGCTCCGGGTCCGGCTCTGAGATGCGAGGACCGGACGCCCGAGGCGGGAGACTTGAGTTTCCCACCCACAGCAGCGCTGCTTTCCCAGCAAGTGGACGAGATACTGGCCACTGTGCGGGCACGGCAAGGGCACTCGGCGATGGCTGCAGCCGTGACTCTGTGAACCCTCCCTTCCGTGGCTTCAGACGCCACGGACCGGCCGCGGGCCATCAGCCGCGTAGAATCTGCCGGTTTCCCAGCAGCGTCTGTTCGCCCCCGAGTCCAGCCTCTCAGCTTTCCCTGGGGACTCCTCCCACCTGTCCCCATCCTAGCAGTTCCCGAGAGCTGACCCCATGTCTAACCAACCATCCGTTCCCTCTTCTGGGTGCTCCGATGGGCTCAAGGAGGAGAGTGTGATTCAAGCCGGGCTGAAGGCATTTAAACCCGTGACTTCTTGGAACACAAGGGGAGGAGAAATGTTCCCCCGTCCAACGGATAATGATGGGGTTTCAGCCTGGAGCTTCTGGAGACCCTGATGCAGGAAAAAGTCGGTGCCTGTGAATGGGGCCCCCTGAGGGCGCTGAGCAGGACGAGGATGAGAGGGACCAGGTCCCACTGCCAGAGAGTGGGAATGTGGACCTGCCAGGTCCAAACCCACTCTTAACTTGCCATTTGCAAGTACTAGTTTATTTCTATCGTAACAGTTATTAATTAATATCATTTCAATAAGTGTGTTCAGTTCCTAAAAACAAAATAGTCCTGGCTGACACATGAGAATCAATGACCCCCGAAACTTCCTCTGCACTGCGCCCTCATTGGCTGGGCCAAGATCGGCCGGCGGGGGGCGTGGGGGGATGGAGACACGGGGCCAGATCTCAGGGAAGCTGCGGAACAGCACTGTCCCTGCGCCTTCCCTGTCTCCAGAGAGGGAGACCCCGGGACAATGAGAGAACCAGTGGGGGAAGAGGTCCCTGGGAGGCTAATTTATCTGTTCTGATTTTCCTTTTTTGCAGGCCCGTTGTATTTATGTTTATTTTTACCAGGAAATCACCTATTTCCTCTAGGTTTCCAGTTTGGTGCACTAGGTTTCTCTTAGTTCACTTTTAATTTTTCCTGTCTTTCTAGTTTTTTTGCAGAATTGTTGCAATTGAACAAATATTGCCACATTATTATTAACTATTTTATGCGGGCTCCTGCCTTCAGGCTCAGTCTCCGTGCTGGCGCCTCCCCCTGCTAAAGGCCTCTCCCACCTTCCAGCTGGGAAGGTCGGCACACAGGAGGCAGGGCTGGCCTGAGCCAAGGCAGGGACCGTGTGTTTGCCGGGGAGCAGGGCTATGAGGACCAGAGAGGCTGCAGTTGATACTAACCCAAGAGTGAGGCCAGTGCAGGTGCAGAAGTCACTGCTTCGGAGGAACGCGGCTATTTGGACACCCATAGGAGAGCTCAATCTGCTAGGAGGAGACTATGTGCTGAACTCGCATTGAAGAGTCTTTGACAGGCTATGACGTGACTCGTTTATTTAAAACAGGGAGCCATCAGAGGCGATGACTGATGAGGGTAAACATTCTAGAGCACAGCATGGTGAAAGGTGATCCCCTCCAGCACTTCACAATGTCATCAACAGGCCACCAAAGGAAAGCAAACATCGTACCAGGCCCCTGGCTGTGTGCACCGCCTCTCGGGCAGCTCCCGCCTGTGCATGTGGAGAGGTGTGGGCAGTGGCAGTCCAAATGGTACAGAACAGGTTCTGATCTGAGGTTCAGGAGCCTGTGTGGGTAGCTAACCCTTCCTCACACTGGTTTACACCTGCTGTGTGGTTTCAGGTTCCATTTACCCAACCCATGGAAGGTAAAGAATGGACTAAGGAGGGAAGAGAAAGGGAGAGTGGGTGCCAGTCACACGCTGGGCAGGAGTTAACATGCGCCACCTCACGGATCCTCACAGCCCCCCTGAGAGGGAGAGGCTATCCCGGTCCGACAGAGGAGACTGAGTTCCCATGTATTTGCCTGAATCATGCAGCCACTAGGCGGTGGGGCCAGAAGTCAGCTCGGCACCGGCCTGGGGCTCAGGCACTCCCCATTAAGGAACTTGTCACCGTATACTGCCTTCAGAGCAGGCAGGACTCTCTTTTCAGATGAGACCTCAGGAAAAGGACATAGAGGCAGAAGCAGACCAGTGCTCCTGACTGAGGAACAGATTTTAAATAAAGCGCCAGATACGCAGACCTCCCCTGAGCTTGTCAGATTTAGTGTGTGGCTCCTTTTCATCCATACAGTGAGGGAGAACAGACCATGGGGACTGCGGAGTATCTTAGTAAGAGGGTGTTAGAAAGAACTTATTTCAGGACTTGGGTTTTGGTTGGGTGATTTGGGGTGCCTCTGAGGAAATGGGATCTTACCTTTGGGTGCTGTGCAGAAGCAGGGCAAGTCTATGACTGGCTGTCCCAGTCTCATCTATAGGAAGAAAGACTAGCTGGAGGAAAAGCTGTCATTTGTAAAGAAGCAGCAGTCATTGGTTTTGGCTAAGAGCTGGGTTGTTGGGCGTTCTGCAGTGGCTTAGTGAGCTTATTTTTGTCTGAGCTCAGACAAGATTATGAAGTGACCTTGTTTTGTCTCATATTGTCATCGTCTCCAAGTAACTTTGTCTGAGGTTGGTGTTCTGAGAGTTTATGTTCAACAGCAGAACAACATGACAGTCGGAGTGCCAGGCCAGTTTCTAAATGGCAGGGGCTGCCTTTATTCTTTTTTGTTAAGTAACTGTTTTATTTGGGCTGGTTTTCTTCGTAAAGTGACTTTTATGTTGGCTAGTTTTCTTCCTCCAGGAAAATGGTAAGTGAATATATTCATTCATTCAACAAAACACTTGAGTACACATCTATATCCACTACATATCACATACTATGCTAAACACAGGTTACAATAATAAGAACCCTGTATTCAAGGAGCTCAAAGTCTAGCATGAGAAGAGATTTAAAGGTTGCCTGCTTCAGTCATTTTTTTTTTTTTTTTAATGCCTTCCTCAACTTTGCCACAAAGAACTCCAGGCTATCCCCGGACACTCCAGTAACGACAAACACCCGCCCCCACTAGGCAATATTAGAGATTCAATGTCAGAAAACCTCTCCTTACCTTGATCTGTAATCTCCTGCCCCTGTATCACAGCACCTGGCCTATGTCTTCCCATTCAAACCCACACAGGTTTTCTGTACGTTCCCTGTCGCCGCTTTACATAGTCAACACACGGAAGGCGTAAGTGAACTCTGATTCCCATCTCAATACTGTACTGACTATTCATATTTTTCTCAAAAGAATACTTTAATTCAGCAAATAACTTAATGTTAATTCTGTGTTAATGTATGCCTTTGCTATTTAGGTCCATTTTGTCTGACTGGATGACGGACCACATTATTGGGAGGTTTCCAAATTACGGTGAGAACAGCGAACACTAGATGGCAGCATCTTACTTTGGAACTGGCACAGCCAGTCTGGGAGCTGAGTTCCTATCTCTTTGACTGTAGAGAACAGGGTCAAAGGACGAAAATATCCAGTCTCTTTTTTGCCACCAGGTGGGACAACCCTGGTCAAATTCTCCTGGGTATGTATTTATCCTATTTGTGATAATTGCTTGGAAAAATGGGCCCCTTCCCATTAGTTTAGAATCTGCTTGTCTGAAAATTCTTCCTAAACAACCCTTTATATACTATAGTTTAATATTATTTTCTTTCCTTTTCTTATATAAAGTTGTATTTAACCCAGAAAACAATGATTGGGTACTTTCTGAATCCATAAATACAAAGATAGTTGCTCTTTAAACCTTATCTTTTCAGACATAAAATAAAAATCTGTAATTCTCAAATTATGAAGACTCGAAGTTTTTCCACTTCTTACCATTGTTAATACCTTAGAACACAATATGCATATTCTGTGCTCTTTACAAAATGTATGTCAGGCCTGTGCCAATGTGGCTCATTTGATTGGAGCATCGTCCCGTAACTGAAAGTTTGCCAGTTTGATTCCTTGTAAGGGCACCTGCCTAGTTGCAAGTTCGATGCCCAGCCTGGACACATGCGGGAGGCAACCAATAGATGTTTCTCATGTCAATGTTTTTTGCGCCTTTCTCTCTCTCAAAGCAATGAAAAAATGTCCTTGGGTGAGAATTAAAAAAGAAAAAAGTATATCAGAAAATATGGGCCATAAATTTAGCTTAAAACAAATCTGTGATGTATCAACATGCATGTTTCTGAATGAAATACTTCTCTCAAAATCTGAGGAGTTGAACTTGGTACACTAGAAATTGTTTAAAGATGACTTCATACTGTTTCTGTGGAACTGCGGTGGGGTCAGATAATAATTTGCCACTATGGAGGACAGGAAGAATTGACTTCCTGAGATTATGTTTTAGTGTCAGAGCTGGCAGAGACCCAGGCATTGCAATTTCCAGTCCAGAGATCTATCTTTTAATTAACTTTGTTGCTATGTGGCTATAGTTGCCTGATCTTAGTGCTGATATCCTTCATTATAAAAATATGTGTATTATAAGATCAGCATTTTAAAAAGGCATGTGTCATGGGTTTAGCATTTTGTGTATGAACAGCAATGTGGTATAATGAAAAACATAGTTTTAGAGTCAATCATCCTAAGTTACAGACCCAGCTTTGCCGCTTTTCAGCCCCATTAGCCTTGGGAAAGTTGCCCAGCTTTTCCGAACTGCTGTTTTCTTGTCTTTTAATGTTGCTGGGAGAATTATCTGGGGCTGTGTGAGTTATGAAAAGCACTTAGCACAATGTCTAACATATACTAGTTGCTCAACATTTAGTTACAGTTATTATTAATTGAGTTGTTCCAGGAGGAGGGTATCTGTAAGGTCATGGTGAGAGGCCCAGATGGTTGGGGAGAAGTCATACCGGAACAATCTAGTGTCAGATCTCAACATTGTTGTTCACCTCTCAGGAAGCACAAGAAACAGATGCAGGAGAGAAAAACCAAGGAATAGAAAGGCCAAGCAACATAAATAAGAATAGATCTAAGATTTAGGTTTTTTTTTTTAAAGATTTTATTTATTCACTTTTAGAAAGAGGGGGAGGGAGGGAGAAAGAGACAGAAAGAAATAGCAATGTGAGAGAGAAATATTGATCATTTGCTCCTTGTACATGCCTGGCCTGGGGACCAAACCCACCACCTATTCATGTGCCCTGACCAGAAGTCGAACTAGTGACCGTCTGGTTTGCAGGACAACACCCAACCAACTAAGCCACACCGGTCAAGGCTATGAATTAGGTTCTTTACTATCCATCCCCTGGCTTCCAGTCAGATTTGTATTTTGTCCATTCCAGATGGCCATGTGGGCTGGGGGCAAAAGCAGGGTTGTGGATAAGGGTAATATGATTTTGAATATCTCTTCCAAGTGATAACTTTTGTTCAGAATTCTTTGTACATTTTTGTCATAAAAAAAGAGGGCAGAGATAGCACCTAATGCTTTGGCTATATCTAGATTATCATGGACTGAAGTTAAGTAACCTGCCATCACTGACTGTCAAGTCCTCAGAGCCAGACCATAATTACTCTTCTCTTGTGGTGGCTCCTAGCTCAGTGCTTCAGAGATTCATATTTATATTTGTTGGGTTTATAATTAAGTGCGTTAGTGTGAAGCTAGTTTTGGCTCTTCCACCAACTGGAAAGGCACTTCCTCCTTCTGGGCTTCAGTTCCACATCTGTAAAATGAGAGGGTGGTCAAAAGGCCTCTTCTAGTTCTCTTTTCTGTAACATATAGCTTTCACTCTGAAAGGTACCAAAAAAAATGAAAATAAGATCAATTCTGCAAAGAGACTTATGTTCGCAGTTCTCCCAGTTTTGAATAGACTTGGACCATGAAGTGGATGATAAATAGAAAACTGAATTATAAGCAAAATGTACTAAAATAAAAAGGATAAAATAGCAGAAACTGAGGGTATTTTTAGTGTAGTAAAAGGTTTTTTAGAAAAAGTCCACTCTATATTTTTAATTAACTTTATTGGGGTGACATTGGTTAACGAGGTTGCATAAGTATCAGGTGTACATCACCCATATATAGACACAAAGTTTAGTCTCCTTCCATCACCATTTGACCCGCTTTACCCTCCTCAATCTTCCCCAACCCCCTTCCCCTCTGGTAACCATCATACTGTTGTCTGTATCTATTCAGTTTTTCGTTTTGTTTTGTCTGGTCATTTGTTGCTTTCTGTTGTATATCTTACATGTGAGCGAAATCATATGGTTCTTGTTCTCTCTCATCTGACTTATTTCATAGCATGATACTCAAAACCCATCCATGTTGTGGCAAATGGCAACATTTCATCTTTTCCTATGGCTGAGTAATATTCCATTGTATATGTATATGTACCACATCTTTATCCAGTCACCCACTGAGAGATACTTAGGTTGTTTTCACATCTTGGCCCTCATGAATAATGCTGCAATGAATATAGGGATGTATTTCTTTACAAGTAATTTTTTGAGTAGATACTCAGAAGAGGGATTGCTGGGTCATAAGGCAGGTCTATTCTTAATTTTTTGAAGACTCTCCATACTGTTTCCCATAATGGTTTCACCATTTACATTCCCACCAGCAGTGTACAATGGTTCCTTTTTCTTCACATCTTCTCCAACACTTGTCATTTTTTTTTTTGTTTCTTGATAATAATCATTCTAACAGATGTGAGGTGGTATCTTGTTGTGGTTTTGATTTGAACTTCCCTGTAGCTAGTGAAGTTGAGCATCGTTTCATAAATTTGTTGGCCATTTATATGTCCTCTTGGGAAACCTGTCTGTTCAGGTTCTCTGTCCACTTTTAAATTGGATTATTTGGCTTTTGTTGTCAAGTTTTATGCATTTTTTGTGTATTTTGGATGTTAGCCCCTTACTGGAGGTATTTTTTGTAAATATCTTCTCCCATTCCATTGGCTGCCTTTTGTTTTATTGACAGTTTCTTTTGCTGTGCAGAAGCTCTTTAGTTTGACACAGTTCCATTCTTTTTTTTTTTTTTTTTTTGCTTTTACTTCCCTTGCCTTTGGGATCAAATTCATAAAATCCTCTCTGAGACCAAGGCCTGTAAGTTTAGTACCTATGTTTTATTCTGTGTATTTTATTGTTTTAGGTGTTCTATTTAGATCTGATCCATCAAGTTCATTTTTGTGTATTGTGTCAAGTAGTTGCATAGTTTCATTATTTTGCGTGTGGCATTTCAATGTTCTCAGCACCATTTACTGAAGAGGCTTTCTTTTCTCCATTATATATTTTTATCTTCTTTGTCAAAAATTAGATGCTCGTATATATGCAGAATTATTTCTGGGCTCTCAATCCTGTTCTGTTAGTCTATGTGTGTTTTTCCACCAATATCATACTCTTTTATTATTGTAGCTTCATAGTATTATTTGAAGTCAGGGATTCATTGGGATTTTGATGGGATTGCATTAAATCTGTATATTGCTTTGGGTAATATGTCCATTTTAACTATATTGATTCTTCCAGTCCATGAACATAGAATATCTTTCTGTCTTTTTGTGTCTTCTTCAATTTCTTTCAATGATATCTTTCAAAAAAAGAGTTTCACATAGACAGTAGTCCTTTTGCTTCTGACTGTATCTTATCTTTATTTACCTTTATTCTCTTCCCTTTTATGTTTTTGTTCTCACAAAGTATCCCTTTTTATATTGTGAGTTCATTTACCTCCCAGTGGGACAGTGTATACTTTGGAACCCTGGGAAGATAAGATCTATGTACAGTTTGGACTAATGTTACAGTGAAAAAGCTTCAAATGTGTATGACAATACTGGGTGATGGCTACTGCAATAGTATTTGGAAAATTGGAATGAAGTAGAGTATTTTGAATGAAAATAATAAAATCAGGACTTCCGGCCAAGATGGAGGCTTAGACAGACACACTGCATCTCCCTCCACAACTAAGAAGGAATACAACTACCTCAAAACTAGAGACAACCAGAAGTTCAAGAAAATTGAGCTGTATGAAAGTTCAACAAACAAAGGTATAAAGAAGAAGTACTCATTCAGACAGGTAGGAGGAACGGAGCTGGGGAGAGAGGATGCGTTGTGGCAGTAGCAGCAACAGCAGCAGCGGCGGCAAAGGCAGGCCAGTGGAAAGTGCAATCACATGTTTTAAAAAGTGGGGAGGCACACCTGGGGAGCGCTTCTAGCACCAGACGAGACTGCTCACGGTTCCAACACCAAGGAAAATAAAGGTTCATTGTTTCTGACAGTGCAAACCAGTAGGGGTTGGGGCAGAGAAAGAAACTGCTGGTCTCTCAGCAGAGTTTGCTTATTTAAAGGGCCCCACGGTCCTAGAACATCTGCAGACACACCCACCCTGGGAATGACAGCTAGGGCAACAACTAGAGGGGCACCAGTTCCATATGGAACTGGGAGAAGTTCCTGGAAAAGGGGAAAGTGCTGAGTAAGCAGCATTGTTCCCTCAGAACCCTCCCCCACATGCAACACCACAACATGATGAAACAGGTTGCCCTATACTGACGAATCACTAAGGCTCCACCCCTTCCAACATAACAGGTGTGACAGCTCTACCTAAGACAAAGAGACAAACACAGGAGCCTGTCAAGATGAGGACACTGAGAAGTGTGGTCAAAAAGAGGGAACAGATCAAGGTTCCAGTTGGAGAACTAAGCGACGAGGAGAGAGCCAACCTAACATATGAGGAGATAGCCAACCTAACAGACATAGAGTTCAAAACACTGGTGATAAAGATGGTAACAGGCTTGACAGATATGCTTAAGTATGGCAGATGAATAAGGGAAGAAGTGAAGGCTATGCTAAATGAAATGAAGGAAAATCCACACAAAACCAATGGGGAAGGAAAGGAAATCAAGCTTCAAATCAATGATTTGGAATATAAGGTAGAAAAAAACAGTCAACCAGTACAGAATGAGGTAACAAGAATTGAAAAAAAAAGGAGGAGAGGCTTAGGAATCTTTGAAACTTTAAACATACAAACACCTGAATCATAGGGGTGCTAGGAGGAGAAGAGGAAGAGCAAGAAATTGAAAGCTTAAGTGAAAAAATAATGAAGGAAAACTTCCCAAATTTGGTGAAGGAAATAGACATACAAGTCCAGAAAGCACAGAGAATACCAAACAAGCTAGACTCAAGGAGGACCACACCAAGATACATCATAATTAAAATGCCAAAGGTGAAAGATAAAGAGAGAATCTTAAAAGCAGCAAGAGAAAAGCAGAGAGTTACCTACAAAAGGGTACCTGTAAAACTGTCAGCTGATTTCTCAAAAGAAACTTTGCAGGCAAGAAGGGACTGGCAAGAAGTATTCAATGTGATGAAAAGTAAGGACCTACAACCAAGATTATCCAACAAAGCTATCATTTAGAATGGAAGGGCAGAGAAAGTACTTCCCAGACAAGGTAAAGCTAAAGGAGTTTATCATTACCAAGTCATTATTATATGAAATGTCAAAGGGATTTACTTAAGAAAATGAAGATCAAAATTATGACCATTAAAATGACAACAAACTCACTGCTATCAAGAACTGAATCTAAAAAATAAAAACAAAATTCAACTAAGCAAACAGAATAGGAACAGAATCATAGGTATGGGAATCATTTGGAGAGTTATCAGCTGGGAGGGGGAAGGGGGAGAAATGGGGAAATGGTGCAGGGATTAAGAAGTGTAATTGGTTGGTACAAAATAGACAGGGGAAAATTAAGAATAATGTAGGAAAGGGTGAAGCCAAAGAACTTATATGCAGAACCCATAAACTGGAATTAAGCAGAGTGGGATTGCTAGAGGGAAGGGGAGTACTGGACAGAGAGGAGAAAAGGGAAAAAAATTGGGATTCCTGTAACAATATAATCAATAAAATATACTTAAAATAAAAATAAAAAATTATAAATAAAATTAAATTAAATCAATACTGTCATTATTCTTTAATTCACTCTCATTTCCTAAAAGAAAAAGAAAGAACCATTTGTTTTGGTAATGTGAGGTTTTACTTATTAGCTAATAATAACCAAACAAATTTTAAAAATTAGACATTTCAAATTATTGCTGTAGTCATTAAACATTTATCAACTATCCATTATATGCCAGGTGATAGCCATTTACTTATCAGGCCGTTTACTGGGACTGACTTCAAAGAAAGTTAATGTGTGATTCTTGTCTTCCAAGAGCTCTTGGCCTAGTGAGAAGATATGAATTCATGTGTCATGGGAATTACAAAGGGATCATATGTACCTGGAGAATAGGATAGGCTTAGCTTAAGGGTAAGGTAACATTCTATCTAAACCTTGAATGAAAATACTAGGTGACAAGAGTGAGAAAGGAAAGTCCAGCCCATGCAAAGAGATGAGCATGGGCAAATGTATAGAGTGGGGAAAGGGGACTGTGTATCTGAGGCCTAGCAAGCAAATGTGGCACCAATGAATAGTTGTGTGGGGAAAGCAGGGAGTGAGTGGAGAATAGAAGAATTAGAGGAGTTTTAATTAAAAGTGGATCTGCCTTTTATATCCAAAAAACCCCCAAACACCAATTTGAAAGAACATGAGCACCTGTATGTTCATTGCAGTATTATTTACAATCACCAAGATATGGAAGCAGCCCAAGTGTCCATTAGTTAGGTGAGTGGATACAACAACTATGGGACACTTACACAATGTAATACTACTCGGCCAAAAAGAAGAAGATTTTACTCAGCGACAGTATGGATGGACCGGGAGAACATTATGCTAAGTGAAATAAGCCAGTAGGAGAAAGTCAAATACCACATGATTACACTCATATGTGGAATCTAATGAACAAACTGAACTAACAAGCAAAATAGAGAAAGACTCATAGAGAGAGAGCAGATGAGAGCTATGTGGGGTGTGTTAGAGGTCGGAGAAATTGGGAAAAAAGGAAAAAGGACTCATGGACATGGACAACAGTGTGGTGACTGCAGGGCGGAAGGAGATATAAGGAAGGTCAATGGTAACAGACAAAACTCAATAAAAAAGAATTAGAGGAGCTAAGGCTGTAATAGGTTGGGCCAGCCTGGGAAGGGATTTGTATTTAAACTGAGGGCTTTGGAGTTTGTTTGGGGAACTGACCAAAGCTTTTAAGAAGCTGAGGCACAGTGTGCAAGACTGGATAAGTAGAGATGTCATTAATAGAGATTAAGTATGAGGGGGGACACAAAAAAACCCAGAATTTATTTATAAAAAATTGTGTATTCTTAACATGTTTAAACTTTAGTCATCTTCAAAGTACTCTCCAATTGATGCAGTATACCTGTCGAGACATTTTTTCCATGGCTCAAAACAATTTTTGAACTCATGAATTTTGATATCTTTTAGTGCTTCTGCCATTTTTTATTTCACCTCTTCCACATCAAAACACTTCTCTTTGAGGACCTTTTTTTAATCTAGGGATATGAAAAAGTGTTGTCAGGGTGAGAACAGGTGAATAGGGAGGGTGGGCCATTTTTTGTCAAAAACTGCAGAACACTCAAGATGGTGTGGACAGGTGTGCTCATAAATCACCCATTATGAGATGGGCAAAAACACTGAGAGTCTTCAAAAAAATATTCACTGAAGCTGAATGCAGCCTCTCACAACACCACCAGCTGGCGCACAGATACAGATGGGTTTCTAGAACACTCACTGAGCAGGAGAAGCCTATACCACAAGGGGCCCACCCTCCAGAAGAAAATTCCGGAACAATAGAGGGCTATAGTAAATGTCTAGGAATGCACTGAACTTTTGGATTATAGTACTACCTGGATATATGATTTAATCACTACATTGATCTCTAGTGATATATTCTTAGAAAATACATTCAGAGTGAAAGGCACCTAAAAGATAATTTCATCCATTTTTCCATCTCCAGCCAGACTTGGGATTATACCTTTTAGGAAGAGCCTTGTTGCCCAGGATTCCCATTCGTTGACTGGAAATCAAAAGTCCTGAATTCAGTCGTGACTCAGTGTATGATTTTGACCAAAAGATGTAAGCAAGACTCTTGCTTCTCCTGTCTGCAAAATGGGATTGGCTTTATATGAAGGTCCTCATGCTTGTGTAGTCTCCGGAGACAAGATGTAATTCAAACAAGGAACTGCTGGGTTCAACTGCAACAAAAGGATGGTTGATTAGAACAAAGGCGTGTTCATCTTAAAGAACCTCAGATGGAAGCTGAGGAACACTGACAGCAAAATATGGAAAGTAAGAGAAAAGCATCAAGAAAGGAATACCGCATATGCTTAACCAAAGTCCAGTTTCCTTTCATAGAGTTCTCAAGGGACAAAAGAGACTCATTTATCTGAACACCATTAGACAGGGAAATTACTAATGAGCTACCTTCTGAATACCTCTTAAATCTGATGTCTATAAAATACTTGAACTACTGGGAGAGAATAACAAAACACAAGGAACTTAATGGTCAGCATAGGGGAGGAAATATATTTTCCCTCTACTTTCTGAGTTCTTGGCTGAGATCCTGTAATGAAAGACAGATTAACAAGGGGGGAAAAACCAGAAGTTTATTAACATGTATGTCTTATGTGTACATGAGAGATATCCAGGGGGAAATGAGTAACTCTCTGAAGTGGCTTAGAATTCAGACTTGCCACCTTAATAGGGAAAGGTGATAGGGAGTGGGGTAGGTAGAAGAAATGTAGGCTTCTTAGGAGACAGTAAGTGATTTTTAGGAAGGATGGATGGGTCCTTAGAAGAATAGATGGGTGGTAAGATAGTGTAACAGAGCAGGGGAGGGGTCTCCAAAGTCCCCACAGCTCATGGTTTTGGGGATGAGGAAAGGAGATAATACAGCTTTTAAAGTACTTTCCATATCTATAGCAAGTTGGTAACTAGATACTAGCTATGCTGCCCACAGGTAAAAGGAAAGATGATAGACATAAGATATTTTCACGCTGGCCCCAGGTAAAAGGGTGGATAATAGGCTTAAGATACTTTTCATAACAATGACATATGGTGCTCTAGATCAGCATTTAAAATAAGGGCAGGCAGCCATGTAAGGAAAAAAGCCATGTGGTCTGGAAGTGGGTAGATGGGGAGTCAGCTAGGAGGTCTGGTGTATAAGGGGAGAGAGCCATAATGTATCAGCGAGGCAGCTTTGTAGGAGAGCCGGTATACCATGGGAGAGGGCCATGCAGGCAGAGCGAGTGGAGAAGGGAAGAGGAGGAGTACCATAAAGAAGGAGCCATGAGCCGGAAGGGGATTCAGCCATGCTGCCTGTAGTGAAGTAGCAGCTATGCGGTTTGTAGTGAAGCTGGTCTGTGCTGAGAAGGAAGGAGCAGCTATGCAGTTTGTCGTCAGGATTCAGCCATTCAGCCTGGGCTAGTAGGAAAGCAGGCATGCTGCTGCTTTGACCATGCCTGCTCCAGCTGACTCTGAAGCCACCAAGGACTCTGCCTTGTAGACCCGGAGTCTATTCAGATTCTTGGAACTCGGAATGTATGGTGAGGACACTCTCTTAGGACTTGTGCCTTCCCTGGACTTCACCATGATCCAGTGTAACACATGCTTTCCCAGACTATTACATGGAGGCTGATGACATTGTACCCCAGATCCTGAAGGAGAGAGCAGACAAATAAGGAATAGGGAACTACTGGGTGTGGTTTTGTTTTCTAGCCTTTGGGGGAGCAAGGGAAGTGCTTGGTCTCATGGAAGAACAGGGCTCAGAGCTGAAGTGTTCCCAGCCATCCCCCCCACCAAGGTTGGAATATTATAAATAAAGGTCTGTTTTTCTCATCACTAATTGCTGGATCATACACCAAGGCACCACGTGAATGAGCCCTACTTTGCTCGGTAATAATAGTTTGTGTTTGTGACAAAGCTTGTCTGGGTGTGGTGGTGACTTCTAGTCTACTCTCCTGTGATAAGAATCAAATCTCCCTGGTTGATGAAACTCCTTGGGAGGGGATTTATGATAACTGATTTTCTTTTGGAGGATCTTTATTTAGGCGGATAAAAGGTGTTCAGAGAAAATACCTTCCTGCATTGGCTGTTTTCAAGTGCCTACAGCTCAAAATGATCAAAATACCAGAGCTACATACTTTCGGTGGCATGTTCTGAACTATACAGTCCTATTTTGCAGTGGCATGTTCTGCTACCCTTCATTAATACAGGCATACCTAAGAGATATTGCAGATTTGGTTCCAGATCACTGCGATAAGGCAAATATCATGATAAAGTGAGTCACATGAATTTTTTGGTTTCCCAGTGCTTAAGAGTTATCTTTATTTGCACTATACTGTAGTATATTTTGTGTGCAATAACGTTAAGTCTAAAAATAAAATGTGCATACTTCAGTGAAAATACTTAGTCAATAAGTAATGCTAACCATCATCTGAGCCTTCAGCCAGATGTAATATTTTTGTTGGTGAAAGATCTTGCCTCAATGATCAGAGCAGTGGTTGCTGAAGGTTGGGGTAGCTGTAGCAATTTCTTAAAATAAGACAATAATGAAGTTTGCTCTATCAGTTGACTGTTCCTTTCATGAGTAGTTTTTCTGTTGCATGTGATGCTATTTGATAGTATTTACCCACAATAGAATTTCTTTTAAAACTGGTCAGTCCTCTCAAACCCTGCTACTGCTTTATCAACTAAGTTTATGTAATACTCTAAATCCTGTTGTCATTTCAACAATCTTCACAGCTTCTTCCTCAGGAGTAGATTTTATGTCAAGAAACCACTTTTTTTTTCTCATTCATAAGAAGCAACTCCTCATCTGTTCAAGTGTTATCATGAGATTGCAGCAATTCAGTCACATTTGGGCCCCACTTCTAATTCTACTGCTCTTGATTTTCATACATCTGCAGTTACTTCCCCCACTGAAGTCCTGAACCCCTCAAAGTCATCCATGAGGGTTGGAATCAACTTTCTCCCAATTCCTGTTAATGTTGATGTTTTGACCTCTTCCCATGAATCCCAAATGTTCTTAATGGCATTTGAAATGGCGAATTTTTTCAATAAGGTTTTCAATTTATATTGCCCAAATCCAGTAGAGGAGTCATTATCTATGGCAGCTATAGCCTTATGAAATGCATTTCTTAAATAATAACACTTGAGCCCTGGCTGGTGTGGCTCAGTGGATTGAGTGCCAGCCTACAAACCAAAGGGTTACAGGTTTGATTCTGAATCAGGTCACATGCCTGGGTTGCGGACCAGGTCCCCAGTTAGGGGTGCGCAAGAGCTAACCACACATTGATGTTTCTCTCCCCCCCCTTCCCCTCTTTCTAAAAATAAATAAATAAAATAAAAAATGTTTACTTTTAAACAAACAAAAAATAATAAGAATAACACTTTAAAGTTAAAATTACTCCTTGATCCATAGGCTGCAGAATGAATGTTACAGTAGCAGGCATGAAAACAACATTCATCTCATTATATATCTCCATCAGAGCTCTTGGGTGACTAAGTCCATTGTCAATGAACAGTAATATTTTGAAAGGAATCTTTTTTTTTTCTGAGAAGTAGGTCTCAACAACATGGTTAAAATATTCAGTAAACCATGTTGTAAATAGATATTCTGTCTTCCAGGCTTTGTTCCTTTTATAGATTGTAGGCAAAGTAGATTTAGCATAACTCTTAATCATCCTAATATTTTCAGAATGGTAAATGAGTACAGGCTTCGACTTAAAGTCAACAACTGCATTAGCCTCTTATAAGAGAGGCAGCCTATTATTTGATCTCTCCTCTCTAGCTATGAAAGTCCTAGATGGCACCTTCTTCTAATATAAGGCTGTTTCATCTACATTGAAAATCACTTGTTTAGGTTAGGTAGCCACCTTCATTAATTACCTTAGCTAGATCTTCTGGGTAACTTGCTGCAGCTTCTACATCAGCACTTGCTGCTTCATTTTGCACTTTTATGATATGGGACAACTCCTTTCTTCAACTTCATAAACCAACTTTTGCTAGTTTCAAACTTCTGCAGCTTCCTTACTTCTCACTACCTTCCTAGAATTTAAGAGAGTTAGGGTCTTGCTCTAGATTAGGCTTTGGCTTAAGGCAATCTTGTGGCTGGTTTGATCTTCTCTCCAAATCACTAAAACTTTCTCCATATCAGCAATAAAGGCATTTTATTTTCTTATCATTTTTGTACTCACTGGAGTAGCATTTTCCAAAGGAAAGTTTTTGAAGGAAATTAAACTTGGCTAACTGGTGCAAGAGGCCCAGCTTTCAGCCAGTCTTAGCTTTAGACACACCTTCGTCACTAAGCTAAGTCATTCCTAGCTTTTGATTTAAAGTGAGAGATGTATGACTCTTCATTTCACTTGAACACTTAGAGTCTATTGTAAGGGTATTAACTGGTGTAATTTCAATAATCTTGTGTCTCAGGAATAGGGAGACCTGAGGAGAAGAGACACAGAGGACTGGCCAGTTTGCTGGTAGGGTAGTCAGGACACACACATTTACTGATTAAACTTACCATCTGATATGGGCATGGTTTGTGGAGTTCCAAAACAATTACAATGATGACATAAAATATCACTGATCACAGAACACCATAACAAATGTAACAACATGAAGAAGTTTGAAATATTGTGAGAATTACCAAAATGTGACACAGAGGCACAAAGTGAGCAAATGTTGGAAAAATGGTGTCAATTGACTTGCTCAATGCAGGGTTGCCATAAACCTTCAATTTGTAAAACAAAGTGCAGTATCTCCAAAGTGCAATACAGCAGATGCAGTAAAACAAGATGTGTCTGCATTTTCAAATAACAAAGCATTTCTTGGATTGGAAGCTAGGGGCATAATAATGACCTCATCAGTGTTCAATATTTTGCAGTTTAAAATTACTACCATATGAGATATATTATCTGAGGATTTAAGAAGTAATAAATGGATGTGTCTTTTTAAAAATCAACTAATAGTGCATCAAATTTATTAGGATCAAACTAAAATACAATCTTGGTTTCTCTCTTTACTCCTCATTTTGCTGCTTGGTTAAGGTGATTGATTATCTGGAATGGAGAACAAACTTCCCATGTTTTCTAAAACTGAAGTTTTAAAATGAACTTCTGTGGGTTGTCATAGTGATAAAGTGTTTCCCTAGGATGCATCATAGTCTATTTATTGTCCTTGGGAGAAAATTCCTGACCACCTTGAAGCTACTTACCCCATCTTGTCCTCCACCAAAGGCAAGTTGCACTGTCTTACGCGTCTCCAAGTTCCCACAGAAGCTCACTTGCCATGGAAATGAAGAACAATGTCTGCATCTTGCTTTCTCAGTCAGTCCACAAATGGTAATTGCACCTAGAGCTCAAAAAGAACCTAATAACAGTCCTCAATAACCTAGAGAGTTACTGTGTAGAAGATGGCAGCCAGCTGCTCTTTATCTTCCCTGAGAACAAACTGAAGGGACCAAGTTTAAGCTATAGCACAAGATCTTTCAGTTAGTCATCAAGAAGAATTGTCTGTTACAGTTTTAAGACACAGAATTGGTGAGCAAGAGAAGCTATGAAATTGCTTTCCTTGAGAATTTTTAACAGGAAGGATGGGGCAACTTGCCAGGATAGAGGTTATACAGAGGTCACCCTTCACTGATGTCCTTCTAGGCACACATGCACTTGTCCTTAGAATTGATCTTTCATGAGACTTATGACAAGATGGGTTCATACCTTATCTACCCTACTAGATTCTAGCAATGTTTAGGGTAATGAGAATGTTTTGCATGGTGCCTTGTGCATAGTAGACACTCAAGAAAATTTTTGGAGTGAATGAATTCAATTCAGATGAAATGTGTCTTGGAATGACTCAGTTCCTCACCTTTTTCACCCTCTCCCTCCTTTCAGCACCCTTCCCATTTCAGGTGAGCTCCAAAATCTCTTCTAGCTGAGAAGTTTTAGTAGTATGGACTTACTTGTGTTGTTACAACACCATTGCATCTTTCTTTGGAAACACAGATCTTATAAAAGCCATCTCTTTAATAACAAAGTTTCCAATTATATCTACATATTAGTTCACAATTCTATGCACGAGACATTTTTAACCCCATTTTACAAATAAGCAAGCTAGAGCTTAGAGAGATTGCAACATATCCAAGGTCAAATAGCTAATAAGGACATAAACTCACACCTGTCTACTTCCAAAGCCCAGCACTTAGACACAAGGCCACACAAGTTCTCTTGTATAACTGTCAAATTGCACTATTAACAGAGAGATCCTATTTCCAGTGGTTCAAATATACAAAATTTATGTATATATAATATAGCATGTATCTATTGCAAGGAAGAGAGCCCAAGATGTTACTTTCCAATGATATAGCAAATCCAGTTCAGTGGGGTGAGAGAGGCATAAATTTAACTGTATGAGGAACTAAATCCCCACCTACATTCGAGACTAGTCCTGCTATCTGGCTGCCCAAGCCTGCCTGGCCCTAGCCCAGCCTGCTCAGTGCCTGCAAAATGTAGGCCGGGCCCTGCTGTCTACTGCGATGGTGGGTGTTGCCAGGTGTCAGAGGCTCTAGAGGCTTAGGGTCCTGATATTTGAGTTTATGTTACTGCCTTGCAACCTTGGGACTCTACCATTTCATCCACCTGCAGAGGTAATAGTCATCCTTCCTTTTATGGCATCTGGACCACTGGAAATAGGATCTCTCTGTTAATAGTGCAATTTGACAGTTTATTTTTACTCCAGTAGCTTTTTGTTCTCTTCTTGGATCATTACTCCACTGTGGGAGAACTTTCGATCACAGAGGACCAAGGCTGTGATATGTTTAGCTGCTACAGCAGTAATAGCAAATACTGAAACCGTGGTGCTCACTGCCCACAGGTCTGGTGCTTTGAGTTCTCCCAGCGAATCTCTTGCTTTTTGACCCAATATTTGATCTGCCCAGACTCCTTTTGAAGAAAGATACAGATTTCCTCCCTGCAATTATAGTGTAATTCCCTGGGAAAGTAAGGTTTAATTTGTACATAATTTTCTTGGATGGAAAAAGTCAGCAGAAAGCAATTATCCATTGAAGTTTTGTTATTACATAGCCTGAGAAAATCATGCAATTATCATTTAGTGCGGGGACAGGCCTGTTCTACAGTAAGAGGCAGAGCATGCCGTGTGGGCTGACCCTCAGTGGCACTTGTCTTCGTTTCCAACAGCTGCTTAAGAAATGATAGCTAGGGAAGGAGGGTCTGGCACATGGAGCCCCCAGTTTGGAAGGATAATGAAATAGGAGTGCACCCACTGGAATTAGATTCTCTGAGGCTAAGGCCTGTGCCATACATTTGTATCTGCTCTCCAGGGTATAGTGATTAGGAATATAGACTCTGAAGCCAGACAACCTGGGTTCAAATTATGCCACAATCACCAGCAGGCTGTGTGACACCTCCGTGCTTCAGTTTCCTCGTTGGTAAAGCAGTGCCTGTCTCCCAGGGCTCTTGTGATGGTTAAATGAGTTAATCTATGTGAAGTGCTTAGGGCACAGCTTGGGATGTAGTAAGTACATTATATCTGACACGGTACCTGGTGTCTAGTAGGCTCGGTAAATGTTTGTGCATGAATAGCAACAGCGTTCCACACCTCATCTGTAATAATCCCTGCGTGGTGTCATTACCACTCCATCAAAAAGAAAAATCAGGGAGAGTTGGAATGACTGACCAAGGAGGAAGTTACAGATTTTTCCTTGGGGTGTTTATAACAATATTGACTCTCCTCAGTGTATCGTACTGCATACTTCAAAGGAGCTAAAGGCCTTGGGAAGAAAGTGAAGTAGTGAGTTCTTCAAACAAGAGGAACAATTGTCCTTTGCTCACATGATCGCTAGTGCATGTTGTCAACAAGCCACTGAGTTCCACTAGAGGGCGCGCTGAGGTTGACATATCCTGAGCCAATAAATGCTCAAGATCTTCCCACTGAGTTAGTGCCGCCCACTCCCACGGTCTTCCTAGAGGATTTCTCAAGTACAGCTCTTGGTCTCTGGTGTACTTTTACCTCCTGGTGCCTTACACTGCCAGTTTCCCCACGTCTCATCTTTTCTTGTCCTCTTTCTTCTGACTCCAAATCCTCTAGTTAAGAGTTACATGATTTATCAATTCACAATATTTAGATATCATGGAAAACACGATTCTGTGACCCATAGGAGGGAAGTTGTCTGGGGATTCTCTAAGCATTATAGCTATGGCAGATTCGCTTAGCTTTAGTATGTCTTCAATATATTTTGTATGCATGTATACATGTACAAATATACACATATGCATGGTATTTATGAGTAATTATACATGTGTGCACTTTATTAAATACCTTGCTCCTCCTGTTGCCTGAGGCTTTTGGCTTTCTGTGTTCCTTCTACCTTACAATGATTGTAATAACCAGAACACTTACATTACACCAGATATGAGGTGTAGTTCTATACCTGGAAGTGAAAGGAAAAAAAGTGAAATATTTGTCCCATTTCATGCTTTGAAAACATGAGAATGCTTTGCATTTTTCAGAAAAGAAATAGCTTTACCAGCAAGTGAACTTGTAATTCCTACAAAGTCCACTAGTTGGCTATATTTTATACATACCTCAGTTTTGACATTTACTTGGTTGTTCCTTATCTCCACATAAGTCCTGCCTGTATTCCCTATCCCCCAGACTCCGGGGTCTTCAAGGGAGGAGATGGTGCTTCTCAATGTTGTATCCCTGCTTCCCTAACAGCACCTAAAATGTAATAACTTGTTAAATGGAGTAAGGATGTTAAGTTAATTGATAAGCTGATTGATTGATTGATTGTGAGTGCATGCATACGTGAGAGGGAGAGAGAGACCATGTGTGTATGTGTGTGGGTGTTGTTTGCAAGGAGCAGAAACTCACTTCAGCTGTCTCAAGAAAAAAAAAGGGTTTATTGTTGGGATTGTGTGAAAACTGGAACTGGAAAACATACCAAGGTTTCAGGAGTTTTATCTCTGCTTCAAAGTCTCTGTCATGATACATCTCATCTCTGTATATATGCTTTTCTTCCCTTTGGTCTTCATTGGTCCATCTTCTCTATATTCTCCAGACCGAATTCCAATGGGCTTAGCTCATTCCTATTGCTCTATTGGACAGCATGCTTTTTGCTGCCTGCCTCATGGATTGACACCCACTCTCTGACTGGGCTACGCTGGGTAGTTGCTTACTCTGACCTAATCAGTGCCCACTCCTGCAAGAAGACTGCTTGGTCCTGCTACTCTGAAGGATGAAAGGTAAGACTATGAGCAATGTGGCTAAATGGAACAATTAATAAAAAAGGAACATTACAATTCACAGAGGAATATTGCTGACAAAGGGTTCTGGTACATGTAATGAACAAACAAACAGAATAACTAACTGTTGGGTGTTGTTATGTTCAAATTTGTTCCATGCCCTTCACACATACTCCCTCATTTTGCCTTTTATGATGTAGTATTAGGGTTTCTAGATTTAACAAATAAAAAATATAAGATGGATGTTCATGCAATATTTGGAATATTCTTATACTAAGAAATTATTTGTTGTTTATTTTGAATTCACTTAACTGGGCATATTGTATTTTCTCTGGCAACCCTCTTTGTCTCCATTTTACAGGTGAGGACATGGAGGCGCAAAGAGACAATTTGCCCAAGGACACACAGCTAGGAAGTGGCAAAGCCAATTTGGCCTCAGTTCCTGTGCTCTTAACCACTGTGCTGAAAATTAACTGCCACTTTAAACCCACATCAATGGCGAGCACATGCAAACACGCACATGCGTGCACACACACACACACAGAGACTCTTTTGTTCTTGTCATGTTTCAAAAATAAAAATCAAACACTCATGCATCCTTAGATGGATGTCAGTCAGAATCCAGGCAAGTGACAGAAATCACAGCAGAAATTCGAACAGGGAAACTTTAATTCAAAGACATGTTAAATATTCAAAGGGGTGTTAACTATTCAAAGGGGGTACCAGAGAACACTGAGGGGCAGAGAGGCAGAACTGCAGAAGGCAGCCGTGCCACCTAGGACTAAGGGAAAAGGGAACAAGGGAGAAACTTAGAAACTCAAAGAGGGGCCCTGAACTGCTGGTCAGACCTCTGAGGAACATGCTGCCCGTGGCAAGTGACGAGGAAACTGTCTGGAGGGCACCCACTGCTGAACCACCAAGTGCACCTGCCGCTCTAGAACACACTGCCAGGACACTGCCGTACTGGTCTGCTTCCTGCTGCACTAAAGAACGGAAAACCAGAAGACCCTTCTTTCTCATCCAGCCTTGCATTGTCCCTCTCACACTCCTATTCTCAAAACCTGACATCAGCTGGCAAAAGAGAAATATAGCCCATAGACTGCAGCTCCAGCATCACAAAGCAAGATAAAGAAGGTGGGTTTGGAGCTGAAAGGCATTAAATTAATAATTGGCACAGATGGAAAGTACATTTTTCATCCTAAGGAAGGGAAGAAGCCCAAAACATGATCACACAAAAGGAAGGTAGATCGACTAAAAGAGACATTTGGGCCTACAAAACTGACAGTCTGCGTGAAAGCATCTCTCAGAGTAGAGCTGTGAAATGCAGTCCGCTGCCAAGATATTGGATAAGCAAGACCAGGTGTTTTAAAGCCTCTTGTGGGAAAATATGCAGAATGCACAGAGGTTTTCAACTGAGCACATGTCCAGTACAGAGTTACTATAGCTGAGAAATTAATCCTGTAAGATATTGAGTTAAAAAAATAAATCATTAAAAGGTAGACTACTCTTTAGGGAATCTCCTTAGTTATTACTTTCAAAAGGATGGTGGTAAATATTTACTATGCACACTATCACTTACCTCCCAAACACTTGACATTTCTGGAGAGTCTGAGACTGATGTTTGTAGACACAGGGGCATAGACTTGATGAACTGTGAAGACCCCATTCACTGCCAGAAGGGAACGAGCCTGGGGGTGATGAATAGAGACAATTCTCTCAGTGCCATGGAGAGCAAGCCAGGTGTTGGGTCTGTTACCTTTACTCGTGAGATAGTAACCATCCTATGCAGTCAGCAGTTACTTTTTTTTTCTATAGAATCCTGACTTCCTTGCCTCCATATCAGCTTCTCTAATTGCAAAACGTCCTCTCCGGTTTGTGCTCCAGATAATTGTGTCTGTCTTGCAAAATGCTGACTCCCCACCTTGCTGGGTAAATTGAACACATCACCCTTTGGGATGCCGATAATGCCAAGGTCAGTCTAAGGGAACATTCTTCTATATTGGAAGCATGCTTCACCATCCTGCCTACATGGGCAGTGGTGTCTCTCAGTATTTATGGAATACCTACCCCAGCTGCACCTGCCTGCATTGACTGAGTCAAGACCCAAGCCATTTTGTAGGCATATATACACCTTCTACTTTGGCCCATGCTTTGCATTCATCCTCTTCTTTGAATTTGAGATCAGGGCTACATCCTACTACTTTCTCAAATATCAAAGTGTCCTTTCGCGATTTTTATATTCCTAATACTTCCTTGAAAAGCAATATACTGTAAAGCTTAAAAACACGGGGCCGGAATTCCTGGGTTCAAACCCCATCTCTAACCTTTACCAGGTATATTAATTTGCGAAGAGATTTTTAACTCCTCTATGTTTAGTTTCTTCACATATAGAATGAGCATAATAATAATAATATCTATTTCAGAGGACTATTATAAGAATTAATGTACACATAGGAGACTTAGAGTAGGACCAATTGCCTTGGGCATTGCCTTCCTGCCCTAAAGAATTAGAAGGCACTAGACAACAGTGTGCACAGAACTATAGTCTCCGAAAGAAGAGAAACAAACTATGTGAGCTCTGTGATTGCCCCATCTTACTGACTGGAGGCAGTTTACAGGCTGCAAAGCAGGTCAAAGGAGTCTAAAGGAAATCCTGCAGTCTCATTAAATTAATCAGCACTCAAGAGATTGGGGCGTCCAGTAAAGCTAGACTTTATGGTTCAGAGAAGCTTCGGTCCTCTGCAGGAGGGTCTCCTTCGGTCCTTGGCTAATTGTCTGAATTTGTGTGGAACAAAACTACACAAGGCTGAGGAAATAATCACCAGAAATAAGTAAGCCAAGAAATTCCCAGAGCTCACACAAGACTGGGGATAGTTTCCATTCCACTGACCAGAACAGAAAGAAATCCTAATATGCAGAACATCAGGCAGAATTCTTAGAAGGGTGGTCCTTTATAGTAGAGCTTTGCTTGGACCCACTTTATCAAGATTAAAAGATAGCTCTAAAGAAATAAACATACTTGCTAGTAACTTAATTATATTCCAGGACAAACACCCCAACCTTCTTTAAAGGAATACAACAAAATCCAGCAGTCAGTATCATAAAATTCACAATGTTTCTCATAAAATAAGAATTACCAGGTACCCCAAAATGCAAAAAATATAATCCATAGTTAGTAGAAAAATAAGTCACAGGAATAGATCAAAAAATGAGAAAATTATGACATTACCAGATAAAGTCCTTGAACACCTATTATAAATCAGCTAAAAGATATAAAGGAAAATGTGAACATAATGAAAAGAAAAATGGACTCTATAATATACACCCAAATAGAACTTCCAAAGATGAAAAATACATCTGAACTGCACAGTACACTGAATGACTCTAGCTGCAGATTGAAAACTGCAGAAGAAAAAAAATAGTGAAATTGACAGCATAGAAATGATCCACGATGAAACACAGAGAGATAAAAAACCTAAACAAGAAGAACAGAGCCTCAGTGAACTATGGGCACTATCGAATAGTCTAAACACGTTTAGCATCCAAAAAAGAAGGGAGAGTAAAAGTAAGTTTTCCACTCTAAGTCCACAGATCCAAAAATCTCAATAAATACCAGTCAGTGTAATTGTAAGAAAAATTGCACCAAGAGACACCATATCAAATTTCTGAAAACAAATGATAAAATGAAAAAACCTTAAAGCAGCTAGAAAAACCCTTATGGCAGAACAAATAGAGAATGACCACAGACTTCTGGTCATAAATTACTCAAATTAAAAGACAATGCAACAACATCTTAAAGTGTTGAAAGGATTAAAAAATATCCAACCATCATTTATATAGCCAGGGAAAACATCTTTTGAAAATGAAGACAAAATAAAGCCCATTTCTCATGTGACTAAAAACCAAGAGAACCCATCACCAGTGGCCTGCATTGAAAGAAATCTTAGATGAAGTTCTTCAGGCAAAAGGGAAGTGATAGCAAAATGAAGATTTGGGTTAGAAAAAAAGAAAGTGAAGAATGCTGAAGGTGGCAACTATGTAGGTAAAAATAAAAGATATCTTTTATCACATTTTTTAATTTTTAAAGGCAATTGATCATGTAAGGCAAAAATAAAAGTGCTGTATTGTGGAATTAATAAAATATGTGGTGGTAAAATGCATGACAACAACAGCACAAAGGAAAGGGGAAGGAAGTGTAAGTATATGTTTCTTTCACTAGCAGGTAAAGTATAGTGTTCTCTAAAGGTAGAGTGTGATAAATTGAAGATGGATGTGGTAAATCCTGGAGCAATTTCTTTTTTAAAAAAAGAGGAGTGTTTAATAATAAAATAGAATTATGAAAAGTATTTAACTCAAAAGAGAGCTAGAAAAGAGGAAAAGGAAACAAGAACACAGAAGACAAATTGAATGCTTAGCAAGATGATACATTTAAATGCAAAGAAATTAAATAAAATGTAAATGTCTAAATAACCCAAGTAATAGCCAGAGATTGTCAAATTGGATAAGGAAGCAAGACTCAACTACATGCTGCATTCAAGAAACCCATTTTATACTGAAAGACACAGGTAGGTTAAAACATAAGAATGGAAAAAGATATACCATGCAAACACTAATTAAAAGAAAGCTAGAATGGCTATATTAGTAAGAGACAAAGATAAAAGGGACATTTCATAGTGATAAAAAGTTGAATTCATCAGAAGGCAAAACAATGCTAAATTTGTATACACCTGCCCTGGCTGGTGTGGTTCAGTGGATTGAGCACCAGCCTGAGAACCAAAGGGTCACTGGTTCGAGTCCCAGTCAGGGCACACACCTGGGTTGCCAGTCAGGTCCCCAGTTGGGAGCGCATGAGAGGCAGCAACGCATTGGTGTTTCTCTCCCTCTCTCTCTCCCTCCTTTCCCCTATCTCTGAAAGTAAATAAACTCTTAAAAAAATAAATAAATAAATTTATATACACCTAATAATAGAGATTCAAAATACATTCAGTAGTATCTGATGGAACTGAAAGGAGGAATTAACAAATACACAATTATAGTTAGGAATTTCAATACTCTTCTCTCAATAATTGATCGTACAAGTAGAAAATAATATGTGAGGTTGTAGGAAACTCAAAGGAGCAGTACAACCTAATTGATATTTATAGAGCATTCCACCCAACAAGAGTATAACACATATTTTCTTAGAGTCCACATGGAACATTCACTGACATAGACCATATACTGGTTTATAAAATTAGCCTCAAAAAAATTAAAATAATTGAACAGAGGATATCCTTTGGCCACAATAAAATAATAATATAAATTTAACAAAATCCTCAAATGATTGGAAGTTAATCCACAGTCAAAAAATTTTTTAAAGAAAATTAGAAAATGTGTTGAGCTGAATGAAAATGAAAACATTCACATTAAAGTTTGTGAAATGTGGCTGTAACAGCGCTTAGAGAAAGATTTATTATATTGAATGATTACTTTAGAAAATTTAAAAGGTCTTAAATTAATAATCTTATCTTCCACCTTATAAAACTATGAAAAGAAGAACAAATTAAACCTGAAGTAATCAGAAAAAAGGAAATAATAAAGATAAAAATAAACAAATGATACATAAAAACATAGAGAAAATCAATAAAACTAAGAGCAGTTTTATTTAAAGAAATCAGTAAAATTGGATAAATCTCTAGCCAACTTGATTATTAAAAAGAGAGAAGACACAAACTACCAATATCAGGAATGAAAAGGGAGACATTACAACAGATTCTACAGATACTAAAAGAATGACAGGAAATACAAACCTTTTATGACAATTTAAATGACAGAAAAATTCCTTGAAAGACACAAAGCCCATTCAAGAAGAAATAGATGAACTGGAAAGTTGCATAACTATTAAAAATTTTGAATCTTTAATTAAAAACCTGCCTACAAACTTCAGGCCCAGTAGTTTCACTGTTGACCTCTAACAGGTATTTAAGGAGGAAATATTACCAATCCTACACAAATGCTTTTATAAAGCAGAAGAGAAGGAATGCTTTCTAATTTATTTTATAAGTTCACCAGTATTCTTATATCAAAACCAGACAAAGTTACACACCCATTCTTCTCATGAGTATGAATGCAAAAACCTTAACAGAACATTAGCAAATTAAAGTCAGCAACACATAAAAAGAATAAACATCATTGCAAGTGAAATTTATCTCAGGAATGAAATATTGATTTAATCTTTAAACTCAAGCAAGTAATTCATCACAATGATAGACCAAAAAAACAAAAAACAAAAAACAAAAAAACAATTCAAATCCTCATTCATGATAAAAACTCTCAGCAAGGTAGGAATAGACTGGCACATCCTCAAACTAACAAATGGAATTCATGAGAAACCAACAGCTAACATCATTTATCAATGAACAACCATATGCTTCCTCCTTAAGGTTCGAAAGAGATTAGGATGTCTGCTCTCTTCACTTCTATTCAACATTATACCAGATCTCTTTGGTAATACAGTAAAGTAAGAAAATGAAATGAGAGGAAGGAGAAGGAAGAAATAAATTGAAAAGGGAGAAATAAAATTATCTTTACAGTGGACTTGATTTTGCATATACAAAAAACTGAATCTACAGAAAGTAAATAGTACAAAAAAGTGAATAGAACTAATTAGATTTTAACAAGATTGCACAATACACAAACAATACGCAAAACATCAGTTGTATTTCTACATGCTAGCAATGAATAATTGGAAATTGGACTAAAGACAAAACAATTTACAATAGTGCCGAGCAACATGAAAAAATCAGGAATAAGTTTACCAAAATATGTTCAAGACCTTTACACTAAAAACTATATGCTTATGGATCAGGAAACTCAATATTGCTAAGGTATCAGTTGTCCTCAAATTGTTCTATAGATTCAACACAATACCAAGCAGATTCTTAAATTTATTTGGAAATCCAAAGGTCTTAGAATAGTGAAGACAATTTAAGAAGAAAATATTGAATGGGCTTGCACTTCTTCATTTCAAGACAAATTAAAAGCTACAGTAATCAAGAAAATATGATATTGGAATAAAGATAAATAAGAAAATCCAGAAATAGTCCCTCACATGTATTGATTTTCATTGAAGCTGCCAATCTATGGGAAGAATGATAATTTTTTAAATAAACAGCATTGGAACAATTGAACAGCCATACAGGAAAAAAATGAACTTAGATTCTTATGTCACACTATACATAAAAATTTCAAAATATTATATACCTAACTGTAGAGATAAAACTTTAAAATTTCTGGAAGAAACGATAGGAGAAAATTTTGGGACCCTGTGTAGGCATAGATAGGACACAAAAAGCACAAACCAATGGCACAGATGAATTAAACTTCAGCAAAATTTAAAATTTTTGCATTTGAAGAGTGTCAAAAAATAGGCAAGTCACAGACTAGGTAAAATATTTGTAAAACATTTATCTGATAAAGTACTTGTATCTAAAGAAAAAAAGAAACTCAACAAATGTAAGAAGACAAATGGCTCATTTTGTTTAAAAAGTGCAAAATACTTAACTAGACATTTACCAAAGAAAATACAGGGTGAGGCAAAAGTGGGTTTACAGTTGTGAGCACACAAAACAGTTTATTCTTGTATTATTATGTATTAATTATTGTATTATTTTCCATACGAACAATTGTAAACCTACTTTTTCCCTACCCATGTATGTATGGCATATAAACACATGAAGAGAGGCTCAACATTATTTAGACATTAGGGAAAGGCAAATTAAAGCCATAGTGAGATATCATTATACAAGGACTGTCTAGAAAAAGTCCAGCCATTGTTAATATAATGACAATGGTTTGCATGAAATCAATGTAACCTGGCAGCCAAGGAGAGTGGACTGCAATGTGCATGTATGAACAATGATGTCTTCACTGTACTAGTCAGTGGGGGTGGAAGACACCATTGAGTGAGCATGTGTACTGTCTGGTGGTTGCCTTCAAAATGACTGAGCAAGTAGAATAACAAATCTGCATCAAGTTTTGCATTAAGGGACTTCCGGCCAAGATGGAGGCCTAGACAGACATGCTGCATCGTCCTCCACAACTAAGAAGGATTACAACTACTTCAAAACTAGAGACAACCAGAAGTTCCAGAAAATTGAGCTGCATGAAAGTTCAACAAACGAAGATATAAAGAAGAAATACTCATCCAGACAGGTAGGAGGGGTGGAGAGGAGGCAGCGTGGTGGCGGCGGCGGCAGCAGTGGCAGCAGCAGCAGCAGCACCAAGAGGCTGGAGGAGTGTACAGTCACATGTTTTAAACAGTCAGGAGGGACACCTGGGGAGTGCTCCAAGCACCAGACCAGGCCACACAGCTTATGGTCACATCACCAGGGAAACTAAAGTCTCATTGCTTCTGACTGTGCAAACCATCGGGGTTGGGGTGGAGGAAGAAACTGCTGGTCCCTCAGCAGAGTTTGCTTGTTTAAAGGGGCCCCATGGTCCTAGAACGTCTTTAGACCCACCCACTATGGGGACGATGGTCAGGCCAAGAGCTAGAGAGGCACCAGTCCCATACAGAAGTGGGAGAAATGCCTGGAAAACGGGCAAGTTCTGGGCAAGCAGCATTGTTCCCTCTCAGACCCCTCCCCTACATACAGTGCCACAACGTGGTGAAACGGGTCACTCTGTACTGAGGAATACCTAAGTCTCTGCCCCTTACAACATAACAGGTGTGACATCTATACCTAAGACACCACAAAGGCAAAGAAACACAGGAGCCCGTCAAATTGAGGAGAAAGAAAAGTAGGGCCCAAAAGGGGGAACAGATCAAGGTACCAGTGGGAGAACTAAGCAACGAGGAAATAGCCAAACTAACAATCGAGGAGAGAGCCAACTTAACAAATGCAGAGTTCAAAACACTGGTGATAAAGATGCTCACAGACTTGACAGATATTCTTAAGTATGGCAAACACATTAGGGAAGAATTGAAAGCTATGCTAAATGAAGGAAAATCCACACAAAACCAGTGGTGAAGAGAAGGAAACCAGGGTTCCAATAAATGATTTGGAACATGAGGAAGAAAAAAACAGTCAACCAGTACATAATGAGGAAACAAGAATTGAAGAAAAAGGAGGAGAGGCTTAGGAACCTCTAGGATAACTTTAAACATGCAAATATTTGAACCATAGAGGTGTCAGAAGGAGAAGAGGAAGAGCAAGAAATTGAAAACTTATGTGAGAAAATAATGAAGGAAAACTTCCCAAATTTGGTGAAGGAAATACACATACAAGTCCAGGAAGCACAGAGTCCCAAACAAGCTAGACCCAAGGAGGACCACACCAAGACACATCATAATGAAAATGCCAAAGGTGAAAGATAAAGAGAGAATCTTAAAAGGAGCAAGAGAAAAGCAGAGAGTTACCTACAAAGGGGTGCCTATAAGACTTTCAGCTGATTTCTCAAAAGAAACTTTGCAGGCAAGAAGGGACTGGCAAGAAGTATTCAAGGTGATGAAAAGGACTTACAACCAAGATTACTCTATCCAGCAAAGCTATCATTTAGAATGGAAGGGCAGATAAAGTGCTTCCCAGACAAGGTAAAGCTTAAGGAACTCATCATCACCAAGCCATTATTATATGAAATGTCAAAGGGACTTACTTAAGAGAAAGAAGATCAAAACTATGAACATTAAAATGACAACAAACTCACAACTATCAACAACCGAATCTAAAAAACAAAAACAAAATCCAACTAACAAAACCAGAATAGGAACAGAATCATAGATATGAGGATCATTTGCAGGGTTATCAGCTGGGAGGGGGAAGGGGGAGAAATGGGGAAATAGTGCAAGGATTAAGAAGCATAATTGGTTGGTACAAAACAGACATAGGAAAGTTATGAGTAATATAGGAAGGGATGAAGCCAAAGAACATATATGCACAATCCATGGACATGACCTAAGAGGGGTGGGACTGCTAGAGAGAAGGGGGGTACTAGGAAGAGCAGAGCAAAGGGGAAAAAATGCGATACTGTAACAACATAATCAATAAAATAAATTTAAAATTCTTTTTGCATTAAGCTTGAACATTTCTCCATGGAAACTATTCAGATGACTCAGAAAGCCGCAGCTATGTGCAACTGGTGATTGGCAGCTTCATCATAACATGCCCACTCATGTGTCACGTCTCATGCAGAGTTTTTTTGTGAAACATTAAATCACCCAGGTGACTCAGCCTCCCTACAGCCCAAATTGGGCCCTGTGAGATTTCTGGCTTTTCCCGAAACTAAAATCACCTTTGAAAGGGAAGAGATTTCAGACCATTGATGAGATTTAGGAAAATACATCGGGGCAGCTGATAGCAGTTGGGAGAACCATGTGAGGTCCCAAGGTGCCTCCTTTGAAGGGGACTGAGGCATCATTGTTCTATGTGTAATGTTTCTTGTATCTTCTTCAATAAATGTCTCTTTTTCATAGTACATGGCTGGGTACTTTCTGGAAAGAGCTCTAGAACAGTAAAAATTAAAGAGACTGGCAATATAAAATGTTAATAAGGACATGGAGCAACTGGAACTTTCATACATTACAGATGAGAATGCAACATTGCTACAGCCATTTTGGAAAACAGTTCATCAGTTTCTTAAAAAGTTACTATATCACCCAGCAATCCCACTCTTGTATGTTTATCTAACAGAAATGAAAACCTATGTCTATATGAAGACTTAATTTTATATGAATTTTCTTAGTAGCTTTATGCAAAATAAATTTAAACTGGAAACTTCCCAAGTGTCCATCAGTTAGTGGATAAAGAAATTGTGATATATTCATTCATTGGAAAACTACTGATACAAATAACAATGTGCTTGAAGTCAGAAAAAGCAGACACAAAAGACTACACAGTGTATGATTTTATTTATATGAAATTCTAGAAAAGTCAAAACTATTGTGATTAAAACGGAAAACAAGTAGTGCGTAGAGTCATGGATGTGAGAAGGGACTGATTGTAAACAGGGTCCGAGGGGACTTTTGGAGGTAATGGAAATGTTCCATTTTGTTTGTGGTGGTGGTTACAGAGTATATATATTGGCCCAAACTCATCAAACTACGCTCTTAAAATAGAGTTGAATAAATAATGGAATATTATTCAGTAATAAAATAATAAGATACAAACAGATAACAATTTAGATAAATCTCACAGACATTGTGCTGAGTGAAAGAAGACATATGCACAAGAATACATATTGTATTATTCTGTTAAAGTTCTAGAATAGGTGAAAAATCATATACAGTGAAAAAAAATTCAGGGGTGTGGTTGCATCTGAAGCAGAGCTGGGGAGCATTTACCAGAAGAGGCCTGAAAAACTTTTAGGGTGGTGATGATATTCTGTATTTTGAGTACAGTGTGGGTTATAAAGGTACACACATTTGTCAAAACTCACTGAACTGAACATTTAAGATCTATAAATTTCATTGTGTGTAAATTACCCCTCAATACAATTTTCTTAAAAATAAAAAATGCTTTTATATACATTATTTCATTTGTTCCTCACAGCAATCTGAGAGAGAAGTGCAGTGAAAATTCTCCCATATTTCATATTTCAGAAACCCAATGTTCAAATGAAAAATTATACAGCTTGCCTGATATCATGCAGCTGGGAAAGCAATGCAATCTTTTCACTCCTGTTCCATTCTTCTTTCCATTCCATGTGCCATTTAGTAGTTGTAACTCAACCATGGCACACAGCCTAAAATGGGTCTTTAATAAATAAGAAAGTGGAATATGATGCTCTGTACCAAACCAAACCTGTATGTTTTCCGAAACAGTAGGATTCAAAAACAAGAACAATAAAATATTCTCTGCAGTGACATTTCACATGTGCACAGTACAGTGTTTAAATTGCCATCCATGTCCCATGATTTTCTCCTTCCTTTATTAAACTGTAAAACAAAAACACGGACGATAACAGCAATTGCTGGTTGACGACTTACGGTTGATGAGCAGAGTTGCTGCCTGTTGCTGTGAGCTGCTCACACCTGCTGTCAAGTTTAGAGGCATGTGAAGGTCTGAGCCGTCAACATCAGCCACCCATTACTGCAGAGTGCTGGTGCCCACAGCGAGGCCTCCTGAGGTGTAGTCATGCTGGGAGCAACTGGCTTCCCCAGACCGAGGAGCATCATTTTATCATTGATGTGACATGATATGAAGAAGCTAGAATCTCCTAGTAAATTCTCAAGGCCCAATTGTATGAAGTCACAAGTATGGAGGGCTTTATTGTCAGAGGGAAATAACAACTTATACCTTGCTGGTTCCAAGATTGGGCGGCTCAATGGTTTTTCATTCTGACTTGCCCATGAAGAATTTGAGAAATACTTTTTATCGTTAACTGATTTCTAGATATTGTTAGTGTTGATTGGCTTCTTTAAAAGGTTACTTTGGTGTAAATTCCCGCTTTGCCTGGCCAGTGGTTTATAATTTCTGGAAAAACTTCAGAATGTGTCTATTCCTACATCTTTCTACCTCTAGATGGGGCTGTTTTCATTTCATCCCAGATGTCAGTCTCCAAAAATGCCACGGAAGATGGCACAGATATTAATTGTCATGTGTCCTTTTTTGAAGGCTCTCACATAAAGTTCCTTCCTTCCTCCCTTCCCTTCTTTTCTCCTTCCCTTTTTCCTGGTGTTCAACAAATGTTATTGAGCACCTACTATGTGCCAGGCATTGTAAATTCAATGTTAATCATGTCATAATCCTCCTTATGTTACATCTAGTAACAGACAGATGTGTGCCCAGATAACTATAACACAATTCTAAAATGTTATGATAAAGAGGGGTGGGGGGAGCAAGGAAGACAAACCTAAAAGGAACATTAGGTCTAGATTGTGAAGGGTCTTGTATATCATCTGAGGGAGTTAGATTTTCCTGAGAGGGAAATAGGGAACCTCAGAGTGTGTCAAGCAGGGTTGAGTCACAATCAGATCAGAATGCTGGAGAGATCTCTCCGACCTCAGTGTAAAGGATGGATTAAGGTTGTGAAGTTTAGAGCCTCTTTGTTGACTCTCCCTTCTTTACTGACCTGTGTATACTGGAGGATCTCAAGGCTCCATCCTGGCTCTCTCCTTTTCTCTTCTCTTTCCTCCCCTAACTATATCTCCATCCAGGGCTGTGTCAGCTGATCTCACCCAGTCTCACTGCTATAAACAGGATCTCTTTGGGATGATTCCCAATATCACAACTCCAGCTGGACGCTCCTGACCCACAGCATCCCACATCTGAAGGCCTTCTTAACCTCTACGTGGCTGTCCAAAACCTGTTCTTGCCTTCATCATTCCCAGCATGGTAAATCATCGTCATCCATCCAGTTAGTTACCAGAGCCGCACCCATTAGACAACCTCTGTTTCCTTTACACATCCACACCGATCCATTAAGTCTGGTCTGTCACCTAAATATATCCCGGATGCACTCACTTCTCTCCATTCCCTCCACCATCACTCTAGCCCCAGGCCACCGTCCCCTCTCATTTGCACCATTGCAGACACTTCCTGACCAAACTCTCTACTTTTCTTATGCCCTCCCCCACCAATCCATTGACCATACACTAGTCAGAGTGATTTCTGAAAAACGTGGGTCAGATTATATTACTTCCCTGCTTAAAACCTATCCATGAGTACCCATTACACTTAGAAAAATTTCCCAACCTCAATCTCTGGACAAAAGGGCTTCCCACTACTTGGTCTGTCACCCTCACCCTGAGCCGCTGTCTCCTGCTCCCTGCACTCCAGCCTCTGTTCTCCCAGTCCCTCCACCACTCGCACTTACTCCTCCCAGAAAGCTCTGGGCAAGGCCAGCTTCTAATCCCCCTTCAGACCTCAGCTCTCATGTTTCCTCCTGTTGCCACCCAGTCTGTATAGACTCTCTGTCCTCAGCTACTCTTTCTCTTTCACTTCACTCGTTTTCTTCTGAGAAATTAACATAATTTATAATCATCTTATTTAATGGTTTTATTGTCTGGCTCTCCCACTAGAATATAAACTCCGTGAGGCTGGGGACTTTTCTTTCGCTCACCACAGTATCATCAGGTCCCCAAAGAGACCTCAATGCCTTGAATAAAATGCATGCCTTCAATAAATGAACATATTTCATTTGGGTGCTATGGCCATAGTTCAGATGAGTGATTACGGGGTTTGAAGAAAACCAGTAGAGGTCAGGGTGGGAAACAGAGGAGGTTCCCATCAATACACAGCTGGAAGATTGAATGAGTAGGACGTGCTGACTGAAAGTGTGTGGGTGAAGAAGAGGAGCAAAAGCTATATTTCTTGACTGGGTGGCTAGTGATGCCATTGATATGGTGCAAGACTCAGGAGGAGAAGCCGGAATGAACGAGGGCGTTCCTTGCGACAGAGCTGAGCTGTGAGACTGGAGGGGATTGAGAAAAACAATGACCTGATCTGTAGAATCAGTTAGGGTTCTAAGAAAATTTTATGAGTAGAATTAAATCGTAGATAGTTTCATTTCAAATCCATGTTTTTGCAGTTTCGGCACGTATTAAGGTATTATTCTGAGTCTATTTCCTTTCTCTACTATTTCTAATTCTTTGTTTCTTCTTCTACCTTTAGAAATGGGGTATCTGTGATGAAATCAAATAAAATTTCAGAACGTGAATATCTCAATTTAAATTTCTGATCAACATATGCATTTTTTTTCCATTTTTAAAATATAAAGGATTTTTTATTTCTTGGCTTCAAAACATTTGAAGTCTCCTGAACCACTTGACTTTTTCAGATTCTTAATATACAGGGTGCAGCAAAAGTCAGTTTACATTTGTTCATATGGAAAATAATACAATGATTAATAAATAATAACACAAGAATAAACTCTGTGTTTCATGTACTCACAACTGGAAACCTATTTTGCCCCGCCCTGTACTTTGAACCCAGGTAGTGAAATTTACTGAATCAAAGAAATGGAGAGTTTTAGAGGTAGATGGGACTATAGTGGCCATTTAGTTCAGCTGAAGAAAAAAGCACCCAAGTTCAATATAGCTTGTCAAGTGGCTGAACAAGGAGAAGAACCCAGGGAAGCTTAGTGAATCAAATCCACTCAGTTTTGAACTCTGCTTCTGACCGCAGCAGCAGAAGACATCTCCAGAATCCTGGTGTAGGCTTTGTGCTGGCTTTTCCTCATCTCGACAGCAGCTCTTTAAGTCTCTGGCTCTCACACACAAGTACTTAACCTCATCATTTTCCATTTCAGGGCCATTTTAGATACTGCTGTTGGATTTGTGAAATTAGCAAATGTGTGTGTGTTTTAATGACACAATTAGCCTCCTCCCACTCTCATCCCACCTGATCTTTAAAGTGTCAGTGTCTGACTTATGACATCTGCCACCTCTCCATTCCTCTTTCTGAGATACAAAGCCCCTCTCTCCCTTTTCTCTTCTGCTGCCATCGAAGGACTCGGCCTCAGCAGGTGTTTGGTATTCATCACACCAGCCAGCCCTAGGAATCTGGGGAACCACAATTGGAGTAAAAGTGAATAAAGATTTTGTGTTTTTGTCAGCCTTCTCAAACTCTTCTGGAAGTCTGCCTGGGGCTTCACTGTTCCTCCCTAGGGTTTTTCTCAAGAATGTCTCTCTGTACAGTGGAATTAATAGTGATCAGACGATCTTAGCGCAGGTGCACACCTGTGTTTGCTGATCATGATGCTGGCAGTGGTGACCAGCCCACCTTGTGTTTGAAACGATGGGGCCTATATGTTATGCAAAGGCCATCCTCATTTTCTAAGCTTCTGAAGGGACTGATTTCTGAGCAAATCACATCCTTGGCACCACTCCAGGAGGCCCTGAGCCACAGTAGCTCTGCTCATGCAGGGCACCGCAAGATAAGAGTTCATTTTCTGTTCATGGCCTCCCAGAGACCACTAAACTTCAGTCTCAGGCTGGAAGGGGCCTAAAGGTCATCCAGTACAACATCCATCTTTTTGTAATCATATTGGAAAGTTCTCTGGGTATGAGTTATAGATCTTGTCAAGATAGAACCTGAGTCTGCGTCTCCATTAATTAAATGCCTTTGGACTCGAGAAGGTTAGTGTGGCCTGTCTGGAGATGAGCCATATCTTACCTGATATTCAATGTCTCCATAATTTGACTCCAACTTACATTTATAGACTTAAGCTACCACTGCTTTATAATACAACTTCTGTGTTTTAGCAACATGATTCTGTTTTTCTCCCAAATACTTGTTATGCTTTCCCATTTCTAAAATCCTCTTCCTCCAGGCACACAACCTTCTTTCTACTTATATTTCCCACATTTATTCAGCTCTGCCACTCAAAGTCATATCAGGGCCTCGATTCAATAGCACACTCTCCATACAGACTTCCCCGATTGTTCTGGCTAAAAAGGTTCTCCTTCCTCTCAGCTCTGATAGCTCAGTTTGTATCTCTGTCACATGTTACCTAATAGTTCAGTTATTTGTGTACACACCTTATCTACTTCCTGCTTTAATTACATTGTAAACTCTCCAGGACAGGGTTGTTCATTGTTATCTCTACATCCCCCCTAGCATGTAAGACAGGCTTCTGCACTTAACTGGAGCTTAACAAACATCTGTTGTGAAATGAATGAGAATCACGAAATGAATAGTTAAGGAATTTTGGAGCCCTGAAACACTCAGCTGGTGACTGGGTCCAGCATGAAAGAGAAAGGCAACAGCAGGAAATGTACTGGTTTGATCTCTTTTTGGAGTCAGCCAGCTGCAGCCCAAAAGAAATTCTTTACTTAAAAAAAAAACCCAGCCAGCCAACAAAGTTGACAGAGGAAGTGATGATGTCAACCTCCCATTCCTTCATACATGTGTCACTCAAGTAAAACTCAACAGCTCAGACTCTAAATTATTACATCTTCACCCCCCTCCCCACCGTCCACGTAGGTTTTCTCTCTCTCTCTCTCTCTCTCTCTCTCACACACACACACACACACACACACACACACACACACACACACACACTCATTCCTGGGGGACAAGCATCAAGTATGTTTTAGAAGCTTGGTAGATATTCTTGGTAGGACAGAGAGTATCCTCCAAAATATGTTAGATTTATAATAAACATGGACTATTACTAGTTTCAGAGGTAACTCCATATCACAATGCTTAAAAGCACTGAGCAAGTGGCAGGAGCCTGGCACACTGTCCCAGAGATCCTGGCAGTGAAATCTGAGAGTCCACAGGGACGATGGACAGCTGAACAGGATTGCCTTTGGCTAAGGCTACACTGCAGTCAGTCAGCGTAGGTCAGGAAGAAGGGGAGAGAATTTGTCATAGCAGGATGTCACAGTCTACACAGATGAGGAGCTTGTCACTCTGGGCTTTGATCTTCCAGAGGTTACATCTCCCTTGCTGAATCAATACTAAGCACCAGGTTTTCTTTTCCAGACTTACTGAGGTATAATTTACACACTTTAAAATTAACCCATTGCAATTGTACAATTTAATTCTTTTAAATAAATTTAGAGTTGTGCAGTCATCACAATTCAGATTTAGAATATTGCTATCATCCTGAAAATTCTGTTACGTTTATTTGCAGTCAATATCCACTCCCTCCCACTCCACCCATGACAGGTAATCACTGATTTGCCTTGTCTCTATAATTTCTCTTTTCTAAACATTTAATATAAATGAAGTTATATGATATATAGTTTTTGCATCTGGCTTCTTTAAGCATTAAATGAAGTTAGATGATATATAGTTTTTGCATCTGGCTTCTTTAAGGTTCATCCATGTTGTAACATGTGCTGGTATTTCGTTCCTTCCTATTGCTGAATAATATTCCATTGTAAGGGTATATCACATTAGGTTTATCCATTCACAAGCTGGTAGACATTTGGATTATTTCCAGTTTGGGACTATTGTAAATAATGCTGCTATGCATATTCATTTTCAAGTCTTTTGTGGACATGTCTTCATTTCTCCTGGAAAGATTCCTTAGAGTAAAATTGCTGGGTCTTGTGTAAGTTTATTTTGATTTAAAGAAAAAAACCAAACAGTTTTCCAAAGTAGATGTACCATTTTTACTCCTGACAGGAATTTGTGAGAGTTCTATTTTTCCATATCTTCATCAATACTGTTCTTCTGCATATAGCACTCTAGTGAGTATGTGGTGGTATCATATTATGATTTTGATTTGCACTTTGTAATAACTAAAGATGTGGAGCACATTTTCATGTGTTTATTAGCTATTCATAAGTCTTCCACGGCAAAATGTTTATTTCAGTCTTTTATCCATTTTTTAGTTAAGCTGTCTATTTATTATTGAGTTGTATAAGTTCTTTTATATTCTAGATACAAGCCCTGAATCAGATACAGGTTTTGCAAATACTTTATCCCAGCCTGTAGCTGGTCTTTTTATTTCGTTAAGATTGTTTTTTTTTTTTTTTAAGTATATTTTAATGTTACAATAGTCCCAATTTTTTTCCCTTTGCTTCCCTCTGCCCTGTACCACCCCCTTCCCTGCAGGAGTTCTTTTGCATTTCCATATAAATTTTAATACCAACTTATCATTTCTATGAAAAAGCCTGATGGGATTTTAATGAGTTGACCCTATAAATCTATTTAGGGAGATTTGACATCTTAACAACAATGAGTCTCCAATCCATGAACATTTTCATTGATTAAGATCTCACTTTAAATTTATTTATTTTTAAAGTATATTTTATTGATCATGCTGTTACAGTTGTCCCAATTTTTCCCCCTTTCCCCCCCTCTGCCTGGTAACCCCTTTCTCTACAGCAATCCTCCCTTAGTTCATGTCCATGGATCATTCATATAAGTTTTTTGGCTTCTCCCTTTCCTATACTATTCTTAATGTCCCTCTATTTTGTTCCTATCTATTATGCTTCTTAATCCCTGCACCATTTCCCCATTTCTCGCCCTTCCCCCTCCCAGCTGATAACCCCCCAAATGATCCCCATACCTATGATTCTGTTCCTGTTCTTGTTGTATGCTTAGTTTTTTTGTTTTTGTTTTTTAGATTCAAGTTGTTGATAGTTGTGAGTTTGTTGTCATTTTACTGTTCATGGTATTGATCTTTTTCTGAAATAAGTTCCTTAAACATTTCATATAATAATGGCTTGGTGATGATAAATTCCTTTAGCTTTACCTCATTTTGGGAGCCTTTTATCCGCGCTTCCATTCTAAATGATAGCTTTGGTGCATAGAGTAATCCAGTTTGCAGGTTCTTGCTTTGATCACTTTGAACACTTCTTACCAGCCCCTTCTTGCCTGCAAAGTTTCTTTTGAGAAATCAGCTGATAGTCTGAGGGAACTCTTTTGTTGGTAGCTCTCTGCTTTTCTCTTGCTGCTTTTAAGATTCTTTCTGTATCTTTAACCTTTGGCATTTTAATAATGATGTGACTTGGTGTGTTCCTCTTTGGGTACAACTTGTTTGGGACTCTCTGTGCTTCCTGGGATTGTATTTCCTTTGCCAAATTAGGGAAGTTTTCTTTCACTATTTTTTCAAATAAGTTTTCAATTTCTTGCTTGTCTTCTTCTCCTTCTGGACCCCTATGATTTGGATGTTGGTGCCTTTAAAGTTGTCCCAGAGGTTCCTAAGCCTCTCCTATTTTTTTTTCCAATTCTTGTTTGTTTGTTTTTCTGTTCTGGTTGAATGTTTCTTTCTTTCTTTTGTTCCAAATAATTGATTTGAATACCACCTTCCTTCTCTTGTCTGCTGATTCCCTGTATATTTTTTGTAATCTTCACTTTTCCTTTTAGTTATTTATTTTTTTGCCATACTCAAGGAGTTCTCTGAGCATCCTAATAACCAATGTTTTGAATTCTTCCTCTGATAGGTGACTGTTTCTGTTTTGTTTAGTTCTTTTTCTGTAGTTTTTTGGGGCCATATTTCTTTGCCTCCTCAATTTGGCAGCCTCCCTGTGTTTGTTTCTGTGTGTTAGTTAGAGCTGCTTTGGCTCCCTGTCTTAGTAGCATGCCCTATGTAGAAACGGCACCTGTAAGTTGTGTGTGGCTGAGCCTTGGGTAATTGCCAGGGTGGGGCCACCTGCTTCCCTCTTTTGTGGCTCTGTTTGTGGTGGGAGGCTCAAAGAGGGGGCAATGTTGCTGGCTGGCTTCTGGCAATTTGCCTGGCTCTCACCCCATTTTCAATCACTTCACCCACTTCCTATATGCAATTGGTGCCCTTTAGTTGCTGCCATGGGGTTCAAGTCTGTTCTAAAAACACACAGGCACTTTAAGGGTTGAAAATCGGCAGTTTCTTTCACCACTCCAATCCCCACTGGTTTTTACAACCAAAGATAATGGCAGTTTATCTTCCTGGTACTGGAACCCTGGGCTGTGTGGTCTGGACTGGGGCTGGGGTCATTTGCTCCCGTGGTATCCCTCCTGATTTTTATCCACCGCAAATGAGTGTGGGACCACTCATCCCACTGCTGCAACTTGTCTGAGCCACACCACCTCTCCACACCTTCTCCATGACTCCACCCTTCCTACCTGTCTGGATGAATGTGGCTTCTTTAACTTCTTAGTTGTCAGACTCCTATATAGCTCTATTTTCTCACAGTTCTGCTTGTTATTTGTTTTTGTGATCTGGCTGTGAGTCTTTCTATAGTTGGGCAAGGAGGCAAAGCATGTCTACCTACACCTCCATCTTCACTGGAAGTTCTTAAATTTAAAATTTTGTTTTTCTTCACCTAGGTTCCTAAAATGAAAACTTAGATTAATGATTTCAGGTCTTCCTTCTTTCCTAATAAATTGATTTAATACTATAATTTCTCCCTAAACACTGCTTTCACTGCATCTCACAAATTTTGATAAGTTGAATTTCATTTTCATTTAGTTCAAAATATTTTACAATTTCTCTTCAGACTTCTTTCACTTATGTGTTATTTAGAAATATGATGTTTAATTTGGAAATATTTTTGAATTTTCCAGTTATCTTTGTGTTATTGATTTCTCACTTATTTCACTGTCATGAGAACATACTTTGTATGATTTCTATTCTTTTAAATTTGTTAAGGTTTGTTTAATGATCCAGACTGTGGCATATCTTGCTAAATATTCCATATGTGTTTGAAAATGTATATTTTAATTTTGATGGATAAAGTATTATAAAATTCCAATTAGATCTAGTTGATTAATTATGCTGTTCAGTTCAACTATTTCCTTTTTGATTTTCTTCCTACTGAATCCATCAATTACTGAAAGAGCAGTTTGAAGTGTTTGACCATAATAGAGTTTATCTATTTCTCCTAGCAGTTCTTAAGTTTTTGCCTCACACATTTTGACAATCTGTTGGTAGGGGCATACAGGTTAAGATTTGTGTCTTCTTGGGGAGTAGAGCCCTTTAGTAATGCCATTATTTATCCTTGATAATTTATCTTGTTCTACATTCCATGTTGTCTGAAATTAATACAGCAACTACTGCTTTCTTTTGATTAGTGTTAACATTATATCTCTTTTTCCACCCCTTTAATGCACTGGTGTCTTTACATTTAACGTGTGTTTCTTATAGACAACATACAAGGTCTGTCCAGAAAGTATGCAGCCATGAAAAATGAAAAATAGAAACACTTATTAAACAAGATACAAGAAAAATTGTACATAGGACAATGATACCTCTGTCCCCTTCAAAGTAGGCATCTTGGGGCATCACACAGTTCCCTCAATTACTGTCAGCTGCCCCATTGTATTTTCCTGAACCTCATTGACAATCTGAAATCTCTTACCTTTCAAAGGTGATTTTAGTTTTGGGAAAAGCCAGAAGTTGCAGGTTGCCAAATCTGGGCTGTAGGGGAGCTGAGTCACCTGCGTGATTTCATGTTTTGCCAAAAAACTCTGCACAAGACGTGATGCATGAGTGGACACGTTGTCATGAGGAAGCTGCCAATCACCAGTTGCCCATAACAGTGGCCTTCTGAATCATCTGAATAGTTTCCATGGAGGAATGTTCAAGTTTAATGCAAAAATTGATGAAGATTCATTGCTCTACTTCCTCAGTCATTTTGAATGTGATGGCCACACAGTATACATGCTCACACATTGGCGTATATTGACCCCCACTGACTAGTACAGTGAAGTTGTCATTGTTTACACATGTGCATTCCAGTCCACTCTGCTTGGCAGCCAGGTTACATCAATGTCATGCAAACCATTCTTGTTGTATTAACAATGGTTTGGATTTGGTCTCAGGACTTCCAGCCAAGATGGAGGCATAGACAGACACACTGAGTCTCCTTCCACAACTAAGAAGGAGTACAACTACCTCAAAACTAGAGACAACCAGAAGTTCCAGAAAATCAAACTGCATGGAAGTCCAGCAACCAAAATATAAAGAAGAAATACTCATCCAGACAGGTAGGAGGCGTGGAGCCAGGGCGGAGAGGACACAGTGTGGGGGTGGCAGCAGCAACAGCACTGCAGGCCAGCAGAAAGCAGTTTTAAAAAGTCAGAAGGGGCACCTGGGGAGTATTCCCAGATCCTCACCAGACCACAAAGTTCACAGTCCCAGCACCAGGAAAAATCAAGCCTCATTGCTTTTGACTGTGCAGACCAGTGGGGGTTGGGGCAAAGGCAGAAATTGCCAGTCCCTCAGCAGAGTCCACTTTTTAAATGGCCCCCACAGTCCTAGAACATCAGCAGACTCATCTGCTCTGGGAATGACAGCCAGTGCAACAGCTAGAGAGGCACCAGTCTCATATGGAAGTGAGAAGTGCCTGGAAAAGGGGCGAGTGCTGGGCAAGTGGCATTGTTCCTTCTCAGACCCCTCCCCCATACACAGCACCACAACGTGGTGAAACAGGTCGCCCTGTACTGATGAATCCCTAAGGCTCCACTCCTTACAACATAACAGGAGTGGCAGCTCTACCTAAGACACAGAGGCAAACACACACAGGAGACTTCTGGCCAAGATGGAGGCCTAGACTGACACGCTCCATCTCCCTCCACAACTAAGAAGGAGTACAACTACTGCACAATCAGAAATAACCAGAAGTTCCAGAAAAAAAATGGAAGTCCAACATATGAAGTTATAAAGAAGTGGCGCTCGTGTGGATGGGTATGAGGGGTGAAGCTGGGCCAGAGAAGTAAAGTTGTGCTGGCTGCAGCAGCAGCGGCGATGGCGGCAGGACAGCAGTAAGCACAGACACCCATATTTAAGGGGAGGTGAAAAGCGCCTGGGGAGCACCCCCAGCTGCAGATCAGACCCATCAGCTTGCAATTCCAATGCTGGGGAAGGCAGACCCCCATTGCCTTGGACTGTGAGGCCCAGAGGGGGTGGGGACGGAGGAAGAGGCTTCCAGTCTCTCAGCAGAGAGTGAATGGCAAGAATCCATCTTGGACTCCCACACCCACAGAAAACTCCACAGCGTGGTGAGATGGGTTGCTCTGTTGTGACGAGTGCACGGGGCACTGCCCACTATAGTGTAGAAGGTGTGACAGTCCCGCCCAGGAAGCAAAGGTAAACACAAAACTGTCAAGATGGCACAGATCATGATAGAGATCCTGGTGATGCAGCTGACCAGACAGCAAATATGTAATCTAATGGCTCAGCAGATAGGAAATCTTTCTGAGGCTCAGTTCAGAGCTTTGGTAATAAAAATGCTTACAGACCTAACAGCAGATCTTAAACAAGACAGGGAAGGAATGAAGGCTAGTCCTGCTGAAATGCACAAACACACATGCAAAACTAGTGGTGAGGGAAAGAAAACCAGGGGTCAAATCAACAAATAGGAACATAGCGAAGGAGCAAACAGTCAACCAGTGCAGAAAGAGGAAACAAAAAGTGAGGATAATGAGGAGAGGCTCAGAAACCTATGGGACAGCTATAAGGGGGCCAACATCCAAATCATAGGGATGCCAGAAAGTGAAGAAGAACTAGAAAATGAAAATTTATGTGAAAAAATAATGAAGCAGAACTTCCCTGACTTGGGGAAGGAAATAGACTTACAGATCCAGGAAGCACAGAGAGTTCCAAACAAACTGGACCCAGGGAGAACCACACCAAGACACATTATAATAAAAATGTCAAAAATTAAGGATATAGAGAGAATCTTAAAAGCAGCAAGAGAGAAGAGAATTATGTATAAAGGGGTCCCAATAAGACTATCAGCTGACTTCTCAAAAGAAACTCTGCAGGCAAGAAGGGACTGACAAGATATATTCAAAGTAATGAAAAGCAAAAACCTACAACCATGATTACTCTATCCAGGAAAGCTGTCATTCAGAATAGAAGGGCAGAGAAAGTGCTTCCAGGACAAAGTAAAACTGAAGGAGTTCATCATATCCAAACCACTGTCATATAAAATGTTAAAAAAACTTGTTTAGGAGAAAGAGGATCAAAATTATGAACATTAAAATAAAAACTGTATCACAGTAGCCAACAACAGAAGCTAGGGAACTGAAACAAAGACAACTAAGTAGGCAATGAGAGTGGGAAAGGAATTATAGGTATGGGGAACATATTGGGGGAGGTCACCAGGGAGGGGGAAGGAGGAAAGGGAGGGAGATGGTACAGGAATTAAGAAGCACAGTAGGAGGGAGTGCAGTAGACAGGAAGATGTTGAGAAGAACTGTATGCACAACCAATGAGCATGGACTAAGGGGGGGGCAATTGAAGGGAGGGGGGTCACTGGGTGGAGGGAAACAAAGGGAAAAGTAATTGGGACAACGGTAACAGCATAATCAATAAAGCATATTAAAACAAACAAAAAAAAAAAGCAAAAAAACGATGGTTGGACTTTTTCCAGACAGATCTTGGTATAGTTTGGTCTTGTGATTTTATTCATAGTGACAATCTCTGTCTTCCAATTTTTGGATTTGCCATTAATGTTTTAAGTGTTATTTATATGTAGTTGGATTAATATATACTATATTTATAGTCTTTTATTTGTTGCACTTGCTCTATTTTTAAAATATTTTCCTCTTTTTCTGCCTTAGTTGTTTTTATTGCACACTTTATATAATTTTATTTCCCTCCTTTCTTAGTATCAATTGTACTTCTTTAAAAATATTTTAGTGGTTATTGTAGAGTTCACAATATATGTTAACACCTAACTTAAGTCCAGTTTCAAATATATCTATATTTTAATTTTCAATTCCTCCCTCCTTTGCCTTTTAATATTGCTGTTATTCACTTATCTGTATGCTATAACCACCCACTCCATTGTTACTGTTATTATTTTGAGCAAATTGTTATCTATTAGATCAATTAAGAATAAGAAAAACAAAATATTTCACTCTACTTCACTTATTCCTTCTCTGATGTTCTTCCTTTGATTATACAGATCCAAGTTCCTGACCAATGTCATTTTTAATCCCTCTGAAGAGCTTCTTTTAAAAGATTTTTTGGAGGGCAGGGCTACTGGTGATAAAGTTTCATAGTTTGCATCTTTAAAAAAAGTATCCTTCACTTTTGAACGAATATTTTGCTGAGTACAGAATTCTAGGTTGGTAGGTTTTTTTCTTTCTTTCAACATTTAAACTATTTCACTTCACTCTTTCTTGCATGATTTCTGATGAGAAGTTCAATGTAATTTTTATCTTTGTTTCTCTGTAGTTAAGGTGTTCCTCCTTCACTCTGCCCTAACTTCTTTCAAGACTTCCTTTGCCTTGGTTTTCTGAAGTTTAAATATCATATGCCAAAGTATGGATTTTTTTTTTATCCTTCTTGGTATACTCTGACCTTGCTGTACTTTGGTGTCTGTCATTAATTTTGAAAAATTCGAAGTCATTCTTCTCAGATTTCTTCTGCTTCTTTCCCTCTGTCTTCTCTTACTGGCACTCCCATTACACACGTTATACCTTTTGTAATTGTCCCACAAGTTCTTGGATATTCTGTTCTGCCTTTTCTTTTTTTTTTTCCCCCTTTCTTTTTGTATTTTAGTTTGGGAAGTTTCGGTTGACATATCTTCATTCTTGCCAATTTTTTCCTCAGCTGTATGGGTCCAGTCTACTGATGAGTCCATTAAAGGCAGTCTTCATTATACTACAGCATTTTTTATTTTTAGCATTCCTTTTGATTCTGTCTTAGGATTTTTATATCTCTGTTTACATTATCTTTCTGTTTTTGCATGTTGTCTACTATTTCATTAAACACTTTAACATATTAATTATAGTTATTTTTTAATTCCCTCTCTCAGAATTTCAAAATCTATGTCATATGTGAGTCTGGTTCTGATGCTTGCTTTGTCCCTGCCAACTGTTTCTTCTTGCCTCTAGGGATGCCTTGTACTTCCTGTTGAAAGCAAGCATAATGTGTTAGGTAAGAACTGAGGCAAATAGGCCTTTAATGTGAGATTTTATGTTAATCTGCCTAGGAGTTTGGCTGTGTTTAAAATTTATTGTAGCTTAGGTGCCAGAGACTTCAGTTACTTCTAGTGACCTTGTGTTTTTCAGCTCTTTTGGTTGTAATCTGCTGTTATTCTACAGGAGCCCTGTTGAGGTGGTGGTGAGGTGTGGAGAAAGGGAAGCATTCTATAATCTTATGATTAAATCTCAGTCTTTTAGTGTGCCTGAGTCTCTGGGCTGTGACCTTCAGGAGTTATTTTTTCTTTGTCTCCTTTTTCCTTCATTTAGGTGAGACAGAAAGGCTATAGGAAGCTGGAATTGGCTAACTGCCCTTCCTCCCAAGTCAATAAAGCTCTCCTTATGGAGAATGTTCTGGCCATATATACAAATGGTTACTTTTCCCCTCACCTCTGCCTGAAACATGAGGGAGTTTCTGTTGGATCCTCACGTTGAGAATCTGCTGGGGCTCCCCAAGTATAAAGCCCATGAAATTGCACCTGCAGGAGTTTCTCACTCTCAAGCAAATCCACATTCAGCCACCAGCAATTCATCAAAATTGTTGTTTAAGTGCTCCTACCATTTTATGATGACAAGGGCTTATTCTCCTAGTAAGCTGATTAAGGATGTCATTTCTCTACATTCACCTGTCTCTCCAGATTTTAGGGTGGTGTTTTGCCCTGGGATATCAATTTTCTGATGAGTCTAAGGAAAGTCATTTATTTTCAGTTTGTTCAGCATTTTTTTAAAAGATGTATTTAATTTTAGAGAGGAGAAGGGAGGGAGAAAGAAAAGGAGAGAAACATCAACGTGCGGTTGCCTCTCACACGCCCCCAACTGCGGATCTGTCCTGCAGCCCAGGCATGTGCTCTTGAGTAGGAATTGAACCAGCGACCCTTTGGTTCTCAGGCCAGCACTCAATCCACTGAGCCACACCAGCCAGGGCTGTTCAGCTTTTATCGTATAAGGATGGATGTGATGAATTTTAAACTCTTCACATGTCATAGCTGAAACTGGGATTCCTCCTTTCTTTTACTTTTAATCTCTTTGTTTCTCTAAATATGAACTGCTTTTCTTCTTCACAGCATATGGTTTAGTTATGTTCTTTTGTATTCTGTATGACAATCTGTGCCTTTCAAGTTGTGGGCAAAAAAGGGGCCACATATTAAACCTGACACGCTCAGGGGAGGCCTCTGTGGTGATATTACAAACTCAGACGCCTAAAGTAAGCACATAGGATGGTCTGAAATGAAAACCCCATGTAGTCATGTCCTAGGCTGGTATTTTCCTTGACAAAAGTCAATCTTTACTTTAACTGAGGCTGTCCATTGTTTGTATTTGTGTGTATGTGCTTTTTGTTTGTTTTGTTCTTGTTTTTGTTTTTTAATTCACGATAACATACCTTTGGAATGTCAAAAGTAATCCCCTTTCTCCAGACACTTCAGGGGACAATCTCGCACCAGAACATGAGACCACCTAACCCCTCATTGTTGTCTTTTTTCCTGTGTACCATCTCTATGTGCTGTAAGTGTGAATTGTTAACTGTCCTATACCCACCAATGTAAAAGAAGTATGTGTGTGTCTATCCATTTTACTTTTTATCCAATCTCAGAGATTTCCCCGCTTTTCTTTCTCCCACCTCCCTAATTTATCACTAATGAATTTCATGCAACCCCCTTACATCTTCCCCTTTGATTCTGAGCAATAAAATAAGTGGTAAAACTTCCATTTTCCTGAGCATTTTAAAACATTTGGGGAGATTTTGCTTTCTGGCAATTGTCCTCGGTTTGGCTCAAATAAACATAAAAATTATCTACAGGTTTGGACATTTCTTACACCAACAAGGTAGAATGTATAGTTGAAATTCTGCACCCAATTCTGATGTGTGGAATTTTTACCCACATCATCAAGCAATTCTCCAACACCAGCTGGATGTCCTATAGTCCAACTCAATCTTGAAAATATACCCAGAGATAGCATCAGATTGCACAGGTTAAGTGCTCCAGCCACAAGACTGCCCTCACTTCAGATGCCAATCACAAGTCTAGGTTGTCACCTGGGCTTCTGGCTGACTGGCTGTAAATCAGAAGTTACCACAACCCCATCCTAAGTTTCAAGTAATTTACTAGAACAGCTCATAGAACTCAGGAAACAAGTTTACTCACTACATGACCAGTTTATTCCAAAGAATGTTAAAGGATACAAATCAACAGATACATAGGGTGAGGTCTAGAACAAAGAAACTTCTGTCCTTGTGGAGGGTGGACACTGGTATGGTTGCATGTGGAAGTATTCTTATTCTCCAGCCTGGAAGTTCGATGTGTGGGATTTTCCCCTTCCTTTTGATTTGGTTTTGGTTTTGGTTTTTTGTTTGTGTTTTTCATTTGTTTGTTTTATTTTGTTTTGAGGCTTCATCACACAGGCATGATTGATTAACTCATTGGCCATTTATGATTAATTCAATCTGCAGCCCCCACCTGCATCCCTGGAAATGGGGGGGAGGTGGCACTGAAAGTTTTAAACTCCTAATTTCCATTGGTTCCCCCGGCCACCAGCTTCTGAAATTCCCCTCGTTTACATAAACCCATCTATAAGGGGTCTGTTATGAATAATCAGACACCCGTTTCACAGTTGTGGCTCTAAAGCAATTTCAGGAACTGAGGACAAGAGACCAAATATTATAGCAAAAGATACTCCCATTGCTTTGATCACTTGGAATATTCCAAGGGTTTTGCAAACTCTGAGTCAGGAACCCTGGACAAAGGCCAAATAAAAATTTATTATAAATCGCAATATCAGGGTAGTCTGTTTATATTTAGTGTAGTTATTGATATGGTTGGATTTACATCTGCTATTTTGCTATGTGTTTCCTATTTTCCTCTCTTTTAATTCCTCTCCTCCCTTACTTCCTTGTGTTAAATAAATATTTTTAATGTATCATTTTAATTTCTCTGTTGAGTTTTTTGTTATATTTTAGTTGCTTTCTTAGGGGTTGCTCGAGGTATTACAATATGCATCTCAACTTACCACAATTTAATTCAGAGTTAATTCTAGAAATTTGGTTCCAATATATCTTCTTTTCCTCTCCCCTTCTTTGTTCTATTATTATCATAACCATTTCTACATATGTTATATACTCAACAATACAGTGTTATAATTGTTGCTTTATATAACTATGTCTTTTAATGAAGTTAGGAAAAAAAACGAGAAAATATATTTATATATTCCCTTATATTTACCCACAAATTTACCATTTCTGGAACTCTTCATTCTTACTGTGGATTTGAGTATCATCTGACGTCACTTTCCTTTCAGCCTAAAAGACTTCCTTTAGTATTTCTTATAAGGTGTGACTGCTAGTGAAATACTGTCTTGATCTTTGATTATCTCAATATATCTTTACTTTGCCTTCATTTGTGAAAGGTAGTTTTTCTGTATATAAAATTCTTGATTGACAGATATTTTTCCATACTTTGACTATGTCATTGCACTGCCTTGTAGCCTCCATTTCTTCAGAATTGATTCATTTGTGTAATTTTCATATTTTTAAAATTTGTTAAATTATTGTTGTCATACTTCTTTTAAACTTTTGAACAGTTATTTTTAGTTCCTTAAACATATTTCTAATGACTACTTCCAAGACTTAGCATTATAAACCCAACATTTTAGAGACACACAGAGATCGTTTCTATTGACCAATTATTTTTTCTGAATGTAGTCATACTATCTTGTTGCTTTCCCTGTTTTGTAATTTATTTTTTGGAAACTGGATATTTTACATAGTGCATTTTAACAACTATGTATTCTAATTCCCTGGTGCTATTATTGTTTTGTGTGTTTGTTTAATAATTTTCCTAGACTAAACCCATAATGCCTACCTCCTCTGAAATGTGCATCCACAAAATGTCTCTGTTGTTTTTCTTACCTTTTGTTCTTAAGTCTAGCTTTCTATAGTCACCCGTGTGTCTTCCTAGATTAGTGTTCAGCTGAAGATTGACCAGAGGTTGTGTTCAAATACCTTGAGACAATAAGGCCTCCACTCTCTGCTGATCTATGAGTGAGACAGGAAGCACATTCAAGTGGGAAGATTTTATTTTTACACCTACCCAGGCTTCTAAATTCCAATGAGCCCTCACATCTCTCTGTATGCATAGGTAGGCTCCACTGCCCGGTGATGTGTGGGTGGCTTGGGCTGCTCCTGTCTCTGTAGCACATGCACACAACCTAGTTCAACCCATGAAATATGAGAATGTATCCATCTTCCCATGTCGCTTCACCTCCTTCAATTCCCAGTTAAATTCCCAGGTATTCCCCAGTCTGCTGTTTGCTCTGCAATTTCAAGCTAGCAGAGCTGCTGGCCCACTCTGTCCACTTGCTTCTGAGATCACCATTTAAACTGATGCTGCTCCAAATTAAGTCAGACCACTCTTCCAGTGACCAAAAGTTGCTGGTTTTTACAAACTTCCCTGATGAACTAGAAAACAAGAGAGTGCATGGGATGAGGACAGCTCCAGGCAAGAACACCACAAGTTGGTGCCAACCTTATTCAAAATGGAGTAGCTTTCATAAACAAACACTTTTCAGTATGTTGCATGTCTCCAGTCAATTTCTAGAGTGTTTAAATGGTTGTTTTTGATGGTTTTGACCAAGCATTATAGTTGTTTTTTGGGAAAAAAAAGGGGGGGTTATCAACCTCTTAAAATGCTCATGCTGGGAATTACTCTGTGAGCATCAGGTTTTCATAGCATCCTTCTCAAGTTTGCGGGGTGATATGCAAGGAGGAAAAGAGCTCTGGGGAAAACTTTCTAGTCTGGATTCTGCTTCTGACTAGCTCTTGCTCTTTGCAGTTCCCTTAGTGGAAAGGCAATGGGGGTTAGACAGTGTGATTTCCAAAGCTCCTTCCAACTTGAAAATGCTAAGTTTCTAATAGAATTCAAAACTCAGCTAATAAATTAACACAGTGGACCTAAAAAGATGAATTGATTTTATCCTTTCCATAATCTTGATGTCATTTTACATAAAATTTTGTCTTCAAGGGAGGTTACATGTGTGTGTCCACCTAAAATGAGGCAATAGTTCTTTGACTCCAGTAGAAAAGAAAGGTCTTCTCTCTCCTCTTCTCCCCTCCCATCCCCTCCTCTCCCCTCTCCTCCCCACCTCTTCTCTTCTCTCTTCTCCTTTTCCTCCCCTCCCTGCCTCTCTCCCTCTTCCCCATCCTAACATTGTGGGCCCTGACTTAATACCAGGCACTATACAAAGTAGTTTTTTTATTTGTTTGTTGTTGTTGTTGTTTTACCTGAATGATCTCATTTACTTCTCAAACACCCTCACCAGGTAGGTCCTGTCCTTAACTACAGTTTACAGATAAGTGTGGGGAGGGAGAAAGAGTCCCCTTTTCCTCCTCTGGTTCTTCTGGCTAGACAACTATTCAAATCAATAAGAAACAGATTGACAAGAGAAACTCAAATTTAATTTTGTGTGCACAGGAACCTCACATATATGAAAAAGCCAGTGACCTCGCATACATGAGAGGTTCCAAGACAGAAAGGAAAAGTGTGATATATATGCTATTCTTAGCTAGGCATGAGGTTAGGCACCTTGGGGCTTCAGAAGGTCATTGCAGGGAGAACATATGTTCAGTAATTAACAGTTTGCCCTGCCCTATAGATAGGTCAAAAAAGGCTAGCTCTGATAATCTCTTATTACGGGCAAGGCCCATAGTTCAAATTTTTCTAAATGGTTAAGAAGTTTTTCTTGAGCCTACAAGGTCTCAGGTGCTTTTAGCTCAAAATAATCTGCATATCTTGGGGTGAGTGAACCCCTATGTAAAAAAACCAAAGATCAGAAAAACTTCCTCGTTTGCTCAAAACTAAATAGCTGGTCTCTACCTCTCAATTCCTTTCCATTCCACAACACATGCTCCACAAATTAACTGGATATAAGGCAGCATGTGAGAAGTGGTTCTAGGAGAAGCAGTTGGGAGTGATGTCTTCCTGCTGTAGGCAGTGTTAGAGCCAGGTCTTGCCCTAGACTTTGGGTAGAGATGGCAGGGGAAGCCCTTCAGGCAACAAGACATTGTTGCTAGAAAGAAAACGTGGAGCTCCTTATGGCCTATTTGTGCGTGAGCAGTGAGGCAAACTTGGGGGTGGTTTTGGAGGCCAGCCTAAAGATTTTGGCTTTTATTCAGAAAACACAGACAGAGTGTTCATGTCAGGTCTTCCTGTGCAGGGAAGAGACGTTCTAGAGCAGTGCTTTACATGCATCATATCTGGCAGTTATGTGGAGGGTGCACTGATGGGAACAGAGACTATGAATAGAAGGTCAAGGTAGTAGTCCTGAGAGTGGTGGTGAAGCCTGAGCTAAGGTGATGAATTAGGAAAGGAGATGGTGGGAGGCAAGAGGCATTACAGAGGAAGTCCCAGACTTCGGAGGATTTACAGCTTCTTGAATCAGTAGTGAAGTTCTGCTATAATTTTGATATTTTTCTTTATTAGCTATTTTATAGCCTCTGGATTTTTATCCTAAAGATAATGTTATGCAGCTCTGCTTTGATTGTCTTTGTTTTCTAATTGGTAAAGAGATGGCTGTATATTTTTTAAATAGCTCACTTAACTTTTACCTTCTCAAATTCCAAATTGTCAACTAGTATAATTTTTGATGTCTAAATCTATTATTAGTTGAGTGCAAACATGGGCTTAGAAAACCGAAAAGATTTTTCCATTACCAAAACAGAGCAACTTTCAGAAATGGTGATGTTTCTTGACAAACTTTTGATGGTAGAAGAATAAGAAAATATGGAGTCAGACTTCCGGCCAAGACGGAGGCCTAGATAGGCACACTGAATCTCCCTCCACAACTAAGAAGGAATACAGCTACCCCAAAACTAGAGACAACAAGAAGTTCCAGAAAATCGAGTTGTAGGGAAGTCCAACAAACAAAGATATAAAGAAGAAATACTCATCCAGACAGGTAGGAGGGGTGGAGCCAGGGTGGAGAGGACACAGTGTGGTGGCAGCAGCAGTGGCGGCAGGAGATAGGCTGGTGGAAAACACAGTCACACGTTTTAAAAAGTTGGGAGGGACACCTGGGGAGTGCTTCCAGCACCAGACCAGACTGCACAGCTCACAGACCCAGCACCAGGGAAAATAAAGCCTCATTGCTTCTGACTGTGCAAACCAGTGGCAGTTGGGGCAGAGGAAGAAACTGCCGGTCTCTCAGCAGAGTCTGCTTGTTGTAAAGGCCCCCATGGTCCTAGAATGTCCACAGACCCAACCACTCTGGGAACAATGGCCAGGGCAGCAGCTAGAGAGGCACCAGTCCCATATGGAAGTGGGAGAAGTGCCTGGAAAAGGGGCAAGTGCTGAGCAAATGGCATTGTTCCCTCTCAGACCCCTTCCCCACATACAGTACCATAACATGGTAAAACGTGTCACCCGCCTGTACTAATGAATACCTAAGGCTCCACCCCTCACAATGTAACAGTTGCAACAGCTCTACCTAAGACAGAGAGGCAAACAAACACAGGAGCCTGTCAAGATGAGGAGACTGAGAAGTATGGCTGAAAAGAGGGAACAACAGATCAAGGTCCCAGTGGGAGAACTAAGCGACGAGGAGATAGCCAACCTAACAGATGAGGAGATAGCCAACCTTACAGATGTAGAGTTCAAAACACTGGTGATAAAGATGCTCACAGACTTGACATATATGCTTAAGTATGACAAATGCATAAGAGAAGAAGTGAAGGCTATGCTAAAATGAAATGAAGGAAAATCTACACAAAACCAATGATGAAGAGAAGTAAACCAGTGTTCAATCAATGATTTGGAACATAAGGAAGAAAAAGAAAGTCAACCAGTACAGAATGAGGAAACAAGAGGAGAGGCTTAGGAACCTCTGGGACAACTTTAAAAATACTAACATCCAAATCATAGGGGTGCTAGAAGGAGAAGAGGAAGAGCAAGAAATTGAAAGTGAAAAAATAATGAAGAAAAACTTCCCAAATTTGGTGAAGGAAATAGACATATGAGTCCAGGAAGCAGAGAGAGTCCCAAACAAGCTAGACTCAAGGAGGACCACACCAAACACATCATAATTAAAATACCAAAGGTTCAAGACAAAGAGAGAATTTTAAAAGCAGCAAGAGAAAAGCAGAGAGTTACTTACAAATGGGTCCCTATAAGACTATTAGCTGATTTCTCAAAAGAAACTTGTAGAAAAAAAGGGAATGACAAGAAGTATTCAATATAATGAAAATCAAGGACCTACAGCCAAGATTACTCCATCCAGCAAAGCTATCATTTGGAATGGAAGGTCAAAGAAAGTACTTCCCAGACAAGGTAAAATTGAAGGAGTTCATCATCACCAAGGCATTATTATATGAAATATCAAAGGGACATAAGAAAAAAAAGGTGAAAACTATGAACATTAAAATGACAACAAACTCAAAACTATCAACAGCTGAATCTTAAAAAATAAAATCAAAATCCAACTAAGCAAATGAGAATAGGAGCAGAATCATAGGTATGGGGATCATTTGGAGGGTTATCAGCTGGGAGGGGGAAGGGGGAGAAATGGGGAAATGGTGCAGGGATTAAGAAGCATAATTGGTTGGTACAAAATATACATGGGCAGTTAAGAATAATATAGTAAATGGTGAAGCAAAGAACTTATATGCACAACCCATGAACACGAACTAAGGGAGATGGAATTGCTGGAGGGAAAGTGGGTACTGGGCAGAGCAAAGGGGGAAAAAAAATAGGACTACTGTAACAACATAATTAATAACATACACTGAAAAAAAAAAAAAAGAAAATATGGAGTCATCCCATAATGTGACAGGCAGCAGCTTCCCTTTGTTACCACTCTCGGGAGCTATTTGGGTCCCTCAAACTCTAGGCCTGAACACCTTCTTTGGCTTATAGCACCCTCTGGTTTTCTTTCCTGTATTTTCTGGTTTTTTATTTATTACTTTGATAGCCAGGATATTGTGGATGGGTCTTGTGTATATGATTATTTTTCTTTCAAACATTCTATTAATAGGAAAATAGTGGATACAAATGTTAGTTTTATCATTCCCAGAGAAGCTTACTTTATCTCTATTTTCCTGCACTTTCTGGACAACATATACTCCTTGTAGTGTCTTCAAATTTTTTTTTTCTTTTAGCAGAAGTTATGATATAGCTTCTACTGTCCTCTAGGAGACATCCTTGATTATGTGATGCCTTTCCTTTCTCTGCCCTGTAAAGATAGGATTAAAAAAAAAAAAAAATATCCCTTACAATGTGGCATCTGGTAGTTGGTCCCTCAGAGGTCACCTGTAAGGAGGTGGGGATGGAATGAAATCCTGAATTCAAGGCCAAGAGTAGTCACATCACTATACCTATCACTCTGGACCATAGTCACCTCATGTGTAATACACGGCTCTATGACTTTCAGTCTCTTCCAGTTCCATAACTCTATGATTCGATCTGAAGGGCGAAGTCCATTGTTGCTGCTGGAGTGACAGTAGGTCATTGCTCTACCTTGTCCTGCCTCCAAAGGACTCCAGGCTTGTGTATCCCATAGAAGTTGTTCATGGCTTTCATAAATATCCTCAAGGAGTCCTTATTTCTCCTACATTCCAGCCTTATTCTTTAATAACAGCTATGAGCTTATAATTGGCCCCTGTGATCTCATTTAAAAAATGCCTCCTTCCCACACAAGCCCAACACATTCAAGGAGGAGAAAGACAACAGGTGTGGCTACAGGGCAGTCTCCCTCCAGAGCAGAGCGGCCAGCCCCTTAGCCCTGGGCAGCTGTTTGATTTGGCCTTTGCTGGTGAGGCTCTGGGAGGTGGGGCAGATGCTGCCAGCTGGATGAAGGCTGGGAGAGTCAATATTGAAAGGCCTGTTTGTTTTTTTGGCCTCCACCTGTTGGAAACTCTGTAATCAGAGCCACTCATGAAAAGGAAAGAAGGGACAGCAGAGGAATTCCTGTACTGGAACAGCAAATGTTTTTACTGTCCCCCTGGGGGAATCACATAAGAGAAACTGGCCTTCAGTTACAGTGGAGAGCAGCATGTGAGCAAGAAAACACAGTCAGAAATGTCAGGAGGAAGGGTGTCACCAAGTGTAAAGGTGACTCAGGAAGCATACCTCCTGCAAGGGCTCCTGCACTCTCCAAGCCCACTTGCTACTCTCCCTTATTGGGTGGCCCCACATCACCCACCTCAGAGGAAAGGCAGCAACTCCACAGCACAAGTGTCTAAATGCCACCCCCCTCCCCATTGGTCTACTCAGACACTCTAGCTATTACCTATTTTCTTGTGTCATAGAGAAAACAGGGCCCATAATCTAGGGACTCAACCCACTTTCCTCCCATGCCTCGCTCTTCATGCTCACCCACCTTTATCTTCCCCCTCCTGTTTTGGGGTCCGAACCTGCAACCCAGCCATGTGCCCTGACCATACATAGGGAATTGAACCGGCAACCTTTTGTTTTGTGGAATGATGCCCAACCTACTGAGCCACTCTGGTCAGAGCACTCTTGCTTCTTCTTGAACTACGGCCTTTGACCCTCCTCACTCCCATCCCTCTCTCTCCATCATATTCTTGACCTCAATATACAAACATTTTCAAGGCTCCTCTGTGCTTCTCTTCTTCCTTTAGCTCCCACACTACCTCCTTCCCTCCCCAACCAATCTTCCTGAGAGTGGTCCATCCTTCTCCTTCATTCCCTCACTTCCCATTCACTCCCAAAGCATTGTGCTGAGACTTCTGGCATTATTCCCGAACAAAAAATGAAAACAAAATGAAACACAACAAAATCCCCTCTTCTGGGCCAGTGAACTTCAAATTGCTTATTCCAGGTGTCATCATAGGCATTTATTCTTCATACTCAACTACGATGAATTAGATGCCTATTACATGTCAGGCATGTAGGTCAGGAGAATTCAAAACTATCCCCAATAAAACCCAAGTGTCCTTTGGATGAAGAGTCCATTAGGTTTTATCTGCCATCTGCTTTTCAGTGTAGGTGACTTTATTTACTCTATTTCTGATGTCGGCTGGGTCTGGGAAGGCAGAGAGAATGAAAGGCCAGTGGGAGTCTGGGTGAAAGGTGAGGTGTGGGTGGAGAACATGAGGAAGGCTTAGGCTCCAACGACACACATTTCCTGGTATTGCCAAGACACAGCAGTGGCCTGCCAGGTCTTGGGGCTGGCAGCAGCTATTTGAGACTTAAGCCTTGGTGCCTAACCAAGGCCACTGTCCCAGCACAGAGCACTGTGGCAAGCAGCTGGTAACAGGGTAGGCTAATGTATCTGGGGAAGCTGGCCCGAGTGAGCTGAATACTGGCCGTGTTCCTGCCCTGTACTCCACAGCTACCCTGCCTCTGTCACGGCAACGTCAATTCCCTGGCTGACTCCCTAGAAATCTGATAGCTCCGGGGAAGACCTAGGTCCAGAACCAGCTGCACAACTTGCAGGGTCTAGTGCACAATAAAAAAGGCTTGGTCCCTTGTTCAAAAATTATTAGCAAAGAACTTATATGCATGACCCACAGACATGAACTAAGGGGGGGGTGGGATTGCTGGAGGGAAGGGGGGTACTGGACAGAGGGGAGCAAAGGGGAAAAAATTGGGATTACCATAACAACATAATCAATAAAATATACTTAAAAAAATATTAGGAATTTCAAGGCGGTGACCACAGGGCATTAAATCAAACATGAGGCTCTTCTAGTGTTCAATTCCATGTGTCAGTGCCCAGGAAGCTGGCCCTGTCTAGCTTTTTATTCATCACCTTGTGGTTACTCAATAAATACTCTTTTAATGAATGAGTTTGGGTTTCTCCTGCAACTCTGGATTAGGAGTCATGGGGTCCTGAGGAAAGGGGAATTGGAGACCCTTATCCTTCCTGAGCTTCAGGCTGCCTACCTAGGGTGGGGCCATCCGTGAGTGCCTGCCCTGCCTCACTTTCCTGTATCTGTACATGAGAAGAATCACCTTTGCCTGCCTCTTCTTCTCTGCTCTGGGCAGAGAGTGAGAGAGGCACAGCTGAGCTTTCAACTTTTACATGCAGTGACTGTGATTCTGAAGGAAGTCACAAGGTATGACAAAAATGTCAACACAAAACCCAAAATATATGGTTAGTGTTTGTAGCATGAAATGTCTAGGTATTCTGAGATAGCCTAAAGCAGTGATTTTCAACTTCTATGCCACAAGAATTTTTAAAATATCCAATACCTGACTATTTAGTCAGGGACACTGACCTCCCTTCTCTTAGACTGTCAGATAAAAAAAAAAAAAAAAAAAGACAACAGCTACCAATAATAGCCATCTAGTGTTAATGAAATCAAAATTATACCTACTTTTTGGTCAGATTGGCAAAAAAAAATTGGGGGGGGGGGCGGCGCCACAGAATTTTAGTAATTAGTTTATGTGTGCCATAACACAAAAACGGTTGAAAATTGCTGGCCTAAAGGACAGCTGCTTTGCCGCCCTATGAAATAGGTGTAATTAGAGCTGGAGGTGTGTGGAGTGGTATTGTCTCCTAATGGGATTTGACAGGAAGCAGAATGGGATCAGAGATAAAGTGCAGGGAGTTCGGTGAGGAAACCAGGCCCTAGCAGCAGTCATGCCTTAGATGAGTCTCAGCCTTTCCAACCTTCTTCATCTCACCTATGAAAAATACAACTAATAGTAGCAAAAATATAAAAAACAGCAAACACATTGACATTTTTATGTACCAGCTACTGTTCTAAACCCTCTAGAGATACGCGCTGACTTAGATCCTTAGAGTAAACCTGTGATGTAGGGAATGTTACTATCCACATTTTACTTATAAAGAAAAGTTCAGTTACTTGCCAGGGTCATGGATGACAGCTTGGAGCACCCTCCAAGTGAGTACTTAACCATAAATATCATAATCCTTTATGGGACTGTGAGGGATAAACTAGTGCCAACATGTGGAGTTGCTTTAGAAGAGAAAGACAATCTAAACCTGCAAGATAACAGTATTAATAATATTTAACAATAGTAACAATGGTAGATACCTCTGATGCCACTTGAGCTCTCCAGCCTCGGTTTTTCCCTCTATAAAATGAAAGTGGGTAGGTTTTGCATCAGATAATCTCTAAGATCTTTTCCATGTCTCAGCTTCTGATAGGAAAGATGCTCCTTTCTCACACAGGGCTGAGACAAGGACAAGCCATCCAGTGCAGCCTGTTTTGTTATCTAGAAGGCCGGTCCTCAAACTTGTGTGCTTGAGCAATAACAAGACAACCCACCCTGACCTTGGGGCCGACACAAGCAAACATACCCCGGAACAGGAACAGAAAAGACCAATACATAGGGCTGGGGCACTGGAAGGAAGGCTGGGGAGGTGGCCCAACAGCCGCCTAAGTCCGGTGGGAGGGGGCGGTCTGGTGTGGCCCTTCTCCTGGGGCAGGTGGGGCTGAGGGAGGTTGTGGACTGGTAGCTAGTTGGGCTTCAAGGAGAGGAAAGAACACCACATAGATTTATGTCATCCACTTAAGGTGTTTGTTTCTGTTCCTCCAGGAATAGAGCTTAGTGTGGAGGGATGAGGAGAGGAAAAGGGAGAGGAAGGGGGCCTAATATGCTATACACCGGCATAAGAATGATGGGCTTTTCTACTGGGGCCAAGGTCTGGGGAAGGATTCACAGGGAAGGGGACATGTCAGTGGGGCCTGGATGTGTGAGTAGTATTTTAACAGGCAGAGAAGAAGAGGAAGGGCATTGTAGGCAAAGCAAGAACTCTCAGCAGCCAGTATTTGGCAGCAGCCTGTGTTCCTAGAGCAGGGGTGCTTGTGTGTTTGGGGGACTGGAGTGAGTCTGGAAAGTTAGCTTGTTGCCAGAGAGTGAGCATGAAGGGCCTTGTTTTGCAGGCTGAGGGTTACCCTTCAGCCTGCCTGCCTTGGAAGGCCTTTGAAGATTTATTGAAAACTTTATTAAACATATGTATTGGATGTTTTTTATTATACAAGCATTCATGCCAACAGAGGAATATACAGAAGAGACAGAAAAGTGTGAGAAGGGCAAAATCCCCAGAGTTCACAGCTGGAGTGGACCTGGATGTTGCAGGTTCTGGGATGTATACTCATACCTCTCCCCCGTGGGCCCTCAAGGTTCCAGACTGATTCCCCTCCATAAAGTAATGCTGCGCTCTGCAACCTCTTAACATTCTGGAAGCAGGGCAAGGGGCCTAGGGGACTCAGGAACATTGGGGCCCAGGCAGCCTCACCAGTTTGGTAGGCTAAGTCAGCCTCAGCTCCGCCCTCACCGCCCAGGCTCCCTGGCCATCTGAGGTCTCCTCCCCGGGGCCCAGACCCCACTGCGCGGCGGGTGCAGATTCCGGAGGGCGCCCAGGGGGTGGTGGCTGACAGGGCGGGCTCCTGGGCGCCGCCTCCACTTCTGCGCCGCAGGGGGCTAGTCCAGCCCACGCTGTTCCGGGCGGAGAGATCAAGCGGAGCAGCCCGCGGGCCAGGCGGCTACCTGACTGACAGCTGTGAGCCAGGCGGTGGCTTTGGCACGTGGAAGGCAAGGCGGCGACTCCTTAGGTATGGTGGAGGACGGTCACAGGGTGGGCGTCTTCCCAGCTCCCTCTGCCCGGTGCAGCGCAGCCTGGGGAGAATGGCGCTTCCTGCCTGCTTCACCAGCGGCGGTAGCCAAGTGAGCACATGGGGTTCCTGAGAGGGCCGGCTGGAGAGTGTGCGCTCCGGAGCGGAGCAGCTGGGGACCGACTCTTGTCCCCAGGCCGGGCCTGGCCCTTGCTCCCTCCCCTTAGGTAATCCTGTCACTCAGAACCCTGAGGGGTCCTGGAGGAGGGCCAAGATCAGGAAGGGACCTTAGGGATCCTTTGACCAATCCGGCCTCTTCATTTTACAGAGTGCAGTGACTGGCCCAGAGTCACAGGTCTAGAAACCAGAACTCCTCACTTGCAGGTCGGTGGGCTAGGAGCTTTTGCCAAGTGGGTTGGGACAGCAGTGCGGCTGTTGCCACCTGTAGAGACAAAGAACTGGGAGAGACAAAGTCAGAAAGTCAGAGACAGAGAGAGAGCCTCCCAGAGCAAAGGAAGAAGGTCAGGAAATGGGCTGCTGCCTGCTTGCACTTCCTCCCTGGCCCCACTGGTGCTGTGGTCTGGTGCATGACTCAGCCGGCCTCGCTGACTGCAACCCAGGTGTGTGCGTGTGTGTGTGCGCGCACACATGGGGATGCGGTGAATCTACGTGAGCGTACAGGAGAGCCCTCTAAAGCTGTATATCTGTCCACCTACAATGAACTTGTTGGGAACCTACCCAGTGTTTGGCCTTGAAGAGGATACCAGGAATCCCCAATGCATTAGCTTTGTGTTAATCTATGGGTGCAAGTCCCCAGGGGGGCAACAGAGTTCGATAGGAAGAACCTGACTCATGAAGTGGTGAGTTCTGTGTCTCTGAAAGAAGCCTCCCTTCTGACTAATAGACAGTCTTATCAAGCATATGAGCACAGGGATATGAAATAGGACAGCTTACTCCTTATAGAATCAGAATTTTAGTATGAGTGGCTGGGGTTCATGTCCTTTTTAGGTAAAATCACTATGCATGGCCTCTGGGCAGTGTTTGCCTGTAAGAGCTACTCTCTGCATAGTTTTGAACGATACCTGGGAGGCTTCACAGATGACCCGCGGTCCTGGCACCTCACAGTATTCTACCGTAAGAATGATGAATGGCATGAGTCTAGGGGACTTTGGAGGAAGGACATCACTTCTGGAAGGAGTTATCAGGTGGCATTCTGGAGGTGGCACTTAGGCTGTGCCTTGAGGAGGAAGCTGAGTCTGGACATTTCTGGGGGAGGGATGCTTGAGCAGAGTCATGGAGGTGGGATGTGTCTAGGGATAGGGGGAATGTAGTGGAGATGTGGTGAGGAATGCTGGCTTGGGTCAGACAGTTATAATTTGGGGAACTGTGGCAATGAATGGTGGAAGACCTGGAGCATTAGGCTAGGGAACTTGAACTCTATTATTAGGCCTGGGGGTATTTTGATGGGAAGGAGGATGGTGTTATTGGGGCTGGGTTCACAAGAACTTGGCATTTAGAGCAATATTTGGGATGCACTAACAGTGAAGAAAGCTGTGAAGGAAGAACCTGGGAAGAAGACTGCAGTGACCATGTTCCACTGAATAGGACTGTTGGGAATGAAGAGGAAGGGACATGACCAGAGATGTTGCTAAAAGGGATGTGTGTCAGGGGAAGAAATGGGCCAGGACCCATGGTAGGACATTTATCACACATCTCATTTAAACTTCTCAACAACCTTATGAGAAGATTATTACTTCTACAAATTTTGTAGAGGAGGAGGCTGAGAGTCAGAGGTTAAGCGACTTGTCCAAGGTCACACAGCAAATAAGTGGGGAGCCAGGGATTTGAACTCAGAGACAGATGGAATAGCTCCAGTCTGGTAACTGAATAAATGTCAACAGTCAGAGCAGAGACCATGATGATGGAGATTTGGGTTCCGGTGTTGGGCAGGGAACCCTAGGAGTCGGGTCAGTTTGGTAGGTGATTGGAGATGTGGGAGCCTGTGGTGGCATCATGCACGGGGACAGGGGCTGCAGTGGCCATTGGTTCTGCATTCCCTGCCTTGAGCTTCCTTGTTATGAATTAGCTGAGTGTGTTCTTCAAGCCTGAAGGCAGCTGGGATGCTGGAAGGCAGCTGGGAGAAGTGCTGAGGGAGGTTGGTGGGGGATGCCCTGGGATCTGGCAAGTTAGTCACTGAATTCACATCACTCCCTTGCTTTTCTCCCACCTGGAACAGTTCTGTATTCCATTTCAGTGCACAGGGGTTTGTTGGGCTTGAGTTAGTTCAGGTTATCATATTGTCCCAGGTTTGGTTCCCTCCTATGTTTGACCTTTAAAAAGGGCTAGACAGGCCCTAATGATGTGGCTGCAGACTATTGCAGAATCCCACAAGGGCATTTTCAAGAGCCTAAGAACAGGGCCAGGGATCTTACAATTTCATAGCATCTGGTGATCTAGGGCCAAGTGTGCCCTATTTTATAGATAAGGACACTGGGGCTTCAGAAAACCATGGTCTTTCACCAGTGGTTAGTGAGTGGCAGAGAGAAGACCAGACCCTTGGGCTGCTGACTCTGAGAGTTTGCTCTCACCACTGCCACATGGGGAGGCAGCTGCTTGGAGAACAGCCCCCAGCCTCTCCCATAAAATAGCCCTTGGGGCAGTTTTCACAGATAGGTTCCAGCATTCAATGAACCACTTCAAGCTCTTACTCTCTTTTGTTCCCTCTTAAACAACACAAACTCATGCACATACCCAAAATGCCACATTATTTCTACTCATCTGTCTAGTGGCCAGGTAATTTCTTTGACATCTCAAATCAATTTCTTTCTCTGAGAGAACTTTGGTAAGGCATAGTTTAGGTAGAGCCTTAAAGTGTCCCACCCAGGTGTGTGGGGTCTGTACACAGAAGCTGCCCTATGTGCACTCCAGGCCCCTGAGTGCACTGACAGGGAAGACCCAGAGAGGGAGGATGGCCATGGGAGAAGAGGAAGGACAGGGAGAGACAAAGTGAGGAGAAAAAGGAAAAAAGCTAAAACTGAGTTTATGGCACAGACACCTCAATGGCATGGGCAGAACTGTCCTGGGGACACATGCTTTGAGAACCTTGCTCCCTCATACTCAGAGAGGCCACATGAAGCAGGGAGATAGCCAGGTGGACAGAAAACACAACAAGAGCCAGTCAGCCTTAGAATTAATTGTGCAACCCGCTCACTTTTGAGAGTGAAAGGGAGAGTATTAATAATGATGCTGGGACAGCAGCCAACAGCCAGGATGTCCTGGGCACACTGGTCACTCTTGGGACAACCAGTAGCTCATGTACATCAAGTGCCAGACATGTGTTTGCTTGTTTAAGCCTCACCACAACCCAGCTGAGTAGGCACTGCTACCACCCCCATTTCATAGAAAAGTTAATAGAGGAACAGAGAGGCAGATATCATGCCCATTAGTCATCTGGCCAGTAAATAAAAGCAGCAGGATTTGAACCCAAGCCATTTGGCTGTGCCAGAACCCATGCCTCCAGCATCACACTGTGCGGGCCTTCCACTTAATTGCCCTCTTCTAGGACTCAGCAGTGACTTTTTGGGTCTTTGTTTTGCATTGGAAGCTGCTCTCAATGGCCAATTTAGCATGACTTCTTCTGCATCAAAAATGAGTTTGTGGTTGAGGCTAAGGTGCTGCCCCTTGTTCAAAGCAGCCTTGGCCTCAGGTCTGATTCATTCTTGCCAGGCACCCACTCTACCCTTTCAGATTCAGTCACTGAGGATGTGTGGACTGGGTTGAACCTAGGAAGACCCTCTTGAAGGCAGGCCATTGTTGGGAGTGGGTTCCTGAAGGTCCTCGTCTGCCTGGGGTGACCCCAGGGATCACTGTCTGATGGACAAACTTTCATGCAGGGTCTCTCCTAGCTTGAGGAATATAGAATTTTGTTTTGGGACAGATTGATTTTTCTGGAGACAGTGCATTTCCTTCATCATTTTGTTTTGGCTCCCAGCCCTGGCTTGCTCTGAATGTCAGCAGGGTTCCTTCTTTCCTGGCCTGCTTGTTGACACATCCGGGATGGGCTGGCCAAGGGAGGCATGTACAGGGGCAGAGCCTGACCCTGGGTGATGCTCCAGGCCTTTCTAGGAGATGCAGGGAGGTCGGAGCAGATGGGCTTCGCACGTGGTTCAGAGTCCAAGGGCCTCTGTTCCCACTGGCCTGTGCTGAAGACCCCTCATTCACATAATAGAGGTGCCCTGCTCAGGGCTGGAAAAAATGTGCATCTGGGCCCGAGGACTTGTGGGAGGGAGAGAGCTGTGCCTTATGCAAGAGAGTGCTGGCAGTGGGGCTGGATGGGCTCAGGTCCCAGCCCTCGGCTCTTAGCACCCCACTGGGTCTGTGCAGTTTGGTGCCCTGCCTGGCTTAGGGCAAATGTGAGAAAGGTGAGACTTAGCACACATGCTGTGGGTGTGCCAAGACCTGATGGGACCAGCTCTGGGACAGGCCTAGGTTACATTTGCGTTTCTGGCCAGGCAGCTTCCTTAACTCCCCTTTAACCTCACAGTAGCACGGGGGAGGTAGGAAGATTGCTACAATGGCTCAATTACCAGTGCAGACAGGAGGAGTGTCTCTTGTTCTCTGGGAAATTGGTTTATTTTCACTTTACTTGCTTTAGCGGTTGCTCAGTGTTGAGTTCCAGGATTTGCAGCTGCCCTGGTTCTCCTGGTAAATGCATGGAGCTTGGCTGCACTGAATCCACATCAGTGCACACCCCAGTGCTAGTGTGCAAGGTTGGGTTGGTGGTGACGTGGGGAGGGAGATCAACCTCCTGCAGCACCACCCGAGTCACACGCAGAACTTCGGGGACTCTCTTCCCACTGCACCTGCAGGCTGGATGCACAGATTGTACCAGGCATGGCTGAGAGCTTGGCACAGAGAAACTCAATCTTTATTACAGCCTTGTGGGATAGGTATTGTACTATTATTATCATTCTCCCCATTTTACAGACAAGGCTAACTTGCCGAAGGTCGTATAGCTATTAAGAGGCTGAGCTGGAATTTGGACTCAGGTGGCCTCCCCCCAGAGGCATATCTTCAACCATTCCTCAACCTGCCCCTCCAAATGCTGAGATCAGGGTCCAATTCTCTAACCATTCCTATGCCCTCTAAATCTAAGTGTCTTCCCCTTCCAGGAAAATGGGACTAATTACCTGCCAGTCCATCTCAGGTGAGCACATCGGTGTGAAAAGTCACCATGGTGAAGACTTACCTGGTCTTGTTGGTTGTGGTAGCTGATCTATTGAGAGTTCGCTCTTGAGTTCTGTAGTCTGGGGTCCTCCTTCCCCTTGATGGTCCTTGTCAGCCTGCCAGTCTTAGACTGAAACTCCCCAGAGGGCTGGACAGACTTCCCCACCTAATTAGCATCAATGCTTACTCTCCCCCCAGAGGAATGAATTTATAGACCAGCAGAGTCAAGGGTCTGTCTTGTGGCTTCATAGAGGAGGTAGGATTTGAACTGGGCCTAGAAGAATGGGCAGACTCTGGACAGGCAGAGAGGAGAGAGGAAGCATTAAAGGCGGGGTCTGTGATGTGGCACAGAGCACAGTGCACAAAGCGTGTGGGTGGAGGCTCCCCTAGTCTTCTGGGTCCCCAGCTCACTCTGTCCAGCTTCTAGGGGCTTTCAGTGACAGGGAAGTGGGGGAACGATCACTGGGAAATGCTGCTGGGCCTCAGTGTGGTCAGCCCCAGGCCACGGGTGTTTGCAGCCGCAGGTCCCTGATGCATAGGGACAGCCCTTCACTCCCTGGGCATGAAGGTACCAGGTTGGCATGCTCTTCTGTGTACATGTATGAGGTCAGAGAAGTCATGACAAAGGGGGTTAGAGACACTGGCCAGAGGGACCACACTTGCCTTCAGCCAGGGTTTGTTTTTCTGTGGAGAAGAAGGTGGTTTGTCAAAGCTACTCTTTCTATAACCAAGGCAGCAGTGAAAGTTAGAGGCTTTCCTCCCACAGGCAAGGGTTTTCTGAACAGGGCAGCAGCACCATCATCCCCAGATGGGAACACTGAGGGGGAGGGGAGGGGGCCCTGGGAAGTTTCATTTTTTTTCATCTGAATTACGGTCAGAAATTACTATCTGGAGATACAATCTGGAAAGACAAATTATCCTGCATAAGAATCTCTAGATCTTCCTCTGGGTCATGGTCGTGATGGTTTTTTGGTTTTCGCATTCTGTGAGCTTGTGTTTAAATGGACATCATGGGAAAGCATTGGCTACATGCCGTGGAGAAGTTGACTCACAGGCCTTGAGTGAGGTGCTTTGGTGCACACCCCACCCCCTACCGTCCCTGGAGAAGCCGACAGACAGAAGGTGATTTCAACTCTCCTTTGAACTATTTTTGTTTTAGTGTTTAAAGGAGCCTGAGAGTTGTGTTTTAGGGTATTGTTTTGTTTCTAAACTTTTTTGTAACTTGGTCTTTTTTTATTGCAGTAAAATATACATGACAAAATTTACAATTTTTTAAAAGACTATTTATTTTTAGAAAGAGGGGGAGGGAGGAAGAAAGAGAGGGAGAGAAAAATCAATGGGAGAGAGAAACAGATCGGTTGTCTCTCACACGCCCCCAGCCAGGCATGTGCCCTGACAGGGCACCATACCAGCAACCCTTCGATTTGCGCAATGATGCCCAACCCACTGAACCACACCAGTCAGGGCACAACTTTAACCATTTTTAAGTGTACAGTTCAGGGTCATTAAGAATATTCACGGTGTTGTGCAGCCGCTGCCACCATCTCCAGAACTTTTTGTGATCTTCCCATCTAATGGCTTCTAAGATTGCCACAGTCTCGCTCTGTCTCAGCATTCCTAGTCACAGTGGACTCACTATCAGAGGCCCTCTCTACTTGGACCACCTTTCTGTTTCTGTTTCTTATTACTTTCTGGTTTTTAAATTCTCTGCTTCAGCCAGAGGAGCCTCCATGCACCTGCTAAGCACTTTATGCAGCACTGTGTACATTTCTCCCAATGGTCCTATAAGGTGGTTATTATCATCCACCCTTTCCTGATGAGGAAGCAACATCAGAAATGCAACAGGCCCAAGGCTGTAGTAATTTCAGAGCCCAGCTATGATTCTGGTCTCTCTAATCCTTCCACAACATCGTCTGGATGGGAGTATCACTGTATAGAATCAAGCACAGCCAGCCCTGCCTCACACACTGGTATCTACTCTAAAAGGTTTCTGGAATCTGCATGGATTTGGGTGGGTGTGTATTATATGAGTTCTTTTTCATTACGATCTTTACTTGGAGCCTTTAGCCAAAAAGGATTTGCTTGAAAATTGCTTAATTGCATACTGTAGATAAACTGTTAATGGAGTTTACCGTACTGCTAAATTAAGCTTTTCAACTAATTACATATGTACTGTAGAAGTGGGAGTTTAGCCTTGACCATGGGTCCCTCCCCAGGCAGAGATGTTCTGTCTTCTCTGGCCACTAGGGCCTTGGTTGCCATGTCCGTTCTTGTTCCTGATCATGATCCTGTGCTTTTCTGTCCCTCTTGCAGTCTTGCTGTAGCTTGACTCTGCGTTTACTCAGGGCGAGATAAGTTATGCCTAGGGTGTGACTATCCTGGCTGCAAATGGCTAAGTCTATTTCCTGTTTCTCCAGCAGACATTCTTCTTAGCATTTTAATCTTCTGCAGTGTGTCTCTCTGGCACATCTCTTGTGGCTTGTCATTACCCTCTCTATAGACTGTACTAGCCCCTGCTATGTCACCCTGTACTCAGATTTTTGGGGTTTTTCTTTGTTTGGGGTTCCAGCTTCAGTAGATATGGCTTAACTCTGGGAATGAAGTCAATGCCCGACAGACTTTCGCACAGGCCCCATGCATAAAAAGATAATGTATTCAGTACCACTATGTGCCAGGCACTGTTTCTAACCTAGGACTTAACATTTCCACCTTACGTATGTGGAAACTGAGGCTCAGAGAGTTTTAAAAAATTGAGTTCACGCATCTAGTTGTGGTATGGACACCAACATCACAGACACCACATCCATGCCATTGATCCCTGTGCACCAGACTGGCTCTCTACAGAGGGTTGATCCCCTGCGTTGTGGGGTCTGCTTGATAAAAGAGCTCTGTTAACACACCTGTGAAATGGGAGCAGAATCCCCTGATGCCAAATTAGGCAAGCTGCCTCAGACACAGGCCTGTCAGAAATATAGGGGTGGGTGAACTATAAGTTAAGAAATAAAAGACTCTGCTATAGAGCTTCTTTTTAAGGAATGTAATTTTAATGCATTGACCCACAGCTTGAATTAGAAACAAAGACAGAAAAAGGAACTCATAAGTGAAATGAATGCTAATGAAAAAAAGTTACTAGGCCTTCATTATGTAATCACACATTGCTAACAAAAAAATTTTTTAGACACACGAGCCCCATTTACTAGAGTTAGAAATAAAATAAAAAGTTCTAATTTGTACTGAATAGCAATCATATTATACCCCATACCACATCTGAATTTTGTGATATTTTAGGGGTAAATCACTGTGGTTTTATTGAATGTCAATGGCAAAAAACAAAAAACCCTCAAAAAACAAAATGAGTCAACAGATACTTATTGAGCACCTACTCTATGTAATGCATTATTCTGGGAGAAAGAACAAAGGCTATAATACTCCCTTTGACACATATGTGACCATTGACAAGGGACTGGGACCGATGGTTATGTACCCTGGAAGGAAATGAGCTATGGGGAAGGCTTAAGTAGGTAGGTGTAGGTAGGTGAGAACTGAGCTGGGCCTTCCAGCTTGGCAGAATTCAGTGGATAGGTAGTGACAGGGAGTCCTGGGAGGAAGGTTCCATGAGGGTCCTTAAGTTCATTTTAACAGACCATGTCTGAGGATCAGACTGCATGGATATTAAGCCAATGAAGTTCTATCCAGGCCATAACTCATGCCTCTAACCTAGCAACATTTCTGAGGGTTACCTCCTTCCATGCTGGTCTTCACTAACTCAGTTTACCATCTAAAAGTTGTGAGGAGCCAGCATGTGATTCTTGCCTTTGATCCTCCCCTTTAATGTAGACAGATATGTCCTGTAGAATCAAGCACAGTTTGTCCTGCCTGGGCACATGAGTGTCTACTCTGGGAAGTTTCCAGGATCTGCTTGAATGTGTGTTATATAGACTGTGCTCCATTAGGATGCAGATGAGATTTAGAAGTCTGTGGAAGGTGTTGTGGGGCTATGGAGTGGAAGCAGGCATGGCCAACCTCAGAGATTCACTCTCATCCTACAAAGTTATTCACCAGGAAAGCCTACCAAAACAGAAGCCCAGCTGATAACTCTTTGAACAATAGGCTCACTGTTGAATTCTTTCATGTCTGCTGCCTGATTTCTTTTCAGTCCTGGTTATAGAGCCAAAGACAGCTTTTCCTAGTTTACCACGTTGGAGGCCTGGTAATGGTGGTTAGTCCCGTCTCCTCTGCCCCTGTCTGCCGGGGTTCCTGACTTCTTCACTCTTTGTGCCACCGCCGCATGCTGTCCATAGCCTTCTAGGGCTCCAAGGCTGGGCTGGCCCAGAAGCACTTTAGAAAAGAGATATTAACTAGCACAGTGATGGTCATGGCTAACTGTTTTGCCCTCACCCAGAGCACACACATGTCCACTCCACTGCTCGTGGCAGTTAGCTTATGAACTCCAGGCTGATTGGGTCTAATGAGTGCTCCTGAGTGTGTTTTCTTGTTCTGGGCTAGGACACAAGCTGAGTGACTAAGTCATGCCTCATGTCCTCCTGCCCTCCTCCATCTGAACACAAATGCCAACCTAATGAATTTCTGATGCTGGCCTCACAGGATGCAGTTCTCTTAGGACCCAGCCCAGGAGCCAGGCCACAGATGGCTTGGCCAGAGAACTCAGGAAGAGCAGTTGTGCTTGGCAGTAGGCTTCTGGCAGGAAGAGCTTCTCCACTTGTCCACTTGCTCACTGTGGGCCTCAGCTGCCTCATGGATAAAATAGCTGCCCTTCACATCTCTTAGGCATGTCATAATGTGGAATGAAACAGTGATAGTGTAACAGTACTTTAAAAGATAAAGCATTTAGAATGGGGGCTGCTTATGTTTTTTGCTACCAGTTAGTTTCCATCCATTCATTGGGTTGGGCTAAATTAACCAATTGCTTCACAGGGCATTATAATAGGTCCATGGGATATCAGCTCAGGCCTTACTGCCCTTTACCAATAAGGAGAGCTCTACCAATAGTGTCTCATTAGGTGATGGAACCTTGACCAGTATCCCTTAGTTCAGAGCTCTCCAGCCTACCAAACCAGACTCCCAGGCTGAAGTGGGAAGGGTCTGGGCTGATTGGGGGCCGGGAAGGTAGAGCTCTGCTTTCATTGAAAGTAGCATGAAGATGCCTGCAAATCTAGTGGGAATCTAAGGCTTTGTTGCCATTAAGAAACAGTCCACAGTATGTCCTAATATCCAGAGCTTCTTCCCTTTCTTAGCAAATATTTGCCCAGGGATATGGAGAGTGGAAGTAATCATAGATAAGAAAGGCTGGAGGATGATACCAGCAAGTGCAAATGGATGTGGTCAGACATCTGTCAGCTTGACTTGGTGTAGAGTCAAGTCAACTTTCATTCACTGAGTACCTCCCTGAGCTACCAGATGGGACTATTATTATCATTGTTAACATAGAGGTGAGAAACTTAGAAGCTAAGCAACTTGCTCAAGGTCACAGAGCTAATAAGTATAGAATCCAAATTCAAATGCAAGCACTTGAACTACAGAGCCCATGCTCCTAACAGGGTAAGTTGTACAGTTGACCCTTGAGCTACACAGGTTTGAACTGTGCAGGTCCACATATACATGGGTTTTTAAATCCTCATTCAATGATATGTTTTTATTGACTATTTTTAGAGAGAGAGGAAGCAAGGGGGGAGAGAGAGAGACATTGATGTGAGAAACATCAATTGGTACGTGCCCGAATGGGGATCTAACCTGCAACCTCAGAATGCACGTATTCCCTGACCAGGAATCAAACATGGAACATTTGGTGTATGGGCTGCACCAGCCGAGCCACCAGCCAGGGCTATACTTGGGTTTGTTAACTGACAATGCTCTTCAAACTCACGTTGTTCATGGGTCAACTCCTGCTCTGGACTTTCAACTGTGTAGGAGGTGGGCTCCCTAACCACACCCTCCTCATTCCCCAAGCTGCTCAAGGGTCAACTGTAGCACCTGGTGATGGCCCCTCTCATTACCAACTCTCTTTTCAGTTTACACTGCAGTTCCAGACTCCAGTTTTAAATTGACAGCAGTGCAGTGAGGTATTATGCCGTATATTGTACATCCAACTATACGTATTAAATGAAATTATAACTGAAAACACTTAGTAAACTGTAAAATGCTCTACCAATATCCAGAATCTAAGTATTATCTTCAATTTACAGGTGAGGAAAACACAGGTAAGAAATGTCAGCGCAGGTCTTAAAACTTCAGGACTGGTGTTTTCTATTTCCTTGACACCATCAAGGAGAGATCAGTTCTGGGTTTATCTGTCCTCCCGCACCCTCACCCACCAAATTGTTGCCAAATGAAAATTAGGCAGAGAACTTAAAGGAGACCAAGCTAAGTTTTCTTAGCAGCATTATATTGCTTTGACCTCTTTATCCTGAATGAAACGGGGTGTCAAGGATGGAACTGGGGTGGATGTCTCAGCACAGGTATTGGGGTTCAGAAGCTGTGGCTGAGACATCTTTGCTGCTATCTCTTAGTTGGGGGAGAGCCTTGGGGAGGAGGGGAAGGATAGGCTATTCTGAACCTGTGGATGGGCCTATGTGTATTTTATGACCTTATCAAACTGTGAACACAAATTATTTTAAAATTGTGAGTTAGACTGGAATCCAAGGTATATCCCTGGGATTTGTGTATACACATGCAGTGTTTTTTGAATAAAGAAATCACAAATGTTTTGTTTGTAAGATCTTAGGCTTGATACTGAAAAGATGAAAAGAAAACAACCACTAAACCTTAACTCTGTAGTACAGATTCACATGATATGAAAAAAAATGCCAGAATTTTATCTTTCACCTAAAGCAGAACGGAGTAATTCTTGGTTGCTCACAATATCTTATTTATTAGCTTAATTGTTAATTTTTGACGATAAGAAATTAACATTTATACTGATGACATTACATGTGTTTGCTCCTGTATTCTTTGCAAGAACCTTGAGTAAGTATCATTATTATGTGAATTTTTAAGATTAGTATATTACGATTCTGAGAGATTAAATAACTGGATTCAAGTATCCCAGGTAGCAAGAAACCACAGCAAGATATGACTATAAATATGTCTGACTCCAAATCTATGTTATTTCCTCAACAACAGATTGAGAAAACCCATTTTCATTTCCTTTGTTCTTCACTCCTTTTTTGATCTCAGATCTTTCATCTCGAATCTCCTTCCTTCTGTCTGAAATACATCTTTTAAAAATGTCCTTTGACAAGGGTCTGCTTGTGGCAAACTCTCCCAGTTTTGTTTGCCAGATAATGTCTGCATATCCCTTGTTCTTAAAGGCTATTTAAGTATAGAGTTCTCAGATGACAATTAACATTCTTTTAGCATGTTGAAGGTCTTCTGCCACTGTCTTCTGGCTTGTAATCATTGAAAGGTAACTTGTCCTTTCCCTCTGGCTGCATTTAAGGTACTCTCTCCATCCTTGGTGTTCTGCAGTCTCACTGAGATGTAACTGGTGGTGAATTTCCTTCTATTTATTCTTCTTGGGACTCATTGACATTCTTGAATATGTGTATTTTTAGTTTCTTTCCTTACGTAAAATTCTTAGCCATTATCTAGTTAAATGCTCTCTCTTCTCCTTCTGGGACTCCAAATAGATGTGTTAGCCACTATTTTTCATGTCTCATAAGATCTTTCATATTTTTCTGAGTCATTGTCTTTCTGTGCTACATTTTGATTAATTGATTCTGATGTAGCTTCCAGCTCACTACTTCCTTCTCATACTGTACCTACTATGCTATGAAGTCTGTCCCTAGTTTGTAATTCAACTATTTAATTTTTATTCCTAAAAATTCTCTTTGGGTCATTTTTTAAAATCTTGGTTACTCTTTAAGATTTTTTTTGTTTCTTGCACATATTTGCAAGCTTGTCTTTAACTTCAATAATTATGCTATAGTCATTATTGTAGTCAGAACCTGGATATTCTATTATCTGAAGAAGTCCCTGGCCAGCACATTCCTTCTTTTATTGCCAGTGCATCAGTGCTGAAAACATTGTTGTTGTTTTTTAAGATATTTTACTCAAGATTTTTAGTTGTTTTCAATGGGAGGGTCAATATATGTGCTTAGCCTGCCATACTGCTGGAAATAAAAATCTAACATATTTATTTAAGATTGATAAAATGATGAGAAGGAAAGGTAATCAAACGGAGGTTAGCCTTTAGGACCTAGAATTGCCCACACTGTACTGAGGGCATTTCATGAACACCCTGAACAGTGCATGAGATGCCTTAATGAGAAGCCTCTCACAGTGTGGCCTGCCCACCAGAGTGGCAGGCCCATGGAGACTTCATCTGCGTGGCACCCCACCCCAGAGGACATGACACCGAAAGTAGCATGAGAAAACAAGAGATTTTCAGGGGCCTTTCTGCTAGAAGGAGTCATTTTATCTCCCAAGGGATTAGAGGCCCCTCAGGAGAGGAAGGCCCCCAAGACTTGTTCCCCAGCTGCTGGTGCAGCCCTTACCAGAGCCACTGGGGCTTGGCCTTATCTCGGCTTGGAATCCAGGGTACATGTTCTTCCATCCCAGTAGTCCCTTGGGAGTATTCAGAATAGATGTAGGGGGACCTCAGAGTGCAAGCTGGCCTCAACTACTCCTCCCCATTATCCATATCAGTCCCTCAGTCCTCTTGATCCCACCTTCTAAATAGCTCTAGAATCTGCTCACCTGTACCTACTCATCTGCCACCATTCTGGCCCAGCACACTACCATTTCTTGCCTGAAACATAATAATTTCCTAACTGATCTCAATGTATCTACTCACTATCCTTCCCTTTCCTTCTATATTCATTCCCCACAGCAGCCAAAGTTATATTTAAAAAAATGAAAATTTGATCCTATCTCTCCTAAACTTTTAGGTGATTTCCTATGACTGCTTGGATGAAGTCCCAGGTCCCTAACCTGACCTTCAAAGCCCTGTTTTATAACCTCACCTCCAGGCATTCCCTGCTGTGTTAAAACTGCTTTGGCCCCTTAGTTTCTTTGTTTTTCTGAACACAGGAAAGCTTTTTCCCTGAGGGTGCCTGTGTCTGCCCTTCCTTCTCTGAAGAACATTCTTCATCCTATTTCATTTTCTGACTCCTACTCATCTTGTGGGACCCCACTGAAATGTCCCTTCCTTCCCCTCATCTTCTGTCTGTTAATGTTGTTGCTCTGAGCTCCCTATCTAATGCATTCTATATGTCTTCATGTCTTCTTGAGAGCACTTACCTTAGCTGTGATCCCATAACTATTTTTGTAGTTTCTGTTCCTTGCATGTGTTCCCCACTACCTGGTAACAGCTGGTTCATGTATGTCCTGCTCGTCACTGTATCCCTGACACAAAGCACAAAGCCTGGCATGTAGTAGATGTTGTTCATTCAGAAAACAAGTCTGTGTATGAATCTGGCTTCTGCTACCATCCCTTGACTGGAACTGCTCTTTCTGAGTTCACCTGTGGCCTCTTCATTGTTAATCCAGTGTTTCTTCTCAGTCTTCATACTTGACACCTGTATCTTTGAAACCAGTGTCAACCCTCTATTTCTTTAAACATTGTCAAGTTTCCTCTTCCTTTCATTATGAAATAGCATTTTTTTCTTTGTTTTCTCCTCTCTAAGCCACCTTTGCTGCTGTCTTTCTCTGGCTGCCACTTCCATGTTAGCGTCCTGCATGATTCCAGCCTTCACTTTTTCTCCTAGAGTCTGTGAGCAGTCTTAGTTCTGTCTATGGCTCCAACCATCATATTTATGCTAGTGAACCCCAAACCTGCATATCTAGCCCTGACCCAGCCCCTGAGCACCAGATCCTCCTTTCTCCGTACATCCTGAAATGTTTTCATCTTGATGTTGCCCAGACACCTCAGTCTTCACATTTCCCAAATAGAGCCAAATGTCTCCCCCGCCAATTTTGTTCCTCTTCCAGCATTGCCAGTCTGGCTAAAGAGTCTCACCACTGACCTAACCTCTGAAGCTAGAAGCCCTGGCATCATCTTGGGTACTTGGGCCAGCTCTGGGTGCCACATCCAACTGTAACCTCAGTCTGTCTCTTGAATCTGTGCCCATTCCTCATTTCTCTGTACTGCCTCAGCCTCCGTGCAGTCCCTGCTGTAGCTGGTTTGCACTGTTGCCTCGCCTCTTACCTGGGCTCCCTCTTTCTCCTCTGGTCCATCCCCTAGCATTAGTGCCAGAGATCTCAGCCCAAAGAGCAGAGCTTAACCATGCCACTTCTGGCTCCACTCCACCTTTCTCCCTAATGCCTGCACAATGAAGCTCATCCGCGTTAGACAATATGTAAAGTTCTTCACATCTACCGCATTTTCCTCGTTTGCCCACCATTTATATTCCTCTGAATGTGCTGTCCCTTTTCATTACACATTTATAGTGCCGAGCAGGGGCTTTCAAACATAAGCAGACATCAGAATTACATGCAAGCCTTGTTAAAACACAATGCTGGACCTTACCCACAGAGGTTCTAATTTAGTAAGTCAGAAATGGGGCCTGATATTGGAATTTATAACAGGTTCCCAAGGGTGGCTGGTTCTGGCAACTCCTCTGAGAATTGTTTCTGTAGACCAGTGAAGAGTGGGGGCCCAGAAGCACGGTCCACTTCCTGTATCACTCAACCTCTCCATGCCTCAGTTTACCTTTCCATAACAAGGGTTAATGATGAGGTACCTCATAGGCTTAGGAGAGGATTAAATGAGTTAATATTCAGAAAGCACTAAAAACAGTGCCTGCTTTATTATAAGTGCTCAGGAAATGTTAGCTGCCAGCATTGTTAATTATTATTTATATCATTATTCATCGCCTTGGTGATGAATGTCTGCCTTGCTCACTCTTTTCTGCTCATAGTCTTCATTCTTTCACTCACAGTCTTCTTTTTTTCAAGAATCAGCATATTTTTAGAGGTGCTTTGGAAAACCCTGGCCCGTGGTCCCACCGCCCTCGGTCTTCCTCAGCCTCTCCACTGCACTCACAAGCACCAGGGTGCATGTCCTGTCAGAGCCCCCGCCATGTGGCCACATAGCTCTCCCCTCCTCACTGGGAGAGTCTTGCCCACCATGCACTCTACAGGCTTCATTTTTCTTCTTGAGTATATTTTATTGATTATATAGTTACAGTAGTTCCAATTTTTTCCCCTTTGCTCCTCTCTGCCCAGCACACCCCCTCCACTAGCAATCCCCCCCAACCTCCAGTCCATGCCCATGGGTAGTGCATACAAGTTCTCTGGCTTTACGCTTTCTTATATTATTCTTTTAAAAAAATTTTAACTTTTTATAACAATAAAAAATAACAATCCCCCCCTCTCAGACTTAAGACCTTTTATAATCTTATAAAGGACAATGGACAAAGGTCTTGTGCTCCTCTAGCTGCTTCAAGCTGGGCATGGTCATCGTCCTACCTACCCTTGAGTCCAGAAATCCCTAATAAGAGTGGGGGTGTGGAGGGGAGGGTGGCCTTCCCACATGGGGAAGGATCATGCAGACTCCAGGTCAGTTGTCTGTCCCCGGACAATGGCATGCTCAGTTTAACAGGCTGGCATCCTTGTTGTATTTTGGGGGCAACAGATTTGGCAACAGGGTTAAAAGACATCATTTAATCCATAACCACCAGATGACAAAAGGCAGGTATTAATTTTTCAATGTCCCACATTAGGGAAAAAAGGGGCTTCTTTGGAGGAAGGCACGTCACACCTGTCCCAAACCCTTTTGCCCACTATACTTAGTTTGGGCTGAGGGGAATATCTTAGGTTTCCCCCCTCTCAGACCTCTGGGCCCTTTCTGTCCAAGCCATTAGGATAGAAAAGAGAAACCAGTTTTAAAGTGAAGCCCACAGACCACTCCATTCTTCACCAACCCAGCCATTTAGTTCAGCCAAACCATTGAGTCTCAGGAGGCAGCGATGCAGACAGGATTAAGTGAGGCCTATACGTACAGACAATCACTCAGGTAATGAGATCATAGGCTTATGACCTTTGAAAACAGAAAACACATGTTAATTTATGCAACATAACCCACAAACCCATCTCTAAATCTGTAAGACTGTCTTATTGGAAAAACATCCAGTTGCAAGGCTTTGACATTCTTCTTGCCTGTAAATTAAGCATTTTTGATGATGCCACAGACCTAGTTTAACTTTCAGATGAAAACAAACTTTATTTTATTTTATTTTTTAAATGTGCTTTATTTTTTATGCTATTACAGTTGTCCCAATTTCTTTTCCCTTTGTTCCTCTCCACCCAGTGACCCTTCTCCCTCCAGTTGTCCCCCACCCCTTAGTCCATGCCCATTGGTTGTGCATATAGTTCTTCTCAACAGCTTCCTGTCTACTGCACTCCCTCTGTGCTTCATTCCTGTACCATCACCCTCCCTTTCCCTCTCCCCACTGACCTCCCCCCAAAATGTTCCCCATACTTATAATTCTTTTCCCACTCCTGTTGCCTATTTAGTCTGCCTTTGTTTCAATTCCCTAACTTCTGTTGTTGGTTTTTGTGATACAGTTTTCATTTATAATGTTAATAGTTTTGATCCTCCTTCTTCCAAACAAGCCTCTTTAACATTTCATATAACAGTGGTTTGGATATGATGAACTCCTTCAGTTTTACTTTGTTCTGGAAGCACTTTCTCTGCCCTTCTATTCTGAGTGACAGCTTCACTGGATAGAGTAATTGTGGTTGTAGGTTTTTGCTTTTCATTACTTTGAATATTTCTTCCCAGTCCTTTCTTGCCTGCAGAGTTTCTTTTGAGAAATCAGCTGATAGTCTTATTGGGACCCCTTTATACATAATTCTCTTCTTCTCTCTTGCTGCTTTTAAGATTCTCTCTTTATCCTTAATTTTTGACATTTTTTAAATAATGTATCTTGGTGTGGTTCTCCCTGGGTCCAATTTTTTTGGAACTCTCTGTGCTTCCTGGACCTGTAAGTCTATTTCCTTCCCCAAGTCAGGGAAGTTCTGCTTCATTATTTTTTCACATAAATTTTCATTTTCTAGTTCTTCTTCTTCATCTTCTGGCAACCCTATGATTCAGATGTTGGCCTACTTATAGCTGTCCAATAAGTTTCTGAGCCTCTCCTCATTTTCCTCACTTCTCGTTTCCTCTTTCTGCACTGGTTGACTGTTTGTTCCTTCCCTATGTTCTGATTTGTTGATTTGATTCCTGGTTTTCTTTCCCTCACCACTAGTTTCGTATGTGTGTTTGTTCATTTCAGCAGGACTAGCCTTCATTCTTTCCTCATTTTGTTTAAGATCTGCTGTTAGGTCTGTAAGCATTTTTATTACCAAAGCTCTGAACTGAGCCTCAGAAAGATTTCCTATCTGCTGCTTCGTTAGATTAGATATTTGCTGTCTGGTCAGCTGTGTCATTGGGATGTCTATCATGATCTGTGCCATCCTGACAGTTTTGTGTTTACCTTTGCTTCTTGGGCAGGGCTGTCACACCTCCTACACTATAGGGGGCAGAGCCTCGTGCACTCGTCACAACTGGGTGACCTGTCTCACTACGCTGTGGCATTTTCTGCAGAGGGTAGGGGGGTGTCCAAGATGGATTCCTGCCATTTATTCTCCACTGTGAGACCGGAAGCCTCCTCCTTCGTCCCCACCCCCTCTGGGCCTCACAGTCCAAGGCAATGAAGGTCTGCCTTCCCTGGCTTTGGAATTGCAAGCTGATGGGTCTGGGCTGCAGCTGGGGGTGCTCCCCAGGTGCTTCTCGCCTTCCCTTAAATACAGGTGTCTATGCTTACCACTGTCCTGCCTCCATCGCTGCTGCTACCACGGACAGCACAGCTTGAACTCTTCTCCCCAGCTTCACCCCTCCTACCTGTCCAGACAAGCACCACTTCTTTATAACTTCATACATTGGACTTCCATTCATTTTCTGGTACTTCTGGTTATTTCTGGTTGTGCGGTAGTTGTACTCCTTTTTAGTTGTGGAGGGAGATGGAGCGTGTCAGTCTAAGCCTCCATCTTGGCCGGAAGTCTCCTGTGTTTGTTTGCTTCTGTGTCCTAGGGAGAGCTGTCGGTCCTACTACGTTGTAAGGGGCAGAGCCTTAGGTATTCAACAGTAATGGGTGACCTATTTCACCACATTGTGGCGCTGTATGCCGAGGAGGGGTCTGAGAGGGAACAATGCCACTTGCTCAGTACTCGCCCCTTTTCCAGGCACCTCTCCCATTTTCGCACCAAACTGGTGCCCCTCTAGCTGCTGCCCTGGCCGTCGTTCCCCGAGTGAGTGGGTCTGTGGATGTTCTAGGTCTGTGGGGGCCCTTTAAACAAGTGGACTCTGTTGAGAGACTGGCAATTTCTGCCTCTTACCCAACCCCCACTGGTTTTCACAGTCAAAAGCAATGAGGCTTGATTTTCCCCAGTGCTGGGACAGTGAGCTGCGCAGTTTGGCGAGGAGCTGGGAATGCTTCCCAGATGTCCCTCCCAACTTTTTAAAATGTGGAACTGCACTTTCCACTGGCCTGCTGCTGCCGCTGCCACCACACCGCATCCTCTCCGCCCCTCCTACCTGTCTGGATGAGTATTTCTTCTTTATATCTTTGTTTGCTGGACTTCCATGTACTTTGATTTTTCTGGAACTTCTGGTTGTTTCTAGTTTTGAGGTCATTGTATTCCTTCTTAGTTGTGGAGGGAGACGCAGCATGTCTGTCTATGCCTCCATCTTGGCCGGTAATCGAAACAAACTTTAAATGAAAATAAGCTTTAAAGACAGTTAGCTGCACTACTTTATAGTCTCCTACTGAGCATTGTAATTGTCCCTGAATCACGATTTTTCTCTTTAATATTACCCCCTTGTCAGAAAGGGACTGCATTAAGTCCATTTTAAATTTATCCTGTTCATTTGCATAAACACAACAAGAGCAGCAAATGATCACTTATGATCTTTAAGTCTGCTTTGCTGGAACTTACACAAGGAACATTCAGGGTGACCTTCAGTCTGCCTTCAGGGCACAGAAGCTGAGCCACATACCTGCCATTCAACCTTGCCCGTAAACACCTGTCTTTTCCAAGTCCTTCCAGTTTTCCATTGCAAGGCTTCGTTTTTCAATCTGTTACATCATTGAGACTCAAAACTGATTCCTGATTAAAGGACCAAATGGATTTAGACTGTAGAATTGAAAATATGGTAAAATGTGCCCAGTGTAGGCAAAGGACTGAGTGCCAAGAAAAGGTGGAGAGACAAGAGGGATGTGGACACTTGGGGATCTTGTAGTCAGAATAGTGGGATGGACATGGCCTGTCTTCTTGGGAACATCTAAGTACATATCACTTAGGATAATCTTAACCACCATAGCAAAAATCTCCAAAGCTGTGGACACAAGCAATGAGGATATTTATTACTATTGTCATAGGATGTCTGGAGGAAGGGTGGCACCAGGGTGGTTTAGTCCCTGGGTCAAGGATGTCCTAAAGGACCGAGGTTCTTTTCTCTTTCTCTGCTCTTCCTTCATACTTCCTTCTCAGGGTCACAGTGTGGCTACAGAAGGTCACAATGCAGCTGAACAAGGAGAGGTTCCTGCATTTTCCTTTTAGAGCCAGGAAAACATTTCTAGGAACACCCCCAGGAGGCCTCTCTTCAAGTCTCAATGACCAGATTTGGGTCAGAAGCCCCTCTCTAACCTACCCCTGGCCAGGAGCCAGCATTTGCGTGGACTGGCTGAGGCCCCTGCTCTGGGCATAGGCGGCTTACTCTGAGTGGTGACCAGAATTGGAGTTCTGTTAAAAAGGAGGAAGGGAGAAGTGGATGCTGCTGAGGTGAGCAAAAGCTACGATATCTGACCCAGACCCCAGCTGCCAGTTTATTTGAGATATCACGGGATGAAAATTCAATGACTTTAAGAGTCTTCTCTACCCTGAGAACCTAAAATCAATTACTTGAAGTCAAAGTGAGGAGACCTTTCTTCTGTCTGTCCCACCTGCAGGTCCTGTGTTGACACAGCTGCCTTCAGGACACTGGCCCGGAGCCACCGTTGGGTCCTCAGGCTGCTTGTCAAGGGCGGGGCAGCAGCAACTTGTGCGGTTCCTCATGAGCCCAGCCTGGCACTCAGCACGGCCACATCTCTTTCCAAGGTGAGAGCTGCAGGAGGAACCCTGGAGCAGCCAGACCCCAGACACCTGGAATTCAGAGGGAGCTCCAGGGGGATTCAGTCAAGGTGGGCCACGCCCCCACCCCCAGGTGTGTAACTGGGCACGAGTCTTGCTTATGGTAAAATTGGAGGTTCCTAGAGACAGGGTAGTGTGGGAACTGCCCCCTGAAAGAAGGCTAGGCCAAATAAGTAAATATTCTGAATGCTGATACAGAAAACCATATCTCTGTAGGCATTTCTTGTTTTCTGTAGCTCTGTTAAAAACTGTTAGTCAGTTCACCAAAGTGGACTCCCAAACCACATGGATCTTGTTTTCTGCTTGTCAGATTTGTGGAGAGCTGTGAAATAGGCTTGTCTTCCCTCCAGGGTCTGGCTTTCTGAACAGAAAAAGAAAGCTGGTAAGAAACTGATGAGAGAAACTTCTACAAGGATAGCATATAATGATCATGGGCAGCATTGGGTAGCCACAGTGGGCAAAGTGTGGGTTCCATGCCAGGAGCAGTGGTGACAGCTTCTATAAATTGCCTACTAGCCTGACATTCTAAAGTTTTCCCAGTTCTCCCAGACACATATATCAGGAGCAGCTAAAATGAAATGTGCAGAAGGTTGAGTCTGAGGCAGTACAGTGGGATTTAGTTATAAGCGACTTCTATAGTATTCACTGGGGGATGAAGTAACACTAATTTATCTGGCCATTATATGTGGTGGTATATTTTATGTGTCTGTCTTAAATCTTCAATCAGATTGTCAACTCCTTGAGGGCAGTAATACAAAATATCTCATTTCTCTTATGTTCTTCACAAGATCAGTACTCAGTAATTATTTACTGGTTGATTTCTTTGCTGTGTACCTACACACTAAAACTTTATTAGTCAAGGGCCTAGAATTTTCATTCATTTGGGCAGAGTTGTCATCAGTACCTGTTGAGCACCTTCTGAGATGAACAGCATCAGATACCTTTGCCACTTGAACTGGCCTGAGGTTATTCATTTCCTAGGGCTGTTGAAACAAAACACTACAAACAGGGTGATTTAAAACCACAGAAATGTGTTGTCTCAAGATTCTGGAGGAAAGAAATCCAAAGTCAAGGTGTTGTCAGGCCCTTGCCAGCCCATAAGACTCCCTGTCTCTTTCTAGCTTCTGGTGGTTTGCTGGCAATTTCTAGTGTTTCTTGGCTTGCAGCCCCGTAATCCAAGTCTGCCTTCATTGTCACATAGTGTTCTCTCTACATGTCTCTATTTTCACTTGACTACCTTCCTATAAGGACACCAGTCACATTGGACTAGGGGCCCACCCTGCTCCAATATGACCTCATCTTAACTAATGACATCTACAATGACTCTATTTCTAAATAAGATCTCATTCTGAGGAACTGGGAGTTAGGACTCCACATCATCTTTATTTGGAGATCACAATTCAATCCAGAACACAAAGTAACCTCATTCACGGGAACAAGACTAGGACATACAAAGGGCTAGGGATGAATATTAACAGTGTCTCCTGGTGCTGACTGCGAGAAGTGGCAGCAGGGGCATGTGTCCTCTGTTTTCTTGTCACTCCCCAGGGAACTTTGCTTGGGTCGGGGCCCAGCTGGAAACACATGCTGTTGTCTGTGTGCCACTGGAGGAATCCCATGCCCCTATTGCTCTGCCTTTGCGTTGGGAAGAGGCCTCAACAACTGGGAACAAACAGACCATTTGGGGTCCAGGAAGCCTTAACTTTGGAGGAAAGTAGAGGAGCCCCACCTGATCCTGAGAAAGTTGTACCCTTTTCCCTTAGGAGAGGAGGAGCTACTGGGCCCAACCAGGGCCAGGCAACTCAAGGAGAGTTCTTGATGCCAGATATTGAACAACCTACTTGTTTCCATACCTAGTAAAACCTGGACGTCATACTGCTAACTTTCTGCCTCCCCGGTTTGGGATCCTTTAATGCAGGGCTGTAAACCAGAGGCCTGCAGGCCATTTGTAGCCCATAGATGTGTTTTGGTTATGGTAGCTGGTGTTCAAAATGTTTTTATATTTTCTGAATGAGCAATATATTTATTGGTTCAAAAATCAAATCGTTATAGAAAGAGAGCTAGTGAAATCTTATCCTGGCCTCCATCTGCCTATCTAGCCCCTTCCCCTGTTACTGCTTTTATTACTTTCTTATACATTCTTCTAGAGTTTCTTATTGGAAATACAAGTCAGTACAAATACACATTCTGCCTCCATCCCTTTCTTTCTTACATAGTTATAGTATACGGTACCCTTTCTCTACCTTGCCTTTTTCACTTACCTTCGTGATCTTTCCCTATCAGTATGTCCAGAGCTTTCTCACTCTTTTTTCATGGGGGTGTAGGACTCCACTGTATGAATATACCATCACTTATTTAACCAATTCTCTACTGATGGACAGTGGACACAGGTGATTTCAGTCACTTGCTGTTTATTACAAGTAATGCTGCAGAGAACTGTAATTTTGTACTATACTTGAACATGCATAATATTTAAAAATTCTGAAATATCTTTGACTTATCAGAAAAGACTGAGAATGCTGAGTTCTAATAACTGTATGTGGACCACTCTTTGGATTGTGTAGCAGCTGTTTCTAAGGGTCCCTAACATTAGGGCTGCTTCTGTTTGACATTCTCCTGCTACCTCTTCCTCCCTCTTTCACTGAGCATCTCAATGGGGCTGTTTTTTCTCATGGTAGATTCAGAAGGAAGGGGAAATCACTTTTGTACTCATGGTCTTTCAAGTAGGAAATGAAAGCCCAGGAGGTTATCTTTTTCAAGAAGAAAAGGAGAAGACAGATTTCTTTGTGGATGTGATTCTGTTTCTCTTGCTTGTGATAAGTTGATTCATCTGTGTTACTTGTCTGGGCGCTTGAGTGTACAGCCGGCCTTGTTACATCCATGCCTGGCTCTCATCTCTGAGTAGAAGGGAAATTCTGCTTGCTGGTTGCTTTAGCACTGCCAGGGAAGCTGCTTGGAGACCAGCACTAAAAATGAACAAGACAGCCCTGGCTGGTGTGACTCAGTGCATTGAGCTCCAGCCTGCAAACTAAAAGGTTGCAGATTCGGTTCCTGGCAGGGCACATGCCTGGGTTTTGGGCCAGGTCCCCAGTTGAGAGCATGTGGGATGCAACTGATAGATGTTTCTCTCACACATCAATGTTTCTCTCCCTTTCTCCCTCCCTCCCTCTCTCTCTAAAAATAAATAAATAGAATCTTAAAAAGAATGAACAAGACAGTCAAATGTATTATTCTGTTACATGTATTATTTCACCAGAACTCCACAAGGACGTAATAGTCCTATTCCCATTTTAGACAAGGAAACAGTTACAGAGTGAAGTCACTTGACCAAAATTCATAAATTGTACATGGCAGAACTGACGTCTGAATCCAAGAACTTCTGGCTGTACAACCTGATGTTTTAGCCAATATATTAGGCTGCCTCCAAGCCTTTTTTTCCAAGGGTGTGGCTTAACAGTTCTACTTCTCACCTTTTCAGCTTGTTGGCAGTGGTGGCATGGTAGAGATGCTCACGACAATGATAAGAGAACATCTCTGAAAATAGGTGAGAGGTGACATGTTTGAGAGATGGCATATAATGAGAAAACCAGAGGCCATGGCTCATCCTTTATGGTCTGTTACATGGTTTACAGTGAAATTGGCCCCGTTGTCCCCTTTGCTCTTTCAGTGCCCAAACATTTATGTAGCAACTTCTGAAGGCCAGGCACTGTGCCAGGCGGCTGATAAGACGCATAGGCCACACCCTGGTCCTCGGAGCTCAGTTAGAACAGATCAACAGAAACAGCAGTGCCACCTGGTGAATGTGGCATTGGAGTTACATGGATGTGCCAGACTGGGTCCTGAATATGATAAAAGAAATAAATTTACTTTTGGGGTAACAAGGTGGGTGGTTTACATTTGTAAACCTTCATCACTGCTGGATGAAGGAAGGAAGTGAGGCCCGGAAGTGGAGACTGTGAGTTAAGGTGTTGAGCCATTTTTCTGCTCACAGCCCAGGGTGACGGTGACAACGGCTGCAGCTCTGGAGGCTGTGGCTCTTTGGAGACAGGCTCAGTCAGGGCTGAAAAGTGGGCTGACAAAAAACCACATTTCGCCTTTGCTGCATCCCACCTCAGCTTTGCTCATTAAGTCACTGGCTTAATGGCTGAGCTGGGCTGCTTCCTCGTGGAGCACTTTCCCTGGGAGTTGGCATTCTGCTGAGGGCAAACCCCTGTCCTCAGGGGGGAGAGTGTGAGAGGAGGGACCCAGGAGGGCACAGTTCCTAGGTTACCATATTTGACATTTGACATCATGCTCTAGCAGAAGGATCTGCAGGGAGGGCCTCTTGTCACAGGGAGGGAGGCTCCTTTCTTGGCTTCTTATTTGTTGCCTTTCTTCTTTCTTCTCCCCCAAGTTTGCATGCACAGCATCTATCATCTCTGTGTTTATCTTAGACAAGTGGGGGGTTTGTTTTTTTACTTATTCTTTGCCTGTGCCACTAACCACAGCAGCCTCCCAGCAAAGGGAGTGGGGCGGGGCCAGCTGCTCTTCATTCAAATACTGTGGCCTTCTTCAGCGCAGCTGATGCTAGTGGTGCAATTATTCAAAACAGAGGCATTGAAACTCGGTCCAAGTGACTGTTGGGATCTGTTGCTTGTGCCTCTGTGGATGAGTAATGGAAACCTTTTTTTTTTTTTTGTCCTGGTTATAAAGGAGATTTCAGAGTCCTGATGGAATACAGATAACAGGCACTGCTGGGCCACAGCCACATGTGCTGCTCTGTGCTGGCACCTGTATGGACATATGTATCCCACACTACTCTTGTCCTCCGGGGACTATTGACAAGAAGAGGAGCAAAATGTGTAGTTGACCTAACCTCTTGGGCCCAAGTCCTCATTCAAGAAATGAATGAGATTGGGCTTTATTAGCATTCCTGTTGGGGTCAGAACTGTCCCTAGAGAAGTGTTTCACAAATGTCCTGTGTGCATATGAATCACCTGGGGTCTTGTTAACATGCACATTTCAGCTCAGGAATTCCGTCCAAGGCTTAGGATTCTGCATGTCTGACAGACTCCCAGGTGCTGCTGCTGCCAGAGTCGCAGAGCTTTAGTGCTGAGACCCTGAGGGCATTTTGGAAATCTGTGCACAGCTTTGAGTTGCCACAACAACAGGAAGATGCCCCTGGCATATTGGGTGGGAGCTAGGCATGCTAGGCATGATTGGATGTGCGACTGTCCATCAGTGAGTTGTCACCCACCCTTCCAAACTCAACCCCACTCTACATATAAATCAGTCATTACTTCTTATATAGTAATACTGAAATATTTTCAAAGAAGTTATGCCAAAAGCCCAGTAATCTAGGAGACCGTTGTTTTGGGAAGAGAAGCCCTAAATGGAATAAAGACAGACTCTTGACATGATTGGATACCTTTCCCACTGCATGCATCCTCTCTAGCTTAGAGCATCTCCAAACACACACTTAACTGAAAAGTGCATCTGTGCAGTTACTGCAGAAGCAGGGAAGTCACTGCAGATTCATAACAGGAGACTCAAGACTTTGTCCAACAGGTGTGGATTTAGGACATGTTACTAAATTAACAAAAGCATATGAAATACCACTATCTCAGTGAATTTCTGTATAGAAGCTGTTTTTAAAAGAGTCTACATTCTAATCTAAATAGTATATTTATATATGTAGTGCAATGATAAGAAATCCTTGCAACAAATAGATACTGCCATGATTGATTGACTTTGGGGTTGCCTTTGTTTTTCACTCTTACTCTGATATTCTCCCTAGATATCTACCAAGCAACTTTTTCCAACCCATTCTCCTTTTCCCCTTGCCTAAACACAAAGGGTATCATTTCTAAGGCTTTTAATGCTAAAGACTGTGCGTGCCTCTACTCTGTGGGTGGGTTTCCACATCACAGACTTATTTTTCATGATATTCTGTCACTATCCTGTCCCATGTCTTAGGACAATAAATTGCTATACTTATATGTAAGGCTTAGCTCATATGCAAGGATAATACGCTTCCTAATTTTTTTCTAATTTCACATTTGTAATTTAATTCAGCATGTTATCTCCATTTCAGGGAAGGTTATTACCTTCTTTCTCTTATCAGATCCAGACAGGAGAGTGGGTTTGTTATTTCTCATCCTAACATTTTTATTCCATTGTCCACTGCTTTTTTATTTCCTTGTAGTCCTTATGAACAGCATCAAATCTAATTTTATCCATTATAAGTAGGTGTAAGCATTGACTACTTCATTATGCATTCCAGTGCATTCGTGCGTAAGCACTTACATATTGAAATACTTGTTATTTTATTATAAATTGCACTCCTTTTTTCCCTTTGTAATATAATTAGAACTAAATTATGCATATGGACTGACTGGTTTATCTAGTAGTTTTATTTCAGGTGGTAAAAAGAACGTTTTCAAATATTTGTTGTAAAAACGGTGCATTGATCAGAGAGGGTGGAGCACCACTGGATTAAGTGATCTCTCTGACATACTTTGTGCAGCATTTAACAAAATAGTAGATGACGCTGTGATTTGTAACCAACTTGAAAATAATCCTAGAGGAGAAAGCAATCAGTGAAAGTTGGTATTACCAATGATTTCTGCTTGGATGAAATACAGAGTCCTCAAGACTTAAAATAGTTGCTCTCCCCAGGTTGTACTGTAGAAACTGGGAAGTTTAAACACACATTCACACAAACGCTTACACACACAAACACATTGATCCCAACCAGAATCTCTAACAGAGCTTGTAAAATGAGAGTCCTCCCCAACTTCTCCAGTTGGCACTGCAGGAGCTGAGAGGGGGTGAGTGCTTGGACATGAACTCACTAATCACACTATAGGCATTGTTTTCTGAGCTGACTTGGAAAGGACCAATCATGTGGGAGCAGAGAGGTCACCCTGAGTGTGATTGCACAAGGGTGGAGAAGCAATCAAGTACTGCCTGGTAAGAACCATCTGGGAACTGCAGTTGACTGAGCTGGGGTCCAGACTGGATGCAGATTGAAGACTAGTTTATTCTTAGTCTTCAAACTGGGTCTGGGATTTAACATTACCCACCATCCCAAAAATGAACAACTGAATGTCTTTAAAGGAAAGAGGTCATTTCCTTCCACTGACACCACCGTATGACACTGTTAGTTCTGTTTTAATGTTGAAGAAGGTGCTAGGTGCAGGTCAGTAGGGAGCTGTCATTTTGGGATCCCCTGGATTGGACGCCCTGATGGAGGCCATTCTGGGCATCCTTTTGCCTCTATGAACCCCAGCCCCCATCCCTGCCTTTTATGGATTGTAATTGAGAAGGGCGTCTTCAGGTGAGAGGTGGGGCTGAAGTTAGGGAGCAGGGATGAAGGACAATTGCTGGTGGTAAGTTTCATGGGGCACTTAGCTTCCTCCTCCTGAGACTTTAATCTCACTGGACACGAAGGCAGAGGACCAGTGAGCATGTTTCCAGTTGAGCAGAATATTCTGAATGCAAACACACAGTTTCAGGCCTCCACCTCCCTACTACTTCCAAGAAAACCTAGGGCACTTTCCCAGGGTGAGTGGAGGGGAAGATAAATCTGATACAACTGACAAGCTGAACTGTGGGGAGAAATAGTAGCCCCCAGACAGTGAGCGCCATTGGAGACTCCCTGCTGTGATAAGAGGGCCAGGAGGGCTGCTTTTCCACACTTGGCTTCGCCCCAGAGAAGGGGCATTCCAGAGACCACCCACAGGTCTGTCAACAGGTGTGCCGAGTGCTGCCTGGGATCACCCCAGGAAAGTGCTGGGACACTGCTGGGAACAAGACAGACAGGCCCTGGCCTCAGGGAGCTTCTAGTCCTGGCAGGAGAAAGATATTAATTACTCATGTGCTCACTCTTTATAGTGGGCATGTATGCTAGGGAGGGCTTCCAAGTCCCTGAGAACATACAGTAGTAAACCCAGTTTGAAAGGTCTTAAAGTTCATCCATCCACCTCACCCAATTTACAGATGAGGAAATTGAGGCCCACAGAGGGGAAGGAAGTTGGTAGAGATGACTAGTTAGCCATCAAGATGAGACTGGATGCCACCCCCGACTCACAATTCTGTTTTCGTCTGGGTGGGGGAGTTGATATTCATTATGGGCCCTATTACCTACAGAATGAACAATAATTCCCTTAGAATTCAATTCATATGAGAAGCATTTGTTGATTCTTGTTATGTGCTATGACCTCCAGGAGTTAAGCCTTTAGTGAGGGACAGCCATGAATACAACCAAATGTTTATAGCGCAATGTATTGAGTCACACACACAGAGGACCATAGCAAGACAGAGAACAAGCAAGTGGGTGTACTTAGCCTGGCATTCGAGGCCCTCTATGTGCCCAGCCCTGCCTCCACTCCATGTGAATGCCCATGCATGCTGTTCTCTTACAGTTTCCCAAATTGTCCCCCACTCCCTGAATCCCTGGGGGCCAGTTCATGCTGCTCCTTTGCCTGGAAAGGCCTCCCATCTCCTTACTGCTCAGTTCTACCTATCCTGCAGAGCCAATATACATGTGCCATCTTCCAGGGTTGTAATAGATCACCCTAATCATTGTCCTATATCAATTCTTGAATTTTTCTTGAAAAAAATTATATTGTGTAAGCAATACATGTTTATCGTAAAAAAAAAAAACAATCAGAGAATATAGCTAACAGAAGAGAATAAAAATCACCCATTAAACAGAAATGACCATTGTTAACATTGAGGTATATTTTCTTCCCATTCTTTTTCAACACACTCACACATGCATACACATGCACACAAACTTTTCTCATTGCTTTTCCTCATTCTGTCCCACATTTTCATTTGTCCCGTGCACCTTCTTTAAACTGTGGGGACATAGACAATGTGTCACTCACTTTTTATCCCTGCTACTAATACAGCATCTCGCACTAGGAGTCTCTCAGCAAATGTTAGCCGAGGCAAAAACTCCATGAATTGCTTGACTTTGGAACCTGGCACCGTGATTATTTTGAGGAAGCAATTTAGCTGTTCTGGGGATTGATGCTTGTGAAAACTTGTTGCATTCCTTGAGCCCCAGTCTTTGCTGGCTGGGTGGCTGGAGAAGGGACTGAGAATCCATACAGATTCAACAATTTCCAAGACATCGGTGGGTGACTAAGTGTGCTCTGCATCCTGCATGGGGTTGCATTGAAAACCATCTCTACCCTGCTATTTGACAGAGGCTCTTTCCTGGCTTTAGAATTACACTGATGATTCTGGCAAACTTTTCTTTATCCTTTCTGATAAAAAAACAGTGTTGCCATTTCACCAGGGGAGAAGTGGGTGAGATTTTCTTCTCTGACAAATCAGTTTTGGCTCTAAAATACTCTCCACTTAGATTAAGATTAAAGAGGCTCTTGAGTGAGGATTGGGAATGGAAATAGCATGGGCTCTAAACTTCCGGCCAAGATGGAGGCCTAGACAGACACGCTGCATCTCCCTCCACAACTAAGAAGGAATACAACTACCTCAAAACTAGAGACAACCAGAAGTTCCAGAAAATCGAGCTGCATGGAAGTCCAACAAACGAAGATATAAAGAATACTCATCCAGACAGATAGGAGGGGTGGAGCCAGGGCAGAGAGGATGCAGTGTGGTGGCAGCAGGCCGGCAGAAAGCACAAACATTTAAAAAAGTCAATATGGCCGCCTGGGGAACACTCTCAGCACCAGACCAGACCCTACAGCTCATGGTTCCAGCACCAGGGACTTAAATAAAGCCTCATTGGTTCTGACTACAAACCAGTAGGGGTTGGGGCGGAGGCAGAAACTGCCAGTCTCTCAGCGGAGTCTGCTTGTTTAAAGGGCCCCCACAGTCCTAGAATGTTGCAGACCCACTCACTCAGGGAACAATGACCGGGGCAACAGCTAGAGAGGCACCAGGCCCATATGGAAGTGGGAGAGGTGCCTGGAAAAGGGGTGAGTGTTAAGCAAGCAGCATTGTTCCCCCTCAGACCCTCCCCCTCAGACCCCTCCCCCCCAATAGCACCAACACATGGTGAAACGGGTTGCCCATACTACGATTACCTAAGGCTCCGCCCCTTATACATAACAGGTTCAACAGCTCTACCTAAGAGACAGAGGCAAACAAACACAGGAGCCTGTCAAGATAAGGAGACAGAGAAGTCTGACCCAAAAGAGGGAATAGATCAAGATTCCAGTGGGAGAACTAAGTGACGAGGAGATAGCCAACCTAACAGATGCAGAGTTCAAAACACTGGTGATAAAAATGCTCACAGACTTGACAGATATGCTTAAGTATGGCCAACACATAAAAGAAGAAGTGAAGGCTATGCTAAATGAAACGAAGGAAAATCCACACAAAACCAACGGTGAAGAGAAGGAAACTGAGGTTCAAATCAATGATTTGGAACATAAGGAAGAAAACAACAGTCAGCCAGTACAAAATGAGGAAACAAGAATTGAAAAACATGAGGAGAGGCTTAGAAATCTCTGAGACAACTTTAAACGTACCAACATCTGAACCATAGAGGTGCCAGAAGAAGAAGAGGAAGAGCAAGAAATCGAAAGCTTATGTGAAAAAATAATGAGGGAAAACTTCTCAAATCTGGTGAAGGAAATAGACATACAAGTCCAAGAAGCAGAGAGAATCCTGAAGAAGCTAGACCCAGAGAGGACCGCACCAAGACACATGATAATGAAAATGCCAAAGGTGAAAGATAAAGAGAGAATCTTAAAAGCAGCAAGAGAAAAGCAGAGAGTTACCTACAAAGGGGTGCCTATAAGACTTTCAGCTGATTTCTCAAAAGAAACTTTGCAGGCAAGAAGGGACTGGCAAGAAGTATTCAATGTCATGAAAAGCAAGGAGCTACAACCAAGATTACTCTATCCAGCAGAGCTATCATTTAGAATGAAAGGGCAGAGAAAGTGTTTCCCAAACAAGGTAAAGCTAAAGGAGTCCATTATCACAAGCCATTATTATATGAAACGTTAAAGGGAATTACTTCAGAAAAACAAGATCAACACTATGAACATTAAAGTAACAACAAACACAACTATCAACAACTGAATCTAAAAAATGAAAACAAAAGCAAACTAAGCAAACAACCAGAACAGGAACAGAATCATAGGTATGGGGATCATTTGGAGGGTTATCAGCTGGGAGGGGGAAGGGGAAGAAATGGGGATATGGTGCAGGGACTAAGAAGCATAACTTGTTGGTAAAAAATAGAAAGAGCAAAGTTAAGAATAATGTAGGAAAGGATGAAGCCAAAGAACTTATATGCACGACCCATGGAGATGAACTAAGGGGGCTGGGATTGCTGGAGGGAAGGTGGTTACTGGGAAGAGGGGAGCGAAGGGAAAATAAATTGGGACTACTGTAACAACATAATCAATAAAATATACTTAAAAAATAAAAGAAATAGCACGGGCTCTTTTCCAAAAAGTGTGGGATCAGGAGGCTAGGACCGAGTCACGAGGGACGTTCACTCAGTTGGCCACAGATGAGAACTGAGCAGAGCTCCTGAGAGGGTTTCCAAAGAGGAAAAGTAGCAGAAAGTGTTCACAGAGCATCAGGTCCCCTTTGTGGCACATGTGGAAAACCTGAGAGGCTGGCGTATAGAGGCAATAGATCAGTAAAAGCAGAAATGAAGGAGGCAAGCCCATGTGCATTTTTGAGATTTTTAGTTGCATATGGTGAGATGTTTGTGATTTACATGTCTTTTCTTCTTTAAAGAAGATGATATGTAGAAGAAACTATTTCTGGAATTAAATATCACAGAGGGAATTTCATTACAAGATCAAGGCAAAAGTCTGCAAGGTTTTGCTTCTGAAGAAAAACATCAAAAACAAAGTAAAATCAAAGAGGAGCCTTAAGCAAACAAATTATTGATTTGGGTGAGGCTAATATATCTCAGCTCTATGGAGCCTCTTTTGGAGCTAAAGAGTGGAGAGGAGAGTGAGAAAGTACTTAGGGCTCAGCCTTTGAGACTACCTCCTGTTCCCCCTGGGGAAAAAGAAATGAGATCCATGGGACCTGGTGGTTTACACAGTACAAATGAGGAGATGAGAGCCCAGAGGGGAGGCCAAGTGACTTGCCCAAAGCTAAGACATAAGTGGTATTGAGGGAATATGCTTTAAACAAAATCACGCATCTAGTTTTCTTTTTGCAACTCTGCATTGCCTGTGGGAGATAAAAGGTTTCAGTAGAAAGAGCACAGGTTTGGGATGCACTTGGTTTGAATCCTGGGTGTTTTGGGACAGGTTTTAATATTTTTTTCTGGTCTCAGTTTCCTCATCTGTACAAAATCCAGACTGCCCCTAACTTGCCCCAGGACTGTTCCCACCTTCTCAAGTGTGACCTCCAGCCTGGAAAGCTCTCCTCCAGGCCTCACACACTCACGGGCTCATTTGTCCACTCAGGGCCTGTTCCAGGTGCTAGGAAGAGAGCTGGGAACCGAAGTGGCAAAGCCTCAGCATTCACTGAGCTCATGTTTCAGACAAGGCTGTGCAGGAGGAGTATAATGTGACCCACACGTGTCATTTCCAATTTTCTAGTAGCCACATCAGAAATAAACAGGCAAAGTTAATTTTAATATTCTGTTTAACCTAATATACCCCAAATATTATTATTTCAGTATAGGTTCAACTTAAAAATTTACTAATAAGATATTTTACATTCTTTTTAATTTTTTTAACTACTGCATTCTGTTTTTAAATTGAAGTATAATTGTCATACAACATTACATTATTTCAGGTGTACAACATAATGGTTCAATATTTGCATATATACTGTGCAATGATCACCACAATAAGTCTAGTTAACATCTGTCACTGTACATAGTTAACAGAATATTTTTTTCTTGTGGTAAGAACTTTTAAGATACACTCTCTTAGCATCTTTTAAATATATTCAATACGATACAGTATTATTAACTATAGTCACCATGCTGTACATTCTGTACCCAGGACTTACTTATTTTATAACCAGGAGTTTGTACCTTGTCACCTTCACCGTTTCATCTGCCACCAACACTCACCTCTGGTAACACCAATCTGTTGAGCTTGTGTTGTTTGTTTGTTTGTTGGATTCCACATATAAGTGAGATCATATGGTGTTTGTCTTTGTCTGTCTTCACTCAGCATAATTCCCTCACGATCCGTCCCTTTTGTGATGCATTCCTTGTTTTTAACTAGGTTACTCTCCCAGCACATCTCAGTTTGGACTGGCCACATTGCAGTGCCCAATAGCCTTGCAGCTGACATATTGAACAGGGCAGTTCTAGAGCCCAGGAGCGAGAGAGTCTCTGCCATTCGCCCCAGTGAGCAAAGCTGGGGGAAGTGCTTTGGTGCAGGCCCTGCCTGAGGGAAAGTGCTGCCTCCCCAACCAATGGGTCCCTCCCAGGGTCCCTGCCAGAGCATGCTAAATTCACACAGCAGGAGGGAGAATGCCATACCCCAGAGTTCTGTCCTGGTCTCTGGGTTGAAATGAGAGAATGACATTGAGCTGTCTAATAAACTACAACAACATAATTAGTACTTAGTGAATGCTAGGTATGGGAGCCAGGCCCTGTGCTAAGCACTTCATTATCTTCAGCACACCTTTACAGGAGAGGCAGGTACTATTATTTATCCATGTTTAAGAGAGAAGGAAAGTGGAGAACCCTAAAGATTCTGCTAAAAAAGTACCAGAACTGATAAATGAATTCAGTAAAGTAGCAGGATACAAAATAAATATTCAGAATAGGTTGCATTTTTATACACCAATAATGAACTATCAGAAAGGGAAACTAAGAAAACAATTTCATTTCAATTGCATAAAAAATACCTAAGAATAAAATTAACCAAGGATGGAAAAGACTTGTACTCAGAAAGTTATAAGACACTGAAGAAAGAAATGAAAGAAACTACAAATAAATGGAAGCATATACTGTTCTCATGGATAGGAAGGATTAACATCATTAAACTGCCCATGCTATCCATGCTATAGATTCCATGCAATTCCTGTCAAAATACCAATGGCATATTTCACACAACTGGAATAACCCAGAAAGTTATATGTAGCCACAAAAGACCCTGAATAACTGCAGCAATCTTGAGAAAGAAGAACAAAGTTGGAGGAATCACTCTACCTGACATCGAATTATACTATAAGGCCATAGTAATCGAAATAGTATGTTACTGGCATAAAGCAGACATATGGATCAATGGAACAGAATAGAGAGCCCAGAAATAAACCCAGGCCTCTATGGTCAATTAAGATTTGACAAAGGAGGCAAGAACATACAATGGGGTAAAGACAGTCTATTCAATAAATGATGTTGAAAAAATTGGACAAATACATGCAAAAAATGAAACTAGACCCCCTTCTTACACCAAATGCAAGAATAAACTCAAAATGGATTAAAGACTTAAGTGTAAGACTTGAACCCATAAAACTCCTAGAAGAAAACACAGGCAGTAAAATCTCTGAGATTTAGCAATTAAAAAAATATATATTTTCTTGTTCAGGGAAAACAAATGAAAAAGTGAACAAATGGGACTACATCAAATTAAAGAGTTTTTGCACAACAAGGACATCATCAACAAAATGAAAAGACAACCCACTGAATGGGAGAACATATTTGCCAATCACACATTTGATAAGGCGTTAATATTCAAAATTTGTAAAGAACTTATACAACACAATACCAAAAAAAGAAAAGAAATCCAATTAAAAAGTGGGCAGAGGACCTAAATAGACATTTCTCCAAAGAGGACATACAGATGGCCAACAGGCATATGAAAAGATTCTTAATGTTACTAGTCATCAGAGAAATGCAAATTAAAACAATGAGATATCTCATCACACCTGTCAGAATGGCTATCATCAATAAATCAACAAACAACAGCAGAGGATGTGGAGAAAGGGGAACCCTTGTGCACTGTTGATTGGAATGCTAATTGGTGCAGCCACTACAGAAAACAGTATGGAGGGTGCTCAAAAAATTAAGTGAAACTGCCTTATGTGTGGCCCAGCAGTTCCATCTCTGCATATATATGTGAAGAAACCCAAAACACTAATTCAAAATGATATATGCACCTCTATGTTCATTGCAGCATTATTTACAACAGCCAGTCTATCAAAGCAACCCAAGTGTCCATCAATAGACGAGTGGATTTAAAAAGTGGTGGTACATATACGCAGTGGAATATTACTTGGTCATAAAACAAATGAAATCTTACCATGTGATATCATGGGTAGACCTATAGTGTATTAGGCTAAATGAAATAAATCAGTCAGAGGAAGACAAGTTCCGTAGGACTTCACTTATGTGCAGAATCTAAAGAACAAAATAAATATACAAACACAATAGACTCATAGATGCTGAGAACAGACGGATGGCTGCCAGAAAGCAGGAGTTTGGGAAGGCCAGATGAAAAAGATAAAGGGATTGAGGAGTATAAATTGACAGTCATGGCATATAAAGTACAGCATAGGAACTCTAGTCAATAATATTATAATAACTATGTATAGTGCCAGGTGGTAACTGGAAATATATGAGGGAACATTTTATGAAGTATAGGATTGTCTGACCACTATGCTGTACACCTAAAACTAATATAAAATAATATTCAATTAAGTTGAAATTAAAAAATAAAATTTAAAACAAAAGAGGAGGAAAGTGGCTCAGGGAAATTAGATAACTTGCTGTGGGTCACATGAGTCATAAGTGACAGACAGACCTGGGCTTTGGACCCAGGGCTGTCTAAAGCCAGAGACTGTGTTCTTCAAACAGAAAGAACAGAATGAGATCCAGGGTGAGCACAGGTTTCCAGGGCCTTTGTCAAAGGCTCTCTTCCTCCACTCACAGGGCACACTGCCAAGGTAAACGGCTTTGGAGATGAAGGTGTCAGCGAGGGTGACTCAGTGTCACAGAGAGGGATATATGCGAGTTGTCTGGCACCTCCAGCCCTGCCCTCACCAGGTATTGTCCAGAGTCCATCACTGCTGGCATGTTCTTATTACAAATAAGGTATTAACTCTTAGGCACAGATGACAAAAATCTTAATTCTAAAGCACCATGTGAAAGTTTGCTATTATTACTATATGATGATTGCTGTTCTTACCAGCGTTCAGTCAGTAGTGTGTCCAGGGAACTCACCACAGCCCAGAGCACTGCAGTGGTGCCTGTAATATCAAATTGCAACTGAGAACATAACCTGACTTGAATTTTCTGTTCTTGGTAGATCCCAGCACCTGAATGTTTTGAGCTTCACTTATGGATATTTTGCAATAAACCCAATGTGTACACAGACTTGTTTGCCAAGTGTTTTCATCATTTGCTAGCTTGCCTGGTGCTGAAATCAGTCTCTGTGTTCAGGCTGGGGTGACCAGCAGCCCTCCTGGCTCTTCAGAGCTTAGTTAGAGAGACATTTAGAAACCCATAAGCAGACATAACAGACATAATAGCAGTGCCTAGGCCTCCTCTCTTCAAGTCCCAGGACAGGTGAGAGGCCAGGAGGCCAGCTGCCTGTGTCCAGAAGAGAAAGGGCCCATGGGTTGTGCTCAAGTTTCTTGGGCATCCTCGTGGTCTTGCCAAATGGGTTTGCCTGGAAGAACAGCCAGATCCCATTCCCTCTCTGAGGCCCCCCTCTTCCACAGAAGCCGTTCCTGGCATGTCAGCCCCCTCCAGTCCTAAATGCCTATGCCACCCACAGACACCAAAGCCCCTGTCTTGAAGTGTTAGCTACACGCTTTATGTTTGGCTGTGCCCTTTCCTTCCTAGTCCCAGACTTCTGTGACTTGTCCTATTGACAATCACATGTTGACTTGTGACATCTCTGATGACCTGGCTGGTCAACTTCAGCTTGTTTCAGAGAGGGCTTAGAGGGGCTTCTTCATTATTGTGAGTGAGCGTGATGTCCTTAGTGAACTTTTATTTTGGCTTTGAGTGCTGCCTCTCCATCCAGAGTATGTATCCTTAGAGAACTAGAACTAGGTCTTATAATCTTGGACTCCAATGAGAATGCCTGCCTTATGTACCTTGGGGACTCAATGACAACATACAAGTATTTCTCAATATTGAGTGAAGGGCTAATGTCCCAATCCAAATCAGCTCCCTCTGATGCTAGCCATTTGCTTTTCTTTCACTGTAGTTACCATGATTTGTATCATATATTCATTAATTTGTTAAGACCTTTCCCCAATACTGGGAGACATTTTTGGTTCCCCTCTGTGTCCCCAGTGCTCACTACAATGCCTAGAACTCAGCAGGGCTTGGGAAAGACTGGATCAGCAGCTGCACATATAAACAAAGTAGCTGGTCCCCTGTAGGAGAGGGCAAAGGTGGGAGAGGCAGGAGTTAGCACCTGGGCGCTGAAGGATTCCTGAAGGGCATGTGGAATAATGGCAAACACATTGGCTGAGAAGTCGGGTGCCTGAGGGTCAGGCTTCTTCCTGCAATGAGGTTTATTTTCTATGTAAGGTAATCTTGTGAGGGTTGAAAAAGATACTTTTGTGAAATTGCTTTGTAAACAAACCATACAGTGGCATGGTAAGATGTTATTCATCATCCTAAGATCTGTTCCCTACCTACCTGTCCAAATATATTTCTTAGTAATTTGATTTATCTAGGCCAGTGTTCTCACTTTAAAAAAATGTGTTTTTTCCTTATTGCAAAAATAGTAGATTGCAATAACAAAACTATTAGAAAATCCAAAAGAAAATAAAAATAAATCATCTCTTAAGATGACCACCTAGAAATAACACAATTAATATCTTGTGTATAGCCCAAATATATATTTTTCTAAATAGGTATGACCTAAGTTTCCCAGTCAAGGCAACATTCCTCTTCAATCTCCATGCGCTGGCTTTGCTGGGGGCCACTGACTGGGAGACACTAGAGGGTGGACCCTCCCCACTCTGGTTGTTTCTAGCAACAATGCCACTGAGGGGTACTGAGAGCTGACTTCTTCCAGCACTTTTCACTATCTGAAGGCACTTACTGGGTTGATGTATGTACTGTTTGTCTTTCTCCACTGCGATATAAGCTCCACCAGGTCCAAAACTTGCTGGATTTGTGTTATTGCTGCCTCTTTGGCTCCTAGAACAGTGCTTGCACCTAGCAAACATTCATCAAGTGAATGAATGAACACCTCATATACAATACCAAGCATTTGTTTCAGATGAGTTGTGTGTGTGAACTGTCCAGAGACCACATTCAGTGGTAATATATTGAGATACATCTGGGCTGCCAGATCTAGCTATTGTTGGAGATGTGGCCTCAGCAGGGCTACCACAGAGAATCTCAACCTCCTTTGTAATCACTACTACTGCCTCCAGTAATTTTTCAGGCATGCTCTGAGACCACATTACTTAGCATGTGGCCAAAGCATTCTGCAAAGTTTGTCTCTAGGTTCACAGTGTTAATTAAGATCACAAAACTGCCCCATCCTCTCCCTGTCCCAAAGCTTGTTCCAGCACCTTTCAGGCTGGTCTCCCTATGGGGCCCTGAGGCTTTTCTTAGAGATAGCACTGCACTTCTTTCTTAGGCAGGGCAGTGATTCTGGCCCTCCATCTCCATCTTTAAGGTAGAGCTTCAATGGTGCACACAGTATTTGTGGATTGGGTGCAAATTGCTGAAAGATCACTTTGGAGAGCTGGGGCTGCTGAGAGAGGCTGTCCAGTTAGCCCTGAGACTCCCCCCTTCTCATGCACAGGAGTCTGTCTCCACGGGGCTGGACCCAGTCTCCAGACTCAGGTTGCTAAGCAGGCTCCCCACTGGACTACCTCCACCTCTCCTCATCTCCAAAACCTGGGAGAGGGTGGACTAGGCCTGTTTTCTTCTGGGTCATTGCAGCCCTAGTGGGAGGGATATTTTCCCTCAATTTCCATAAACCCCTTCCTCTGTGGCACCCAGGGGTAAACAAGGTGTTTTCATCTCTGTGTGTTTCCTAGGCAGGATTCAAACATGAGTCTCCCAAGTGCTCTCGAGGCTTGAAGAGTTACCCATGCTCTGAGCAGCAGGACCTGCCAGATAAGTGAGGCATCAGAAGGCAGACAGGCACCTCCCACAGCCGCTGGTCCTCAGGCCCAAAGTCTTTGTGGGTACTTTTGCTGCTGTTTTTAGTATTCATGAGGATTCCAGAAACCGAGTTCATCAGACTGGCCATTATTCTCCCAAGTCTACTTGAGGACACAGGTTTTTTCTAGCTTTATTGAAGTAAAATTGGCATATGACATTGTATAAGTTTGAGGCATACATAATGATTTGATGTATGTATATATTGCAGAATGATCACCACCACAAGTCTAGGTACCACTCATCATCACACACAGTTGCGATGTTTTTTCTTGTCATAAGAACCTTTAGGATTTGCTCCCTTAGCAAGTTTCAGATATCAAAGCAATGTTGTGCATTTTATCCCCAGGACTTATTCATCTTGTAACTGTTCTTTTGGACCACCTTCACCCATTTCTCTCTCTTTTCCCCACACCCCACCCCTGGCATCCATCAGTCTGTGTTTGGTACCTATGAGTTCAGTTTGGTTTTTGTTTTGTTTTGTTTTTAATACTGTCTTGATTTTTATAGCTGTGCAGTGTAGTTTGAAATTAGGAAATGTGATGCCTCCAGCCTTGTTCTTTCTCAGGATCGCTTTGGCTATTTAGGGTCCTTTGTGTTTTTAAATGAATTTAAGGATTTAAAAAAATATTTCTGTAAAAACTGCATTTGGATTGACTCTGTAAATGGCTTTGGGTAGTATGCACATTTTAACAGTATTAATTTTTCCAATCCAGGATCACAGGATATCTTCCCATTTATTTGTGTTTCCTTTTTCAATTGCTTTCATTAGTGTCTTACAGTTTGTAGTGTAGAGATCTTTGACCTCCTTAGTTAAATTTTATTATTTTTAATGCTATTGTAAGTGGGATTGTTTTCTGCATTTTTTTTCAAATGATTCATTGTTACTGTATAGAGTGCTATAGATTTTTGTATCCTGCAACTTCACTGAATTTGTTGATTGACTCTAACAGTTTTTGGTGGAATCTTTAGCATTTTTCTGTATAAAAAATTATGTTATCAGCAAGCAATTTTCTTTCTTTATGATTCAAATCTATTTTATTTATTTTTTCTTGCTTGATTGCTTTGGCTAAGACTTCCAGTACTATGCTGAATAGAAGTGATAGTAGGCATCCTTGTCTTGTTCTTGATTTTAAAAGACAATCTTATAGCCTTTCACCACTGAGTATGATATTAGCTGTGGGTTTGTCATATATGGTCTTTATGATGTTGAGGTATGTTTTCTCTGTACCCAATATGTTGAGTGTTTCATCACGAATGGATGTTGAATTCTGTCAAATGCTCTTGCTGCATCTATGATTTTTATATTTTATTTGAGTAATGTGATATGTGATATTTATTAATTTGTGTATGTTGGACCATCCTTGAATCCCAGAGATGAATCCCACTTCATCATGGTATATGGTCCTTTTAATGTGTTGTTGAATTTGGTTTGCTAGTATTTTGTTGAGAATTTTTACATCTATATTTTTCAAGGCTATGAAAACACAGTTTCTTAAGTACTAGATGATAGAGATCTGCTCCACTTCACTGGGGAATTTGGTGAAATAAGTGGATATCACTTAGTTTGTTTAAGGGAGGATTCTGGAAGAGGCAGCTGTTTTACATGTGGGCAGAAGAGCCTAGACTCTGTTGCTCTCTCTCTCCACCCCCCCACCCCTCCCTGGGGAGCCACTTGTCACTTCACAGCTGCTTGTCCCTCCCAGGAGCTGATTCCCCATGGGACATGCCCACTCTCCCCCACCCTGCCCTCCTTTCTCTGCCCTCTGACCTCTCCCATAGAAATGATGAGGATATGTTTTCATACATGTGTAGCATCACTATTCACTTTCACATCCAGTGTCTCATCTGACCCTCCTGGATGGGACAGGTAGGAAACAGTTATCCCCACTTTTTCAGAGAAATGGACCAACTTCCCCAAGTTCACATAGTGGTAAAGTTAACAATTAAGACTGATCTTTGGATGCCTGGTTTGAACTTTCTTGGGTACTGTGTTCCTGCCAGTCCCTTGAAAAAGGTGCTTGGGACACAGTGAGAATGAGGAATGGAGAGGGAACTCAGATGAGGGGTTTGATGGGGAATAGTGTGGGAACTGTCTCAGATGCCAACTGGGGTTGTCCCTGCAGACTGGATTCTTTGCTGTCCTTATTCTCCTCACATGCTTAGCAGCAGCCAAAATTCATAGTAAGAATATGCTATGCAAACTCAGAGTGATTCCTGCAAGACTGTGACTTGAGAGAAAATGTTTGAATGGCCTCTGTCCCACTTAGTGCCTTGTACATTGAACAGTGGTTCTTCGTTTTCTCTTCTGCTTTAACTTGAATCAGAAAAGAGAACATAGGCTTATATACTTTTTAAATTCATTCTTTGTAAAAAAAAATTTTAATTAGTTTTTTAACAAGGTTACTTTATTTTATTTTATTTTTTATTTATCTGTTTTTAGAGAGAGGGAAAAGGAGAACGAGAGGGAGAGAAACATCAATTTGCAGTTGCCTCTCACACGCCCCCAACTGGGGACCTGGTGTGCAACCTAGTCATGTGCCCTGACTGGGAATTGAACCAGCGACTCTTGGTTCACAGGCCGATGCTCAATAAATTCATTCTTATAGATGGTCATTTATTTAGTCTCACCAATGAACCAGATATTTTGGTAAGTGCAAGGAATGAAATATGATCCCTTCTCTCAAGGCTTATGTAGGGTGTGTGTGTGTGTGTGTGTGTGTGTGTGTGTGTGTGAGTACAGACAAATAAATCTTTACCAAGGATAATTCCTACAGCAGATGTAGCCCAGGAGGCTATGGAAGCCCAGAGGAAGAGAATGTAAGTGCTGAGGTCAGGATGACTTCACAGAGAATGTACCTCTTAAATTTAAGTCTTACATGTTCATAGGACTTAACATAGACAAAGGGAAAGCCATGCCAGACAAGTGAACAGTGTGTTTGAAGATGCAGAGGCATTAAAGAGCTGAGAGAATAGGACATAATTTGGAGGGAAGAGAAAGTGCTGGAGCAGGTAAGAGAAGATGAATGTACAGAGGTGGTGGTAGCCCTGTGTGTTTAAGATGATCCTGAAAGACATGGGGAAGCATGATCAGGTCTGCACTTCAGGCAGGTCCCCCTGGTAGTGCTGTCCTGGCTTTGTTAAACTGTTCACTTGTTTTTTTCAGAAAGAAGTTTGGTAGTATGTATTAAGAGCCTTCAAAATGTGCATATAGTTCAATTCCCAGCCAGAGAACATGCCTGGGTATGGGCAAGGTCCCCGTTGGGGGCACACGAGAGACAACCACACATTGATGCTTCTCTCCCTCTCTTTCTTCCTCCCTTCCCCTCTCTCTAAAAATAAATAAATAAAAATATTTAATAAAATAAAATAAAATGTGCATATAAAGTACCCTGTGGCTCAGGAATATTACCTCTGGGAGTAGTGATACTGATCACCTACTGTGTAGTGCTTTTTGTACCAGATATTTTTGATATGCTATTTTTTAACCTTTATAACAATTGTGCAAAGTGGGAATCATTGGTCACATTTTACAGATAAATAAATTGAGGTTTTAAAGAATCAGGCAAGTTTAGGATTGAATTCACACTCTGTCACTAATTAGCTGTTTTCCTAGATCAAGTCGCTTACCTTGTCTGAATTAAATACAACCTGCTTTTTTTGGATTATCCATTCCTTTGGATTATTTCTGCCAGAGCCAATCTTCATTTTCTTACACATTTAAGTAAATGAGCCTGAATCAAGCAGTGTAGAGAGTCGTGGGCTGTGGCTTTGCTTTGGGGGAACCTTCTGCATTGTTTCTCCTGCAGTTTGCCTTGTGTGCATACACACGGCTCTTCTCACATCCTCTACCTCCAGTATTTATATCTTGTCCCCCCACGAGATTGTACAATAAGTTCATTGAGGAAAGGGCTGCTCTTAAGCATATCTTTGTCTCTCTCCCAGCATCTGCCTAGTTTGGTGCCTTCCTTGTGTACAGGGACAGTCCAGAGATTCGTTTTCTCAGAAGCAGTTGGAACATCATGTTCCAGAGATAAATATTAGGGTTGGAGACTTGGCAGGTAAAGTTTGGAACTGAGGGGATCTGGGAGAATGTATTTAATAGAAAACATGCAAAATGTTCTCATTAGTGCTGAGTCAAGAGAGTTGTCTTAGGTTGGTTTCCTCAGAAACAGGTCCTGAGAGGGGGACCCCTGTGCAAGTGATTTATCCAGGGGATGTTCCCAGGAGGGCCCAGTAAGGGAGCAGGAAGCAGGACAGAAGAGGGAAGAAGCCAGAGTGCGATGTCAGGCAGGTTTCAGTCTTCGCCTGGACCCACAAATGTGTTCTGAAGTATAAATCACAAGTTAGAATGTGGCCCTGCTGAAGGTGAGGGCCCTGGGCTTTCACAATTCCACACCAGTCAGTCATTGGCTAAGGGCTGTTGGGAGGTAACTGGGGAAGCTTCAGGCACTTCTTGCTCTGTCCATGTGGACAGAGTGGCTCCAGCAGCACAAGAGCCAGCCTTCAGCAAGTCAACAGATGAAGGGAGTTAGAAGCCAAGGCATGTAGAAGCTGGGCGTGTGGGTGGGGTGTCAGTAGGGTTCCCTTAATAACTGCACCCCTAATAGTGTCCAATGGTATCTCCCTGGTGTGTGAATCCCTGCTTCTTCCTCTGCAAAGGGCAGATAGTGTTACTTGCTCATATTGCAGAATGACAGCGAAAATAAAACAAATGAGAGAGGGGGCATAGTCTCGTGTTGACAGCAGTAAGGCATTATATAAAGCCAGGTGCTATTATTGCATCTTTCCCTCCAGGCCCAGAGGCTATATTAGCTCTTGGTCCTCTCCTGGGCACTTGTCTTGCAGACATCAACCCTGAGAGCCTTTGAAAAGAGCTTGTTCGTGCTAGAAAGAAAGTATGCACTTTTTTAAATGTTGATAAATTCACAGCAGTTTCTTTAATATATACCAACCACCTTGAACTACATCTAATTAACCACCAGACACCATGCTGTGGCTGTGTTTGGCTTTGATGTGTTCATCAGCATATTGGAGAGCTAATCATAACAGGACTTAGCTCTTATAAAATGCCTTTTATCTTCAAAGTGGTTTACAACCACTAATTATTAGAGGAATTATGGTGAACAGCAGCCACCTCACAAAGACCTGAAACCATTATGAAGGGCCTTTGATGTATCTTATAATAGAGCAAGAGAAGTGTGAAGGGGGTGCTTAATAATAGTTGTCCAGACCTGGCAGAGCTATTTTATAGAGGTAGGAGACAGCTGTTACCTTTCTGCCTTGAGACTAGAACAAGGAAATCGGACCTAATTTGAAGAAAAAGGAGGCAAGATATAGTGGTTGCATAAGCGGCAGCAGGCCAGAGCGGTAAGGTTCCCTCTCAAAGGCGCTTTCATATACCTGCCCCTTTATGTAGGCTGGTGGGGCACGTGGCCTTCCTGGTGGCCCACAGTGGGAGACATTATACCACGAAGCCCCATCCAGCTGGGGCAGTCAGTGGTAGATTGATGGGCTTCTTGATGGTATCCCCTCAGTGTAGTACTTTTTTTGTTTTGTTGCCTTTTTGTTTATTTGTTTTGTTAGAATTTTACCTGGGGCATAGAATTTGAAGTCTACAGTGATAAGAAGAGCTAACAGGTATAAGGTGCTACCCCACCCATCATCCTAGAGGTGAGGAAAGCGAGGCTCAGAGAGCTGGAGAAACCTGTTAGTGGCCCCATGGCTGGTGCCGCCGGTGGCCTGGCCTTAGAGTGTATGTTCTTAGTCACCACAGTGAGAGGCCTATCAGAGAAGGGGTGGGATCTGCCCAAAGCTCCCCTGCACCCCGGGTCAAAGAAGCACACAACAACCTCATTGGGAACTGGGAGAGGCTCATTTCCAGGCTGGTCTGGCTCCTGTGCTGATTGATACTGGAATCTTGAGCAGTGGGGTGCTGAAAGGAGTCCTTTGAAGAAGCAACTCAGCCTGTCTGTCCTCACTAAGAAGGTCTTACATCTGCCTCACTGCCCTGGCCCACCAGAGGGTCTCCCCAGGGCAATGGGGAGGCAGAGGAACCAAGCCACCTATGAAACATGGAGGTTTGGTTAAAGCACTTTTTCCCCACCTACTAAGATGGATTTAAAACGAGCCCTGCCCTGTAAGTCCAGGGTGGGGACACAGTCTAATGTGGCACCAGCTGCCATGGCCTGTGCAGACAGTGCTAGGGATGCAGAAATGACCCTCTTGGGACACCTGGGCAGAGCTGTGAGCCTCACCATTTCTCAGTGGAGCGGCCATTGGCCACGTGGGAATATTGACACCCTAGAAACAGGTGGATGCTCTGGCCCAGAGACTGATCGTTAAATGTTGCGGTGTTTTCTTTTTCCAATACCATTTCTGACACCAAATTTGTGCCTTATGACTCAATTCGATTCTGATGCTAATGCAGATGCCACAGGGAAGGGCTCAGTCTCACAAGACTGTCCCCACTCAGTGGCAGTCCCAGGTTGTCACCCGTGTGTCTGATTGACCAGCTTTACATTCTGGGCCTCCCACAACCTCCTTCTCAGGTTGAATAATTAGCTGGAACAACTCCCAGAACTCAGGAAAGCACTTTACTTACTGTTACTAGCTTTTATTATTATGAAGAATGTTAACTCAGGGTAGCCAGAGGGAAGAGATGTGTGGGGCAAGGCCTGGGGAGACAGTACAGAGTCTCCAGTCCCTCTCAGAGCTCACCACCCTCCCAGGTCCTCAAGGTGTTTACCAAATGGAAGCTCCCTGAGCCCTGTTGGCTGGGGCTTTCTAAGGTTTCATTACAGAGGCGTGATTGATTAAATAGCTGGTGATTGAACTCAACTCCAGCCCCTCTCCTTCTGTAGGTGGAAGGGTGGGAGGACCTGAAAATCCTAGCCCCCTCATCACATCCGTGGTTTCTCTGGCAACCAGGGCCCCATCCAGAAGCTATCCAGGGCTTTCCTAGAGTCATCTGATTAGCATATACTCAGACACAGATGGAAGGGGCTCATTATAAATAACAAGACACTCCTTTCACTCAGGAAATTCCAAGGGTTTTAGGAGCTCTGTGCCAGGAACCAGAAACAAAGACCCAATATATATTTTTCATTATACCACAAGTATTTACCACTCTGGACCCTCACTCTCAGTGGTCTTAATGAGAAACCAACACAAACTTATTGAGCACCTCTTGTATGCAAAGTACCAGGCTGGGAATTGCCGGGACATTTGTTCATTCAAATGAGCAAATATCAATTTCATTCTTACTAAGATTTGTTGATGGGGCTTCTGCATTTGGGGAAGAAATAAGAAATATCTTGTGCACTTGAAAATCTAGTCCACCAGACCAAGCAGTATGTTCTAATGTCTGAAGCATGGCAGAGCACTCCGAGAAACATACCAAAGCAGTGTGGCCTGCGTGGTCGGGGAAGGCTCTTCAGAGGATGTGGACTTAAAACGGAGCCCTGAAGGTATAGGCAATAATGAGAGTGGGAGCAGACCTAAAGTGCTCTTACAGGAGGAAGAAGGAACCAAAGAAGTGCCCTTTGTTGAGTCCTAGGAGACAGATGTAGCCCTGTTACGCACCCGGTCTTTTCTCTTAATTCTCAATGGCAGTAAGTTTGATTCCCAGCTCTGCTTGCTCATGACCCTAGACCTGTCATTTAACCTCCTGGAGACTGAGATTCTCATTAACAAAAGGAGAAAAAGGCAGCCAGTCTTGGTATCTTCACAGGATCACTATGGAAATGAGATAATAGAAGTGAAAGTTTTTTTTCTTTTGAAACAGCAAAGGGTAATGAGTGTCATTATTGGTTTCTAGTGTGTCTCTCATTATTTCCTCACCTCCCAAAGGGTCATCTTACTATCAGAATTTTGAACTGAAAAGGATAATACTGAAAATGCCTTAGAAATAATCACGAGAGCTAACGTTTCCACCTCCTTCCCCTGAGCCAGGCATAGTTTCTGAGTGTTTTACATGTTTTAAGTTGCTTAGTCCTCACATGAAGAAGATGCTGCCATCTGCATTTCACAGATAGGGAAGCTGAGTCTGGAGGGGTTAATAACTTGTTTAAGGTCATACAGCTAGGAAGTGGTGGAGGGGAGATTTGAAACTAGGGAAATTTGGCTCTTATCACCCTGCTGTGTTGCCTTCATGAGACCCAAGCTGGGTGGGATTCCTCTTTTCCATCAGGAGGAAGAGAGAGATGGAGTTTTCTCTCTGCTCTGGACCCCAGCCTTTCCCCACCACATTTCTCCACATTTTCTCTCTAGTGAAAAGTGGGGTTGGGGCGCCCTGTGGGTAGCCCGGGTTTCTCTGACCCCATCTCACCCTGTAGCAGATTCTGTCAGGGCCCCGCCCACATCACAGGGCCTAACCATTTCCAGGTCTTCTGGCAACTTCCAGCTGCCAGTGTCTGTCTCTTTGCCTGCGGCGTTTCTGCACCCACACGGCACACGTGGCAACTGGAGTGTGGGGCATTAAAGCCCCTCAGGAGCAGCCCTCACCCAGTGACTGATATGGGTTGATATATAAATACGCCAGCTTTTCTGCCCCTGGGTTGGATAACTGAGTCACGTGGTATACACCAAATTGCAGTGCTCCCTGGGATTAAGCCCCAGAAAGGCACAGCAATTTATTGGCTCCCTTCCCTTCTTGTTTCACTTCCCACTCTCCAAACAAACGGTTACCGGTGGAAGTGAAGTTCTTATTGGTGTCACGAGGAGAAGAATTCCCTGGGACCCACATGTGAGGATGGGGCTCCACAGCAAACTGTATTGATGATGTAAAATTAAGGGGTTCCCCTCCTGATTTCCCAATGTCCCATCTCCATCTCTCTCACCATGGAAAAGGTCCAATTTTGTCTTTAGTTGGGCCAATATAAAGGCCACTGCCCAGAGTTTCTGCTTCATGTTAAAGCTTAGTCATTTGGGAGCCCACCCATATGCTTTGGCTCCGGTAGCTGCCGTACCCACGTGGTCACCTGCCCCTGGGTGAGAGAGAATGCACTAATGCATGGGTGAGTGCATACCCGGTTGGGGGGTCGGGGGTCGGGGGTGGGGGAGAAGAGAGAGAAAGCTTAGTCCTTTTGGAGCTCACAGGCTAAGCGGTCTCAGTCCCCATCCAGGTGGGTGCACTTATTCCTGGCTACTGCCGTGGTGGAGTCCGTGTGGCTGCCGGCAATGCAACTGCTATGGCCATATGGCTATGGAGAGAGAATGTGCGAGCGCTTGGGGGGAGCACATGTGGGGGGGGCGGGGAGAGAGCAAGCACTTTTTTGTTCCCTGTGACTATACTGGCTTGGGTTTGAGATGGACCAGGTGCTTTTTTTCAAAAGAACCGATCAACTTCCCAAGCTTTGGTGGGCTTTTGATAGGTTTCCACCCCTTAGTTAGACTGACAGGTCTCTATGATCCAGAACCTCCCACTGCCCCTCTCCCCAACAATCCAGTAGTGGAGGGGGGAAGGCAGGAGAATCAATCCCCTTGGGGGAGCAATGCTCCAATCCCCTGGGGAGTGAAGCTGTAGCTTCCTGGTGAAGCAAACAAGCTTATGCTCTCCAGTTTATTAAACTCAATGTCTAATAAACTTTGCTCCCCTTTGTTTTATTAATATCTAGCTAAATAGCAATGGTAACGAAGCCACTGACAGCTTTGTCTCAAGGTCTTCTGTGGCATTACCTGTTGAGGATTGAATTGTGCCCCCCCCCCCAAAAAAAAAGCTATGTTGTAGTCCTAACCCCTAGGACTTCAGCGTGTCACCTTATTGTAAAAGTAATCGGTCAAGTTAAGATGAGGTCATTAGGGTGGGCTATAATCCAATATGACAGGTGTTCTTATTAGAGGGGGAAGACTAGGTAAATGGAGACACAGGAGGAGAGAACGCTGTGTGAGGACAGAGGCAGAGACGAGAGGAGGGACACAGCTGCAAGCCAAGGAACGCCAAGGACTGCCGGCCCCCACCCGGAGCCAGGAAGAGGCAAGGAGACATTCCACCCAGTGTCTCGGAGTGGGCCTGCTGACATCTTGATCTTGGACTTCTGGCCCCCAGAGCTGTGAGACAATACAGCAATCCTAGGAAGCTTACACCCCTTCCTTCTGAGGTCTTGGTTCTTCCTTAACTTGCTCCTTCCCAGGGGGCCCACCACACACCACTTCCCATGAGCATCTCACAGCCATTCTTCCTGAAGCTGCCTTTGAAACCCTTCACTCAGCAACCCTCCTGCATCCTCTGCATTTTGACAAGATCACCTGTCTCTGCCTTCCTGTGACACTGCCGACTCAGAGTTAATGGTAGAGACTTGGGCTACTGCTGCATATGGAGCATTCCTCCACTGCAGCTGGGTAATTAAGGAGATTTGAATGAATCCTGAAGATGCTTTGTGGTGTTTGAGTTCCTAACTGTCTGCTGCAGGAGAGGTCCAAGGTGGATTAGTAGCTACTTTCAAGTTTGCAAGGGGTGTGGTGTGGAGGACTCTACCAGCTGTTCCCCACCACCACTGAGCCCAGAATGAGGTGGGGGTAGGGGGTGGGGGGTGGATTAGCTTAGGATCTTTAGGAAGGGTTTAGGCTTGATCTGTGAACTTTCTGATTGCAGCAGGTACTAAGCTGTTGGAATTACTTCGGAAGTCTGGGCAATGTTACTGGAAATGGTTGAGGGTTGGATGACTTCCATCTGTGTATAAAGGCTTTTATGGAATCACTCTGGAGGCAGAAGAGTGGTCTACAAGCTCTGAGAAAGACAGGCAGATAAAAAAAAAATGGTTTCTCTGTTCCCTTTGTGATGGTGATGGCATTTTCCCTTTGCCTTGGACCATGCCTCACCATTTCTCTTCTATAGGTATGCTGTCCATTGGTTTAAAAACTCTGAGACAGAAAGTTGTCTCCAGCTCTGAGCCCAGGACATCTTGGACTCCATCCAAAAGTGATACAGCAGAGTCTGTCACAGGGCTTCCATTTCATTTTGAGATTAGAGCATTTCTGTTGTTTAGTCTTCTCTTCCCTTTGGAAAACCCCCAGATGCTATGCAAAGACTGCAGGCCAGGCCAAGCCAAGGAGTAAGAGAAAGGGGGCTGAACTCCCAATAGGGGAATGGGCTTCAGGAGGGGCTCTGCCTGCTCCCTTCTTTTCAGAGGGACTGAGGGTTTTTATAGGGAAATCACTCAATTTTCAGCCATTCCCTGCCTGCCAGAGTTGAATGGAAAAAGAGGAATCAAGCTCCTGAGATGAAATGCAATAAGCAGGGCTAGATTTGCAAGTCCTGGACCTATTCAATTTTTTAAAATATGTTTATTGAACTATTGCCATGCATAAACTGGAAATACTTAACATATACAATTTGATAGGCTTTGATATATATTTATATATGTGTGTGTATGCATATGTTTCTATGTATATGTATGTATGTATCTCCATGAAACTATTACCTCAATTAAGATTGCAAACATACCCACACCCCCCAAAAAAGATTCCTCTTATTCATTTACAATCCCTTCTTTTCACCCTTCTCCTCCCTTATCTCTTTTATGTCACTATCGATTGTCTTCATTTTTTATAATTTCATATAAAGGAAATCTCTTTTTTGTCTGGCTTCTTTCACTCACATGATTATTTTGTTGCTTGGATCAATAAATAGCACCTTCCCTGTAATGGGAGTAGCATTCCGTTGTGTACATACACATAAGTTGCTTCCTATTCTGCTGGTGAGCATTTCTGTTGTTTTGGCTACTACAGCTAAAGCTTCTTTAAACATTCATGTACAAGTCTTTGTATGGATATATTCTTTGATCTCTTGGGTAAATATTTAGAAGTGGGGTAGATGGATCATGAGATAGAAGTTTGTTTGAATTTTTAACTGCCAAATTTGAAACTGCCAAATGTTTTTCAAAGGGATTGTACTGTTCTATCTCCCACCAGCAATGTAGGAGAGTGCCATCCAGCTGTGCTACCTCCTTTCCGAGACTTGATATGGTCAGTCTTCTTTTTTTTTTTGGTGGCGGTATTTCATTGTGCTTTAAACTGTATTTCCCTTATGACTAATGATGTGGAACATTTTCATATTGTTATTTGATATCCACATATCTTATTTGATCAAGTGCCAGTTCAACTGTTCTACCCATTTAAAAACAATTTACTTCTTCCTTTCCAATCAGGGTCTTTTTTTTTTTTCCTTGCCTCATTGAACTGGCTAGAATCTCCAACACAGTGTTTAATAGAAGTGGTAAGAGTAGATGTTATCTTTTTCTTGATCAGAGGGGAAAGAAAGCATTTGGTTTTTCATGATGAATTATGATGTTAGTTGTTAATTTTTTGAAAGATTCTTTTTTTCAGGTTGGGCAAACCTCCTTCACATTCCTGGCTTTCTGAGAGTTTACCTCTGGAGTGGCTGTAGTGTTTTGTCAAATGCTTTTTTTCCACATCTTTTGAAATGATCATAAAATTTGTCTTTTTTAAGTTGTTAATATGGTAAATTATGTTATTGATTTTCAAATGTTAAACCATTCTTGCATTCCTGGGATAAAACCCCACTTGGTCAGGATATATTATTTGTTATATATATGGTGTTGGTTTCAATATTTTAATATTTTCTAAAGAAGTTTGCATCTATGTTCACAAGGGATACTGGCCTGTGTTTTTCTTTTCTTTTAATGTCTTTGCCCATTTTTGGTATCAGGGTAATCTTGGCCTCATAGAATATGTTAGGAACTATGTCATCTCTTTAATTTTCTGGAAGACTTTGCATAGAATTTGTACTAGTTTTTCTTTTAATATCTGATGGAATTAATCAACATAGCTATTTGGGCCTCTAAGCTTTTTGTAGAAATATTTTTTACTATCAGGCTAACTTTTAAAACAGATATAGTATTATTCATGTTCTCTATTTCTTTTTTGATATTTAATGTTTTTAAAGGAATGTGTCCATTTTAAATAATCAAGTTTATTGGCATAAAGTTGTTTATAATATTCCCTTTTTAGCTTTTTAATGTCTGTAGAATTTGCAATGGTTTTACCTTTCAAATTCCTGATATTGTAATTTGTTTTTTCTCTCTTTACTAATATCCTAAAAGGACCAGATTTTATTTTCTTAAGTTTTTTCTGTTTTTCTTTATTGTTTTCTATTTCATTAATTCTTCTCTGATATTTATTATTTTTTCCTCTTTATTTTGTGTTTAATTTGCTCTTTTTTTCCTAGTTTCTTAGGATAGAAGCTGAAGTAATTGATTTTGGAACTTTTGTTTTTTCTTATATATGTGTTTAATGCTATAAAATTTTTCTTGAGTACTGCTTTAGCAATATTCTACAAAATTGATATATTTTGCTTTTATTTTTATTAAGTTCAGAATACTTTCATTTTTCTTTTTATTTATTCTTTGACTGATGAGTTATTCAGAAGTGAGGTTCATAGTTTTCATATATTTGAGGATTATGCAGAGGTCTTTCTGTTACTGGTTCTAAAGTAATTTCAGTGGGATCAGATGACATACTTTACATGACTTGAATCCTTTAAAATTTATTGAGGTTTGTTTTATGGACAAGAATATGGAATGTCTTAGTAAATATTCCATGTACACTGGAAAATAAAGTATATTCAGCTTTTGTTGAGTGGAGTGTTCTTCTACAAATGCCAATTAGGTCAAGATAGTTGACATTGTTGTTCAAATCTTCTATATCCTTAACTGATTTCTGCCTACTTGTTTTATTAATTATTGATAGAGAGCTATTTAGATGTTTGAATATGATTGTGGGTTTGTCTCTTTCTCCTTGCAGTTCTATCAATCATTTTAAAGTCCAGTTATTAGGGACATAAGTGTTTAGGACTGTTACATCCTTTTGATAAACTGACTTCTTTATCATTGTGAAATGACTTTATCTTCATTAATATTCTTTGTTCTAAAATCTACATTTCCTGATATTAATATGCAGCTTTGTCTTGACTAATGTTAACATGGTATATATTTTTTCAGTCTTTAACTTTTAACCTATTTGTGTCTTTATGTGTAAAGTATGTTTCTTGTAGGTAGCATATAGTTGAATTTTCTCAGCTTAGGGAATTTTCCAGGTTCTGCCTAGGTTTCCCCTTCCTGTGCCATGACTTAAGCACTCCTTAGGCCTAAAGGGGCTTATTTTGTTTTAGTTTTTCATCTCTCAAGAACAGGGCTTTGTCTTGGGTGAGTTGAGTGTGACCCCCACGGTGCAAGATTTTATAAAGTAATCACTCTCTTAACCATATTTCTTAAAGTGGATTCCTCTTTAAATTTTGGTCTCTCTTTAATTTTTTTTACCTCACTCTTTAAATAAAAATTGATTCTAGAGAGAGGAGAAGGAAGGGAAAAAAACAGGGAGAGAAACATTGATTGGTTGCCTCTTGCTTGTGCCCTGATCAGGAACGGATGCCCAGCCAACTGAGCCACACTGGTCAGGGCTTTTACCTCACACTTAAGAAGACCCTCACAGAGTTGTACAAACACACGGCTAGCACCTGAGAGTAAATATCTCTTTTAAGTCTGTACTTTAGAAGACTCACTCAGCTCACCCTAATCTCAGCCCTGTCCTTTATTGCCTGATGTCCAAAGTCTTGAAAAACATTTTTAAAAGTGGATTTTGTCTGGATTTTTTATTATTTCAACTAGGATGGTAAATATAGTCCCTGTAACTCCACCTTTTCTGGTAGCAGAAGCCTGGACTTATTCTTTATGAGATAAAAAAAAAAAAAAAAACTTGAATGTAGAACTCTCTGTATAAAATACATATGGTTTTAGGCCTCCTTGCAAAGAATTTAGCAAAAGATTGATCTTCATTTGGCAAATGATCAATGAGCACCTACTCTATGTCATATTCAGGGCTAAGAGCTGGAGTTAAAATCAAATAAAACAAGGTAGCTATCTACCCATGCTCATAGCTGGCTTCTTTAAAACCATTAGATCGACTCTTTCATAACATGCATCACCTGTGACATGGGCCAGGGAAAGTAGAGAGCCAGAGAAAGTCAGACCTAGAACTGAGAGATACCTCTACTAATCCCCATGCCCAGGCTAGTTCAGGGACTCGCTTGAGTCACACAGCCTGTCAGTAGTAGATGATTGCTAGAGAGTCTATTTCAAAGGCTTTGGAGAAGGGACCCAACCCAAAATACCTTCCTTTACTGCCAGTCACTCTGACTAAAATCCCATGATTAGAGACTTAGTCATGAAGGTCAGGGACCCTGTTTTAGTTTTGTTCGCATTTATCAATGTTAACTCAGAGCCTGCTACATGGTAATCAATAGATTTGAATGAATGAATGAAAGAATGATTGATAAATGCTAAAATGGCAAGCATGCCTCTAGTAGATGACTAGGTTATTTTCAGTTGGAGATGAGTAGACTGTGAAGAGCAGGCCCACAGCTGGGACCCATGATAACTGTACTAGACCTTGATCTGAGTTACTTAACCTGTCCCAACTTTTTTCTCATCTGCGTGACAGGAATCTTAATCCTCCTGACCTTATGGAAGGATGTCAGCTTTCAATAGGATGAAGTGGGTTAGGGGCCTGGTAAAACAAGTCCCTCAAGGAATGACATGTATTATTATTCTAGTGTCCAGGGAACAGCGGATGGGAATGAAGTAAGGCCTACGAGATGGCAGAGACCTTGCAGACAGCATGAAGACCGCAGCTCTTCTGCTCACGCTATGTATTTACAGAAGCTCAGATATTAATTGCCACTATCATTATGCAAAAGTCCTCCCTACATTCAGCATTGCACATTGTTGTGCCAGGCAGTGCAATTAACCACGCAGACACTGCCCTGCTCTCTGCGGACTTACATTCAAGACAGTTACCTCTGGGAAAGACAGTATAAAATGTTAATTCTGCTTATGATCAGGTGATGGCTCGTCCACACCATGTAGGGATGAAGAGAAAGACCATTTCCTGAATGGGAGGCTGACCAGAGGAGTCAGGGTGGGAGTTCCTTATTCAGCCCGAACAGAGTGAGAAGGTGAGCCTGCTCTGCCATGTCCAGACTCTGTTCCACGGAGTCCAGTCCTGAGGCTGGAGGCAGTCTTCAGCTCCAAGGCCACAATTCTTGACAAATCTCGTAGGTAGAAGGTGTTGACTAAAATAACAGATGACTTTGGAGTCATGGTATAGCTGAGCCGGAGGCCCAGGCCCTAATAGTCAGAAAAACCCACCTGGTGATACAGCGATTTTCTGTCTTTCTTCTGACCATGGACACCGGGGCTATGATTTAGAACTTCACTTTCTCCAGTTTCCCATAAATGCATTACAGTGCATATCTATATTTTTAATTTCGAATATTATCATAAATTTGAAATTTGACCTAGTCTACTTCCCAAAAGTCTTCTGATGGAAAAATATGAGGATATTGATATTTTCTTTTGTCACATTAACATGATTTTTCACAGTGTCAGAATAAAACAGGCCCTTAAAGATAAACAGGCCCAGTCTTGTCATTATACAAGATGAGGAAACTGAGGCCCAGGCAGGTCACTTGTTCAAGGTTTCTTAGTAGCAGTGGCATCCAGACTAGAAGCCCGACTTTTCGTGCCTTTCCATATCACATTGCAGTGCATTTTCTGAAACAGCTACTTGCAGGGCTTTAAGAACCCAATCAAGGTGTATGATTTGTGATTCTGTGTTGGCTGAAGACAGCCTTGGGTGCCATCAAACCAGGCCTGGGAAGTTCGGTACAACAGGAAACTCCTTGAGACAAGGTGCACTTCCTCGTCCATCCGTTGCAGCCCCCGCAGGTCTGTGGCAGAGGCTAAGGTTCATTGATTGTGAGTGATTAGGAGAGAGTGCATCTGAGTGAGGGGAACCCTTCACCCTTGGCAATGCTGAGAAGTCAGGACAGTGTGGGATTAATATCAAATACAAGTTAGATGACCTTGCATTTAAATCAGAAATTTGTACAAACTGCTGTATGGCCTTGGTCAAGTCACTCAACCTCTTTGAGCCTCAATAAAATGGAGACGATAATATCTATTATAGAGAGATGAGAGAAATAAATTATGAAGTGTATGTATGCTTGGTGCAACAGTCTCTATAAATGGTATGTGGTCTATCAGAATCTGTTTTGTTGTTTGTTAAATTGGGAGAAATTATTTTCAGGCTTTCTCTACCCACTTCCTTCCAATCTGGAAATGTCCGATCCCCCCACTCCCCCCCCGCCCGCCTTCTCTTTTCTCTTTGATGGGCTGGCTGATCTGTTAGCAATCATGGCACACTTTCCCTTGTCCTGAGCATTTGCTAATTAAGAGGTTGTTGCTAAGAGATGTGGGGCGCACTGGTGAGCAGGTCTGTGTTTCCTCCCGTCTCCTGTCATTCTTTCTCAGCCTCCCTTCATCCCCACCACACCCACCTCTCTCATCTTCCATTCTCAGGGTCTGAAAAGAACTGAAGAAACTGACAAACCTAGATGGCTACCCCTGACCAGCAAGTGGTCTCTAGACCCCAGAGACCTGCTCAGGGACTGGAGGGGAGTCAGGCCTGCCTGGGCCCCCTGGACAGCCTGGAGAGTAAGGAGAGCCAGGAGCCAGTGCAGGCGGAGCTGGCCGTGCTGAGGAAGGCGCAGGAATTCTTCCAGATCTGCGACACGGAGGACAAGGGCTTCATCGCCAGGAGGGATATGCAGGTAAGAGGGGTCCCCGCTGAGCCTGCCCCCCTGAAATGCCAAACGGTCTGGGTCTCCCTGCCTCAGGTTAGCATTTGCCCCATTGGAGGTGATGTCTTTAACAGAAGAGATGCCATTGGCTCTGCCCTGGAAGGAGGCATCATTCCAATCTCTCCTGGTTTCTTTTTTTCTGACCTTTCCTTGCTGTAATACTTGGGGTTATTTCCCTCCCCTCTCTGACTCAGAAGCTCTCCAGGGTTGGAAGGAGAGGAATAGCAACATAAGGGAGTCAAGTACAACATGGTGAAGACCCTTCTGAAACAAAGGTAGAAAGGCACCGACTTGTTGCTTCACAACAAAGCTCAGAGCTCTACCGAAGTCCTTCCTGCGAGGCGCCGTGTGTGTCGGGCACAGCACCGGGAGGGAGGCATTTCTGGAGCTCACCTGTCTGTCCCTCACCTGAAACCCAGCCAGCCTTAACCCCGGATATAAGCATTTCCAGAGAGCGATATTGCAGATCCTTGGTGCACGCCATTGCCTAGTGCAGGGCTCAGCAAACTTTGTCTGTGAAGGGCCAGAGAACAAATAATTTAGGCTTTATGGGCCAAATGGTCCCTATCCTGAGTACTCAACTCTGCACTGCAGCCATAGGCAAAATGTAAATGAATGAGAGTGGCTTTGTTTCATGCATCACCAGTTATTTTTTTTTTTCAGGCACTTAAAAGTGTAAAGGCCATTCTTAGCTCACTGGTCATACAGAAATGGAATAGGTCTAGTTTATAGCCCAGGGCATGGTTTGCCCATCCCTGGTCCAGTGCCTTTCCACCTTTGGTGTCAAAAGGTTCTTCTTGGTGTCTCACTTAAGTTTCTTATACTGCAGTCATGATTTCACCTTGATGTGAGTAAATAAAATGCAGGCTCCACTAGGGCTCTCTTAAAGCATATCTTTTCCACATCTTGTCATTGCTCCATCAAGAGCATTTCTGGAGAGAAACCTAGCTATGCTGTTAGGAGAAAGACCGACGATGCCTTTCTTTTTTTTTTTTTTTTGAAGGTTTTCTTTTCTGAAGTCTAGTTTCTCAGAATACTAAAGCTGGGTGATGAAATGTAGACCTTGTTAGTATTAGTCCCATAGCTGCTTATATGTGGGAGTCGCAAGGCATGGGGGCTAAGAATGAGCCAGGTCTTTCTATTCTGGCCCTGGGGGATGGTATTTTCAGGCTTCCCCCAGCCCCTTCTACCGGCCAGTAGTTGTACAAATTGAGGGAAAAACCCTGGGAAACTGAGCCAGCTAAGCCTACGAGTGAATTCCAACCGCCCTTGTTTTTAGCAATTGACCCCCCAAAAATGTTTTGTCACTCAAACTCATTCCTGAAATCCCACTTCACATGGAAGGACAGATTTAGTGTGTTTTGTGGAAAGCAATGGCAAACCCCTGACTGTGAACTTCCTTCACAGGTCAGTGGCAGTGCCACCTGCTGGTTATAGTTTCCGTGGAACCCTTCACTTTTGCTTGTCCCATCAAGAAAGAAAGGAAAGGGAATTAATTCACATGCATCAAGGGTCATTCTGGGCCACATGCGCAGTACAACTCCCTGTGTAGGTCCCAGTTAACTTCCACTGAAGCCCACTCTTTAATGAAGGGAGGGAGAGGCATGGGGAACCTAAGCTGCCAAGTGTAAATTGTAAAAGAAATTATTTCTATTTGACTCGGAATGAAATCGGAATCATCGAGGCCAGAGATTCCAACTCAACTACATCCCTCCTCAGTCTTCCTCCCTCAGTCCTTGACCCAGGCAGGGGGAAAGAGGATGGATGTCCTGCCTAGCACTTATTTCTATCAGCTCCTTAGCTTTCTGACATTTCCGTGTAACTATGGACAATGAAGCATTTGAAAGTTTTCATTTTTTCAGACCAAGAAAGTGCTATCAAGAGAGAACAAAACGTGTCATGGAAGCACCGTCTCTCTGATGCGTTCACTGGTCATGTCTGGAGAAAGACGAGCTGGAAAGAGATAAGGGAAGAACAGTTATCTTCTCATGGTTGACCTGGCTGTCTGTGTAAAGTCCACGTGCCCCGTGGCTCTCCTGGGCAGAACCGGCAGACATCTGCCTGTCACTCCCATGTGCAGCTCCTTTGCAGGGTGGTCATCACCTCTGCAATTGGTGGCCTCCTTAGACCTGGCCACTGCTGCCTTTCTCACCATCAGCTGCTAGCACAGCCTCATGGGGACTGGAGGGAGAAGAGCTCCAAGTGTTCACACAAAAATTCAGCCACCAGGAAAAGCCCTTTGAAGCAAAGAATGGCTCTCAAGGAAAAAGAGGCTGTGGGCCCCATGCGATGGACAACCTAGGGGCTGGAGAGGCAGGTGGAGAGGCGGAGCTGGAACAAAAGTACGGAGAGCCTGCTGTTCTCTAGAAAAATGAATGGGAGTCAAGCTCCTCCCCCAGTACTCTTGTTCTTTGTTCTCCTGAGTAACAAAAATTCATGGGCAGAGGGTGAGAGGGACTTCAGGGTCATCTGAGAGGTGGGGAGATGGCCACCATGGCTGAGGCCCAGCAGGAGGCCGTCCACCTGCCCTGAGGAAGCAGGAGGCATGAAAGGAAAGGAGCGGGGGCCGGGAGAAGCCTTCTCCTTTGAGGCCCCTGGGGCACCTGAGGTGGGCTGCCCTGAGGACAGGGGTGCAGGCTGCCCTCTGCTTGGATCCACGTGCAGATGTTCTGCTATAGGGATGGCAGATGGTGGACCCTGACCTGTGTGCACACAGTTTAGGCAGAGGTTTGAGAGTCCTCAGCTCTACCCATTGCCCCTCAGACTTCACTCCCTCCTTCACAAGAAAGCTCTCTGGGTTCCCAGGGATCACTCTGGGCAGAGCTGGGATACAGGCTGCTTTCAGGGTGGGACCTGTGCAGTCCCCTAGAGCAGCAGTCCCCAACCTTTTTGGCACCAGGGACCAGTTTCATGAAGACAATTTTTCCACAGACCTGGGGCTGTGCGGGGGTTGGTGCAGTGTGATGGTTTCGGGATGATTCACACGCATTGAATTCAAGCTCACCTTTGCTGTGTGGTCTGGTTCCTAACAGGCCCAAATGGTACCGGTCTGCGGCCTGCAGGTTGGGCACCCCTGCTCTAGAGAAGCAGAGGGCCCTAGAGGGCTGAGGGTCTTGAGTGAGTCGATCCTGCCTCACAGGGGCAGAGGGACATGAAAGGGCCAGGCCAGAGAGGGCACAAAGGGACTCCTGCAGCTGGAGGAGGGAGAGGGAGGACAGGAGGTGGAGGAGTTCTCTCTGAAGAAACCTACAGCCTCAAAAACCCCATTTGCCTGATATTTTAGGGGAGTGAAATGATCACCCACTTCCTAACGCTGCCTAGAGCCCCCGGCTCAGCCAGCCTGTTAAGAATCATCTAGGAATGGGCAGACCAACCAAATCTGGCCCAGCACCTGTTCTCGCAGGTGAAGTTGTGCTGGAACGCAGTGGGCTCACTCAGTTACATGTCGTCCACAGTAGCTTTCACGTTCCTATGGCAGAGTCCATCAGTTTGTGACAAGGACCAGAGGGCCTGCAAAGCCTAAACTATGTGCTGTCTTGGCTTCTCCAGTTCCTATACTATTCTTTCTTCTTTTCTTTTCTTTTCTTTTTTTTTTTTTTTTTTTTTTTTTTTTTTGTGAATTATCCTGAGTTTTAATCCTGAATCTGCAACTTAGTAGCAATGAGTTTGTATGTCTCGGCACGCTCTGGCCACAGCTTCTCGCCTGTGAATTGTCATAGCCCCTTCCAGTGTTAGAAGAGAATAAATGAGCGGATGCAGGTAGAGCGCTTCAACCTGAGACCAGCATCTGAAAATCCCTACATGCACGCGCCTGTGTGTTTTTGGTGCAGGGTGGGTGGGGGACTTATACCCCGTGTCTTAACCCAGACCTTAGTCCACACAGTGATTTTTTAAATTGTAGGAAAATGTACATCACATAAAGTTGACCGTTTTAACAATTTTTAAGTGTACAGTTCAGTGGTGTTCAGTGTGTTCATGTTTGTGTGCAGCGATCACCTCCATCCATCTCCAGAACTCTCTTCATCTTGCCAAATAGAAACTCTGTGCGCTTTAAACACTAACTACCCACTGTCCCTCCCCCCAGTTCCTGGTAACTACCATCCTACTTTCTGTCTACAAATTTTAGTACTCCCGGAACCTCATATAAGTGAATTAGACCGTATTTTCCCTTTTGTCACTGCTTGGTTCACTGAGCAAGATGTCTTCAAGGCTCATCCACATTGTAGCATGTGTCAGAATATCCGTCTGTCTTATGGTTGAATAATATTCCGTTGTACACACATACCTCATTTTGTTTATCTGTTCACTGGTCAATGGACACTTGGGTTGTTTCACATCTTTGATTATGAATACCAGTGCTGTGAACATGGGCATATAAATATTCTTCAAGTTCCTGCTTTTGTTATTTTGAGTATATATCCAGAAGTGGAATTTCTGCATCATATAGTGATTCTGTGTTTAATCTTTTGTGGAACTGCCTTACTGTTTTCCACAGTGGCTACACCATCAGGCTGTGATTTTAAGTGCAAGGCCTCGGTCCTCCTTCAGAGATAAAGAAAGGACTTTTCTGCTGAAGAAGGCATCTTCCATTTGTACCTAGCTGTTGCTATTCTTATTTGTGTCCATCTGAATGAGGGCAATTTTGCCTCTTATAGGACATTTGACAACAGCTACAGACATTTTTGATTGAAACAACTGGAGAGGAAGGTGCTACTGGTATCTACAAGGTAACGTCCAGGGGTGTCACTAAATGCACATTACAGCTCCACCCTTACTCCCCTTCCAAAAAAAAAGCTCTCCATCCTAAGATGTCAACAGTGCAGAGGCTGAGAAACCCTAGTCTACACCATATGTAATCAGCCGGAACCAAGCACATCAAACCACAAAGCAGAAAAAAGGTAGATCCTGCCTTCCGGGCCTCGCATTCTCACCGTGAAGGAATTGGGTTGTGGAAGCTCAGCTATACCACAGGGGAGAGGGTGGTTGTGCTGGGACAGAGGTCTGAACAGGATGCTGTGGAAGCCCCCAAAGGCGGGAGACTTTCATTCTGACCATAAAGATGGAGCTCTTCTGGTTTTCTGTTTAATGAGTGTTCCTTTAGACATGTTTAAAGCAGTGCAAACATTTGCTTTAAGCTACACGAGGCATGTTACTGAGCTGGTGACCAGTGTAGCAGAAGACAGCATTTGCTGTGGCTCAGTACTGCTGCTGCAAGATTGCACCCTGGTCCACATTCCCCAGTTTATAAGACCTTGCCCAGGAATCTGCAGTAGTGCTGGGCAGGAGTCTAGATCAGTGTTCCATAAACAGGAGTTCAGGATCGCCTGCAATCACTCTTAGTCACTCATTAACTTATCCAACAAGTAGCTAAATACTCCATGTTTGTCAGCACTGGGCCAGATCCTGGGGACACAGTAATGAGGAAAAATAAATGGGGCTCCTGTACTCAGCTCTCAGTCCACTGAAGGAGCAGACATTGACCAATGAATCACAGTATGTAAAATACAAACTCAGATGAGACTTATGATGAGAGAAATGGATTTAGGGAGCCTGTGTATCCTAACCTGGAAGCCACAGGGGCTTACTGAGCTGAGAGGAAAGAGGAATTCAGAGTTAACTTGAAGGCAGTGGATGAAGGCCAGTATTTACAGGAGTCATAAAATTCTGAAGAGCTGGTGGGGCCGTGGGCCATGGGAGTAGGGCAGGCTGACATCCTCCTAAGTCTCCTCTCTCCCCACCTGCCCCTCCCCCCCAGGTGACAGAAAGTGCATAGGGTCTCTGCAAGGCCAGTGCATGGTGGTGCTGGCCAGACAGACTTTTGGTGGTTTGGAATGGTGAGCAGATAGGGAGTTAGAGAGTGTTACATCAGAGGACTGTTGGACTATAGTGGGAGCCCTGAATGGGAAACTGGGTCTTCCGCCCAGCGCTGGTCTCCACTATGACTTTAGGCAAATCTCAGAGCCTTGCAGGTTATTCCCACAGTGGAATGAATAATAATGAATAATCTCATCCATAGACAGCACACTAGGCACCCAGGGGACAAGACCAGAATTAGCTGATTTTACATGGTTCTGCAGGCCCTAAGAGGAAAGATAAATAAGAGATAATTATAGTTATTAAGACCAAAGGATTTTTCAAGGAGGACCAATAAAGAGGGGTTACAGAATCAGGCGTTTTGTGGCTTGCAGAGAAGGCTGAAGAAGCACTCAGTACTAATTTGCCAGGATATGAAGAGCGTGAATTGACCTGGCCGGGTGGTTCAGTTGGTTGGGGTGTCACCCCAAACCAAAAAAAAAAAAAAAAGTTGCAGGTTTGATCCCCAGTCAGGGCACATACCTAGGTTGCAGGTTCAGTTCCTGGTTGGGGCACATACAGGACACAACCAGATCAATGTTTCTCTCTCTCTCTCTCTGAAAAACCAGTAAGTATATCCTTGGATGAGGATTTTTAAAAAGAGTAGGAATTACTTGGAAGATATAATATTGCTCTCCCCATATTCACTGAAACAGAGAGAGGAAACTGGGTTTGAGATGCAGACAGAAAGATTGGGATTAGGTAATGGGAAATGCAGGATGTCATTAGATTCAGGAAGAGTGCCTGAGGTGGGGTATGACATAGCCTTTCCTGGTTCACACTAACAAGAGAAAAGGTGCCACATGTGAGTGGTTTGGGTGAAAGCCAGGCTGAGGACCCCACCAACCTCTGCAGTTTCCTTCCAGCCCATTTCCAGCTCCAGTACAGGGTGAGACACCACATTTCACACCAGGTCCAGCAATCCTGGCCCGAGGGTTGCAAATGAGGAAGGAAATTTCCAAAGGACTGGAATCTGGGTGGGGCAGGAGCTTGCGTTCTTACCCCACCTCCAATGTGATGCCTTTTGTTTCAGTGGAGCTAATAAACTTCCATCTTGCAAAATTGACTCCTCACTCCCCATTCTTTTTTGTGGCTTTTGAGACAGCTGGTTTATGGTTTGTTGGTAAGCCAGAGACTCTGCTTTATGCTAAAGCAGATGCACTTCTGGAATTTTTGCACACACCCTCACTCCCCTTCCTTAAAAAAATTCATTCATGTTTAAGTCAATTCTTCTAAATGACTTTCACATCATTCTATCTTCTCAATTTGTAATACATCATAGTCTCCCTTAATGCATATACCTGCCAAACTAAACTTCATGGCTTATCAGCTAGCAGATTGCCATAGGATCAAGTCAAGTATTCTTGCATGTTATGTTACAGGCTTTCATACCTGCCCACTGGTTTTTTTGTTTCGTTTTTGTCCAGATGAGTATATACTTCTTCCCTGCAGCCCTTTGTTCATTGTCTTCACTGTTAGTCACTTTTACACCTGCGGGCAATTCTGCACAGCTGTCCTTTGGTTAATTGGGGGTTAGGGGAGGGTCAGCTGGGATATATAATGAACTCCTTGGAGAGTCATCATTTGGAACCTTAAATTATTAGGTTGTAAGAGGACAGTTGCTTCAACTATGCAAATTAGCCATGGCGGGAGGCCTCTGCACAGCAGGCAGAAGGCCAGAGGGCAGCACCAGCCGTTCAGCCACCTCGTTTCCCATCCCATCAGTTGGTCCCTGCCCTTCAGTCCTGGCGTGGTCCTTCCTAATCAGCCCAGGACTCAAATATGTGTTTATTTATGACCTCCTCACACACTGTCTGGTCCAGGTTCCCTCTTAAGCACAAATACTCTCAAGGGATTGATACCTTCAGCCAATTGCAGTTACCAACTTATCAGGAATTAGTTGAGAGGCAGCAGGGAGCAGGAGCCGGGCACAGACTGCTGTGATGCGGGCAGGTTGCTCAGAGGGAAGGAGGGGGCTTAACCAGTTCCCACTCAGAGAACTTACACATGCGGTGCTGGGGCCCTGGGACATGAGTGGCCTTCATCAGGGAAGCCTCTGAGACTGTGACCCACAACTGCATCTCAAGCAGGAGAGGTAGCATGGCAGAGGAAAGGCGGCACGGGCACAGCCAGAAAATAGGGCACAAAACCTTGCTCTGCTGCTCACTCACTGCCTAACCTTGGTCGGTCAGGATCTCTCTCTCTCTCTCTCTCTCTCTCTCTCTCTCTCTCTCTCTCTCTCTCTCTCTCTCTCTCTGCCAGTGTGCCAGGCACTGTGCCATATTCTTTACATTTGTCATGTCATTTAACTTGACAGCACATGCGGTGTGAGCCCTGGCTGGTTTGGCTCAGTGGATTGAGCGTCGGCCTGCGAGCTAAGTGTCGCTGGTTCGATCTTCCAGTCAGGGCACATCAGAGAAGGAAAACTCTGACTCCAAAAAACCTCCGCTGCCTTGCGGCATACCTCTTCAGGGGAAAGGCTAAGGGAGTAAACCCCGACAGAAAATCCGGAGCCGGAGTCCCTAAGGCGGTTTGACGTTGTAGTCAACACCGGCAACTCCTGCGGCGCACCTGAAGCCAAGCTGTATTGACTCCGTCTTTCCCTTGGACCCTTCAGCTGCGAAGAGAGGGGGGTCTGCTGCATGGGCAACAGCAGACCCTCCATATCACCCTGCCCAGGCTCTGTAGCTTCAGCTTCACTGGAGAGGACACTCCAGCGTCATCACAAGATGTCGATTCAACACGGGAGGAGACAGATACCGTGTCACTCCCGAGTCGGACTGCACAGCCATTCTCGGCGGTGCAGATAGACTCTTAAGAAGCTACACCATCGTCTCTTGAGACGGACGGCTGCCAACGACGACGACATGCGGTGTGGGTATTACCCTATAACAGGATTCGGTCCTGTACAGTTGTGAAGAGTGCCAGCTTTGGAGTCAGACCTGGATCTGACTCCTGGCACTATCATTTACTGGTTAAGCAGTCTTGGGACAGGTAATTTAATGTCACACTTCGGCCATAAAATGGAGATAATAGCGCCTACCTCTAAGGATTGTCCTGACAATTCAATGCAAATATATATTTATAAATATAAAAAATATATATTGATAAATATGTATATCAATATACACTATATTTATATAGTTATTTATAATTCACTTAGCAAATTGCCTAGCACACTGGTAGGCACCAAATAATGGCTGACATTCTAACATTCACAGGAGGAGAATGATGGTAAAGCAGTCTGCAGAAGCTTGCCTCTGGCTTTTGTGGAGCAGGGCCAACCCTAGACATTTTGGCCAGGCAGTCCCAGGCAGCTCTCTGTGATCACCAGTGTTAACCAGCATGGTCTGGGTTGTTTTCAGAGGCTCCATAGAGAGCTGCCACTCAGCCTGGAGGAACTGGAGGACGTGTTTGATGCCCTGGATGCTGATGGCAATGGCTTTCTTACTCCAGAGGAGTTCACCACTGGGTTTAGTAAGTTCTGACTGAAGCTGGGGCCCTGCTATATCTACTAACTCTACATAAAGTATACTCTTACCTCACTGGATCCTACAGTCCTGGTAGCACAAGCTTTCCTGCCCTCTTGAAGTTTTCAGGCTCTGGACTTTGGGGCCCTTTTTCCACATGTCCTCCTTAGCTGCTCACACCACTGCTCTCTCAGCTCACCACACTGTCACTGCCAAGTTCCCTGCCACCCAGGAACAGAAAGAGGAACACAGAGAATCTCTAGCAGCAGGTCTGGTATAAAAGCGGGAAGTGAGATGAAATATCCAGCCTCTCCTTTTTGCCTGGACATTAGAGGACAACAAAGTGGGATGACTGCATGACTCACTCCAACCGAGTCTAGCTGGGTCTTCCAGCTATCAGGGAAATTTCTAGAGGGTTTGAATAGACCTATCATTCCCACGGTAACCAGGAGGAAGGAGATCGGAGATCCATGAAGAAGACAAAAAAACAGCTATGCCATCAAATTAGACTATTCTGATATTGATTAGAGCAGATACTGATTAGCTAAATCAACAGGCAAGCTTCACTACACTTCCGGGTCATACAAGGTGCCATATAGTTTCCTGTGAAGTACCGGATGCCTTTTCTGACTTCAGGAGCTTGTAATTGACTTAGGAGGGAGGATAAAACAGATTGCTGTATTTCTAGGCCATATGAGTATGGAAAAAGTGCACTCAAAGCTGTACGGTAACTTGCAAATGTGAAGTACAGGGATGCTGGTGGAAGGGACGACTAGATGGAAACATGGAGTGTAGGCAGTCAGGTCACTGGGATGCAATGGAGAGAAAGGTCTTGTTGTGTAGAGAAGAAATCCATTAAGAGACGGTGCTAAGCCAGACTTTAAGGGTTGAGAACCACCAAGGTGCCAGAGAAGCTTCCATGCATTCTGTCTTTCCCAGGTTCTGGCATCTCTGACAGAATCTCTTAGAACTAGGAAAGACACAAAATCCAGAACACAATATCTAAGGGTCTTTCCTATAGGGGGTTTCCCCTTTTCTTCTCTCAGATGAACCCCAAATGATTCCTGGCGACTGAGAGAACAAAGGTCTTCCTGGGTGAGTATTGCCTGATGCAGATCCTTGTGCCATGCACCCCCCAGGTCACTTCTTCTTCAATCAGAACAAGCAAAGTCAGGAAGATGCAGGCGAACAGGTGGCCCAACTCTGGGAAGAAAAGGTGTATCAGTCCAGAGCAGAAGATGATCTGGGTGACATGGATGAAAATGAGGAAGCCCAGTTCCAGATGCTGATGGACAAACTTGGAGCCCAAAACGTTTTAGAAGAGTAAGTGATAACAGTGATTTGGGGGATGGAGCCCAGCCCAGGAACAACCTCTATCTGTTCCATTGAACCATTAGTGTGTGTTGGGCCCTGAGTTCCAGGCCCCCAGCTGCGCGCTGCCAGCTACGGAATCTGCTCCATACAGCCTGCCCTTTGCAATGACCTGTCTGTGTGTCATGTCTAGGGGCTCTGTCTCTGCCTCTGCTTTTCCTGCTTTTTTCATGGGAATCACCATATCTTCTTACTCTCCCACTGTCTTCATTTCCTGTGGTTCATTATCAGCACAACCATGGCTCAGTGAGGAGAGCTCACACCTTAGAGAGCCATGCCAGGACTTGAGGGATTTTCAGTGTGTTTTGCCCTAAGGCTTCACCATCGGCTCCCCAGCATTGCCACCTCCATTGGAGCCAACCAGGGCCTCTGGGGCTGCAGTGCCTCCCCGCCCCCCACCCCCCACCCCCCACCCCCCATGACATGCTCCTGGCAAAGGTACCCTGCACGTTGTATCCCTGAGCCAAACCAAACCTGTCAGGAGCCAAGGCAGGAAATCATCCAGTTTGTACCAGCCCACCACTCAGATAATCAGTAGCTCAGCTGAAAATTTTAGATGGCTGGAACTTCTAACAAAACATAGTATCCCTGCCCTGGCCCGGTGGCTCAGTTGGCTGGAGAGTCTTCCTGTGCACCAAAAGGTTGTGGGTTCAATTCTCGGTCAGGGCACACACCTGGGTTGCAGGTTTGGTCCCCAGTCGGGGTGCATATGGGGTGAGGGGGAGGTGGCTGATTGATGTTTCTCTCTCTCTTTGTCCCTTCCTCTCTCTTTAAAATCAATAAACATATCCTCAGCTGAAGATTATTTTTAAAAAACCATAATATTCTCCCCACTTTTTTTTTTTTCCAAAAAGTGTTTTGGAATAAAGAAACGCATGCATCTGACCCTGATATTGAAAATGGAATGAAATGAAATGATATTAAATAAAATAATAAAATAAAATAAGGTGATGATATAGCTAATAGAAACCAGACAGTGGCCTGAAAAACATGGGGTACGTTCTGCCCCCTTTTTCTGTTGCCTTTTGCCTTTTCATTTTTGGGTCTGTCAGTCTTGGGTTAGGTGTGTGTTTCATGAGAGGTGGGAATGGCCTGATGATTGGAGCTGATGTGTCCTGAGCTTAGGAAGAGGAGACTCTGTGGTGGAAGATGATAAAGAGGGAGCAAGAGAGAAGGAGCCTGTAACAGCATGCAGGCCAAAGTCAGGGCCTGCTGCTCTGTGAAATTTTTTAGCAAATGACAGACTGTGCAAATGATTTAACAGACTGTGTCAGAGTTGAGAAAGGCTGGGAAAAGCCTGTGCCAGGCAAGGAAGGGACAGGCAGAGGCCTTGAGACAGCCCTGTGGGAGGCTCTGGCCAGGAAGAGAAATGACATAGTGGCAGCGGCAGCAGCTCTGCTCAGGCTCAGAGGGGCTCGTGCAGGCACAGATGTGCATAGCTGGAGTGGGGCAAGTGGGTGTGCTGGGGGCGCGGGTACGTGGGAAGCTCATTAATCAGACTCCTGACTCAGCTTCTCCCAGGACAAGAGACAAGAGCTCAGTGACCACTGCCAGTGACACCGTGAAGCCTCCTCCTGGAGGAGGGGGAAGGAGAGGGCAGTGTGGGTGAGCAGAGAGAGTGTAATGAAGGAGAGGTGCCCCTCCACCCCCATCACTTTCAGAACAGCCACCTTCCTGGCAGGGCTCTCAAGTCAGAGTTTACCAGACGTCACTCTGGGGACTTACGTCAAAGGCAGAACTGGGTCAATGTGAGATATCCTGGAGAAGGGAAGGCTCTGGGGAAGGTTTCAAGAGTGGGCTACAAAAAAATGATACGCAGAAGATGGTGAACATCAATTTCCATCCTCATGGAAGTTGAACAAGAAGAAAGTGGGCTTAAGTTGCAGCATGAGGGTCATGACCTCATGTCTGTGGGACTCCAAATAAAGAAATAGAGGAGACTCTAAGACTTCACTCACCAAGAAGGTTTGTATGTTGTCCTGGAAGTAGGGAGATGGACACATTGACCTCCCAAATTCCTTCTAGCTTTGTACTCCTATATCTTTCCAGGACGAGTACCCTGGGTATGTTCTGGACATCTGGACTCCCAGCTTTTTTTTTGGTGGTCTGATTTGCTGAGTGATTTTGCTGCTTATGGGTCTGGCTTGCTTTTTATCAAGGGTTGGAAGACTTGTCTCTTCTCCAGAAATCTGGGGTAGGTGACATGGCCATGACTAAGTGATTCAAAGAGCTTTGGAAGAGGGTCACATGGGTCCGAAAATCTCACTGGAAGCTCAGTGCAATTGGTGGCTCTGCCAGGCTCCATTAGGAACTTGGCAGATGTGAAAAGACAGACCTAGGCTAGCAAGATGGATCTCGATTTTTATAATGCGTTTACTTCATGAGGAGAGCAACCTGTCACAGTGACAGGAGGCCATTGTAGCATCTCCCTGAGACTTTATCTCTGAAACTTTAGTGCCATCTCTCTTGTGCTTAGATGATAAAGTAGATGGCCACAATATGTTCTGTATGGGGAAAACGGAACTCATTATGGGCAACAGGGAGGCTCCTTGCCTCCTCTTTGTTTGTGTCCCAGACTCCCTCATACCATCCAGAGCAGTGCTAGGTTTTCAGCAGATAATAAATACTTGTTAGGTGGGTGGGTGGATGGGTGGGTGGATGGGTAGGTGAGTGGGTGGATGGATAAATGGATGGATGGATGGATGGATGGAAGGTTGGGTGGATGGATGGGTAGTCTAGATGAATTGGTGGGTGTTTGGGTGAGATAGAGCAAGGGAAGGAAGGAAGGAGGGAGAGAGGGATGATTGGGTAAATTATAAATAACCAGAGGTAGGTCTGTTTCTCAGTTGGTTTCTTCTCTAGAGTAATATCTATGTTCAAGGCACATTGCTAATGCGGCATTATCAAATATCACATCTGAAGAAAGTTTCTCAAATATGGTGCTTGTTATACAAGCACAAAGGATTTTATTCTTTATCCTGAGGAGTTCTTGTCATAACTACCCTCAAATCAGTGGTTTTAGAATGGAATAGGGTGCAAATCAAACTGTTCTCTGGCTCAGTGGGATTATTAACTGTAGATTACTGAGTTTCTCCAGAGATGGGAGTAGGGTCCATGGTATATGCCACCCTCCCATTCCTCCCTGCTGGTCAGTGTGACCCTAGGTGTCTCTGTTGCTGTGTGTGCACACACGTACATGCCCAGTGTGCCTGTTTTGGGGTGAAGGTGGTTTCTGGCCATGTCCCTCTATGTCTTTGTCTCTCTGCCTGCTCTGTCCTTCCAGACTTTGTCTTTCCACATGTGTGCACATACCTTTCTGACTTGCCACTTCCCTTCCTTTCACCTGTCAGTCACTCCTGGTGCCACCAGATCCCAGTGGGGTGTTGTCTATTCTCTTCTATTCCCTGCAGTGACAGTTGCTTTCTCCCATCCATCAGATGGCATGTCTTTCCCTCTCAGCTGTGAAGACTTTCTTTGCTAGGGCGACAAGCTATCTCCTGTAGTTCCATAGCATTTATCCACACATGTGCTGGGCCTCCTTCCTCCTCTCTCCTTCCAGAGATCTGAGATGTGCCCAGCACATGGCTGGGCCTGCTCAGTACCACCAGCCCATCGAGAGAGACGGGTGAGTGGAAGCAGCCAGGCAAGGCAGACAAGGCAGTCAACACGGGAACTAGACAGCCCAAGTCTGCCTCTAGCTCCATCACTCACCACTGAGTGGTCTGAGACAGCTTACAGGCAAACCTCTGCTCTCCTCATCTGCTTCCTCATCTGTACATGGGTGATGGCAGCATCTGCTTCAGAGGGTACCGGGAGATGAAAATGAGCTAATATGCACACAGCAAGCACTCAATAAATGTTAGCCTCTGTCCTCATTATAATAATAACAATGTTGTTTCTGGCTGGTTGTTTCCCATCTGGGGACTCCTGTGTTCCCTTAAAGCCTTGTTTCCACTCTCCTACATGAACGGCCCTTTTCCTCTTGCAGTGAAAGTGATGTCAAGCAACTCTGGCTGCAGCTGAAGAAGGATGAACCTCACTTACTGTCCAACTTTGAGGATTTCCTGACCAGAATCTTCTCCCAGCTCCAAGAAGCCCACGAGGAGAAGAATGAACTGGAATGTGCCCTGAAAAAGTGGGTGCCCTCAGCTGCTCTCTGTGCATCTAAGTGAAAGGCAGGAATTTGAGGGGCACTTTTTCTTACTTTCTATCATGCCAGAGTGGGGGCCGGCCCTATAGCTGTCATAATGTATATGTGTGTGCGTGTGTATACTTATGTATGTTTAAGCCCTTGCTCACATTTATTAGGCCCTCATCATGTGCTAGGCACTATTCTAAATACTTTATATACACTAGCTTGTTTGGATTTATTATTATCCACATTACAGATGAGGAAATCAAGGGACTGAAACGTTAAAGTAACAAGCCCCAGAATGCACAGCTTGTAAATGGCAGAACCAGGATTCAGAGGGAGATAGCCAGGCACCCATGACCAGCAGGAAAACCACTCCACCTGCCTCTGGACAGGAGGGTTCCAGCATACTGGGCTCCCCCTGCCCCCACCCACCCCACCCCCAACTCTGGGCTGGCCCTTGGTTCCCTGAATTTCCCCTTCCCTGGTCACTCTCTGATGCCATGGTCTTGCCCTCTTTTCCCAGGGCCTCTAAAGACAACTAGTGATGTCTAGGGTTCCTCCTTTGCCGGAGGAGGCAGGACCAGGCCGGGTGAGCACATGAAGAGGCTGCTTAGGAATCAAATGGGAGTCAGCCAGGCACCTGTGGGACCACAGCTGCAGGACCAGCCTGGTGACGCCCGTTTGCCTGTGGGAAGGGAATGCGTGTGCCATCAAGGCTCTGTCCTCGTCCAGAGCCACTGAATGTCCATTACAGCAGTGAGCTCCTGTGCTGCGCAACATGCTGTAGCTAAGGATAAGGCATAATCCCGAACATGTGGCCAAAGTGCCGGGCTGGGTTTGGGTAGAGCCGGGAAGCATGCCGAGGTGGCCCCAACCCATGCCTCAGCCAGGTGCTCTCATCCCCACCTGGAGATCTGCTTATAAATCATAGGAAGCCTCAGCAATTCCCATACAGACCACACACCCTTTCAGGCAGATACTTCCCCATGAAGCTTCCTAGGACCCAGCACTGCCTCCTGGGTAAGTTTTCAGAGTCTGTGTGGACATGGGCTTAGTGGAAGCACACAAGCCCCTAATTTAAAGAGCTTACTGTGGGTCTTCGTGTGCAGGTCAGCTATCCATACGTTACTCTGAGCTCCTATGAGCATGTGCCTCCCCTCCATCAACTCTAAAGATAACTTGTTGAGGTCCACCAGGTATACACAGGTCTGGAAAACAGGACCTTTACGACCCTGAGTTATGAGAAAGTTGTGACCAAGTAGTGCTGGAAGGAACACGCTTTGGCTAGAGCAATGTTAGGAGTCTTCTGGGGAGAGGCCTCCAAGGCTCAGAAAAAGGAGGGGTTCAGGGTATGTTTCCATATAGTTTATAGCTGACTAATCTGTGATTCAGACAGATCTGAATTTGAATGTTGGCTCTGTCACTTACTAGTTTTGTGACTTAGGCCAAGTTACTTAACCTCTCTGAGTCTCAGCCTCCTTATCTGTAAAAGTTGGGAATAATAATAGTATCCATCTCAGAGTCTAAGGATTACATGTGATAATACATGTGAGCATTTGGACTAATTCAGGTATGTAAGTATTCTATGAATGTTAAAATAATACTGTTTTAAATGTTTGTCAGTCATAGAGGTGTGCCAGATTGAGGTGGAGAGTTTAAGCCCTGATATAATCAGAAGTGAAACAAGCATTTCCTGACCCTTTCAACAGCCTGGGGTAGAACCTTGCTGCTCAGAGTGTGGTCCGTGGCCCAGCAGCACTGGCAGCAGCAGGAACTTTCTGAGGAATGCAGAATCTCAGGCCTTGTTCCAGTCCTGCTGAATCTGCATTTTAACAAGATGTCCAGGTGCTTCGTGTATGGATTTGAGAAGTGGGAGGCTGGGAATCAGGAGTTCTGGGTTGGAGTCACTTGTGGCTCTCCATCCACCTAGCTCTGTGACCCTCTCTGGGCCTGTCTGAGCCTCACTTGTCCCACCTGGAAAATGATGGGGCTGGATCAGTTTCTGACCCTCACCACACCCTCACTCCCCTCTGACTGTGGCATTGATCACCCCAGGAGGCACAGCAAAAGTCAGGTGGCACGCCCCCTACCACACCCTCCCCACCCTGCCCCAGAGAGGAGGGTACTCTTGTTCTCTAAGAAACTGAGGGTAATTGCAGTCTGAATGGGCAGGCACTGACCCCAGCCCATGGCCTGAAATCTCATCTGCAGGACGCTGCTCTGCTGGCCCACATAATTGCAGAGAGAGACCGGTGCTCCTGACTTGCTATAGAGCCTCTTAGCGCTTACATTCATCTTTTTAAAAAAAAAAAATAATTTATTTATTTGTTTGTTTTTAGAGAGAGAGGAAAGGAGAGAGGGAGAGAAACATCACTGTGTAGTTGCCTCTCACTTGCGCCCCCCACTGGGGACCTGATGTGCAATCTAGTCATGTGCCCTGGCTTACATTCATCTTAAAGTGGCCACTGCTTGTGCTTTCACCCTAATTTAGTGATTGTTTAAAAAGTTTTGAGGTGAATGTCAAGGTCAATCCTGGCTGTATGTGCAAAACCAGCTCAGCCAAAAGTTCCAGCCTTCCGTGCCCATCATCTTTGATATCCCTGCCAGCTACACCCACCCGAGGTCAGCTGATGAATGCCCACTCCTGGCTGGTGAGCTCTGGTGGGATTGGGGACTCACCGAGCTCTCTGGCCAATCCCAATCCGGGAATGTTTTCTGGGTGCAGAACCAGGGAACTGCAGGCTGTAGTGAGCAGAGCATTACAACAGGACAGGAGAAGCCTGCCACTGACCAGCTGTGTGAGCTTAGGCAACTTGCTTTACCTCGCTGTGCATTAGTTTCCTTATTGGTAATATGAGAAAATTGGATTTTTGTTTTCAACATTTTTATAGTTGTGACTCACCAGAAGAAATGCACTTGACTTTGTAACTTCCATACACTTAAATGTGTATTTAACTGAAACCAAAGTTTTGTGAAATAATGCTCACCCTTCTTATGTGTGACATGCTTTGATATTTTCTATTAGAGTTTCTCTTATTCTGTTCTCTTCAAGACAAAGAAAAAAGAAGTTGGTCACATCCTGCTTCTGGGTAATGACTGGACAAGATGACCTATAAGGGCTGTTAGAGCCCAGAAGTCAAACAAAAAACTCAGATCCCCAATAGGGTATAGAACATTTAAATGAGATTTTTTACAAATGACTCAGGCTGAAGTTAAGTGATTCTGGGGCATCTTCTAGGAATGAGTTTTGAGGTTTGGGCTTGTTTGTGGGAGGGCCATAGCCAGGCATTTGCAAAGGAAGAGAAAGGAAGCTCTGGGGAAGGAACTGATTCAGGCTGTAGTCGGGGTAACCTGACAAGTGTCAGAGCATCTTGCAACCTCCTCCACAGCTGCTTTTCAGTACAGGGAATAACATTTCAGGCCCTTCAGGGAAAGGCACACCTGTCCTGGAGATGGTGATGAGAGCCCAGGTCACCGGCTCTGTGTGTCCAGCTCAGGGCCACACACCAGGGATACAACCCATGTGCTTCTAGTAGCCCACATTTAATGAGCATGTATTCTGTGCCAGGCTCTGAGTTAAGCAAACAGAACACAGAGTCCCTGTCGCTGAGGAGTTTATGATCACACTGATGAGGCAGAGCTTGTACCCATAACAATTCTGCCAAAAAGCTGTCCAGAAAATTCCCATGTTGTTGAAACACTAGACAGCATTGCTATTAGCACCAGTGGCCTCTGCTTCCTCCTCCTTTTCCGAACTGCACAAGTCATTTCTCCCACTGGGCCCAGAGGACATGCCACTGACCTGAGGGGGGTGGGGGGATCTGGCCTCAATCAGGTGAAGCAGGACGTAGACCAGGACGTGGGCTTCCTGTCCCAGGTCCCCAGGCTGGGCCATGCCCCTCAGGGTTACGTCTCACTGCAGTGAGTGAAACAGGCCTCCCAGCTTCATCCCCAGGTTCACCTCCAGGTTCTGGGAGGGTAGGAGGATGCAGCTAAGTTGAGTGCTTGGGGAAAGCTCTTAAATGCTGATGTCAGGAGACCCAGCCTCTGGGGTATTGTCAGAAATAACCTGGGGCCCTCCTTACCTCACTGCTATGGGTTGTTGTTGTTTTTTTTTGTTTGTTTGTTTTTTTTAACCTGCATGCTGGGAATAGGGAAAGAGGCAAGTATAGGAGCATTCACTCTCCCAGCCCCTTGTCCTTTGGGGCTGAAGTTGAGTTGAAAGCCTGGGTATAATGTTTGACTCTGTTGCACATCCACTGGGAAGTAGCCACAGTCCTGTGGGATGAGGTGGGGAACAAGATCAAATGCAGGCACCTCAAGCTAAAGCCCAGTTCCTCTGCTGAACTTCCTGAGTGAGGCATGCTCCCTCTGTGCCTCTACTTCTCTCCATGGAAGTGGGGTTAGGTTGTCACTGTCCACTCTCCTCTGTGTCCTCTGAGGCTCAGAGAACTTTGCAATTGAGTGTGAGGAATATAGTTTAATTAAGGAAACACTTCTGGCCATCATATTTAGGAATTGCTCTGCCATGGAAAGCCTCCTCCTCAGTTACCTTTACCTTCTCCAGAGGTAGAGTAATACTGTTTGAAAGCAGCAGTAGATTTGGGTCTGTCACCAGAGTTCCTGGGGGATGCCAAGGCCCCACCCCAGGAGGGCCCAATTCACTTAGCCTAGGGTGGGGACTCAAAGTCTGCATTTATAAAATATTCTGAGGAATTCTCAGAACCTGCTGGGTAACTGACTTGGTTGGGTTCCTTACCACAATCTAACCCCAGGCTAGGGGTAAGGATGAATTGGCTGTGTCTGGAGAGTATTTTGAGATTTGGGGAAAAAAAGGCTTTCTAAATCAAAGTCCAGCCATAGGCTGTGCTCTGCCTGCCCTGGCTCAGTTCTCTGTAGCTCCATAGCCTGAGAACGCCATTCAGGCTGCCTATTCCTCATCGTTGGTGGATCACTCTTGGCCTTGACAAGCTCAGCAACACTCCCCACATCCTCCTTAGAATCAGTATCTCACCTGTACAGTCTTTCCTTGTCCAAGCGGGTCAGGCCTCAGTCAGTTTCTTGGGAGTGTGCAGGCCCTCACATTGCAGCCCCTGCCCAGCCACTATCCAGACGCTTTCTGCCTAGAGTGATTTCCCTGGGTTCTGGGACCATGTCCAGGCCAGGAGAGAATGTGTCTTACAGTCTGGTAGGCAGCCCCAACTGTGATACCCGGTACCCCGATCCTAGCCTGAGAACTGATGTTCTGTGATATGGAGCTTCAGCAAGTGAGGGAGTGGGGTCATCACTCCCTTGGCCTTGCCTCCAGGTAGGGCAGCAAATAAAGCATCATATATATGGCAGGTGGCCCTATGTACCGCCTGTGAAGGCCCTTAGCTGTGTGGTTCTTGAACACAAGGTTGCTTCAGAATGATCAGAGAATCTTGATTAAAAGGTAGATTCCTAGGTCCCTCCCCCAGAGAGTCTAAATCAGTGTGTCTCAGGGAGAGGCCCGAGAATATGCATCTTAGCACCTCCTCCCTGCAGTGGTCCTCACGCAGGCAGGCCACAGACTGCACTCTGAGAAATGCTCTAACTTATCCTTCCAGAAGGTATTTGACTGCAAAAGGGATACCTGGGATGCCCTTCCGGTCTGTAATTTTAGTCCTGTTCTGAGAGTAAAGTCCTCTGTGAGGGCACAAGGTGATGAGGCTGTGGCTTAACTAGGCACCTGTGTCTTATTGGTGCATTATTATCCGAGGCAGCAGCATGCTGTTAACATCGCCCTGAGAGCAAGTGGAAAGGTGAGGACTGTTTGTGCTCTGTGCGCTCTGTGGGCATCATTTGTAAACCCAGCTAATGAAAAATGGTTCACTTTATAGGATGGGATAAAGCTGCAAAGTTGGTTTATACAAGACAGCAGAATCTAATTAGGGAGAAACCATCCATCTTGAAAATTCAATTGGTGGTTTCACAGCCTTTGCAGAATTTTCTACAAACTCTTGTTTTCCTTTTATTAAGCTCTACTCTAATCGCGTGTGCCGTGCGCGTGTGAGAGAGAGACAGACCGAGACAGACGTGCAATTAGAGAGTCCAAGGGAGACTTTTTATGGGAACAAGAAAACTGTAAATAAGAATTTTCTAGTAAGTGCTTTTCCTTGCTGTCCAGAGACTGCAGCTACCTGAAAAAGGTGGCAGGGGGCAGTGGTGAGTCTGAATCCTTCGCTTAACCATTCTCATCTCAACTACAAAACTGGCTGAGGCTGAACTTCCATTTTCTTCTTGAGCCACTAGCAAGGCTCCTTGAGGCTTTTCTAGGCCCGAGTCTTCACTCTGGAACCTGTGCATGTGGGGTGGGGGTGGGGGAGATGTGAGAAAGGGCATCAGGCCTCGGCCGTGACCTTGGCGCTCCCCAGCCCTGTAGTGCAGTCAGTGGACCCTATTCCTCGCTCCAGTTTCAGCTGGTTCCACAAGCTCCAGGTGGAATTTGGATCGTTGACCATCTTAAATGCGAATGTAGGGAGTTTTCAGTTTTAAAACTTGGAATGCTTGGGAAGACAGTGTACTGTTGTGGATGGAACACAGGACTGGGAGTTGAGGCCTGGGTTCTCCCCCTGCTGTGACCCAGGGAAGCTGTGTGACTACAAGCTGGCTGCTTCAGTGCTTTAACCCTCATTTTCTTCACATGCAAAGCAAAAGTAGGAGAATACATGAGCTTTTTAAGCGCACAGTCCATGCTGGAGAGTGGAGGCGTTTTTCTCCTTTGCATCTGCTTTTCACCAGACTTTGCAAACCAGGAGACAGTGATCAGACACACATATTCCCCATGTACACAGAAACACCTGAAATCAGGAACATTACTCTCTGAATTCAGTGGCCATTTCTGAAGCTCTGCCTTGAATTCAAGCTTCTGAAATTTATCTAAAATGTAGAGAAGTGTCATTTATTTTCTCTAAGGTCAAGACTATGCCTTAATTTAGGGCAAAGAGAAAGCACTATTTTCCTGTAATGATTTTAGTACACCCTAGCCTAGAACCTGGAACCTAGAAGGTAAACCAGATAACTTTCTGAGACCTTTTGAAATCCAAACAAATGTTGTTCCTAAGTGAAGGCAAAGGCGAGAGGGAACAGGAAAAAAGTATTTTGACCAAGTAGTATTCAAGAGTAGGAAGGTGTTGGCCTGTGTGTTATTAGCTGAAACCCCAGTGGTACTGAGTATTAATGCTTTAGTCTGTATGGTACCTCAACTCTCAGTGTGCAAAGCACTTTGTGAAGGTTAATTAATTTTCACAGCCTCCTTGGGAGGCTTGCAGGGTAAGTTATTGCTAACTACATTTCACATTCCAATTAGTTCTCTGTGAATTATCTGTAAAGGCCTCTCAGAACCTAAGCCTTGATTCCATGAGACTCACTATTTCCCCACCCCTACCTCCTGTCCACAGATCCCATCCTTCGATCTCCACTACCATGCATGCATGCGTGCACACACACATGTGCACATGCAAACACACACCCATGCTCCTCCTTCAGAGGGGGGGCATCTGCCACAGTCAGACTCCCTGGGTGACATTTCATTGTCTAAGTTGGACTGAGCTTATGTACTGGCCTTCAGTAGGGCTCATTCTTTCAGATCCCTCACTGCCCGCATGGCTTCCTCAGTATGTAATTGTTGCTCCTTCCCCTCATTGTTGAAAATCTCCCTTCCTTGGATTTAGCCTTTTTTAACTTTCCCCCAGACAACTCTACCATCTTCTCCTCCACCAGAGCAGGCAGCTTCCTCCACTTCCCCCCAGCCGGGCTCTGTGGTCACAGAATCACTGTCAGCTGGAGCCAGACAAGGCAGTGGGGTGGGGCCCGTTTCCTGGTGGAGAGGCTCCTGCTGGTTTCTTTCCTCTGTGCTCCTTTAGCACTGGACTTGGTGTTCGCAGGGGCTAAGTTACTCATGTGCAGAGACCATTCCATAAATCTAAATTATTTTACCCAGATTATTGCTTTATGAAAGGCTTAATAAATAGTTTTTCAAGTTGGTAGGGATATTATAGATCTCTTCCCACGCTTACTCGTCCCCATGTCTCTGTGTCCTGATGTCTCCCCAGTCCTATACACAGCCTCATCCCACATCCACCATGCTGCTGCATGAATCCCGTGTGGTTTCTGCTTGCTCCTCGGCTGAAATCTGAAGGAATTGTAGAGTAGCGTTTCTCAAAATGGGGTCCACAGGTCTCTGCAGAATCAGAGAACTCATTTAATTGGAATTGATTAAATGCAGTCTATCTGCTATATTATTAGCCATTTCCACATGCATATTATTTAATCCTCACAACCCTTTTCTAAAGTATGTATTACCATCTGAGTTTTCAGATGCAGAAGACCTCAGGCTCACTGAGGTACTGTGATTGGTCCAAGGCCAAAAGGCTTATGAATGCCAGAACCAGAATTTGAACTGATGCTTTTTACCGCTGTGTCTAATGAACTCTGAGCCAACCACAGCTGTCAGCAGAGGGCTTATGACCTTGACACCCCTGGAATATGATAGAGGAGCCATCCAGACATCATAATGAAAGGAGAATATAACTATTAGTGCTCATGACTGTTATTTACTCTGGCTGACTCCTGCACACATTTGTCCCTCTGTCCCCCTGAGAACTTATATCTTTTTCCTTCCCTTTTCTTTCATTTATCTCTTTCCAGTCTCCTCCTCCACTTATAGCTCAAATAGCTAGGCACAGACAGCAGACAATGAAATAATTAAACACTGCCCTAGAGTGAGGGGGGTAGGATATTTGAGAATGGCTAATAGAAGGCAGGTTTAATATTTATGCCCAGATTTACTAATTAATAACTCAGAGAGCTCTATAATAGATTATTGTCCTTCTTCAACAGTTTTACCAATGGTATAAATAAAGGGAGGTAAGGGGACATTTTTTTAGTATAAAGTTTCATCCTTAAAGAAGATGCAACAGATATAAAACTTTATGCACCAAACAATATAGCAGCAAAATAATAAGGCAGAAACTTTTAGAAAAACAAGATTTAAGAAAAATTTTAGAAGACTTTAACAAACATCTCAAATCTGACACATTAGTCAGGCAAAAAGTACATTAAATACATACAATATTTGAAACCATCAATTAGCAGGCTGAATTTAAGAGGTGAAAGTACAATGTGTGCCCTACAATAAAATACACATTCTTCTCATAGCAGTTATATAAAATTGATTGCATTTTTTGGTTACAAAGGAAAGATTAATGGATTCCAAAAAGTAAATACCTTACCACTATATTATCTTATTATAATACAATAAAACTGGAAACCAATACTTTGTATAATTTATTTACTTTTTTCTATTAAAAAAAGTGTTTATCCTCACCTGAGGACATTTTTTTCATTGCCTTTTTAGAGAGAGAGAGGAAGGATGAAAGGAAGGGAGACAGAGAAACATGTGCCTGGACTGGGGATTATGCAACCAGACCAGGAATTGAACCCGCCGCCTGGATATATGCCCTGACCAGGAATCAAAACCACAACTTTTTGGTTTTGGGATGATGCTCCAATCAACTGAGCCACAGTGGCCAGGGTAGTTTGTATTATTTTAAAAAACATTCTTTTAAATAAATCTCAGATAGTTGAAGTAATCAAAACCAACATTATAGATTATTTAGCTTACATTATGATTGGAAATTTTTAATATCAACAAAACTTAAAAGGTCATTGAGTGCACTGAGCAACCTGTTGGGATCCATTAAGATAGTGACAGACTAGAAAGATGGACTGAACCCAGCAAGCATAAAATCTAACAGAATGACATTTGAGATTTTGCCAAAAGCCAAAAGCCAAAGGCAGAAGCAAAAAGTGAAAGAGATAGGATGCAGTAGCATCATCTAAAAACAAAAGCAATCACAGAGCCATAAAGTTTAGAGTTTTTAGCTGACAAATGGGTTCAGCGTTCATCACCTATGATGTGGCTGCCAAGAAAAATCATGTGACATTAGGTTGCATGAATAGATGTGCTGCCTCTAGAACAAGAGAGGCAATAGTCCTGCTCTGATCTGCACTGATCAGACTCATTCACAGGGCTCTGGGTTTGGGGCTCTATGACTTGAGGGAGCTAAACTCAAGCCCATTTTGAGAGGAATGAAGGGAATGATGAGGGGACCTAAAAAAACAAACAAACAAAAAAAAACCTTCATATGAGAGATGGTTAGAGGAAACAGAGAGGCATGGCCTGAACCCAGGACTACTCCCTGAAGTCTTATTGCTGTTTCAAATACATGAGAGGTTTTTACGGAGAGGAGGAATATGGCACTCATAGAAAAATACATTTATTTGAGCCAGAGTATTCCAAAGATGAAAGAGTTGCCTAGAGATTCAGCAAGCTCCCTATCACTGGAGGCGTTCTAACCTAGTTTGGGTAAATACTTGGTAGGGTTATTATGGCCAGGATTTTAACACTGGAAAAACAGGCAGTCGAATCAGACTGTCCTTCCAACCCTGAAATTCTTCAGTTCCCCTTGGATCTGGTGTTCCCCCAAGACGGTTCACAGGCTTTCGGGTTTGGGATCCAAAGTTCCAACCATGAACGTTTTGAGCACAGGGCCTGTGGGCGGCCTAAATGTCTGAGCATTTATAGCCTAGTGCAGACAGCCTAAACCCACGTGGAATGGTTGTCCAGGACTTTCAAATTAAATGTCAAATAAAGACATATGGTGTCCTAAGAGTTCAGAGAAGGGCGTCAGTGAGGGTTGCAGTAGATAGGGAGATCCTCGTGGAGAAGACATCAAAGTCTGTGTTTGTGTGCGTCAGGCAATAAGAGTGGTTTTGGAAACTGTGGCAACAAAAATGTATATGATAAGCAAACATAATTGGTTGCCTTTTTCCTTTGATGACAGAATACAGTGTGCCCAACTAATACATCACACACCATGTGCACAGATCTTTTCATTATCTCTCCCAGCTCCCTGCAGACACAGGCTCCTGCTCTTGCACAGCCTCGTCTTAAACAGATTGGTCTGACAGCAGTTTTTATTGACTAAGCTTTCTGTTCTTCATCTTTACGATTGCTTCTGACCCTTTCCAAACCCAGCAGCCCTGGAAACTAAGACCCTTCTCCCTCAGGGGAATGCTGATCCTTGCCCTCCACAGCCCCTGATAATATTAATAATTACCATAATAAATAATCCCTTCATTTATATAGGGCTTTGTAGTTGCACACTTGCTCTCTTGTCATTTATCATGACAACGCTGAGAGGAATGCAGGGTGGGTGCTACCCTGGGATCTAAGGGCAGAGCACCTGTCCAAGGTCACATGGAGGAAATGAGCTGGCTCTGGGATCAGCACCCAGGGCTATGAGGCCTGAGCTGGCTGCTCCTATGTCTCATCCAGGAGGTCATGAGTCAGGGCTCATCCTCGAAAGTCATTCAGGGCCGGGCAGTCTCGCAGGAGGCCTGCTTCATTCCGACGCATTTCCAAAGGCTTGGTTCTATGTACGAGTCTGGTCAGGTTCTGGGTCACCAATGCCCACCTGGATTCCCAGGACCTCTTCGCAGTGGATCAGCCCTTGTGCATAAGGGCTGGGAGTACACACCTTTCAGAGGCTACATCTGCCTTCCCTCCATTTGTTTTTTTTAGCAGTTTGCAGAATTACTTTGTGACTAGCAAACTTGCATGTGAGCACAGAGAACATAGTTTATTAATTTAATCAAATAAAACAGCAAAGTTAATGTAATACATTTAATGGTAGTATAGAATTAATGTCTTGCATGGTTTTTAGGCATAAATGTGAACTGCTTCTATGACTGACTCTAATTAGTATTGCTTTCATGAGCCGAATCAATGTTTTAGTTCCACTCATCTCACTTTATTAGTTTCCCAGTACTTCTATAGAATTGCTGTCTGAAGTTTTCCTTAACACCATTTGCCACCCAGCATCTGAGTTACATCAAGCACAGAAATATAATTTCAGGGACCAAGAGAAAGACCATTCTTCTTGCTGAAAGCCCTTTCAAACTGTATTCATTTCTGTCCCTGAGATGTTCCTGTTTAACAGCAGGTGCCTTTGCTCCTTATTTCTCTCTAAGATTTTCTTGTATTTGTTATGGGTTGGCTAAGAACAGAAGTAACAATCCAAAACATCTGTCATTTACCAAGAACAGATTTCTTGCTCTTAGCCAAAAAGATGTTTGTTATATCCAGCATGTCACACACAATGGTAAACACAGGGACCCAGCTCATGGAGGTCTTGGAAAGCTGTCACATTTTGCTGAGCACATGTCGGTGCCATTGCTGTACTCGCTCAAAGTCAGGTTTCTGGCTTTGGAGGTCCAGCTAAGAAAGGGAACTCAGAGACTGGTGCTCCAATATGAGTGACCTTGACCCTGGAGCCTTACACAGGTTTCTTTGTCTGGGCCAGTTTTGTGGCTTCTGTAGAATTAGAAAGTTGCCAGTCCTGTGGCTCCTCAGTCATTGCTCAGTTTGTGTGTGTGGTATAAATGTTCCCTGACAGGGAACCAGTGTGGAAGGGCAGCCAGTGGGCTGTGGCACAGTCTTGGGCTGCAGGGACAGCTGGCACTGGGTAAGTATCCCAAGTGGACGTAGGGAGATAGAGGTTAAGATGATGGGAGGCTCAGGGAAATAAATACATTCCCATCCTTGATGTTTTCTTCAGAAATCTCCCCAGTACCTCTCAGGGCTTTTACCTCCATTATTAAAAAGTCTCCTTACTTGAATCAAGGGCAGAAGGGGCTTGCCATCATCTGAGTTTAGAATGACAAGTGCCAAAATTTGCAGGATGTGTGTGTGACATGCTCAAAACAGACCTTAAGAGCCACAACCTCAGCCTGTTCACTGGAGCCTGAAGTTCCCAATTAATAGGATAGAAAGAGGGCAGAGAGAGGGGGGGCCAAGAGGGGACCTTTCACTGCAGGTCAGACAACAGGTATAAAAAATGCAGTCCCCTGGGAATATTAGTGCTGGTGTGACAGTTTCCAGTCTCAGTTCAAATGCTAGTACCTGATCCATCCTGTTTGAATTTGTGATGGGGGGGGGGGGCAGGAGGATTGCTGGGAGAGAAGGAGGAACAACCCCAGAGTGACCTACAAACCTTGTCCCCACAGCCACTTCTGTCATCTCTGTGTAGGAGCTCAGTACCTATGAACTTGCTTCCTGTTTTGTGGGGCTCTTCTGAGTAGGGAGAGGATGCTAAGAGTGGGGATGAGGTCATCTCATTGTAACTCCAGCCCTTACCCAGCCTCACCCACTTCACAGTGTCTGCCTGTGCACACAGACCTGTGTGGCCCCTTCCTTCGCAGGGGGTGCAGCGGTGGTGGTTGTCGTGGCCAGGCAATCTTTTAAGATCTCATGAGAAATGCGTATCACATGAACTTCAGCACACAATTTTAGGAGAGCCCTCTCGTAGTGCAGTTCAGATGGTGCAGTCATGGCCAGGTAGAGAGAATGCATCCAAAGTGAGAAGGAGCTAGAACAAGAAACCGAACAGGAAAGAAGCCCACACAACTCTGTGCTGTCTACAAGCACAGGGGTCAGCGGGCAGGAGGGAGGGTGAGAGTAGCAGAGGCCAGGTGCCTTGATGTTGAAACAAAGCAGAGGAAAGGAAGATGGAGCCAGAGGGGCCCCATGGGGAGGATGTGTATGGCCGGGAGTGAATGCTGGGACACAGGAGGAGGAGAGGGTCCTGCTGGCCTCTGTGGTCAGTGGGTCCTGAGGAACTGATCCTGCAGCTCTGGCTGACCTGACCTGCACAGTGTCACCCCACTACCCACAGCTCCAGATCAGGTTCTGGTGCCCAAGCTCCAGGACTTGCTTCTGTGGAATAAGGGAACTTCGGTGTAGACCTCATCAGATTCTCCTTTTACCATCTCTACAGGAAAATTGCTACTTATGATGAAGAAATCCAGCATCTCTATGAGGAGATGGAACAGCAAATCAAAAGTGAAAAGGAACAGTTTCTCCTGAAAGTAAGAGTCCCCTCCCAGTGCTTGGCTCTGCAGGCCAGGGCGGTCTTGCCTACTCTGACTGCCCCCCCCCCAAAGTTAAGATGGCAATGCCTCACCCATGGCACTGTGGATTCTCTCTTTCTCTGCTTGATTTATTCATTTCAAGGTATTTGCCACCTTCAAGCATGGCATATGATGGACTTGTTTATTTTTGTTGGTTGTGATCTGACTCCTCTTACTAACATGTAAGCTCCACAAGAGCAGGGATCTTTAACTTTTGCTTACTAATGTATCCTCAGCACCTTGACTGTGGCTGGAACATAGTAGGTGCTCAACAACTGTTCATTGAATCAATGAATGGATGAACAAGTGAACAAATAAATGAATGAAAAAATGAAGGTACATGCTTTACCAGTTTAGGCAGCCTGAAAACTGGGTCTGACATTGGCTGGTCTCTAGACCCATGTGGCAGGCCCACCCAAATGCACCAGCCCATTCCACTCTGTGCCCAGCAGCTCCCCTGAGGGGACCATCCTTTGAGCCTGTACATCCCACCCTTTCACCTTAGACACCTAGAAAATTTAATGCCCAAGACAAATCAAATTCCACCTTTCTCAGATAACATGGGAGTAAATTTAAAACTCACATTTTCTAATCCTTGTCTGACACTGAGCCTCCAAACAAGCCCTGCTATTTGCCTTGGGAGGTCAGAACTGGTAAAATCATCACCTTTTTCAAGCTAAGCTAAGCATATCCATGTTCATAAAACAAAGCTACAGGAAACTCTCTATTACCGGTTTTTGGGTTATCTACTTGGTGGGTTCTCAGCAGAAAAGTCTTTGATCTTGGACAGTGACCTTCTGTCTTAGTCAGTTTGGGCTGTTATTACAAAAATACCATAAACCGGTTGGCTTACAAACAACAAACATTTATTTCTCACTGTTCTGGAGGCTAGATGTCCAAAATCAAGGTGCGAGCAGGTTCTGGTTCCGGTGGGACCCCTGTTTCAGGTTACAGGCTACCGACCTCCTTCTGTGTCCTCACGTGGTGGGAGGGGCAAGCAAGCTCTCTGGGGTCTCTTTTATAAGGGCACTAATTGCCTCCCAAAGGCCCCACCTTTTAATACTATCGCTTTGGGGATTAGATGACAACATAAAAATTTAGGTGGGAAACAACAAAGAGACCACATCATCCCCAGCCACTCAGCATTGGACCTGGACTATCATCACAATCCTTTTTCTCCCACTTAATGTACATTGGTTAGAACCATTTTTTAACTGTACGCCACTTTGATGATCCACACCACTGCTTCATTTATTATCACAGATGTCATTCAAATGGAGAGGGAGTCTGGATGCTTTCCAGAAAAAGCCAGCCATGTTCTCCAACTAGAGCCCTCTGGAGACTTGTCAGTATTTCCAGACCTTTCCCCTATTCTTTTTTAGAGCTTTAAAACATTCTGGCTGCCCTCCAATCTTCAGCATAGTGAATGAATATATGGCAGACAGAACTCACACACTCCTCACCTAGCAGACCCCAAAATGGTCTTCTGAGAACAGCAGCCTTGTTGCCCCTGTAGTAGGAGAGCCACTTCCTTTACCCCAAATGACCTACTGCACAGAGGGGCTGAGCTCTGGGGCATTGGCCCCCTGTGCCTGGGCCGTGACAGCAGGTCAAAGGTCCTGGCTAAAGAAAGGGGCCTGCTTCCAGATGCGAAAGGTGGGCCAACGCATGGGGATTGGGAGTGGGAAGAGGTCGGAGGGAGACATTGAAGAACAAGTTAGTATCACAGAAGGTGGCCTGACCTGCCTGCCCCCTTCTGATCCCTGTTCTCGCTTCTCAATACCAAATGCCTTTCAGGCTCAGTGCTTAGATTCATGCTTTTTGCATAAACATGGAAACTGTTAGAATGAGCTTTGCCATGCCACTAAGCCTTTGGATACACAGGCTTCTGCCTGGCCACAGCGTGAGGACAGTGGTGTTACAGTTTATGACAGCATGGAAAAAGCTGGACTCCTTGGCTCTACCTTGAGCAGTTTGACCAGGAGGGAGATATTAGTCACTCATATACTCCAGCTCCAGGGTAATGGACCTGTCAAAGCTCTGTGCTGGCAGGGGCGGTAAGGCATTCCGTGGGGGTGGCAGCCTGGGCACAGGGATTCTGGAGCTGCTCTCCTCACTGGTGTTGCCACTGGGACCTGCTCCGGGAGCGGCAGATGAGCTGAAGGAAGCAGGCTCCCTGCAACAAAAGTTGGGAGCCAGAGCTGCTTCATCTCATCTGCCTCTGCCATTGATGTGGTTGAGATGAGAACAGTCACAGGTTGTCCCTGAGCTGCAGTTACCTGCCTGCAAATGGGTTGAGAAGCCAGGTAGTATCTGCAAACGATGAGCCCAGGAAATACCCTGAGCCTCTGAACAGAGGTGTCCTAAGGCCTCTGCCCCAAGAGTGGCTGCGTCTCCCACTCTGCTGCTGCACTACCACGCCCTACCTGCCAGCCACCCAGGGAAGATGTTGTTCCTTGTGGCAGGGAACCTGAGGCTCCTGGAGTGAGCTATAAGGAGGTTATAATGGTTTCTTCTCTTCCTGCACGGTCTGCACCTCTGTCGTGCCTTCAGGCACTGCATGTGGCATGCGTATTTTTGTTTCTATTCTGTGAACAAAAACACCATCTTCTAGAAGAATGAAGCGAGTCAGCTGGGCAAGGCCAGGGCTGGAACCCGTCTCCAGACACCCAGCTCAGGGCCGTTACACCATACCAGGCTCTGCTGAGAGTGTCAGGCATCTGACAACCTTCACACGTTCCTCCTTATCCCACAACCAGGTCCCGTGGCACCTGCATCATCAGGTCCTCTGCATCCCTCAGTGGGGAGGCTCAGTTCTGGAGTGGCAGGAAAGGGGCTGTGGACCATCGGGGCAGTACATGAGGAGGATTGGAAAACCTCACTCAGGTGGGGAAACAGGGAGGACCTACACCCGCAAGAAGGGATGCCCTGTGTTTCCAGAGCGAGGGCCATTTGTGGGATCAAATGACAGAACCCAACATGGAACAGATTATCCAAGTTGGAAGCGTGATCCACCCGCTGATTTGCAGATGAGGAGACTGAGCCTGAGCCTGAGATGTGACCCCAGGCCCCCATTCTCCTCTTCCAGTTCAGCGCCCCCGCCCTACTGGCACTGCCTCTCTCTGGGCGGCGCATGGTCCCAATCAAGCCGCGCTGAGCCTTGCACTCTCGGTCTCACTGGGCCATGCCAGCCAGCAGGCTGGTCACCAGGGCCATGGAATGTTGTGGGGAGGGCCCCAAAGTCCAAAAGGATGGGAGGGGCCTGCTGTTGAGCAGGTTCAAGGTGGGAAAAAAATCACCATCCGAAGTGTGTTTAGGGCTCACGTGTCCCTTTGTCTGACTTGGCAGGACACGGAGAGGTTTCAGGCCCGCAGTCAGGAGCTGGAACAGAAGCTGTTGTCTAAGGAGCGGGAGCTGGAGCAGCTCGTCCAGAAGCAGAAACGGGTAGGCTCTTGTCTGTGTCCTCACGCGCCCAGCCTCCCTGCACCCCCTGCTGTGGGTCGTGCCCACCTCCCCTGCCATTCACTTAAGGACTTTTCTTCTTTCAAGCTGAGAAGAACCATTTCATTGTACAAAGATAGCATTTGAAATCACAGATAATCCCAAGATAAAGCCTTAACTTCTCCACTGCCAGGTGTTTAACTTGAGATGTTGCCGGGAATTCTCCCTGTAGTATCTGCAGACATTGTCATATAACTGTGCCCAGAAGCCGCCCAAATGCCAAAACGTTCACTTGTTTCCTGCATGCTGTACAAGAGAAGAGGGGAATGCTGAGTTACAAGGGACACAGTCACCAGTACTTTGGGGGAGGCTGCAGACAGTAAAGTCTTCCCGCCAGGATGGCCATGGATTCCTCCGGCTGGAAGGCGCTCTTTAAAGATCAAATTTTCCTTCCCCACCCTCCCCCTGACCAGGTTCATCAGCCTCCTTTGTGACTGTTCCATCATTCCGCAGGAGGGACGTGGGCACTGCACGCTCCTCTGATGCACCTGAGCCCCGCAGGCAGGCCGGGTGGTGCCCTGTGCAGTGCAGTGGCCATCCACTGTGACTGGGGACGCCTGGCCAATGACCCCAGGAAGATTGATTACCTTAGCAAACCGCAGGCTCACAGCCTCCTCTCTGTAGCAAGGGCTTATGGGAGAGAGGCCAGAACACCACTTGTCCTCCTGTTTTGTTTTGTCTTGTGCTGGAAGGAATCCAGCCCTGGACAAACCCAGACACATTGCTTCTGTTTGAATAAAGAGAGCTATTTTTAGTAACACATTAAAATATGCTTGGAGACACCTTATGCTAAAGCTGGAGACTGCTCCCGTCCTGCTGCTACCCAATTTATGGGTTTTGGTTTCTTTCTTCTGCAGCAAGATTATTTCAACTCGAGAAATTGCCTTCCCACCCCACTTCCACAGCTGTACCTTGCTTCTCCTACTCTCTTCTCCTCCATATGATGCACTGAGTTCTTACCAATTAGATTTATTCCTCACATGAATGATTGCCACTCGATTTAATTACTGCATGCTTACCTGATTACACAGGAGCCTCTTGAGAATCATACAAAATTCCTCATTGTTTCTTCCTCCTCCCCTTGCTGGCCACATTCATTAAACTAAATTTATTATAATAAATTTGCCTTGGCTTGATGCTTCCTCTAGTGAGAGGGTTGGAAGCTCCACAAAGCATAATTACCCGCGAAGAAAAGCTGCAGTTATACACATGCAGGTTTTCAGTTGCTTTAGGAACCTGAGAAAGGGTATATGTTTGGTTTAACCTGTTTTAGCTATTTCTTATGAAATTTCAGGGTGGCTGGCTACCATACAAAGCTTCTATGGATTAAAGGAATTGGACTTATGTAGCTGAGAAAAGGAAAGATAATAGGTGGATTTATTCTCAGTATTCAAAATTGGAAGGATGTTTTTATAAGGATGCCTCTTAGCTGCTCCCTGTTCCATTAATGGCCAAGGAGAAGAAATTCATTTAAAGAATTATAGGAAGGAAGGATTTACGGTAGATCTCAAGGCCATTGAAGAGATGACCATTGTTAAGACCATTGATGAGATGATGATGATCGTCATCATTAAGATGAGAGAGGCAGAGGGATATGAAATTTCCCTTCCTAGTAGCCCTGTGGAGACAATGGGAAGGCAAGATGTGCTCTGGAAGCTCCTCCTGCCTCCCGAAGTGCATGCGTGCGAATGGAAGAGTAGAACAAAGTGTACAGAGGCTCGAGGGCAGTGAGGGGGACAGTGATGGTCCCTCCCTACCAAGTGGAGAAAGCTAGGTAAGGCTGGCTGGCCAGCCTGACAGCAGTGCTTGCTGGACGTGCCTCTCTGTCCCCATTCTTTTTCAGCTGGAAGGCCGGTGCACGGCCCTGCATAGCGACAAGCATGAAACCAAGGCCGAGAACGCCAAGCTGAAACTGACCAACCAGGAGCTGGCCCAGGAGCTGGAGCGGACCTCCCGGGAGCTGCAGGGTGCCCAGCAGCAGCTGGAGAGCCTCCAGCAGGAGGCCTGCAAGCTCCAGCAGGAGAAGGAGATGTGAGTCTGGCCTTCACATATCTGTCACGTGTCTCTAGCTCCCTCTTCGCGGTGAGCGTGCTGTCTCCCCTCTTGACAGAGACCCTGTCCCCTTGCCTATAAATTGGGGATTGGGTTCCTTGCTCCCTGAGATCTCATCTAGGATTCTGAGACCATTAAGCAGACCAGTGCTGTGCTGAGAATTACCTAGGATGACAAGAAATATCCATCTATGTTCTCATAAAATTTATTATGTGATCAGAAAGACATGTTATCCAACCAACAGTTACATTGCAATCGATGAGAAAATGCTGAGTAAACAGACAGACCAAACAGGACTGTCGTAGTTTAGAGACCTGGGAGAACAAAGTGGACGACAATGATGCCCGAAAACTTCTGAGGCTGACATATAGCTGGATAGGGCATGTGACTGTGCCCTTGGAGTCTTCATTCCAGCTCTGTGGGTCCGGTGTGGGGAACCGGATTTGTTGGTGAACTGCTTTTGGTGCCCAGTCATGGGGTTCAGCTTGCAAGGCAGAGGCAGACATGAGATGAATCAAGGTTCAGGTCTGTGTGTTAAACTAGAGAGGCGGCCAAGGAATATCAGCATTTATCTTGTAGGAGTGTTAGATTTTGAGACCAAATACACTCTGAGGCCCAGAATATATTTATTCATTCATTTCTGCATATATTTATGTATTTATTATTTGGCAACTACAACTAGTGCGGCAGGGATTGTCACTCCCGAGTCGGACTGCACAGCCATTCTCGGCGGTGCAGATAGACTCTCAAGAAGCTACGCCATCGTCTCTCGAGACGGACGGCTGCCGATGATGGGGGATTATTTGGCAAATATTTATTAAAAATTACTCTGTGCCAGGCACTGTGCTGGGCACTTAACATATCTCGCTCATGTCAATAATTTGACATTATCTCATGTGACCTTTGCAGCATCCTGATGTGGCAGGGCCTCTTATGATCACCTTTGATTTATAGATGAAGAAACTGAGGTTCAGAAATTTTCAGTAACTGTGATGCTTAGTGCTAGACACATCTTGCTGATTCCTCCTAGGGAATAACGAGCCAACTAGAAAATATTTATATAGCGTGGACTGGCCATCATTCACTCACTCATTTGTTCATACACTCACTCATTTATTTATCCATTCATTCTGCAAAATGTTTTTGTATGCCTGGTTCTCTGCTGGGGAAGATGAAAAGTCTGATTTCAGATGAAAGAGCAGTGTTATTTACCAATACTTGATGTTATACATATGCTCACCCTCCTGTTCAAAAGTGAAAACCCTTATTCTCTCTGACTGTTGGCAAAATCTTGGTCTATTGGCCTAAATTAAATTGTCTTGCTGTCTGGCTCACATGTGGTGTCTTGTACTGTGTGGGGTTAATTGCCTAGGATGAGAGAGAGAACATGTGTTTGATTTAAAGTTTTACCCTGGTAAGACATCTCCAGTTAAATATATATATATTTTCCCAAGTAGCTGACTTAAAACAAAACCCCTCCATTCCAATTCTTGGATGACCAGTGGAGGGACAGTGTATTTCATTGTAAATAAGCAAAATTAGTTCCTCCTCATTGAGGACAGGTCAGCAAGGCACGCACATTTAACTTTACAAACATAATTAAGGATTCAGGCTCTTAAAATTCAATCAAGTTCTAAGAGCAACAAACATCTGAAGGCACACACATTAGAACAGCAAATGGAAATGAGCACCCAGTGTGGAATACCAAATCACAACCTGAGGATTAAAATCTTCCAGAAGCTTTATCTTAATTTACTAAGGCAGAGATACAATCTCCGGAGGCTGGGAATTTTAAAAGAGGGGAGGAGGGTGAGGAGAAGAGATAAATGATTCCAGAACCTTCACGACTTGTTTTGGAGAAGCTTGCCAAGTCCTGTAGAGTCAGAAAGCGTGCTGGAGCCCAGGAGAGCAGGCCCTGTCCTGTCCAGGGAGGTCAGGAGAGACGGGAGTGAGAGCCTTAGCTTCTCCTCTGTACACCTGAGGCCCAGACCCACAGTGCTGATAGGACCTTAATACTCTAATCTATGTCTCATTTTATAAATGAGGAAACAGGCTCAGAGGGGTGTAGTGACCAGCCCAAAGCAACACAGCTAGTTAGTGCCAGAAAACGGGACAGAGCCTAGCTCTGATGTCTTCTGCTTCTCCTGACAAGGTCTTGGGGCCCATGCTGCTGTGAAGCAACTGGGAGGGGAAAGGGTGAGGTTCAGAGATAAACAGATTTAGTCACTTATCTGCTAGAATTCTGAATGGGCAGTCAAGCAGAGAAGACAATATAAAGATGAAGGTCAGCTGCAAGGCAGCACTTCTCTGTTTATTTTGTTAATCAAGTTTTATTTGGGGTAGATAGTTTAGAACAAGGCACAAAATTCAGACAGATGTACACAAAAGGATGCAAACTAAAAAGAAGTTTGCCCCCACCCCTGCCCCATCACTCCCAGCCTCCAGCCACCCAGAGGCCACCAGTCACGGGTTCTTGTGTGTCCTGTGCATATGCAAGTGCGAGGGCGCACACACACAACTTTCATTTACGAAACGGTAGCACTTGACTCTGCACTGGCCTGCGTGTTTCACTGGGCAATATATTTTGCAGCCTGCTTTGCATCTCAGCCATTTCCTAAAAGCAAAACCAACAGCAGCTCCCTAAAGGCAACATAAACCTCTCACCAGCCACTCCTATGAAAAATGGCGAGTTCTCTTCCGTTTAGCTCACATATTACCAGTACGAACTATTAGAATGTCTAGGTTAGAAGGGCTTTTGAGGTCATTTAGTCAAATACCCAACGGCCATTTCTTTTCCAGAAAAGCTTTCCTTTTTTGTTAACACAAAACAACCTTAATATGTGTGTCTATTTGTATATATATATACAGTTCATTCTTGAATAACATGGGTTTGAACTGCGTGGGTCCACTCAGCTTGTATAAGTGGGTCCGAGCAGTTCAAACCCACGTTGTCCAAGGGTCAGCTCTATTTTCTATCCCTGGTTTGTGGAAATCAGCGGAGGGCCTACTTAAGTTACGTAGATTTTCAACGGCACAGGGGATTGTTCAAGGGTCAGCTGTATATCTATCCATCTATATCCATCCAACTGGGTGTATGTTTACTAGACAAATGGACAGGCATGTATTTGCATCAATGTGTAATGTAATGTGTGTGTGTGTGCGTGCGTGTGTGCGTGCATGTGTGTATGTGTGTGTAGCTCCAATGGTCAGCTGGTTCTGTGAAAACAGGGCCAGAGAAGACCGGGAACACCTCGTTATTTAGGAATTGGCTTTTCAGTCAAACACCCAATGAGCACCCTGACCTGAGATCTGCAATCAGTGGTTTTCCTTAGCAGGAGGCAACGCTGTCTGCTCCCTGCTGCCCCAGAGAGAAGCAAGACGGGGACCAGGAGGCACACAGAGTGGGGCCAGGCGAGCTTGGATCCCCGGGCACAGAGGCAGCTGATAGCAGCTCTAATTCTGCTACTCAGAGTAGAATCCTAGACAGAGGTTTAGGGACCCGGCTTAGGTGATGGGAAGCACATTGTTTTCCCTCAAGATGAAAGTAAATATAATTGGTAATAAAGTGTTAGGAATTTTCAGCTCTGCAGGAGCCAGAGAAGTTTTGTTGCTTAATTAGGATTATCCGAGGTGAACTTAGAATTTGATTCAGGCTGTTAATGTCGTAAATTGACTTTATAATTATTCTATAAACAGGAAAATTCCCACCACAGATCCCTCTTCGGGAACAAATCTTATGGACCCAGCAAGCTGGTTTGGTTTTCACCAGCTCAATAATGGCATTGATGGGGTGGCAGAGGGGTGACTGTCCTTGTCCAGCCTGGTGTGTGCACCATCGTGGTGCCCTGAGAGCCTATGGAAAGTGGCAACTTTATCAGGCTGTAAGATGCTCCCTACACTAAATGCCGCGCTGCAGTGTGGAAATGTGGGACTTCAGACCCTTTGCATGAAACACGGTGCAGAGCACACAGGGAAGGACATTGAGCAAGGTTTATTTTATAGTATCACCCAATTCTGCCTTTTTTCCCTTTTTTTCTGAGTGGTGTTGATAAGCTCCGAAACATGTCCCTTCCGTCCTATTTCCCTTCCTTCCTTCCTTCATTCCGTCCTTCCTTCCTTTTTCCTCTCTTCCTCCCTCTATCCCTTCCTTCCATCTCTCCCTGCCCCCCAGCCCTCCTTTCCTTCTTCCTGCTGCTACTTGTGGCCTCTGCCTGCATGCCAGGCAGGGCCTGCAGTGAGGATACTGATGTACACAAACTGGACACAACCCCCACCTTGCTAAGTTGCCCTCCATCTACCCGGTGTAACTCTCAGCTTCCCTCTCCCTTCCTCAAAACCCCTGGTATGATTGACATGTTCACACTGTGATATAAACAACTGCTTATAACTGATGCATTAAGTCCCTGCTTTATAGCTAGAGATAAGAAATCTTAAGTGGCAGAAATGAGTGACCAATCATGGAAATTCTAGATACCTGGGAATATTGGAGACTCAGGGGCAGGTGAAGCAGGAAAACGATTCTTCAAGAGCTCCTGGAAACGAACTAAACTAGCATCCAGGGAAAAGAATACCAGTTCTGTTCTCGCCCTGTAGGACTGGACTGAAGAAGAGTTTCGATTCTAATTCCCTGAACTGTGGGCCTCAGGACCACCTGCAGCCTGGGAGAGCAGTGCAGTTATTATAGAGTTGTGTTTGCAGGTGGCGTGCGGGTGGCTGTGGAGTGAGCGGGTTTGTGGCTAGGAGATGTTGATTTGGGCCCCGGATTGTTTGTGTGAGCTGTGACTATAACATGGGGATACTTTTGTCTTCCAAATAGAGTGTCTGTGATGACTGAGACCATGGCTCTGAGACTTGCACATGGCAGGTGCTCTCCATGGAAGGCCGCATTCCTCTGACCCTGCTGTCCCCAGCGCAGGGCACTGCCCGCTGGTTGTGTGAGGGATCCTGGGTATCCAACCTCAGCATGATGCCTCTTACCCTGTAGCTCACGCCCCCGGAACAGTCGCTCATCTCTGCTGTTTGCCTCCCGCTCAGGGAAGTGTACCGCGTGACAGAGAGTCTGCAGCGGGAGAAGTCGGGGCTCCTGAAGCAGCTGGATTTCCTCAGGTGGGTCAGCACTGGGTGTGTTCTGGGAGCATGTCCCAGACGCCTCAGGTAGGGGGGCCAGTCTGAGTCTTCCCTGTCTGCATGCTGGAAAAACATAGCTACTGAGAGAGCACCCTCCTCTCTCTTGTCCTTAACATATTGTTCAGGCGGCCACAGTACCCCTTTCACCGTCAACGAAACTTAGGACGCAGGGCAGTTGTTAATGCAGCAGCTACCTGATGAGGAATTTGATTTTAGGGAAATGAGGTAACTGACCAAAAGTGGCACAGCTACTTAATGTTGGAGCCAGAACTGAGATCCATACCTGGCTGATTCTCTTTATCCTACCCCACCATTAATCCATTAATGTTTGTTGAATGACTACAGACATACCTTGTTTAATGGTGCTTCACAGATATTGCCAGTTTGTTTTTTTGTTTTTTGTCTAATTGAAGGTTTGTAACAGCCCTGCATTGAGCAAGTCTATTAGCAACATTTTTCCATTAGGCTCAGATGATTTGTTGCATTTTTTTAGCAATAAAATATTTTTAAATTAAGGTTTGCACATTTTTTTAGACATCATGCTATTGCACACTTAATAGACTACAGTGCAGAGCAAACATTACTTTTATATATACTGGGAAACCAAAAAATTGCTGAGACTTGCCTTATGGCGATATTCACTTTATCGTCATGGTCTGTACTCTCCAAGGTCTGCCTGAAAATTAGTTAAAACAGAGCATCAAGAAAGTAGTTTCCATAGCCTGCTACAACTCCTTGTAAATCCCGAGCTCACCAGTCTGGAATGTGCCCAAAAGACAAAAAACAAAAAACAAAACAAAAAAAATACCCACCAAACCTGTGTGGGGAAAGATGGCGTTTTCAGTTTTGCCTCTGGGGTTTCTAAGCAACTGTGCATTCTACCTGCCAAACACCTGCTGGGGAACGGTGATGAAGCAGAAGGACTTTGGGTTCTGCTTTGTAAAGGGCAAGTGGTTTGGAAACAGGTACATTATGGAGTTTTTGTTTTGGTTTTTTATTTGAACACAAGGTAAGGTCACTGTGTCTGTCATCCATGACACTACCAAATCGAAAAGTGCTTCACACTGAATGCAGTTCAGATTTACTGCCCTTGATGCATGATTCAAACAGGCCCCCAAAGGCTGGGGAGATGAAAGGGGGCTTAGGCGGCCAAGTTCGCATGCATTTGAGAAAAGATGTTGATTCTCAGGAAGGCTTTAGTGAAGGGCAGAGAACAAGGTGTCCAAGGACAGGTTTTTGTTTTTCCCCTTCTTTCTATTGTACTAAGAAAAGAACAGGGCAGCTTCAACACAGACGATCAGAGGGAACGCCAAGGCAGTGCTCTCCAACTGCTTAGGGTCTTTGTGGTGAAGACTCCCGTGCCCGGAGCTACTGCGTGGTCCCCAGGCTTCAACTGTCCCGGCGGGAGAAAGCCGAGATGTGGAGGGAAAGGCCCCACAGCAGACTTTTCCTCCACAGTGAAGTCACCAGGGAGGGACCTGAGCAATGGGGAGACGGGAACCGAGGAGAGAAAGTTGGCAGTGGGGTGGGGGGAGGTGGGGAGAGTAGTGGGAGTGTGGGTGGTGGTGGAATCAGGACCATAGCCTGATGTGACCAGGTGAGAAGGGGACGGCCCTGCTAAGGGACATGGGGCGAATGGAAGCAACTTCAGGGCACTGAGTCAGAAACACACACTTTGCATCTGGACCTGGTTTAAGACCCAGCACTGCCCTCATTACCTGTGTGACTTGGACAATTGACTTAACCAGTCGGAGTCTTAATCTTCCGCCTGCCTCTCAGGCTTCTTTTGAGAATGAGGTGATAGATGTGAGTAGCAAGCACAGCAGGGGGATGATGTGAACGGAAGTCCACACATGTAAAGAGTCCAGCATTTCTGTAAATACTGAAGCTTCTGCATGAAAGTGGCTGCACAAAGCAAGAGACAACAGCAACGTCCCCAATGAAGATGTGGCTCCCCAGGGCTCCGCAAGTACTCACCCAGGTGCAAGGCTGCTGACGTCACCGCCTGCACAGAGGGGGGTCCTTCCAGTGTGTGAAGCTCCCTTTGCCATTCTCAGTGTTTATAAGATGCCTTGCTCGTCCCTCCCTGACTGTGTGCCTGCCTGCTCATCGGATGCACACAGCTGGTACAGAACAACCCCGGCATATTTCTAGTACATCCGGCAGAACAGGAAATTGAGGCCGCTATTCCAGCCTGTCTCAGAGCTGGGCCTGCAGTGAGCAGCACCCTTAGGGAGCGCCTTCCCATGGTCCATGCCCAGGAAATGGCCACGTTACAGTGATGACGGTCAGACCACAGCTGCGCCCTCCCTTTGGAGAGACTATATATGTATTATAGGATTTCTTATATAGTATTTCTTATCCTCCCCTCCCCATCCAGCTACTTTCCATTTCTTTAGTCACTTTCAACAAAGCTTTCAAAAGAATTGTTTGCACTTACATTCATTGTCTCCATTTTTTTCCCTCACATTCTTCCCCACTAGTCAGGCTTTTTCTATCACTATTTCACTGAAAGTGGAGCAATGACCAACATATTTCTTAAAATATAGGCCTGTTCTCAGGACCCCACCCTTGTCCCCAGCAATGTGTTCATAGCACAGCACCTATAGGGCTTCTTGGAAAACCTGAGTCAGATCAGGACACTCCTCTGCCACCCCACACTCATCCCACATGGCTTCATCTCTCATTTGGAGTAAAAATCAAAGTTCTTACAATGGCCCACAGGCCATGAACGGCAGGGCCCCTTCTTCCCCCATCTTTTCTCTGACCTTGTCTTTACTGCTCTCCCTCTGAGCTTTCTGCTGCCCTTCATTCTGTTCCTCATGCACACCAGGTGTACCCCAGCCCCGGGCTCGGCCCTTGCAGGCCCCTCTGCCTGCGATGTTCTTCCCCAAATACCTCAGAATTTTTCTCTCCCCCTTTCAGTCTCTGCTCAGACACTGCATTCTATGTGAGGCCTCCCCTGACCACTCCGCACTAAAGTACAGGTTCTCTGAGGGCAGGATTTGTTCTTCTGTTCAATGGTGTAACCTTGATAACTACAACAGTGCCTGGCATGTGGTGGGTGCCCAGAAGACACTAGTTGAGTGGGTGTGGGCATGAGTGAATGGTTCAGAGGGGCACGTGGGACCCAGAGCAATTTACAGGTGCAGGTGGAGCTCCTGGTCACTCTCTGGGGAAGGCTTCCCTGGTGACAGTTAGACCAGTACATGATCTGAAGGGTGATGGGTGTCTCTAGACCATTCTCTCTTCCTCTGAACTTATTTACACACAGACTACCTTCTGCTGTGAACCACAATCCCTTAAGAAAGAGGTTCTGCATGCTCCCTGGGCCTTCCACACCAAGCCTTCCTCTGTACCCACCCAACAGGCAAAACAGCTGCTATTGGTCTTGGCGACCCCCAACTCCATGTTTGAATAAATTCCTCTTTCCCATCGCAGGGAAAGGAACAAGCACCTTCGAGATGAAAGGGACATACGCTTCCAGGTAAGAGCCTAGTGCCCCTTTCTCTGGGGAAACACAAGGCCTGTGGCCCTCTGGTAGCCAGAAACTGAGCCAGGACTGGCAAGGAATGTCCTGAGGCTTAGGGTCTGGTTGCTCCTTCTGTAGGGGCAGGACCATGGCTTATGCTTTTTTGAAAATAATAAAAATGCAGGGTGGCCTCCTGGGTAACACTGTGTTAACTTTCCATGAAGCCACACACGTCCCTCTTGGCGTAAAGGACAGAAATATTTGGGAGGGTCACACAGTTCTTGGATGCAGAAATGGTAGTTCAGGCCATGAGATGGCGCAGTTGAAATGTCATGATCACTTTTCAGTCAAAATGCTTGCAATTCTTTTCTTCATTAAAGTTTTGATCTCTTGATGAAAAATTTGCATTTTACATTGTCATAGATCAAATTCCAAATATGTATCTTACAATTGACATAGTGGATTTTATGTCTAGTCTTTTTAAACTGTGGGGGACCTGCTGCTCCATACCTGAGCACCACACTTACATGCTTTCCCAAAAGCCATGCTATTCCGTGTTTATTTAAATGTCTTCCTGATGGGCTGCATTAAACAAATCTAGGATCCCACGTTTCCCTACCTTTTTCCCTTTTAGATAGTAGCGGTTGGATGTTCAAAAGGGAAGAAAAATGGGAGCAGGACTTATTGGTATGAGTTTTTATTGGAAGGATCACACCATGAATTTCATGTGTGTCCTTGGGCAAGTCATTCACCTCCTTGGCCCATGACCTCAACTTCCACATGAGGAAAGGGAATCCCTACCTTTTTTTTTTTTTTTCATATTGTAAGGATTTATTTAGAAAACTCTTGGAAGGAGGCTTTGCACTGAACTCTAGCTGAACAGTGGCCTAAATGTAGTCAGCAAGAGGCAGCTGGTTTGTCCTGCATGAGGTGCGCCCTGGTTTATGGCTGCAGATCAGAGGGGCCTTGTTCCACCATTTCTTTTCCACCCCTGGCTGTCAGCAAACATCTCTGCTGCCCACCTGTGTGTACTGTTAGAGGCAAGGCTCCAGCCTACACGTTTGTAACACTGAATTTATTTTAAAACTTCCAGCCAAATATCATCCTAATCCCTTGACTTTGCTTCCCCTCACCTGCCAAACTCATTTTGCATTGAAAAGAGAATGGACTTAAGAACCTTTGTGGGTAATAGAAGAAAGAGGAATAAAATCATGTTCGTGCTGAGTAATAATTAAAGATTAATTTGGAATCATTATAGCCATACCTTCAGGGGCCGTGGAAGTCCTGCCAAACCCCCTTAAGGATCTCCAGGAATCATGGGGATGGCTGGTTAATGAGAGATTCTTCCTATGATCCAATACTGCCTCATCTCCTGGAAGACGTCTGTTAGGGAGCATTGGCCAAGTGGATGTAAGCTCCCACCCCACCTAGGCTCTCCGTTACAGATGTGTGAGCAATTTATCCACTCCCAGCCTACATCCACAAAAGGTTTGAAGTACCCTTTGCTACCTTAGCAGCTGTGGAGAGGACACTGGGTTAATGGATCCTCTCTTTCTCATATCTGAGGCTTTGGGAATAAGGGGAACTGGAGCCACACAGGAGAGCTTGATTTCAAGAGGCACAGAGTATTTTCTGTCCATAAACGTTTTCCCTATGCATTCCACATGTATCTCTTCTTGTCCTCTCGCAAATTATCACTAGTCCTGTGAAGAACAATAACATGGACCCCAAGCTCTGAACTGTGTGTTGGTTCATTGGCTTAGATCATTAGACAGGAAGTGGAGGAATTCTGGTGAGAGGTAATGGCAAAAGGGAAGAGCAGGTAAGTGCTAGCAGGGAGGCAGGAACATAGCTTGCTTACTTCACAGTCTGTTTGGAGCCTGACCTATGCAGTGGGCAAGTTGAGCACTTTCTGCTCAAACACTGGGACAAACCAGCAGGCATGGATCTGAGGAACTTTTTGTGTTTCTACAGAAAGATAAGGCAGCCAAGGCAAACACAGCTGCTTCCAAGGCAAGCCGGAAACAGAGATCTGGCTCTGTAATAGGCAAATATGTGGACAGCGGAGGGATTCTTAGGAGGTAAGTCATCCTCTATTTGTTCATGCATTATCTGTTTGTCAGTCTTGTACTCACTGGGACCAGGCCCTGAGCCCATGCTGAGTGCAGACTGGCCCTCGAGAAGTGGCCCTGGTGGGAAAGCCTGGGGTCAGCTGTGCTCACTCCCCTGGAATCTTAGAGGACATATCTCTTCCTGTCCTGACATCCAAGTGGGAGGAACACTGTGCAGAGTGAGCTCCTAGGACAGGGCCTGGTCTTTTCTGTGTACCCCCTTCCCCACATGTGCCTGCACAGAGGGACTGAAGAGGTGCTCTAGATCCTCAGAGGAGAGAGAACAGGAGGGGAAGAGATGGAGTGTGTAGTGTGACAATGCCCTGTTGTCTGCTGAGCGGAATGGATGCTCTCGGTTTTTCAGAGACAAGACTGTTTGAGCTCTAAAGAGCAATTAAAGTGTCCTATGGAACCTCCTATAGTTGAACATTTTACAGGCAAGAATAGGGCCTGTGCTTGGCAGATTCCTTTCAATGTTTCATGTTTAATTAACTCAAAGATGATATGTTTTGTTCCTGTTGGACAACACATGATTGAGTCCCCATAGGAGGGGCTTGTTGCTATTCAAAGAAAGAAGCCAGTCCCCCTCTTCTCCCTCTTGTTGCCACGTACTCCATCCACATCAATGGACACAGAGAGGTAGAGGCAGCCACATCCCTTAGTATTAGATCTGGGAAGGAAGTGTGCATACTTGCCCAGCTAGGAGACACTGAGAACAGGAAGCATGAAATAAACAGGCAAGCAAAGGGAGACAACTCTGGATGTCAGTCATGTCTTTGGACCCGATTGTCATGAATTCCTTTCTAGTAGCTGAACAGCGAGATTCAACTTGGGACCTAAATTTGTGTAATAGTTGGCCTATTGGTTCCTCAGAACTGAATATATTCATTGATTGATTCATTCAACAAGTATTTACCAATTGCCTGCTCTGTAGTAGACCTTCTTTTGAGTTTTGTGATGATTCCAAAGATAAATTGGACATGAGTCCTGCCATTAATACCTATTAGCATGTGCCTACTATGTGCAAGATACTGTGCTCTGCGCTGAGTATGCAGTGCTGAGCAAAACAGGCCCTGTCTCTGGAGGAAGCAGACAACTGAGTGAGCAGCAACTTGTGAACCTGAATCCCACGGCAGGCTTTGGCGCAGGTGACTGCTCGGTATCCCCGCACACAGCATTCGCTGGGAAACCAAAAATGAACTCGGTCACACTAACCTGAAGGTTTTACAGAATGTCAGTAGTGCTTGAAAATTTCCCAAATAAGAAGATTTTTCCAAGAAATGTTTCGTTTCAGGACCATCTCAGTGGCCATACCTTTTTCTGGGTGTAAAACATGCTGCGCGCCCACGCTTGCTCACATGTGCACTCGTGTGTGTAAGCAGAGTGAGAGTGGATGGGAATACTTACCGCATGTGTTGAAAAGCAGATAAACAGTAGGCTTGTTGGAGTATAAAAGAAATTTGTTGGAAATAACACAATCAGCTTCTATTAAAAACTGTGAGTTCATAAAAAGTGGAAAAGCACTTGAATTGCTACAGATTCTTTATTTTATATCAAGGGACCTAAACTAAGTAACCGTTTTTTGTGAGCAAACAATATATCTTAATTTATCTTTCAGAATGTCACTTAACTTCAGAACAATGACACATGCATTTTTTTCCTTCCTACTGTCGGCTTTTAGGAGTAATAAACATTGTAATTCAGAGGGGAAGACGAAGGGGCTTCTCTTCTGCCTGTGCTGTGTCCTGTGCCCACCTTTCTCCTTTGACTCTGTCGCCTGAGCATTTCATCCCCATTCCACTCCCTTCTCCAATCCTTGTGTGTGTGCACACGTGTGTACATGTGTGTGCATATGTGCCTGTGTGTGGAGGGGTATGTGTGTACCAATTTTGGACGAAAGGTCTTTCCTGTCAAATCTTCTGTCCCCTTTAAAATACTCCCCAGCTTCGGTTGTTCACCAAAACCCGAGAGGAACTCCTGTGCCAGGAAGGACATGTGAGGCCTTTGCTCCCCAAAACGCTGAAAGGACAGCCTGTGCAGTGGCCCAGCATCCCTGCCATCTGCTGCTTCTCCTTGTTCTTGATGCTCAGATGCTTCTGGAAGTAGACATGCACTGAGGCCACTTCCTCCTGACTCTGACTTGCAGGTCCCAGAACAAGAAAGAGAAAGGAAGGAGAGGCGAGTCCACATACCCTGCCTGGCTTCCTTCCGACTCAAAGCCTGTGGGCTGCTGCCTCTGAGGCACCTGATTGCGGGGGGTGGGGAGGAGGCTTTGCCCAGAGCAGCGCTGCGCCTCCCTCATATTGCCAAGGGCGGCTTTGCAAGCCTGTCTTTTTTTAATGCATTGCCTTACTTGTGAGGTAGCCAGGGCAGTGGGCCACGTTTTATGGTGAGGAAACTGAGGCTCAGTGTGTTTTCTCTGGGGACACAGTTAATTAGGGCTGGCATTGGGAACAGAGCTGAGGTCATCTGGTTGGTCACCCAGGACCCTTTTTTTCCAGATCTGTTATGCTCCTTCCTTCACACCCTTTTCTTCTCCATCACAGCAGTTCTCACAACTTGTAACAATGTATTGAGTTGTGTCATTGTTGCTTTAGCCCCTCCACTAAGCTGAGCATTTCATAGGACAGGGACTTTGCCCATTTGTTCATGATGGTGGCATTAGCTTAGTACCTGGTAGATCATCATCACCTTCACCATCATCACCTGCGTGATCATCAACCTCATCATCAGACACTCATATAAGTGTGTTCGGTGAATGAACTCAAGAATGCTGGGTCTGGTGGTTCCTTTCCTGGAGCGCTCTGCCCCCAAGGCATGGTACTCTTTCATCCCTTGGAGGAAAAGCTGTGTGGCTTCCATATTGATACACTTCCGTTTTCTTCCTGTTATTCTTTCTTCCCCACCTAAAATAGCCAGTCAGAGGAGGAAGAAGATGTGTTTGGCATACAGAGAAGGAGAAGCTCCCTGGGCCTGAGTGGGTATCCCCTTACAGAAGAGGAGCCACGGGCAGGGGGGCCACTTCCCCGGGCGCTCTGCAGAATCATCTCCATTGAAGAAGACCCCCTGCCCCAGCTCCTGGAGGGCAGCTTTGAGCAGCCACTGAGCAGATGCCGAGAAAAAGAGGAGATCTCCGACCAGGGTGGGGAAGGGCAAAGCCAGCAGGCCGAACCTTCTCAGCCCATGCCCACATCTCCCCGAGGACAGCCTGTTGGAAAGGAAGCTCTGTCCAAGGTAAGGGCACATCCCACTCTGGTGTTAAACACCACCCTGGGCCTGTCCCCCAAGGCAGCCCGGGAAGTCAGATGCGGCTGGTCTTGTGATACAACATATTTGTGTCCTTCCAACACCACCTTCCCCTGCTTAGCTGAGTGTCTTGTTGGGGGACTCGGGGCTCCTGGTAAATTCTTCTTATAACTTCTGATGTTTGCCCCACTCCCTATCCTATGCTCTCTGTTCACATTCAGAATAACACTTAAATCCCATGTCCTACTTGAACTCCCCCACCAGATATTTCTCTAAATTCTGCAGGTAGAAGGAGGCCATCTGAACTATCTCCTCTGGTTCATCGTGATGATGTTCCACACCTTGTTTGTGACCTGGACTTACGAATAGGCTCCTTCAACATCCCTCCCCTGCCATGCACTTGACCCTCTAATACAACTTTAGAAATGTCCACGGAAGTGTGAGAGAGGGTCCTCTGGTCACACTGGGACAGCCCTTGCCACCTTGAGCATTTCCATGCCTGTATCAACATGTGTGACAAGAAGACTTCTCTGGTTACTGTGCAGGACCTTCTTGGCCTCGGTTATCATTCTTGGGCCTGGATTAAGATTCATGCCTACATATCATTCCTCTGAAGGGTGGAATGGTGGAGGCCTTGGGCCCAGGGAAGGGTGGAGAACTGGGTGTCACCCACTGGTGGGTGAGGCCACTCTCCTGATCTGTCAGCATACAGACCTACACATCCAGGCAGTGCACACAGATGGGGTTTTCAGCACCCCACGACTTCCCCCCCATGTGGGAAAGAAGTGTCAAGGAGCCAGAGGTAAAAGGAAAAGGCTAAGCATAGTGTCTGCCATAGTATTTGATCCTCTCAGTCATCTGATGAGGCATCAGAAACGTATTCTTCCTCTAGCAGAAGGGCAAGTGAAGCCCAGAAGGACACAGCCTGGCCCTGCCTTCTAGCCCTGCTTTCACACTTTGTGGCTCCCCCAGGCTGGGCTGCCATCTAGCTGGGGACAGAAACGCAGGCGATGAGGAAATGCGATCTACTGGGAGCCGTGGGACAGCCTCCACAGAGGCTCTGCTCCTGGGACGGTGCTGCGAGGCAGGCCTCCCTGCAGGGCAGCTGAGCCAGGAACTGCTGCCACCCTTCCGGGAAGTAGTTTGGTCAGAAGAACCAAGAACTTCTAAATATCACATCCTTGGAACTGGCACCTCTACTTCTAGCAATCTTTCCTCAGAAACAAGCAAAGTCAGACAAAGACTTAATGCAAGAATGTAAGTGTATAATAGCAAACAACTGAAAAACTAATAGAACATACACAATAGCATATTAATTCAATAAATGTTACACTGCTGTTAAAAATCACATTAAAAAAAATTAGTGACCCAGAGGAATATTCATAACTTAATAATATATGAAAAGCGTAAAATTATAATATCTCATGTCTGTCTCAATAAAACATATGTTCTTTCCTCTATATAGAAAAAAGCCACGAAGAAATGCATCAGAACATGAATAGTGACCACTGCAGGGTAGTAGGGGAGATTATAAATAATCCTTATTTTCCTTCCTAATTCCAAAACAATACACCTGTTACTCTTATTTGTAAAGCTTTTCTAAGTGTGGGAAAGAACAGCAGACCTTTCTCCAGCCCCCTTGTCCCACTCCGGTTGTCTCACTGTGGATTGTTCTCAGAGGGGACACAGGCTAAGTGCATGAACACAAGTTCCAGGAGTTCGCTGTACTGTTCTGCCTGGAGCCGAGGCATCAATCAATGTGTTTCTCTTTGGCCTGTAAAAAAGCCACTGCTCTGTCGGGGGTGGGGGGGGGGGCGGCGGCGGGTTGCAGATCAGGTACAGCCTCTGCAGCCAGGATCCCCTCCTCCCACCCTGGGCCTCTCAGGCCCCACCCCTATGGGGGCCTGAGGATGCAGATTGCTTCTCAGAGTTTCAGTCTCACACAAATTGCAGTTGGAAGTACAGAGGCTGAGCAGGGACAGCAGAGAGCGGATGCCCTTGGTATTGCAAGTAAAGAAATGGGGCAGGGGGCATCGTTTTTAAGTGGGGAGTGTTTTTTTTAGTTTAAATTTCTGTAACTGACCTTGAATTCCTACTTAAGCACTGCATGGAATTGATTTCTCCCCAAAAGCCTGTTAATGGCTTTTCTCTGAAACTCCAGTACTGCTAAGATCTGCTGCCACTCCATTCTAGTATTGACTCCAGGAGAGGAGCTAATTCCCCCAAATCCACTTCTAAATAGATTCAAAAGTTTCCTCATTTGGCCCAGCTGGGCGGGGCCTGAGGCAGGATTCGGAGGAGCAAGCAAATGGATCTCCGGAAGGAATGATGGCTCAGTGGAAAGGGCTGATCCTGTGCAGGAAGGCGGGTCCTTACTGTGCCTCTTGCCCTCAGAGTCTAAGCAAGTCCATTCCCTGCTGGCGTTAAATATCCCAGACTAATGGGCTCGGCTCCCAGCGCCTCCTGCTGCCAGGCAGTGGAGAAGGAGCAGCAGAGATTGGGGGCTTGGGAATGCTCTGCCCAGGGCCTAGCAGCATGGATTCCCAGCCTCCTAGGTGGAGGCTGTCTTGCTTTGCTCCCAGGGCAGATGAGGATCCTGGATGGAAGCTGATGAGATGGGACTGAAGAGCAAAGGGCACGGAGGCATGGGTATCCTCCATCAGTCCAGGCCTTCAATGATGATAGGGCAGAAACTAAAGCTCCTACCCCAGCCCGGGCTGTCTCTGCCCTGTGGCAGAGATAATTCTTCTTCTATTCTGTCTCCCCTCCTTCCTGCTAACACCCCACCTTATCCTCCCTTTGACCCCCTAGAGAATCTCTGCCTCTGCTTTAAGCCCCAGCTCAGAGTGTCTGCTCATGGATGCTTGGCTCCTCCTCCCTGCTCCCAGAGCACCTGGAACATTGTGTTGTGACGGTTGGTTCCGTGCCTGCCTCCTTCACTCCACCATTAACCAGTTCTCCTGCTCCCCCTGCATCTTCAGGCCGCGCACAGGGCCTGCAACACTGCGGGGGGGCAAGTGTTGGCTGAATGGATGTCCTTCCCCCCTGAGGATGCCCTGAGCCCAAAGCTACCTGCATCCCAGGCTGGGTGGCCTCCCAGTGCTGGTGTGCAGGCCAGGTCCCTACTCTCCTCTGGACTCTGTAGGGATGGGTGACGGGCAGGCGGTGGCAGGAGCAGGAGCTAGCGAACATTCTAGCAGCTGGCCAGACTGTCCACCGTCCACAGGAGGAAGGCTGTCCCTCCACCCCAGACCGTCTCTTCAAGATTGTGTTTGTGGGCAACTCCGCCGTAGGCAAGACATCCTTCCTCAGGAGATTCTGTGATGACTGGTTCCCCCGGGGCATGACAGCCACTGTGGGTAAGTTCTCACCCTTAGACTGGGTCCCGTCCCACCTCTGGAAAGGGGAGGTTGTGAGGAGGAGACTGAGGGAGGGACTTGGAGCCCAGTGGGGGAGGCTGTGGGCCCCCAGGGAGAGCAGGCACAGTCTGCTTGCTCCACAGCGAGGCTGGGAGGGACATGGTGAAGTCCACCTCCTGCAGAGTGCTGGCTGCTAAACTCACTCCAGTGGGATGAGACCACTGAAAGCCCCTACGTCCTGCCAGAGAGTAACTGAAGTTGGCAGAGGTAGACTTCAGGCCCCTTGTACCCTTGCTGGGCCTGTCTCTCTTTTATCATCCCTTCCCCACCGTCAGCAGGGCCCTGAATCTTCATGCTCCTGCTGAGCATCCCCCCCTCACACACACAACCCCCACCTCCCCCATGGGCCAGCTGCTTCATGCCCTGCCCCTCCCAGTGTGTGTGTAGACGGGTGGCATGGAGGTCAGTGCCCTAGAAGGCTCCTTTACCCAGCACGTGTCACCCATCCTACATCCCAGGTCTGCTGGGTGACAGCTGGAGTTTACTGTAGAAGTTCATTAGGCCCAGCTACTAGTGAATGATCATGGCTGAGTGTGTTCCCACTCTTGGGTAAAACTTTATTTAGATTGAAGACCTTTTCTCTTCTTCCAGAGTTGCTCATTTTATTGGAATATGTGATAAACCCATAGTCATATTGACTTTTTAGCTTTTACCAAGTTGAATCACTTAAGCAAAAAATAAACCCATTGAGTGCCTACTATGTATCATATGACTGCACTGATGAGTCAACTATATTTGAAAATATGTTGATATGATCTGAATATTTACCATGGGTTTTTATATGCATCATTTCACTCTATCTTGTCATAGTCCTGGGAGGTAAGTATTGTTATCAGCCCAATGGACACAGCAGGAAACTGAGCCCCAGAAAGTTTAAGAGGCTTGTCCACATTGCCATGAGCTGGTTGGTATAGATACAGACCTCCCCATTCCCAGCGCACTCCTTCTGTTCCATTCCACTGTGTTGCTAGTAATATTGAGCTGTACATACTGAGCACCCCGTGGGTTTTGAGGACCCTTTCCTGCCATGGGAGGTGGACAGACATTGGTGCAAGCAGGGGAGGCTGCTGAGGTGCAGTGGAGCACCAGAAGTTCTGGATGTTTATCTCACTCCTGCCACTAACCAGCTATATGACTTCAGGAGGATGTAGTCCCTCTTTCAGCTTCAGCTTTCTCTCATCAGAAAAATGAGGGAAATGAACTGGATCACACAAGACCGCTTCCAAGCCTGAGTCTCTGTCCAGACCATCTTTGACCCTTACCTGTCTGCTAGCTGGCCCCACAGGACAAACTTTTCAGCCCCAGCACTCTTCCTGGGGAGACCCCATGTGTTTCCTCTCATCCTGAACTGGCCCCCTTCCTTCCACTTTCCTCATATAGATGGGTCTCTTCCCACATGCTTCACAGTGACGTTCTTACTGCTGGACCTTTTCTTATGCTGTTTTCACATCTGTTACATCCTCCTGTCCCCTCCCTTCTGCTCCATTCCATCACAAAACTGACAGTACCCCAAGGTGAAGACTTACAACCCTGACAAGAAGAAAGGCAGAGCCCGTGAACTGTGCTCAAAAGAGTCTGGCCTTGTCTGGACTGGAGAAAAATGGCTGGGAGTGAGCCACGTGCTCCAAGTATGGTTTCACAGGATGCAATGGGGTGAATGTGGACTCACCTTCCCCAGAGATCAATCAGTGTGGTGCACCCCCACAAGTCATGACTCAAGCACAGGCTCATGGGAGGCAGGAGGACGGATGCCGAGACCTCAGGCCTTCAAAGGCCCCCTTGCAGGCATGTGCCTGTAGCTACCTTTCATGTCAAAATCAGGGAGTCGGGATCTGTTTACATTTCCAGCTTGTGTCCCCGAGATGGAAGTCTCTAAAAAGAGAAAATCTGATTAATTTGCACTTCCCAGGAGGCCAGTTATGGAAACACCTACAATATAGGAAGAAGAAAACTATCAAAGGTTCCATCAGGAACGCCCTTTATCACACTGTGCAAACTATGCAAGAGCAGCAGCTCAAATCAGTGTCCCCCGCAGGCAGCATGCCTTGCTCTGGTGCACGTGTCAGTAAGCACAGTCACACAGCCAGATGAAAAATGCTCCCTGTAGGGAGGCAGGAGAGCCACAGAGTACAGGCCCTGTAGGGCCAAAGCAGTCCAACCCGAGACGGGAGCTCTAGCCAATCACGTGTCCAGTGCAGCTGCCCCTGAACCATGAACGCAGTACTAATAGACACTCGGCAGCCCCTTCAAGCTCTCCTCCATCATCAAAGGGGGCCTCTGGGCTTCCCCCGCCCTCATAGGAACATGACTGTGCTCGACTCCTGGCTTGTGCATAATGTAAGTTTTACGATACAACCGTGAGCCTTGAGCACCCTGCCTACACCACCTTAGGGCCACACGATTCCTTCAAACGCAGGTGCTTGGGACTTGTGGGTGTCCTAGAGATGTCAAAGGAGTTTTTATAGCACATCAGAGCTCATTTTGCAAATGAGAAGACTGATTATTAGAGACTAAAGCTCTCTAGAACCCAGGACCCTGAGTCCAGTGCTCTTTCCACTGCCCCACATTATGCAATATGCCCCCACCCCACTTTACCCAACATAATGCACTCTGCTCCTTCTTAGATTCCAGCTGAGTTTCTGTCCCACTTTCCATATCCACAGAGAAATCCCTAGTTTTCTTCATGACAACTTGCAGGCACTCCCACAACCTTCTGCTCTAAATGACACCTTGGGCCTGTCTTGTCACCCTTTCTGGAGTTCATCACCCAGCTGTAACCCCCACCATCCCACCACACAGCACACTTCACCGTGACAGGGGCTCCTGATTTCCAGCTGTCATTCAGGAACGAGTTAGATTGCAAGTTGGAGGTCACCTTCATGTGTTCATTGAATGCGACAGCTGAACAGATGCTGAACACCCCTCCATACCCTCCGTCACACCTCAGTTTACAGATGAGGATAGTGAAACCTCCCCAAATGAGATGGAGTCACGTTATCAAGGTCACAGAGCTGGTCAAAGGCAGAACGGAGACAGGAATACAACATGGTCACCTGGCTCCTGGGATGTTAGAACTGGTGGTGGTCTTAGAAGTCAGTGTCATTTGGGCCCTCTGGTACCATGTTACTGTATTGCCTTTTCTATTGAACTTGACTCCTTATGTCTCTACTGCCCCTGTTCCCCACGGACTTATGTGCTTCCTGGACCTGCCTGCCTGAGGCTGCAAAGGGAAGGACCAGTACCCAGCAGGGACTCTCACCAAGCTCACCACAGCACAGAACCCGTTTTTTCCAGCACTCCTTGGTCTACCTCGCCCTCTGCAAGATAAGCACCCTGTCCTCTGGCAAAACATTTAGCCATTGAGGTAGAACAGGACAAGAAGGCAGCGGAGACATGGCTGCGCCTCTGCCTCGAGCCTTTTCACCAAGGAGAGGACTCTGTCCTCAGCGCTCCCCACCTTGGGCTGGCTGGTTTCAGATCAGGCCTCGAAGGTGTGTTGACAGTGGTTGGCATTGTCCTGAGAATGTTGCCAGAAAGTGGGCAGCCCCTTCAGTGTCCCAGAGCACAGACTGGGGAAGCCCTTCCACTTTTAGCTAAGAAGAAAGCTCACCTTAGATTCAGCCCTCAGCCAGTTGTAGTCCACTTGGATGGAAGCACCTAGCCCTGCACTTTCTAGGTAAAATGAAGCTGCCAGGTGTCTCCGTGCCCAGGGTACTGGTGTAAAAAGAAGAATGAGTCTCAGAGCTGGCTTTGCAACACACTGCAGCTGCTGACGAGCTTGGGCAAGGCATGCCATCTCTGGATTCCTGTTTCTTCATCTGTCATAGGTGTGGTGGGTGGGGTGGGCTGCCTGTACGTATCTGTGTGCTTGTGTGTATGTGCATGTGCATAAGTGTATACACATGCATGCAAGTGCATGTGTTCGTGCATACTCACGCGCGCGTGTGTGTGTGTAGGTGACTCACATGGATGTCACAGGGGAGCACTGTAAGGATGGAGAGAGAGCATATCAAAGCTAGAAATATCAAGCATTCAACCAATGAGTCAAATCGCTCTTCTCTGTACCCAAATGTACTCTGCCTCTGGCTCTCATCGTGAAGCACAGGGCCTCTAAAGTCATTCAAGGAGTGGTGACCTCCTCGCTCTCTTCCACTCATGGGCCCCAAGACTCTGGCCTCTGCCTGGGGACAATGGCTGGGATGACCTTTTCCATCCATTACCTCCTTGTCTGTTTTGTCTCTTCTGTCTTTTTTGGTACACGCTGCTATTGTTGTTCCTCTCTAAGCCCTCCAGGGTGAGGACCTCAGAAGCTGGGCCTTTTTTGGAGGTGATAGGAGATGCCCTGTGTTTCCAAGATCTGATACCTTAAGGGGCAAAGAGTTCTGGAATCTCATTAAGCATTTGTGAACATTCTTAAAATGTCAGAAAGAGGAATATCTGTTATCAAAGAAGTTCTGAGAGCTGCTGTGGGCACAGAACAAATGTTTCTGATCTTATCCCCTCTCTCTGTGATCTGTGACTTCAAGGAGGGTCACTGCCTCAGAGAGACAATACAAATGGCCCAGTGGCTGGGATTAAGAGCTCTAATCCCACCTCAAGGGTGAATGCTGCCTTTGATTCCCTCTCCCTCTTCTTTCTTCTCTTCATGCCCTCCCTCCACCTGCCACCCCCTCCCATCCTCCTGCTCCTCCATATACCTTTGAAGTGGCTGATGGAAGTCTGAAAGTATGATCCATCCTCAGGGATATTTGAACTCTATTAGGGGAGCTTTGAAAATGATTTTAGAGAGAAAGGAAAGAAGGAAGGAAGGAAGGAAGGAAGGAAGGAAGGAAGGAAGGAAGAAAGAAAGAAAGAAAGAAAGAAAGAAAGAAAGAAAGAAAGAAAGAAAGAAAGAAAGAAAGAAAGAAAGAAAGAAAGAAAAGAAAAGAAAGGAAGGAAGGAAGGAAGGAAGGAAAGAAGGAAGGAAGGAAGGAAATTTTTTAGGATAGTCTTTTATTCTCCATCTTTACAATGAGGGAGTAATTCATGAATAACAATTATCTTTGCATTGGCATATTGCTTTTACATGTGTGATCTCATGTGAACCTTATTATAGTATCCCTATAGAGGGTATGGATTATATTACAGTGGAGAGCCTGCAGTTCAGAGAGGTTAAGTGATTTGATGATAAACAGCAGAGACAGAATCGGGTCTCATACCTCCCTGTCCAACGCTCTGTCCATTTCCCATATCACCTCCCAGGAGCTACACAGGAGGGTTGTCACCTTTGGCCTTACGTGACTCCAGACATGTTGGGGCATCATGTTCTGATTTGGAAGTAACAGGCCCATTCCACCTGCAGGCATCGATTACCGTGTGAAGATGGTACATGTGGGTGACTCTCAGGTAGCCCTGCAGCTGTGGGACACGGCCGGACAGGAGAGGTGAGGAGCCGACCCTGACATAACCCTGCCTCTTCCATTCCCCTGGTGGTTCTGATGGGCTGGGCTGCAGAGGGGAGACCATGCCCCCCTGACTGGCGTTTCTGCGGTGGCAGGTACCATTGCATCACCCAGCAGTTCTTCAGAAAGGCCGATGGTGTCATCGTCATGTATGACCTCACAGCCAAACAGTCCTTCCTGTCAGTCCGGCAGTGGCTGAGCAGTGTGGAGGTGAGCCGGTGACCTCCTAGGGGTGCTTCGCTGGCCTCCTGACTTTTCTTTCTTCTCTGCCGTTCTCCTGCCTGGCCCTCTGCCCTTTCAAATCCTGATCAGTACCCACCTTCTCCAAGAACAAACCGCTTCAGGCATGCGTGCAATTGTTTACACAAGTGCCAGTATCAAGCTGGCTACTGGGGACCCTAAAGTGACCAAGACAGACACAGTCTCTCTTCCGATGGATGGGACATAAAAAACACAGATTCCACCAATAATTATGTCATTATGATTTCAGTAAGTGCTATGAATGAGTGGGACAGGATTGGGGGGCGGGACACAGAGTAGAATGTCAAGGACGGTTTCCCTGAGCAATGGCTGTTTCAACTGAGTCACAACTGTGCTGTTTCCTCATCCTCACCACCACCTCCCCCACCCCCTGCATTTTTCTAGCTCCAGTGGGCCCAGCTGTGCCCCACCCAAGAGTGGCACCACACAGTGTTTTGAGGTCTCAGTCATAATCCTTCATACGAAGGAAGGTTGATCTACAATATGAGGACCCCAGGCTCACCCCAAAGTCCCCCTAGGCAGGGCCCACAAGCAACATCACTCTTATTTGAATCCTGGATTATCTATAAGGCTGTACCTCTTGACTTACACTTGCAATATGTCCTGTTTTACTTTCTCGTCATCTGCATAGTCTTCCTTTACCGCTCGAATACAAATTTCTCAAGGCCAAGGGCAGAGTGGGCAAGCCACTTAACTTCCTTTAACAGGGCCTCGCTGATTCATTCACAAAGCAGTCCAGTAGGATGTTCCGGTTTCTTCCACCAGCAGGATGCACGCATTGTTCATTTATTTGTTCAGAACAGTGCCAGCCACTCTTCTAGGGTATGGGAATCAGGGCGGCAGGTAAATGAAACAATGCTCCTGTTCTCGCGCAGCTTACCTTCAACCCTCCGTCCATGGCTATTAGACCTTGCATAGACCCCCTCACCAGTTATCACAGTCACGCTGCGGTAAAGGGCAGGGTGGCCGGCTTGGATCCGTGCTGCACCCTGTGCTTCCTGGGAACTGAGATGCATGTTTGTCATTGTAACCCCGTGTTTGCAGGGGCCCCACAGAACTAGTGCTCAGCTGCTGCTGGGCACGTGAATGGGCGCCATATCGCTGTGCAGTCAGAATCCTGGAGCTGTTCATTTCTTCGTCCTGTTGTCCCTAACATGTACGATTCCTCCCACCATAAGCTGTTGCTCCTATCGTTTGGACTGACTGGGCTGCTCCTTTCTCTACTCTTCATCCACATTCTTCTCATTTCCCCCAAAATAAGGTACAAGAGTGGAAGTCAGATTCAAGGGGCTTCTCAGAAATTTGCTTAATAAAAATTATTTCTCAAAATTACTGAGCCTAAAACACTTACAGAGAAAATGCACATTTTGAAATGTAGTGAATGGCTCTACACCAGGCTAATAATGAAAGCCAACAGTATAGAAATCTAGAAGTTGTTCCTGTTTAAACTTCAGGATTTCAGGCTTTTTTTTTTTTCTTTTGACAGCACCCGTGATTTAGCTTCCTCCTGGAAATTAAGCACCAGCAGAGACTTTAGTGCTTACCTGGCCCAGGGTATCTCAGACTTTCTCTGTTGGAACCCTGAAGTCAGAGTGGCACTCCCCAGGGACAGGGGCGGGGCAAGGAAAGGTGCCACTATCACCGTTCTGGGCCCCTCAGCCCCCATGTCAGTCAGAGCCACTCTGCTTCTTTCAGTTTGGTATATTGGAGGCCCAGCCACAATTCTGCTAGATAAGAGGGTTTCCTTTTGACAATCACTGAGCTAAGATAGCCCTCTCATTCTCTAATTAAGAAATTGCGGCCATGACTTTGGGGAAAAAAGGTCACCCCTTTCTTCTCCCAGCCACACACATTTTTTTCTTTTTTAATGACAGTTTACATACACTATTATACTAGTTTCAGGTATAAAACATAGTGATCAGATATTTATATAGCTTATGAAGTGGTCACCCCGCTAAGTCTAGTACCCATCTGACACCGTGCAGTTACTACAATATTACTGGCCATGTTCCCTGTGCTGTATTTTTCATCCTGTGACTATTTTGTTACTGCCATTTTATACTTCTTCACCGTTTTTTTTACCAATCTTCCCAATTCCTTTCTCATCTGGTGACTGTCAGTTTGTCCTCTGTATCTGTGAGTTTGTTTCTGTTTCGTTTGTTAGTTTTTTGTTTAGTTTACACATGTAAATGAAATCATGTGGTGTATGTCTTTGCTGTCTGACTTATCTCGCTTAGTGCAATGCTCTTTAGGCCTATTCCTGTTGCCTCAGATAGCAGGACTTCTTTCCTTTTTATGTCTGAGTAATATTCCATTGTCTAAATGTACCATAGTTATTTTCTCCACTCATCTACTGATGGACACTTAGGTTGCTTGCTTATATCTTGGCAATTGTAAATAATGCAGCAATAAACACAGGGGTACATCTATTCTTTTCAATTACTGTTTTGTGTTCCTTCAGATCTATATCCAGAAGTGGAATTGCTGGGTCATAAAACAGTTCTATTTTTAATTTTTTTGAGAACCCTTTATACTATTTTCCATAGTGGCTGCACCAATCTTCATTCCCACCAATAGTGCATGAGAGTTCCTTTTTCTCCACATCCTTGCCAATACTTGTTTGTTGATTTATTGATGATGGCCATTCTGACAGGTGTGAGGTAATACCTCACTGTGGTTTTAATTTGTATTTTCTTGATGATAAGTGATGTTGAGAATCTTTTCATATGCCCTCTGTATGTCCTTTTGAGACAAATGTCTATTCAGGTCCTCTGCCCATTTTTAATCAGGTTACTTATTTTTTATTTTTTGGTCTTAAATTTTGTAAGTTCCTTATATATTTTGGATATTAACCACTTATCACATATATTTTTGGTGAATATCTTCTCCCATTCAGTAAGTTGTCTTTTTGTTGTTGATGTTTTTCTTTGCTGTGCAAAACCTTTTTGTTTTGATGTAGTCCCATTTGTTTATATTTTTTCCTTTTGTTTCCCTTGCCCAAGAAGACATATCGAAAAAAAATACTACTAAGAGCAATGTCCAAATATTTCCTAAGTTTCCTTCTGGGAGTTATATCATTTTGAGTCTTACATTTAAGTCTTTAATCCATTTTAAGTTTTTTCTTGTAAGTGATTTTCATTCTTTTGCATGTGTCTGTCCAGTTTTCCCAACACAATTTTTTGAAGAGATCGTCTTTACCCCATTGTATGTTCTTGCCTCCTTGATCATAGATTAATAGACCACAAAGGCATGGGTTTATTGCCGGGCTTTCTATTCTGTTCCATTGATCTGTGTTTGTTTTTTGTGCCAGTAGAATATTGTTTTGATTACGCTGACCTATAGTATAATTTGAAATCAGGTACTGTGATACCACCAACTATGTTTTTTTTTTCTTAAAATTGCTTTGGCTATTTAGGGTCTCTTGTGGTTCCACATAAATTTTAGGATTATTTGCTCTTGTTCAGTGAAAAATGCCATTGGTATTTTGGTAGGAATTACATTAATCTGTAGATTGCTTTGGGAAGTATGGACACTTTAACAGTGTTAATTCTTTCTATCCATGAGCATGATATATGCTTCCATTTATTTGTATCTTCTTCAGTTTCTTTCTTCATTGTTTTATAGTTTTCTGAATATAGATCTTTTACTTCCTTGGTTAAATTTATTCCTAGGTATTTTATTCTTTTTGATGAAATTGTTAACAGTATTGCTCTCTTAACTATTTTTCTGGTTGTTACTGGTGAGTAAAAATATAACCAATTTTAAATATTAATTTTTATCCTATTTTATTGAATTTATTAGTTTTAATAGGGTATTTTGTGTGTAATCTTAGAGTTTTCTATATATGGTATCATATCATCTGCAAATGGTAACAGCTTTAGTTCTTTCTTTGCAATTTCATTGCCTTTTATTTCTTTTTCTTGTCTGATTGCTATGGCTAGAACTTGCAGTACTATGTTGCATAAAAGTGATGAAAGTAGATGTCCTTGTCTTGTTCCTGGTCTTAGAAAGAAAGCTTTTGGCTTTTCATCATTGAGTATGATGTTAGCTGTCAGATTGTCATATATGTCCTGGCCACAAACATTTAATTGTCCCTCGTTATCTGAATTTTTATATATACTGGAGCTAGGCAGAAGCAGTTAAAATAGTCTAGGTTTGATAGGAATGAATGGACACTCATTTATGGAACTGACCTCTCAGCCATCATTAGGGGATATAGTTTCTAAGTCTCCTGTTTTACACAGAGAGCCTGGGATTTAGAAGGAGAATTGGAAGGTCAGGTTGAATTTGTTGCTGATGATGGAGGTGAAGAAACATCAGAGAGCCATTGTCACAGCTTGAAGCATGAGTTCAGTCATCTTCAGAAAAAGTGTGCGATGTGCTGGATGTCTAGCATGTTCCTTTATGGGGTGGGGCTGAAAAGCATCATCAGCGTGGGCCCGGTAGGAGTCCCAAGAAGCCCTAGTGTCTCTGCGGGCTCAGGAAGCCAAGCTGAGATGGCAATTCTACATGTAGTTAACTAAAAATTATCTGTGTATGGATGGGGCTTTTTTGTATAATTTATAGTTTAAGTTCTCCTTTATTTAAATTAGCAAAAGGTACAGTTAAACTCTAAATGACTATTCCAAATGTGGATGAACCTCAGCATCACCTGTGGAGCATTTAGACAAAACAGGTGCCAGGGCCTTCTCTCTGAGAGAGAATGATTCATGGCCTGGAAATAAATAAATAAATGGCAGTTTCCCAAGTGATTCTCAGGCACCATGGTTCCCAGCTGAAACAAGTGCTTCTCCAGTTCTAATAGACATAGACAACTTCTGGACATTTTGTTAAAATGTTGAATATGGCTCAGCAGGTCTGGGTTGGGCCTGAGATGCTGCATTTCTTACAAGTGCTCAGATGCTGCTGATCTAGGGACCACACTTTGAGACTCTAAGTTTTTATTCAAAGATGTCCATGCCCTTCAACAAGAATTTTCTGAGTGTCTCCTGAACGCCCAGCACTTGCAAGCCACTCCTGAGGAGGGACCCAGTTTGGTGGCCTGGCGTTTCAAGATTAAGTGCAGAGCACTATGTCACATGGCAGACTATGTGTCGAAGGTGTGGAACGGTGGCATCATAAATGCAGTAATTCTCAAGATTCTTGAAATGCTAACTTATTCTGCGTTGGCAACCATCAATCAGAGGTGTCAGGTGATAGATTAAAACTTGACACCTAATTTGATTGAGGGGAACTGAAAATAATCAGTACTTTATATTTGTGGAGCACCTTATTTTTCCATAGAGCTTTAAGCACTTTGCTGACTCCCTCACCTGGAGAAATGAGAGTGGAGGGGGAGCTTTAATAACAGACTTCAGGTTCTGAAGCCTTATTATTAAGTGAATGCTGGCCAGCTGTTCTAAGTGCCCCTTCCTCCCACAACCCTTAAAGCAGTACAAGAAGAAAGAGCTAAAATTGTCCCAGATTTCACATGGCAAAGACTCACTCCTGGAAGAGGCTCTGTGGTGGGAACAGATGCTTTGGGGGAGATATGGAGGTCCCTGTAAAGGAAGTTCTTACCATCATCCCAGCTTGGCCACTTTCTGGCCATGAGATTGTGGCCAGTCACTGAATGAAGGAGTAGACCAGAGGTTCTGCAAGGCCCCTCCCTGCCCCTAAATTCTATAGAGTATGGCATTTGACTCCCTTGGGGGTGGGCAGGATGGGCCAGGAATGTGTGCACATCAGAGGACCCTAGAGGATCCTTGCATCCCAGAGGGAACCCACATCCTTTGGCACAAGAGAACAACCTTGCTTTATGAGTTGGAAATATCCGGCACCCATGACTGTTCTCATACCTCACTCTCCCTTGTCCTTCCCCCCTGGGTAGCTTTACCTTGCCTGCAGGTCTTCTGCAGAAGAGGCTCAAACTGGGCCCACACACACTGTGTGGTGATTCTCCTGCCATTTTACATTTTCTATGCACCTTACAGGAAATCAAAGCAGTCATTCCTGCAAACTCAGCATTCCCAACCCTCCTCTACCTCCTTCTCATCTCTGCTGCTGGAACTGCCTTAACCAGTTCAGTCTAAAGAAGTGTAGTTGGGCTCTAAGGGCCTCGTTTTTAGGCCATGGGACACACTGGACCTCTGAAGACTTTGGAGCCCGTATCAGATAGAGAAAATAAAATTCAGTACAAGACAGATTTTTGGTCCCCAGTGTCTGCAGCCCTGGCATGTTGAACTTCTATTTAAAATGTTTTGTTGGGTCATTTATTAAAAAAATAAAATAAAATAAAGTATTTTCGTATAAAAAAAAATGTTTTGTCGTTATATAGCACTATATTGTTAGACCTGTAAGTCAAGGAAGTGGAATATGACTGATATTGTTAAGCCAACAAGACCAGTGTCTTTGAGCTGGGAAAAAACTTGGAGATTAATCCAATGCAGCCTGTTGTTTTATAGATGAGAAATTGTGAGACCCAAGGAGAGGAAGTGACTTGTCCAAAGGCACCCATGGCTTGTCAGATGGCACAGCCAGAACCAAAAGCTAGGGCTTTGCCACTGCATTATGCTTCTCTCTCGTCACATGGCCCATGGTTGAAATCTGCTTCAAAAAAATAGGTGTTCATTTCTTTTTCAGTCCTTCCAGCTTTGGTCTCAAAGCAGAACAGTTCTTCGACTGAAAGGGGTCAGGCCCACTTTCCTCTTCTCTTGCGGACTGCTGGTTAATTCTCATCTGTGATCTTTGTTGTTGGTGACAATGTGCAGCACAGAGCAAAAAATAGTAGCTTGATTTTTCTCCACATTCCAAGTTGAGCTTGAAGTGCTGGCAGTTTAAACAAACTACACAAATAAATCTTGTTTTGACTCATAGTCCAGGGGGTGGATAAATATAGAAACCCCCAAGATATAATTTTGCAGTCATTTTTTTCTTAGCATAACTGCATGCTTTAATGTGCTGAGAAATTTTTCTTCTGGCTCCAGAGAAATAGCAGCACTATCCCGGCTAAGTGCTTTTCTTGCCTCTCAGCAAATAGATATTAACACATATACACACACATACGAACACATACACACTACAACCAACCAAACCCAACAGCTGCACATTCAGAGCTGAATGTCAGTCTTCTGCTCCAAACTGACAGCCCTTGTTATTTAAAGTCAGAGATGCGTAATCTTTTGAATTCCAACTAGTCTGTCTTCCAACAAGCTCAAGTTCACAGAAAGGCAACTAAAGTGATCAAAGGTGTAGAGAGACTTCTGTACCTAAGTCAGAGGACAGAAACCAGTGTTAAGAGGCCTATTTTCCAGCTCAGAGAAGTGAGGAGCAAAGAGGAGTGGTGAGGGCAAGCCCCACAGATGGACAGCAGATCCAGTTTTGAGACAGGTCTCCTGCAGAGTGTGCGCCTAGCTAATGGGCTTTAGTTCCTTCTGTCTGACCTGGCATGCCGAAGGGATTTTGCCAACATCTATAGAAATGTCAACAGCGGTTTGGCAGACCTTAGACTTGTTCTCCAGAGGAGGTGGTCTTTGGACTTCTGAAAGGAAGTATTGCTTCACCTGGTGGATAATAATAAGCATCTTTGTGCCAAGCAATATATAGGCTGAAAACCTAGTTATGTATGCAAAAGGGTTGAAGTTTAGGCAGAGGTTAAAGTGAGAGAGGACCATGAGACACCCACCACAACCCCAACCCCTCCCCATGGCCCTGGGTCAGACACTAATTTGGGGCTGGAGTAACATCCACTGACTGCTCATGTAGCTCACTCTCCAGACTTATATGTGTTCTCACTTATTTTCACCGTGCGTTTGGAGAGAGACTTAATTCTCTTTCATCAGTGGCAGGCCATGGCCCATGGCGGGGAAGCAAGGTGTCCACAGTGTCTGTGTAAAAGGGACAATGCAGAGAGCAGAAACCACAGCTCCTGCTGGAGCTGTGGATTTTTCTGCTCCTTCTTAGCTCTTCTATTTTTATATCCAGAAATTTCTTTTAAAAAGAAGACTACCCCTTCTTTTCCCGAGAGGTACACTGCTGTATGTGGTGCACAGCGCTCAGGTATTGGGCTTATGACTGTCCCCTGCCTCATCCTACTCTGTCCTTCAGTGCCCAGCCTCCCCTGTGGAAGGAGGAAATGGAAGCCATCACCCATACCAGAACTGGGCTAGACTTGTCCTTCTGCCCTGGGATTTCTAGTCTGATGCTCATATTTTCAGAGTTTCCATGTCAAGAAATCCCACAAGCCTTAGTCATTTCTCACACATGTATCTAAAAATATCTCTCCTGCACTCCAATCAGTAAGCCTTTTGGCCCATTTCCCTCCTTCCTCCTCCTTTCTTCCTTTTCTGTGAAAAACTATTCCCCAAGTTTCTGTGGCACTGCACAGTCAGGGAATGAGGATATTCCCATTAGTCGACTGGTAACAGGGAGCCGCGGCATTCTTTGTACACTGTCAGCGGGTGTTTCACTTGCAAATTATTTAGCATGGTGCACTCTGCTTAACACATCTACTGCGGTATGCATAATTAAACCTATTTTGATGGGTCAGAAGACAATGTAAGATCCTGTGGTGCCTTTGAGTCATCATTACCAGTGTTATTTACCATCTTACCATGAATATGTGGAAATACTATTTTTAGGGACTCCCAGTTAATAAGACAGTAAATAGCAGAGTTTGTTGAAAATCAGATTTTAGAGGTAAACATTAGAGAATCATGGGCCCATCTACCAAAGGGTCCTCATAACTCAGTGGCTTTGATGTTGAATGTTCTTTTGTATTCTCTGAGCCTTAATATGCTCATTTAATAAATTTTCCATGACTGAACTGCAAGAAAAATGAATGTGTAGATTAAGAAATTATTGAGGCTTAATTTCAAATGTACAGTACAGTAATTGCATTTAAACTTAAAATAGGTGTACCTATCGGATGGGCCTTGGACATCTATTTGAAATGGTAATGTAAGGCAGCTGACCTACTGGCAAAACTATAGCTGTTTGATAGCTTCTTATTTCACAGCCCTCTCTATTTAGTAAAACATTTAGCTATAATGACTAATTTATTCATTAGTAAATTATGATCAAAAGCCCCTAATTAAATATCTCACAAAGTAAAAATAACAACCTGCTTAAATGTGAACATTACCCTATTTACTCAATAACTGAGGCCTGGGAGCTTTGCCCTCAGGAGAGGGACAGACTGTGCACCCATTGCACAAGGAGACTTCATGATGCAGGGACCACGGCATGACTGGTCCTGATGATCTGCCACAGCTGCTGGAGGAGTAAATGGGATTGACCCCTTGAGTAAACCTTACTTCTGGCCCAAGAAACACAGTTGCTGTGGCCACACAGTTCTTCCCCATGCTGGGCTTCCTTCAGAGCCAGGGCACCCTGTGACAGGGCTGTGTAGCATCCCATGTGGTGACCTCAGTGAGGCACACACCGTCATTTTTCTAGCATTGTGGACCCAGTTCCATGAGTCAGATTTGGACCCAAGCCTCAGGTAGCTTACATGTCCAATATGAGGCCCCTGGAAATGCCACTTCTCATCACAGCAGCCCCTAGCACAGCTCCAAACCACACGGCATTCATTCCTTTGGTTCATTCTGGTTCATTCGGACTAAGGCTGGCCGTGTAGGAATGGCATCGGGTGCTATAGGCTGTGGGAAAGGACACAGAGTTCAACTGTGCCCTCCCTCATCCTGATACCCATGCCCACACACCTGGGGGCCTGCATGTTCTTTCCAGCATCCAAGGAGAGTGGGGAGGGAGGGAAGGAGGAGTCACTGCACTGACAGGGACTGGAGGTACCCACAAGCACCCAGAGGCAGGCCTCAGGAACCTTGCAGAAGCCTTGTAAATGGAGGCTCTCAGAGAGGCCCTCTGTCTCTCAGCTTTCAGAGCGGCTATTAGTGCCTGGCCCATCATGACGGCAGGGGGTCTAAGTCAGCTGTACCTTTCCATCTAGCATTTCAGGCCTGCCCTTCTGGGTTCTCCTTATGAATGCTCTTCTGAATTGGGGGACTGTCTGTTCTGCAGGAAGCTGTGGGAGACCGCATTCCTATACTTCTGCTGGGCAATAAAATTGACAACGAGAAAGAACGGGAAGTCCCCCGGGGCCTTGGAGAACAGCTTGCCAAGGTAAAGAGCAGGCATTTCCATCTCTGCGGGCAGGGTGGGACCTGAGGACAGTTGGGCATCGCCCCAGAGGCTTGGTGAGAGCCTTCCCTGGAATGCCCCTGGGAAGGAAGCAAGGAGGCAAGTGTCCTGGCACCATGGGAGTGGTCCAGCTCCTATGCGTGTGGAACTTTCCACAGAAAGCCACAGATAAAAGTTGGAGTTGGCTAGGGATGACTAGGGTGTGGGGAAGTTTCCACAATTCTTTCCCTCAGAACTCAGAATTATAAATTCTTAGATAGAAGTTACTTATTTTAGTCCCTATCTGATGCTTGAACCCCATCATCTATGTTTCCATTTGATCACCTCCAGGGATGAAACACTCACTAACTGCAAGGCTGGCTCTTCCTTGGGCAGCTCTGTTAGAGTGCGTCCTTTCTACCAAGACTGAGCCTCAAGCCTGTGAACTCAAGATACAAGCAGGGCACCCACTGGATAGCCTAGCAATAAAATAAGCAGCATCCTCTTGCCCAAGCCCAGAAGCAACAAGGCCTGATGGAAATCAGGCAGCAAAACATGCAGTGCTCTCTCCTGGGCTGCTCCTGCTCCTCAGTGTGGTTTCCAGGAAACCATGTGTCCAGAAAGATGGGGGTGCTGTCCAGCCCCAGGAGTCATAATTCTTAATGTGCTCCATCTAAACGGAGGTTCATGGCCTCAGCAGCTGGGAAAACGGTACAGGTGGTAAGTTTCAAGCAAAGGGGAGGAAGAAGGGCCTGGCAGGTGTTCTTGTGCAGGGTCACCAAGCAGCTACATGTCCACAGTCCCTCATCTTCAAGTCCAATATCCAAAAACTCTGAAAACAAAAAGGGATTTGCATTTTGTCTGGAAGAAAAATCTGACCAGAACTGACATGCAGCTATTGACGATTGTTGTGTGCCGCACTTCAAATGAATATCTAAATGTATTCACTGAAGAAAAATTAATCTGTTTGCTTAGAGGACGCTGTGCCAGCCCCACTGGGGGCTTTATGTAATGTAGTGTATACATACATTACCTTTCTGAAACTCAAAATTTCTGGGTTCCAAAATGTGTCTGGATCTAAGGATTTTGACTAAGGAAATGGAAGACCTGTATTTTTATCATCCCATTATCTTTTTTCTTTTTTTGGTCAGTGAAACAAAAACTGAGGCTCAGGGAAATTAAGTGATTTATGCAAATTATCCCACAGCTCCTCAAGGGTGGAGTCTGGACTTGAAGATGGAAGACAAGTCCTGTCTTTCAATTCCAGGTCCTAGGTGCTCACCCTCCCCTCACCATGGAGCCTTCGTTATTCTTCACACCTGCCCAGGAGTCAGGGTCGGGCTGAAGGGGGAGCAGGTGAAGAGGGCAGAGGACAGAGCGGGGTCTATGGGGTGTGTAGCAGGGAGGCTGAACTGGGAGCCAACATTCGCAGAGCCTCCTGATCAAGTGATCTTACTTAACTGCCGGCATACCCACAGGACATGAGCCTCCAAGGCTCAATGCTATTAGCATTGTCCTAAGGAAGCAGGACAGCTATTGATGGCAGTGAGACGTGGACTAGGATGAGCCCTGGCCAAGGGCCCCACCGTGCGCATTGCCTCTGCCCAGTGAAGTGGTGGACAGTTGTCCTGTGGCACCAGTGCTGCAGCCTCAGCTGCTGGAGAGCTAATTAACTGGCGTGAGGGAGAGTTGGAGTGACATCTGCCCCAAGGCCCATGGCACGTCAGTGTCCTGGGAGAATCGTGCTGCTGGGAGCCCAGCCATGAGCTACACACCCTCACTAACCTCAGTTTTCCTACCTGTGAAGTGGGAGAATGTCACCCACCCTGGCCTCTGTGTCCTTGCCTGCATCCCAGGCTGGTGGAAAAGGAGATGAGCACAGACGTGCCCTACCCAGAGGCGATTTGAGAAAGTGTCAGATAGCTTTTGGTTGTGTTGTTTTACAATTGTTATAGCTCACCTGGGACATAGTTACAGAACTTGCATTAGTTGGGTTGCCTGAGGAGACAGAAATCAACCTCTCAGAGAGTGGCAAGAGGATGCAGGAATTTAAGGGGTCTCTGGGAGGAAGCAGGGGTGTGAGTAGATGCAGACAGGGTATTCTTCCCCCACACACACAGCACCCCCCCCCCAACACACACACACGTTTATTCCCTCTGTTTTATGATTCTAGGAGAACAATCTAATCTTCTATGAATGCAGCGCCTATTCCGGTCACAACACCAAGGAGTCTCTGCTCCATCTGGCCAGGTAGACACACAACTCAGCAGGTGACATCACCAAGCTGTGCTGGTCTGATGGGACCCTGCATTCGCCATCACCACTGCCCACTCCCCCACCCCTGACCTCTGGGTCTGTCTTCTGTCTGCCTGAGCCTTTGGGTAAAGGGGCTGGTGGCCTGGGCCTTTGTGTGGCATTCCAGGGGTCAGGGACAGCCTTAAGAAACACAATAAGGGCCCAAAGAAAGCCCCCCTGCCTGTCACTGAGTCTTAAAGGCTGCCTTTTCCCCCAGGAATTCTTTTTTAAATGCAAATGCCCCTGTGAAAGCTCATGTTGAGATCCCCCAACACTGGCTAACATCTGAGCAGGGATTGGTTGTCAGCCAGCTGGGAGCAAGGACCGGTGAGGGCTCCTGGGAGGGGGAGCCAAGGAAAGGAGGGGCTATGATGGGAGACCTGCAGCACCAAGGTGTGACCTTCAAGGGCTGGTCCCATGGAAAGATGGGTTCCATTAGCCTCTGCCTACACCAAAATTCAGAGAACACCACCACACACAGGGCCCAGTTTTCCATACTTGAACATTCACTCATTTATCTCTCTAGGCATTTATTTCATTCCATCCATCCACCCAGCTAACATAAGTACTATACTTAACAGTACTCATTTATGCTCAGCATTCATTCTGGGACACCTAAAAACATTTTTATTTGAGTAACTAAAACCCTAAACAACTTCTATGCGTTGGTGAGGTTGTGGAGTTATGGAAGACCATGGGGAAAGTTGTAGGTTTTTCTCTGACACTGATTTTTGGAGCAAGCGACTCTACCTCTCTGAGCTTTGCCCCTAATGTAGGAACATCAGTCACACCTTCTCCGCCCATTCACAGGTTGTTTTGAGAATCAAAACAGATGCTGAAGGTGAAAGCACTTTGACAGTATAAAGCAGGGATAAGTAGTTAACACTATTTTTAATCCTTCACCTCCTACATTTAATCTGGAGCTGTGGCCACATGAGACAGCCCTTCCATTGAGTTAATAACTAAGAAATTTACTTTCTGAGGCTATTCGGTGTCCCAGGAATTATGATAGGCTGCAGAGATGCAGGGACAAAAGACAGTCTCTGCTCTCAGCAGCTCCTGCAGTGATGAGGGAATGATGGGGTTATAACAGAAGGGTCTAAGTGCTATCGGAGCACTTACAGCACCTAGAGGATCAGGGGAGTCTTCCTGGAGGAGGTGTGAAAGATCCATATTAACTCTGGCTTTACAAATTATAGCCTTGTACTTGTACTCCCCAGTGGGATGCTTGGAATACTCCCTCTGATGCTCTGGTGAGGTTGGGGCCCATCAATATGACCCAGATAGCCTGTAACTAAAGGCCTGACAACTCTCCACTACTGACACTATACCTTCCCCTCTGCCAGGATCCTCAAGGAGCAAGAAGACACAGTGAGGAAGGATACCGTTCAGGTTGACCACCCTGCCAAGAAGAAATCCTGCTGTGGCTGATAGGCACCTCCCAGGACTGCTGCACGCAGGCCTGGCGTCACAGGGCCTACCCTGAATCCAGCACAGGGCTCCTGCAAAGATGCCCTGCCAAGGCCAGCCCAGACCTTTGTCCATGACAGTGACTTGCCTCCTCCATCAGGAAGGGGAGCACCTCCTCCAGTCAGGAAAGCTGCTCTTGGAGCATCTTGGAGTCTTTTCTCTCCCTACTTTCTCTCGACCCCAGATGCCCATTCCTTTCTCTCCTTCCCCCCACCCCTCCAGCCTGGCTTCTTGGGGGAAAGAAACAGATGGGCTTTTCCCGAAAAGCCACCATGTGCCTTCTCCACCTCCCTTCCACCCACCCCCACCCCTTGCCTTTAGGAGCCTCAGCACTGCAGTTGCCAGGGTAACTGTGCAGGGCCCATTTGCTGCTTCCTGCAGGCCAGAGACACAGCACTCGAGCAATGCGTGCCGCGGCAGTTCGTCTGGCCTTGGCTCCTGTCCTCTGGACACCAATGGGACACTCTCGGCAAATGCTTCATGAACTTCAAGATGCCTGCACGGTGTTGAGGGGAGCAAACCAGGACACCCACGTTCTGTTCCCCTCCCCTCATGCCCCTCCCCCAGGGGTCATGCTCCTTCCCAGGCTTCAGGGCCCAGCCTCCTAGCAGCCACCGGGCCAGCTGTGGCGTTTGCCCCCCACGGGTTCTCCGGGAGGTGCCTTACAAAGAACCCACAGCCTTTTCTCCCCAGCACGCACCCATAGCCAAGACTCCCAAGTGGCCTAGGGGTGATAAATGTGTGCCTGGGGTTAGGGAGCGGGCTCACTTCCTGCTTGACTTCCAGAGATGGAAAGAAAACTAAGGGGGAAAGCCCATCTGCTGTGCAACAGAGCGACCATTGCTGGAGAGTATAAATAAACTGTAGCTCTCTGAAGCCATTTTCTAAATTTTTCTCAAAATAGCTCTTTGAAAAATCATAAGTGATGATTAATGGGGTAGATTGACAAGCAGTGAGGCCCAACATCAGGTCCATAGTTACTGACTTCATTTTATTTTATTTTACTTTATTTTATTTTTAGAAGACTGTATTAAAAAAAGAAAAGCGTGGCTGTGATGGTGACATTTTGCTGGTGTTTGTGAACGGAGTGTAGCTGCCAGCCCCGGGGGCACCCTTGTGGCTGCAGCAGCACAGCAGGGCCCTTGGATTAAGGGACTGAACCAGGCCTGTGGAGGTTCCTATAGCCACGTGCTGTTGGGTCCCCAGCCCAGGCGGGGCTCCAGCGTCACTGGCTGGCTGTCAGTAGGGCTGGCAAGGGCACTCTTGCCCTGGGTGGGAAGTTGGGTGAAAAGACCATAAAAGACCCCTGCCAATTACCATTCAGGCTCTGGCCCTGGGCTCCACAGCAGAGTGGGCAGTCAAGTGCACATAGTCATCCAGGCTAGGGAGAGGCTAGAGGGCCCAAGGCTGTTCCCTGCAGCCTCCTTCCCACACCACCGAAGGGCCAGCGCCCCATTGGTCACCAGGTGAGTGCCTACCTCCTTTTTACAGGTTCCTCCCCCCCTGTCATCCTTCCTTTCTTTGTAGGCACTGGGTTGCCCATGAAGGGTGCAGAACGAAAACCAGCAATGAGCACAAGGAGGTGCCCCATGATCTCAGGCAAGCCAGCTCCCTCCCTTGGCGCCCATCTTGTCAGTGAAATGAAGGGTGGGCTGTTTGATACTTCAGGCTCTTGCCTCTCAGAATGTTTACAATGACATGATTAGGCTGCCCTGGGCCCCAAAGTTCAAGGGGAACTCTCAGAAGACCTTTCCCTAAGAGAGGGCACTGGTGATGGTCTCATTAGTGGGATGTGTGGAGGATGAGTCACCAGAAGTCGCCCTCTCATGTCTATGTATGTGAGGGGTGGGGAGGAGGTGGGTAGGAAGTAGGGAGAGCCAAGGAGAAAGCACAGCAGCTGTCCCCCTTCTGACAGAAAATGGGGATGGCAGCTGGGATTTGTGGGGCAAGCAGGCCATCCCTGGGGCTCCCTAAACCCACAGATGCATTTATCCCCCAGCACCAAATCCCTGGCTCAGGGCTGCATTTTTCCGTTTCGGAAAAGTGAGTTCAGGATATAGAGCAGGGTGGGATGACACTAGTGCCTGGCCTTCTAGCATGTGTGGTAAAACCTCATGAATCTTCAAAGGTCCCAGAGAGAGGAGGGAGGGAAGGATCTCTAGGTCTCTGCTGCTCCCTTTATCAACTCCACTTGAAAAAAGTATGGTGCATGGGGACTTCAGAGAGGCTCTGAGAAGTTCTGTGTCACCAAGTCTCAGCTCCCTTCTCTCTCATTCCTTTTAAGCCACCATGGTGGCCACAGTCACCTGGGGACTGTCAGCCTAGCCTGAGCCAGAGGTGCTATTAGGAAGAACATTCTTTCTGCATCCCATTTACATTGCTGTTATGATCTTGAGCAAGTCACTGCCCAGGTTTCATGTTCTTCTGTAGATTGGAGGTTTCAACGTCAACCTCACAGGGACATTTTGAGTGATAAATAAAGCAATGTAGGTAAAGTACTTAGCACAGTGCCCAACACATAATAGGTGCCAACAAGTAGGGGCTATTATTGTTGTCAGCATTGAATTACTGCCCAGACACTTTGCCTTGTTTCAGTTTCAGATTAGAACCAACTAACACCAAGCATCTATCCCAGACTGGGCAACATCACAAACACTACCTTGTTTGAGGGCCCAATTGCTCAGCACCATTTGCCTGGCTGATGAGCATGTACCTGACTTTGCCTCAGGGCCCTACCCTCCCTTTGGTTTCCAAGTCAGGGCCTGTGCTTTCAGCGCACAGGCCACTCTCCCTCCCTGCCTGGGCTTCTCCAGGACTCAGACAGCAGCTCAGACCTGGTGCCAGCTCCTGGGTGTTTACCTGGGAATGACATGGGCTCATCACCGTCCCTGGCTCCTCACTTGTTTCCCTATTCCGATTCCTTGTGCTTCTTTCTGGGATCTTCTTCTGCCCTCGGCCGTGAGTTGCCAGACCATGAGCTCCAGCACCAAACCAAAACCCCAGTTGCTTTGCTCCTTGTCTAGCATTCACTTTCCTTTACAGTCTGTTTCTCTGTGATATCCTAGCTTTCTTCCACCTCTCCCCATACTTTACTTTTTTTCTATTCTCAATACCTCCACCCAGTCTTAGACTCCCTCCTTCCTGCTCTCCCCCGGCCCACTCCAGGCCATAGCTATATGTTCTTTCAAAACGGCTCAGCCCTTTGTCTCTGTCACTAGAAGTCACAGTTCCAAAAGATCTTAAACAAATTTCACTTAAGGTGTTAATGCAAATGGTGGCTTCAAGGCTATATTTATATTTTAACAAAGAACTCTAAGGGAGACAAAACTTTAAACCAAAGGAATAAATTCCTAGTGGTAGACTGTTAAGCACCATAATGGGTCATGGGGGTCAAATATTTAGGACAGATACCTTCTCCTCCCATACTGCTCTTAAAGACCTCAGTATTCTTCATGTATTTTGGGATTCTATTCCTAAGTTCACATGTGTTTATAATTGTTTATGTCTCCTTGATGAATTAACCCTTTATCTTTATCCTTCTTTGTCTTTAGTAGCAAAAGTTTTTTGTCTAAAGTTTTATTTTGTCTGATATTAGTATAGTTACAACAGCTCTCTGTCTGCATGGTATAATTTTTCCATATTTTTACTTTCAACCTACACATGTCTTTGAATCTAAAGTGATCTCATGCTGGTGTGTGTGGCTCAGTGGATTGAGTGCTTGCCTGCAAACTGAAAAGTTGCTGGTTCAATTCCCAGTTAGGGCACATGCCTGGATTGTGGGCCAGGTCACCAGTTTGGAGCACGCAAGAGGCAACACATCAATGTTTTGCTCCCTCTCTTCCTCCCTCCCTCCCTTTCTCTATCTAAAAATAAATAAATAAAATATTTAAAATTAAAAACAAAAAGTGATTCTCTTATAGACAGTGTATAGTTGAATCATGCTTTTAAATCTATACTTCCAGTCTCTGCCCTATAATTGGAAAGTTTAATCTATTTACATTTAATGTAATTAGTAAATTAAGATTTATGCTTGCTATTTTGCTCTTTCTTTTCTATATGTCAATGTGTTTTTTGTTCCTCTATTCCTCTATTATTGCCTCTTTTTGTGTTAAATATTTATTTTCTAGTGTGCAATTTTTTCATTTAATTTATTTTTTAAACTTATTTTCTTGGTGATTACTATTACTATCTCATTTAGAACAACCTAGTTCAGATTAATACCAGCTTAATTTCAATGATACACAAAACTTTGCTTTTGCATACTTTTATTCCCCTTCCCCTTTGTTATCACAAATTATACAATTATACATTTGTTCCCATCAACATAGTTTTTTTTTAAATTTTTTAACTTAGAAACTTTTATTTCAGATGCTCCACACTGAAATGAAACTTCAATAGCAAGTGGGAAATAATTTAGGATTGGGGGTGAAAATGTCTCTCAGAGGATCTTATAAAACCCAGGGGAAATGACTTCATAAGCGAAATAATGGGTAAAACAGACAGGAGACAGTGTGACAGTTCTAATATAGAACTGGTATGACAACTGCCTTTAAAGCATACTAAATAAAGAAGGGTCATATAAATAAATTAGCTAAGGAGACAGGGCGTTGTGAAGCAGCAATGCCTCAGTTATAAAATTCTATGCAAAGAAGTTTTACGCATCATACATAAAGACTTCCAGTCTTCTAAATGCAGTGGAACAGGTACAGTTAGTCACAGCGAAATTTACAAATAATCAAATTTACCCTGGCTGAAGCCTGGACTATTTACGTATCTGGATTAGTATCATTTTCACCTTTCCTTGTTATACAGGTGTTTCTATTTTAAGGGCATATTGAAATTTACAAAATTATACAACTTCTAACAACAAACATGAACATCCTGATTAAGTTCCAAGTCAGGACTTTTCATGATGGAATTAAAAGAAATGGAAGAAATACTCCCTTATCCTTAAATTTCCAACTCCTGGTGCTGGTGTTGCCGAAGTAATTTTGCTGCCCTCCGTGACCACGGGGATGAGAACGAACAACTTCTGGAACGCCGTGCCCCTCATATCAGCATCTCAGACAGGGGCAGGAGGCGTCTGCTTAGTGATATTGCTGATGGCAGTTTTGTCAATGTGGCTGTATCATTTAACACTTACATGAAAGTTGTGTGTATGTGTGTAAGAAAAGAGCTTCAAGATGATACCTTTAAGAAGATGCCTAAGCTCTTAAAACCCAACTGGGTATCGATAGTATGTACTTGACGATGAAGAGAACTGATGATGTTGCACATGCTACAGTTTGGATGGAGCTCAAGGGCATTGTACTGAGTGATGAACGTCAATTTCAGGAGGTTACATCCTGTATAATTCCATTTATATAGCACTCTGGAAATGACAAAATTCTAGAAACAGGATAGCACTCAGTGGCTGCCAGAGGGGTCACTGACACACCTGTACTGTAGTGGTGGGTCACATGAATCAACATGTAATAAAATTGCATAGAGTCTAATACACACACATTGCACCTCAGGACACCTCAGTCCTTCCAGGGACAACGCTGTTCCTGACCTGTCTACACCAAGTCATCTAAATATGATTAATATCTGCCTCGGATCGGTTTTCTGTACTATGCAAATAAGCCATCACTGTTTTCTTCTTCCTTTTCTTTTTCTTTCTTTTTTGGTAAATCTCTTGATATCTTTAAGACAAACCACATGTCTCTGCTAGCTCTAATGAGCTTGAAAATCAGAGGAAAATGTTAAAAGCTGACTAGTATTTTTGTCTTTTTATTTTTCTTGTTTTGTTGTTAAGATTTAAAAAATCAAATGTTTTTAGGATAAATTGGGTCAAATCAGAGAAGGAAAAAAAGCAGTAATATAGCAAACATTTCCTCCTGTGACACCTGCAATTTCTAAAAGCATTAAGAATATTTTTATTAAGTTTAGAGAAAGTACAACTGCTGACAAATACATGACGTATTCCAAAAGGCCACTTGGTGATAAAGTACACACACATAGTGTTCATGATTTCTTTAAAGCGCTCTGTCTGTCATTTCTGGCTTGAGAGTCATCTATTATGTCAGCAGGTCCTTCAAAACAACTCCAGCTCTGTTGTCAGGTGACACTGGAAAGGTGTGAATGTGGGCAACACATCGGAAATGGGTTTCAACAGGAGATGCCCAGGCCCACGGGTCCAAGTCCAGCTGGGTTGATGCGGGGGACAGCCGCTGAGGGGGTAGCCAAGAATGGATCTTCACATCTGTTGTTCTACCAGGCCTGGATTCTGTCCCATCTTTACAACTTTCCGGTACATTTGTATCTAGTTTTCTCCTTGGTGAATCTAAAGGTTTCATATCAGTATGAGAAGGTTTTGGTGGTGGAATAGGTGGATGAGATCCTGTTTCTAGAAATTTAACAAAAAGTTCTGAAAAAGAACTATTGTACAGAGTTTGTCAGTTTGATCTGAGAGGTGTGTTAGGGACACTTTTTGATCCTCCTTCAAGCCACCCAGTGACCCATCTGGTAATGTCGCCCGGATCTTCACTCAGGAACTGCTCCATTTCCTCTCTTTTGATACCCAGGACGCTTCCCATTAATCGTGACACTTCATGACACTGTTTTTTTGGTGTGTGGAAATGTCTGATGAACAGGTTTCTCATCAGGATTTTGTCTACTTTTTCTTCTGTGCTGTTTACTAAGTTCACCAATTTCTTTTGTACATCATCCAGCATTTCTTGTTGGAGCTCATTTTTGTTTTTTAAGATGTTCAGTTTGTTCTCCCTTTAAATCCAATTGCTCTGTGAGTCTTGATGCTGAATCCAGCGCAGCATTTGCTTCATCCAAACGCTGTGATGACATCAGTTTCCCGTCCAGATTCTCTGCCTTTTTCTTCCATTCAGCTACGAGCTGTTTGTGCTTTTCTAGTTCAGATGAACACACAGCTTTTTCCTCTTGCTGGAAATGCTCCAGTACCGTCTGCATGTTGGAGAGCGATGGAGCATCCTGCTTCACTTGCTCCCGAGACACAGACAGCTGCAGGGCAGTTTCATCCCTTTGCTTGGAGACTGTATTCAATTGTTCCTGCAATGACTACCTGCAAATGGGCTTGATGGCTTGCATTTTCCATTGTATGAGAGGATGAAACTAGCTTTTCCTCCAATACTGTGACTTTCTTTCTTAGTTTAGCCTCTCTGTCTTCTGCAGCCAAAGCTTCATGGGTGTAAGAATCTTCTGTTTCTAAAAGATGGTTACACAGTCTCTCTAGCTCCTGATTTAAATGTAATTCTTTGTCACATAAATGCTGAACCTCGTTCGAAGAGCAGTGTTTTCCATTTGCTCCTGTTTCAGGGCCAACATGACTTGATTCCTCTCCTGCAGAAATGTAACTGTCTTCTCCCGCATTGACTTAACTGTATTTAAAAGCTGACTTAACTCACCCATCTCCCCCTCCTCCTCTTTCAGTAGTTGCTCAAAAGCAAGAGTCTTCTCTTTCATTGAATGGCACTCAAACTCTTTTTCTTGCAGCATCATAGAAATCTTCACATTAGTCTCCTGTAATATTTGATATTGTGTTTCCCTTTCCCTGTTTCTTTCTACTATTTTTTCATTTTCCTCTTTTAAAGACAGTAGCTTGTCACTTTGGGTTCTGATTACAAGGTCTTTCTCCTTAAGTGACTTTTGTAGACTATCCAGGTTCTCCTTCAGGTGGTTCATTTCTGCTTCTGTTTGTTGAAGTTCTTTTTCCTCTAGCTCCGGGGTGGCAGCAACTGAATCAATGTGTGATGATTTTCCTGGAGAGTTCTAATGGTTGCATGTTTTTTCCTGCAGCAGCTTTCTTGGCTCGTCTATCACTTGCTGAGGAGACTCACTCAATATTTCAGACTTATCCATTTCAGACTTATCTGTTTCAGACTCTGCTGACAGGGGAGTCAGCGATGATCCAGAAGAGAACTGAGGTAAGAAAATATCAAGTTTTCTTAAGAGAAAATCTTTGGTATTGCACAGCTGCCCTGTACTATGCTGGACTTGTGCTAATTCCTGCCCTAAATTTTTGAGTTTGGTTTCATTCTGCTTGTAACTTTGGATCAGTCCAGTATAGTCCACTTGCAATTGAGAATTATCATCACTGCTGGCCCAAACTTGTGCCTGGGGCTGATGAAGTTCTTCCTGAAGTTGGGCGGATTTGTGTTGCATATTTTGTAGTGCAGTCATCACCTGCTGTTTCCACTCTTCCACTTTCTTTAATTGTTGTTTTAATTTGTCGCATTCATGTAGCAGCTCCTCAAACTGATTACTATTAACACCTCCAACCTCATCACCAGTGCCGGATGTTTGTAAAACTGTCAATAAGGTCTGACATTTCTGACTTAATGCATCTCTTTCAATGTCTTTTTCTCGAATGATACGTGATAAAGTCTGGACAGTTTCTCGAAACATACTTTCAAATTTAGTGGACAGTTTTTTATTTTCCTCTTGCAGCTTAATAAGGGCTGCTTGTTTGGCAGCAGCTGTATCCATCGCTTTGTGGTATTCTGTTTTCAGATGCTGTTTTCCCTAGTCTTCTCACTCAACACAGGTAATAGTTGTTGTCTTTCCAGAGAAAAGGCCTGCAGCTGCTCTTGGAGGTAAATGACATCCTGGGTGTAGGAGGCTGAAGAAATTCTAGCATCAAGAGCTTGTATCTCCAAATCTTTCTGCTGGATAATCTGAGTGAGTTTACCAACCTCAAGCTTGGACAGCTGATCAAGCTGCTTAGTTAAAGATGTATTCTTTTAATTTAGAAGTTTAATTGCTAATGCTTGTTCTTTTATTCCTTTTAGTAATCTTATCATTTCAGCTTTAGATAAGTCCTGCTTTTCACTTCTGTTTTTTATGTTAAGGCTCTGAACTTTTATTTCTTGAAAACTATCAGAATTCTCTGTTTGAATATCCTGCCTTTCTTGATGCAACTGGGTTTTGACTTCTTCAATCTTTTTTTTTTTTTTGCAAGGTTTTAATTTCCTCATCTTTCTCTAAAAAGAGTTGGGTGTGTGTGACATTCATTTGCTCATGCCGGTATTTAAACTCGTCCATTTCCTCCTTCTGCTCCTGTAAAGATTGAAGTAGTTGCATTTTACTCTGGTTTTGATCTTCAGTTATCATTTGATGATGTTTTATTTCCTCTTCAAGATTATCCTTTATTATATTCAGTTGTGATACCTCAGATTCTAGTTCCGTAATACGGTTGAGGGTTTTAGGCTCAGCCACAGGGGCAGCTCGACTCTGCTCTTTCCTGAGCTGTTCCAGTTCTTCTTTCAGGTGATTGTTTTCTTTGGTCATAGATCCAAGAATTCTGTCTTTTTCCTCTGTGGTTTGCCTCAAAAATTCATTTTTTTCTTAAGGCCTCAGTATATTTATCTAATTCCTCCTGAAACTCTGAACTTCTCTCTTTAAGTTTTTCATCAAAATTTCTTTCTCGTTTATAAGTTGTGTCAATTGCTTCTGCTCTTCTAAACTAGATGACAAAATTTTCTGAGTCTCTTTATGATCAGTATCTATCTGCTTAAAATTTTTTTTGAGTTCTGCTATTTCAAAATCTTTCCTCTGACTGAGTTCAATTAAACACCCATGCTGCAGCTCTAAAGCAGAGGCACTTGAATTGAGTGCACTTGACAGTTCTTCAATGGTTCGCTCATACTTGTTTGCTTCTTCCAACAGCCTCTTTTCAGCCCAACACAATTCTGCTTCTAATTGTTCTTTTTCCGTTTTCAGAGCCTCCAAAATAGTGTTTTTTGCTAGAGAAATCTGATTGTTACCAGCAATAGATTCTTTCAACTGATGTCTTACACTGTCACATGCTAAAACCAACCTTTTATCTTCAATTTTGAGGTCAAAAGTAGCTTTCTTCAGATTTTCATTGAGTTGTTGTACTTCTGAAAGATTTTGCTTTAAGTTTCTAATGTCGGCTTCCCTTTCTCTGAGTAAGTCATTCTTGAAATTACTGTTAGAGTCTTGATTAAGAGGCTGAGTTAACTCATACCTGACTCTAGAAAGTTCCTCCTCCTTTTGTTTAATACACTCCTTAAGTTCAAAGTTTTCCTTCTGGATATTTAAATTATTGTCCTGTGATTTATTTAGTTGGTCTACTAAATCACCTGTTTTATTCTCTAGCTCTTGCTTTTTTAAATGGAAGTCATTTAGGACCAATTCACTTTGAGTTAACTTTTCTTTCTGCATATCTAACTCTTTAGTAATGCTCATTTTATCACCTTCAAGTTGATGAACTCTCTTGGTTTCATCATTTAGATCTTTTTTCAGTTTATTGATGGTGCTAGCTCCCTCATTTTGTTGTTTTGATAGCTGATCTTTTATCAAAGTTATGTGCTTTGTAGCTTGTTGGTTCTCTTCATGCAGTTCTTGTAACTCAGCTACCAGTATTTCCTTTTCAGTAATACTCTGATTTAACCCTGGCTGGTTTGGCTCAGTGGATTGAGCGTCGGCCTGCGAGCTAAGTGTCGCTGGTTCGATCTTCCAGTCAGGGCACATCAGAGAAGGAAAACTCTGATTTCAAAAACCTCCGCTGCCTTGCGGCATACCTCTTCAGGGAAAGGCTAAGGGAGTAAACCCCGACAGAAAATCCAGAGCCGGAGTCCCTAAGGCGGTTCGACGTTGTAGTCAACACCGGCAACTCCTGCGGCGCACCTGAAGCCAAGCTGTATTGAATCCGTCTTTCCCTTGGACCCTTCAGCTGCGAAGAGAGGGGGGGTCTGCTGCATGGGCAACAGCAGACCCTCCATATCACCCTGCCCAGGCTCTGTAGCTTCAGCTTCACTGGAGAGGACACTCCAGCGTCATCGCAAGATGTCGATTCAACACGGGAGGAGACAGACACCGTGTCACTCCCGAGTCGGACTGCACAGCCATTCTCGGCGGTGCAGATAGACTCTTAAGAAGCTACACCATCGTCTCTCGAGACGGACGGCTGCCGCCGCCGCCGCCAACGACGAATACTCTGATTGAGTTCTTGTTCCTTTGCCTCCAAACTAAGTCTTCAGTCATGTAATTCTGATTCCAAATCCATATCTCTTGCAGCTGTACATTTCATTTCTTCATATTCATTGTTTAGTTTTTAAAATGATATTTGAAGTTCTTCCTTTTCTTCCCTCAATAATGAATTCTCTTTTTCTAAAACTTGGACATGCATTTTAAGTTTCAGATTGTCTTCAGCGAAATGATCCAGGTTTAAACTACTCAGTCTTGTTATTTGATATTCAGCAGCAGCTTGTGCTTGCTGTAGTCTGAATACTTCTTCAAGTGATGTACTCTATGGAAGAATTCTGGCCTCTTCCTTCACAGTACCACTTTGCTTCGTAATATAAGGTTGCAATTTACTACATTCCAGTTTCAAGCTCTCACATTCTTTAATGATTTGTCCGTTTTCCACACTTAGTTGTTCTTGTTCCTTCCTCAAAACTTCTCTCTCATTTTCTGAAGAAGATAACTTTTTACTTATGTCTTGTATTCTCAAGTCCTTCTATTTTTTTTTTTTTTGTAGACTATTTTTTCTGTTTATAGAACCTGAATAGTTCTTTGCATCTCATGGATTTTAGAGTGATCAGTTACTGCAGTTCCTGAGTCACCAATTTCTTTTCTCATAGAATTAGGTAATTCTGCTCCTACCTCCTTTGTGGCCTCCAGGAACGTATCCTTCATAAAGTCTGAAATCCAGCCAGTGAGGGAAGATAGGCTTCCCCCTACATGGTCCAAAGACTGGTCCAAGCCAGAGCCAAGGCTCCCAAACCAGGACGCCATCTCCGCGGGTTAGAAAACGGCCTAGTCTGCTCCAGAAGAGGGCCAGCGCTGTCGGACAACCCCACCAAATGTTCTTGAAGGGCTGCTTTCACTCCAAAATCTAAAGGCTCAGGATTCCATCACACAATGAGGGGTTCTAGGCAACGCTGGCTTCGGGGGCGGAGCTCCAAGGGCGGGGCTCCAAGGGCGAGGCTCCGACCAATGTCTGCTGGCTCTGAACTGAAACGCGAAGGCCTGGCCTGAGACTTGCCAGAGGCCTGCCACCTGTGACAGGATCACCCCTGCAGGGCCTCTGCTTATTCCCACAACTTCTCACCATCCAGACTGGGCCACATCTTCCTCTGGGTTAGTGACTTTCCCCAGTTCTGTGAGTAACTCCTGCCAACTCAACGCTGGCCACCCTGACATCCACTCGCAAGGCGGCAATGGATCCCCCATCAACATAGATCTATAGTTATTATTTTATGCAGTTGTCTTCTAAATCAGAGAGAAAAAAGTTAAAATAAAAAATAAATTTATACCATTTTCCATACTTAATTAAGTAATTGCTTTTACCAGTGTCCCTTATTTCTCATGTTGAGTCATGTTACTATCTAGTGTTCTTTTCTTTCAATAGTATTTCTGGTAGGGAAGGTTTTGTTTCTCTTGAAATGACTGAAGAGTATTGAAGAGTAATTGCCAGATATAGAACTTTTGGTTTACAGCTCCTGCTACCACTCCCCACCCCCCGCCGCCTCAGTCAGTACTTTGAATATACTGTCCCACTGGTTTTGGCCTCCATGTTTTCTGATGAGAAATCACCTTGTTATGGCTACATAGGCGAGATTGAACACTCTGAAGTGATGTATAAAGTAAACAAAGGATTTTATTTGCCAGCCAGTCGGGCAGACACTGAGCTGGTCTCTAACAAGCTCCGACCTGCTGGGATTTTTAGGCAGGGGCTTATATACTGGTAATGCCCCTTTGTTTCTCCTTTGGCGGGAAACAGCCTTAGGAAGAGGGGGGGCTGGGAAGGACTGTAGGAATGTCTTGGCAGTAACAGGAACAGAAATTTGCAAGGCTATAAAGTTATTTCTGGCGGCAGCATAGCTCTCCAGCCAGGGACGAATTCTTTGTGAAGCAATTTATCTTCAAAGGGCTAGATATCCTGTAAAGTATAACTTTCACCAATGTTATAAACCAGACACAAGCAAATGGAAGGTGATATAGGCTGAGGTCCTTTTAGCCTGTAAATCACCATTTGCTATAACACTTTTTTTACATTCCTCTTTCCAAGGCTTTTTAGCAAGTCCTTGCTACTTCTTACAAAGAACATTTGAAGCCCCTACATACTTACATATTTAGCAGACCTTTGAAACTTTTTACAGGGAATATTTGGTGCCCCTACAACCTGATAATCTTACTGAGGCTTTGTTGTATATGATGAATTGTTTCTTGCTGCTTGATGTGTCCAGTTATGGATCTCTTTGAATTTATCCTACTTGGATTTGGTTGAGCTTCTTGGATGTGTAGATTAATGGATTCCATCAAATTTAGGGAGTGTGGTCATTATTTTGTTAAATATTCTTTCTGCCCCTTTCTCCCTCTTTTCCTTCTAGAACTCCTATTATGCATATTTTGGCATTCTTGATGGTGTCTCACAGATTTCTGAGGCTCTATCTATTTTTCTTCATTCTTTTTTTCTTTGTGTTTCTTAGATATGATCATCTCAATTGCCCTATTTTCAAGTTCACAGATTGTTTCTTCTACCTTCTCAAATATGCTATTGGAATCCTCTATTAAATTTATTTTTAAATTTTCATTATTGTGAGAAACGCTCACAATAAAAACTGGGACACAGGACTTGAGCAGTAAAACGAGGCCTTTATTCACGAGTCTGCAGAGCCGGGCCCATCCTCACAGCCAGGAGAATGTGCGCGCGCCAAGTAGACAAAGAAAACTGGTTTTATAGTCTTAGCTTCCCCCACCCTGAAATTGCCACCCTAAAGTGATTATCTTTTCCACTCTAAAATTGCCACCCTAAAGTGATTATCTTCCTTGCCCTAAAGTGAGAGCAATTAGCTTCCCCCGCCCTAACGCAATTAGCTCCCCCTCCCCTCTCCTTCTTCCCCGTTTCTCCATTACTGGTTACTCCGGAGTTACAATCTAACACGGTTATCTAATTGCCCCTTCTGTGGTTTGTAGATATGCCAGTGCTGTCAGCTCCCTTCTCAGAGATCCTCTAAGTACATTTGCCCTTTGTTACTAATGACTTTTTACTGGTTTGGGAGTCACTATGTCCTTGTTTCTAACATTATTATACTTTTCAACTCCAGAATTTCTTTTGGTTCCTTTTTATAAATGCTATCTCTTGTTGCTATTCTCTGTTTAGAGAGACATTGTTCTCATACTTTTCTGTAATTCTTTATACATTCTTTCCTTTAGGTCTTTCAACATTTTTATAATAGCTGATTTAAAGTTTCAGAGACCTGATGCATGAATCAAGCTCTGCTTGCCATCCTTGCTTTTTTCCTTCTACTCCACACCACATAGCCAGGACTCTGGGCTCATTTCTTAACCCTGACACTAACCTCCTCCCCAAAGTATTTTTTCTCTTCTGGATTGGAAGAAGGACATGGAACACAGAAGTCCTTCATATCCAAGAACTTTCCTCTTCATTTTGCGCTTCTGGGTGCTTTCCTGAAGATGAGCAGTCCAGGTAGGTGTCCAGTTCCTCAGAAGTGAAGAAGGCCAGAGATTCTCAGGCAGTTCCCCCTCCTGCCAGGAATCCAGACATTCCACAAAGCTTCACTCAAAAAGTGTAGGTGGAGGAAGACTGTAAAGCAGAACCTTTTTTTAAAAAATGAGTTTAATGACTTCAAAATAATGAAATCACAATGCACAGACATACAAAAACCAAGACTTAAGTATCCTGTTGCTGACTGGTCCTGGGGGTATTGCCATCTCTCCTCCTGTCATCTGAGCAATAGAAATTGCCTATACAAATTCTCATTAGTTTCCATCAAAATTCATAGGATTTCACATTATTGGTTATTCCCGCCATTCTTATCCTGAGATGTGTATGTTGGGGTAGAAAGGATTGATCTTTGACAGAATATAGGAGCCTTCTGAACTTCTGCCACTTCCAAAACCTATTAACATTTCTACTAATAGACATGTTAATTATCAGTAGAAGTAATAAGGAACATCATAACGCTACCTTTCTCATAGTTCAGTGGAGTCAGATACATTGAAGTGTCCAACTTAGAGGAAAAAAACAAACCTTGCTAGAAATGATGGGGGCTGGGAAGCCGTATGGCACTTGGCATAGAACCTGAAATCAAAGTGGAAGCTGAGGAGCATTGGCAAGGTGTGTCATTTGTCATCCAGGGGAAGAGCTGGGTCAGGTGCAAGAACTGACCCTGTCTCAGGGCTTTGGTTCTGAGTCAGAAGTGGTATTCATAGGCCCTTGTCATAGCACCAGGACATTCCTTTCCCAACAAATGAGTACTTCATAGGACCAGTGGGGCCTGTGCTATCATAATGAGTTATGGCTTGATCCATTTGACCTATAAAAATAAATGCTACACCTAAAAACACCACACTACTAAGCAAAAAATGCCCAAAGAACATGGAGAGAATGGAAGTTTTTTTAAAACTCAGAAACAGATATTGAAACCTGGGGTTTAAGGGGCTTAGCATGTTTGAGTAATGTGACTATGGAACCGGGGTTCATTGAGCATGTGTAGCACTAGGTCAAGGGCAGAGCATCAGGAGCAATCCAATATCTGGTCCGTGGACTCCTTGGGCCATTCTGTAAATACAGTGTATGGTGATTATTTATATACACTGCTCCCAGGGCTCTAATGAGCAAAATGTACTGGACTGAGCTCCTGAGGCAGGAGCATTTATCTCTGTCACCTCATGTTTGGTAGTTTCTAGCAAACAATGTTTGCCTAAAGGAGCACTGAGAGCAGAGCATCACTGCTCGAAAACAAGGCCTACCACTTAGTGCATCCACTGCCCTGAAGCCTCAGGTCCCAAAGGCTAGACAGCTGGGCCCCTCCCTGTGTCCTGGTAGACCCATGGGTTTTGCATTGCTGGTTCAAATGACTGCTTGCTTCGGGCTTTTAAAACAAAGTGCCAAGAAGTATTCTGGCTTCTACAATTTAATTGCCTTTCAGACAGTGTGATGCCCATCAGAGCATCCCATCTCATCATCCTGCAGCCTCCCCAGCTGCCACTAGTAACAATCCATTGCCTGCAGGCAGCTCAACAAATCAATTTGACCTGGGCTCCACGCTTCTGCACATAAAGAGACGCTTACCTGCCCATTTCTCCTTCTTCCTGGTGTGGAATCATCCAACTTTACCCAGGATGTGCTCCCCAAAAGTTGTGTGGCCTTGGGTCGAACCTGGAACTGCATGATGCCTCAGCTTTCAAATCTGTACAGTAGTGCTGTCTGCCCCACTGCCCTTACAGGGTAGTGTGAAGGTCAAATGAGAACTCTGAGGAAAGGGCTTAGTCAACTGACAGTCTGTAGACAAATGTTAATTGTTAGATTTATACAAGAGACAAAAACAAAACAAAATAGGAAAAAGAAAGAAAATCCCATACTTCTTGGTAACTGGGAGACACTGGGGTCTCAGGTAATAGCATCTCCTATTTCCCTGGGCCAATAAAATGAGGAAAACTTGCATTCCTTCAATAGAGATTTTTGTCTAAGAATGCTTTGTATGTTCCCACTTTGCTTTGATATTGAACAGGGCAGACTACAAGGTTCTCACTGGCCGAGCTCTCATCTCATTTGTTTCTGTACTTACTGGGGCCTGGTATATAATAGACACGAGGCGGTGGCTGAGTAGATTTGGTGCTCTATCGAGATTTTATGTAGCACATTCCTAATTGAACCACCTTTACCTACAGTTTATAAAGCACTCACTTTGGGATGATGAAAAAGTCCTGGAGTTGGAGACTACTGATGGTTGCACACAATATTATGAATGTACTTAATGCCACTGGGTTGTCCATTTAAAAAGGGTTAAAATTGTAAATTTTATGTATATTTTATAGTAAGACATTTTTAAAAATCCTTCACAAACATTTATATTGCATGAAGGAATGAAGGATGGATCCTCTTCAATGCTCAACAACTGGGCTCTAAGATGCTCAATGCCTATCTCAGGTTATGTCTAGAGAAGAGGGAGTAGGAAAGAAATATGAGCTTACTTATGGCCCTTGGATTTTCAGAGTTCTTGAAGAAACACCTAGAAACCTACAGTATACATTGACATGCCACAAAAATGTTATGGCAACAATCCCCAGGCTCCCCTTCCCTGAAGGGCCCCAAGCCAACCCCTCCCCACCTGCATTCAACTGGGGAGGGACTCTCAGTGCTCCTGGCATCTCTGCCCCTGCCTAGCACACACTTCTCTTTAGGCGTTTGGCTCCCCCTGTAGATAAGCTCCTGGGACAGGATCTTCATATCCTATATGCCTACAGGAGCACCTGGCCCGGCCCCACACAGGGGCTCAGCAGCAGTGTGTCAAACAACAACAACAAAATGAATGACAAATGTCTTTTGTTGTTCCTAGAATTTTGTTGCATTGACTACCGCAGGAAATACATTCCTTAGTGCCCAGAAATATTTTGGTTTTACAAGATTTACGTTGTAATAATTTATGGTAAGGAGACTGGGAACCAGCATAGAAGGATAAGAGTGGGGGAGGGACCAGCATATTGTGTTCAGGGAGAGTTGACTTTGGTGTTACACTTGTTCTGAGCGACTCAGCAGGGCCAGAAATGCAGAGCCAGGGGACTGAGGTTTATCCTAGTGAGCATGTTCCAGCAATGGAATAGGCTGTCTCACAGGGTTGCGAGCTCTCTGACACTAGAGGTGTTGAACACTCTGCTTTTAGGAATGCAAGTGAGAAACTAGATACAGTGAATTATTACAAGGGCCCTACCTCTACTCCCAAACCCCAGGAGTCTAGTTCGAGCTGAAATGGATGTGAAAGGATGTAGTATAGGCATGTCAGGGAGTCAGGGTGGGCTGAGCCAGGGAACCTCCCTGGACCAGAAGAATGTTGGGCTACCTCATTTCCCTAGTTTAGTTTCCCACTAATCCTCCACTTTCTCTCCAGCTCTACCTCTTCCCCTGCTTTCCCTCCTTTTCCTCCTTTTCTTTATCTTCCTAACTCTTTCCATCATGCTCTCCAGCTGCCATCCTCCAGCCTGTGCTCCCACATCAGGGATAGGAAAAGTACCTGGCCTACAAGCCTACCAGAGAGATCTGGGCTTCAGCAGTTTCTCTGGTGTGAGGAGAGGTGCTGAACTCTCAGCAGCGCCCTGCCAGCTCCTCCACTGCGGCAAGAGAAATCACCAGCTTCACACTGTGGCTCTGTTTAAATCAGCCTTTCATGTCTGATGGATTTCAAAATATGCTAGAAGTCAGCATCTTAAATATCAGGAACACAAACAAGCAGATGCGGCTGCATTTTCCTTCCTTTGTGCCGGTCCCTCCCTCTTTCCCTTCCTCCTGCTCTCTCCTGCCCCCTCCCAGAGCAGTTTTTATCCATGAGGTTCCTCTTCTGCTCACCTCCCTGTGCAATGGCTGGGAGGCTCTGGGGCCAAGCTCCCTCCTGTCATAGATGAGGAGACTATGGCTCAGGTGGGAGGTGGGGCTTGCCAGGGTCTCAGGTCAGTGAGTGGGCAGGATGGCGCCTGGGCACCCACAGCCGGCCTTCCCAGTTCTGCATGTTCTGTTTTCTGGGAAGGCTGTTGGCTACCCCCGGAGTCCCACAACCCTCAATAATCCACCTGTGAGTTTCACAGGCTCCTGTCACAGCAGGGGTTCCCCATCTGTCCTGGATGTTCACGGGGAGCTGGTCCTGGGGCCTTGGCCCACTTTGGTTGATCTAAGCCAGTTTTCTCCTGCTGTGATTTAAGTCATACTTCCTCTGCTCCCTCTGCTCCCTCTACTCCCTCTGCTCCCTGAGCGCCATCTCTATGAGACGCGATACATAGGCCCTGCAGCACATGCCCCATCTGTGGGCAGTCAGCAAGCTGCCGGGCTGCAGTGGTGGGATGGGGAGAGCTGCTTCCCCTGGAACAGCAGCACCGCGCTGCCGCATGCCGGGCGGGGGTGACGGTTGCAGCTCCTGCTCTCAGCTTTTGCTGCGCACTGGAACCACCTGGGGAGTTTTCTTTATCTTATCCAGTTCATCTCTTTTAGTTATTCCACTTTGAGTTGATTAATTAAAAATAAAATCTTGCTCTCCCCTCCTGCCAGAAATTCTGGTTTAATGATAAGTTTCAAGACTTTCAAACAATTGTTTAATATTAGCAACAAAAATAGTGGATGGAATAATAGAAAGTGAAAGACCTGCTTGTGTGTGAACATTTTCTTGATTTCGGATCTGCCCGTGTGCCTCTGTGTCTTTGCCCGTGCCCGTCCCTCTGTCTGGGCTCTTTAAGCAAATTTCAGTGACTTGTCCGTGTTCGTGCGACAGTTCGTCAGTAAAGCAGACGACCAGCAGCGTCTGAGGCCTCCCTGGTACTGCGCACCCTCTCAGTTACCAGTTCACAGCTAACCAACACCTTCTGACACCCGACATTCAGGTGGGGAAGTTGGGGCTGAGGTGCTGCACAGAATCATTGTCTGTGAGTACACACAACACACATGCACACACACACACAGATGAAAGAACACGCTGTCCATTTTAATATTATCCTGGACTCCCTCCCCAACTGTCCTACCATTGACAGCCTGAGGTACTTTCCACGAACGTTTGAATGTGTGCCATTACACTATGTCATTGGAACATGAAAAAAAAAAATGAAGGAGCTCAAAGATAGTGAAGGAGCTGTACTAGCAAATGGGTAGAAAATGAAACTGCAGAACACTGTGGGAAGTGAGACCTTAGCAGGATCAAGTTTCCCCTGGGTTTGGAGGGGGAGGACAGGAGGAGGCAGCCCTCTTTTAAGAAAGGATTCAATGATGAAATCAAGGGGAAGCCCTCAGGCAAAGACAGAAAGGGAATAGCTCAACAGTCAGGAATAGGGAGGGGAGAGGAGGGCCGCTGGAGAGTGAGCCAGTTTGGGGACCCAGCAGTGCTGGGCACCAGGCTGGTGTGGCTGGAGCAGAGTGTGGGGGGAGGGGTCTGCAGCTGGCGGAAGCTGGGCTTCCAGAGGGAACTGGGGCTGTAAGCAGAAGAGGCCGGAATCTGAGAGCAGCTCTCCCGGATCAGATAAGTTTCAGTGCCATCCTGTAGGTGACAAGGAGCCATTGGAGGGATTTAATGGCAGAGCCGCAAGTTACAATTGTGCTTAAAGCAAGTGGAGTGGAGAAATGGGGGCAAGACTGGAGCACAACAGTGAGAGGGGGCCAGGTAGTGGGAGAAAGAACCTCATAACCGACCAACCTCAGCTCTCAATGTGCCCTGAATGTGTCCACGAGCCAGGCAATACTTTAAATCTCAGCCTCCCCTCTCTGCCTCCCACATTCCAGTGTGTTTCCAGGCTCCCCAATACTTATCCACCCTGTACTTTCAGTCATTAAACCTCAAATATTGAGTTTTTTTCCAATTAAATCATTAGGAAGGGGGATTTCTCAGAATAAGGTGGAGACTTGGGGGTTATACATTGCAAACCTCAAACCAAATAAAATTAAATTTTGCGTCATCCACTACTTCGAGTTCTCCAGGCCGTAGTTTCCTCCATGCCCAAGAAGAAGCGAAGCTCACTGTGCTTGTGCGCTGGGAGGGAACAGCAGAAAACCCATAAGTGTAAGCACTTGAGAGTTTTTGAGTCTCTTCCATGATACCCTCCATAAACCGTTTTCTCTGTGGAAACTGAGGCCCGGTGAGCGTGAGGGCTTCCTCTAGGGCAATGCTGGTGAGGCAGCACTCCTCTGGCCCAGGACCCTGAAGTCCGGGGCTAGAGCCACTGTGTTCAGATGCAATCGCTTGGCTTGCGTACAGCGTCCACCTGCTGGTCCTCTCGCCCAGGCTCCCTGAGCCTGGACACCCACGAGCCCCACTGCCTGTTTCCTCCTCACCTTCCTCAGCAGCCCACATCTTCGAGGGCCACTCATGAGAAGCACTTAGGGGTGAAACATGACAGGGAACCTAATCAGAGATCATCAATAGACAATATTAGCAGAGCGAAATGGACTGTCCCCTGGACGAGAGTCACCCAGCCCTGAGCAGCCAGCAGCCAGCATCCTTAATCCATTTCCTGCCAGTTATTAAAATGATTTTCCAAGAGCTAGTCCCATCTCAGCAGAGTCACAGACTAATAAAGGGCAGTCCAGCGCCTGGAGGAGCCCGGCATCTTGGCCTGCCCTCCCATTTCCTCGGGCTCCTTGTTGGCAAAGCCTCCAGAATTCTTCCTGCCATCCTGGCAGGGACTTCATTTCCTCCTCGAGCCTTTATTTCCCACCCTGATCCCTGGCCTTCCAAAAGCCCAGCAGCTGTTCTGCTGTCCTCCACTAAAAGGTCGGGATGTGCTTGGAAAGTTCTGAGTTCAAATTCATAAAATAAAAGCTGTGGAGCTGCAGAGTTAGAAAATCACGAATTCTTCAAGCTGGGTGAGGGCCTGGAGACCATTGTAAGCTAAGCCCTTCGTTTTGTAAGTGAGAACACTGACGTCTACAAGGGGACAGTGCCCACCTCAAGGCCACACAGTAGATTTCCAGAGTAGGAGCAGCAGGTGGACTGGCACCTGACAGGGGCATCATGGCAGCAAGTGATCATCTGCTCACCTGGCAAGTGTTTGCTGAGCACCTATAATGGGCCAGGGCTGTACTGAACATTGAACTGCACACCTAAGTGAGACACAGAAACTTTCCTCAGGACGACACGGTCTAGTAGGGGGCAGGGACATCACAGTCTGGTGGGGAGTGGGGCTATTACGGCCGGGGAGGGACATCACTGTCTGGGGGAGGATAGACACAAAACAGATGCTGACACTAAGCTTGGTAAGTGTGGGCAAGATACTCGCTCAGGGGCACAGGGAGCCAAGTGTGAGGCTGGGAGGAGCCACTGTATTCAAGTCCCGGAGAAGCTCACAGCCAGGTGTAAGCTGGAGCCGTGGCCGGCAGTCAGGAGGTAACACACACAGTGCTTACCTCGTCCTAGGCACAGCTCACGTTTGACTCTTAGCACCTTCCTCTGAGGAAGACAATAGCATTACCACCAGTTTACAAGTCAAAGAAACTGAAGCAGAGAGAGGCTAGCCGACTTGCTCAAGGTCACGCAGCTAGGCGTGGGAGATTTGGAGTTTGAACTCAGTCTTCCAACTGCAGAGTCCACACTCCACCGTGCCCCGTGCTCCTCTGCTCTTGAGTGACTGTGGGTCCTCAGACACCATGGGAAGCTCTGCACCACACAGTGGGTGGCCTCAGGCCAAGTTGTGACTGGCCCTCAGTTTCAGAACAGGAAACTACCATTTATAAGCAGCTGCATGCATCGCACACAGCGAGGGTGCATTGTCTGGCCATCTTAGGCTTTCTCACCTGACACTTGCAGCAACCCTGTGAGAAAGGTGTGATTATCATCCCTGCTGAACAGGGGAAGAAGTCACACAGGAACAGGGGCTCCAGGAACTCACTGCAGCCATTGGCTGGAAGAGGCAGGCTTCACCTGCAGGTCTGTTTATCCCCAAGGCTGGCTGGGGTTTCAAAGCATCACCTCTGATCATGAAACTGAGCAGTGAGCATGTGAAGCCTATGTCTTTGGCTTCACGCATGGTGCTCTATCCAACTGAGCTAATCAAGCGTGGCCAGAAAGCAATTGTCTTAATATCAGACACTCATTAGGGTCCAGGGAGCCTCTTAAAGACACTTCAGGTTTATGTCTGTGAGCTGGAGGTGCGGCCAAGCATTATGCTCCCCTGGGAACAGCTGGCTGGAGCTGGAAGACAGCAGAACCATCCCGAAATGCAGATCCTGACCCTACCGACCACCTTCTGCCTCCCAGACAATAACATCCTCTGAGCTGAGAAGGAAGCTGTCCTTGTGGGAAGAACAGGATGACGTAACACCAGAAAAGATAATGCAGATGACCTCAGGGCTGTGCAGGATGTCCCTTTGCAGATTCCCAGTTGGTGACAAGGCCATCCTACAATAAAGTGGTCTGTACTCAAGCCATTTTCCATAACAGCCACCCAGGGAAGCCTCCATCTCTGTCCTCCCCAGTGGCTCCTAGAGGTTCTGCCAGTTTTACATTTATCTTTCCTGTGGCTGATTTTCTGAAGTAGGCAATGGGTTAAGTCTATTGTCATTTTCCCAGGGAAATGACTGCTAAATTGAGCTCATCAGATGGCGAGTATGTGTGGCATACAAATCTTGTCCTGTCGCTTTCCTCATTAAAAGCCGGTACTGTCTTCTCACTGCCCAGGGAAAAAGTCTCCTTGACACAATCCACAAGGCTCTTGACCGTGGGCCCTGGCTCATCTCAGGCCTCCCTCCTCACTGCCCTCCCCGGGCCCTCACCTTTCCTTGTTCTATGCTCTTCGTGAATGTTCCTATCTGTCACACTCTCCAGACTCCATCGGGCAGGGCCTCAGGACATGCCATCCCCCCCTCACCGGTCCCTCCCCTCCTCTTCTCCTGTTCAAGTCCTGTTTCAGGTCATCTCTTCACAGAGGTTTTCTTGATCTCCTAAGCCTATTACCCCTGCAGCTTCTGTATGTTCTTTTTCATAATATTTATCCCTCTGTTTAGAGTCTGCTCCTCCAGCAGACTGCCATCTGTTTTGCTCCCTGTTGTATTCCCAGGGCCTAGCATAATGTCTGCTACACAGGAGAGGCCTGGGAAATATGAACGGAATAGAGGAAGTTGGGAGAGACAACTCACTTAGCTCTTTGGGTTCCAGCTGGGACCACAACTGGAGCCATTATGCTGAAGACAAAATAGCACCCCACACTTGATCTGAAAGCCATGCCCAGACTTCAGATAACAGGTGGTGAGTGTAGCCCATCCTAGATCTTCCATGTTTCCTGGTCACATGCTATTCCTAGACAATGGTGCTGTATGGGCAGCACAATATTCCACATCTCTAGGTTTTGCTCCTTCCTTCCTGCACAGATGTTCTCTTGGGATGCTCAGTCTTGCCCTGGGCACAGAAAAGGATCCCTGTTGTTCTGTCCTTCTCATGCCTTTTGACGCACAGTGGCATAGTGACTCGTGCCTCTGTCACATAGATGGCAACTTATGACAATGGGGATTTGGCTGGTTATTTCTTATTAAATGTAACCAGAGTAAACTCTCAAGCATCTGTGTGGCTTGTCCTTGCACTCAAGACAAGGTTCTCACCCTGGTCTCCAATTCATCCCTCTTGCTGGTCCTCAGAATGTGCTTTCGAGCTGCTAACTCTGGCCGTCAAAGAGATTAGGTGCCAGAGCACACAAATTCAACATATTATTGATCAAAACCAAATATGACAAGAGGAAAAATTCTCCTGGAAAAGGCAACATGTGTTGGATTCCAAAATAAAGTGAACTTTGGATTACTACTCTCTTCTTCAGGGGATGTGAACAGGCACTGGGCATAGATACTAGATTCAGTATCAAGGTCAGCAGGAAGTCCTTGTGATTAGAAATACAGGTCAACAGAGTCAGAAGGCAAGGCCCTGCCCAGAGTGCCCCAGGTAGGGCTGCGGTATCTTTGTAATTGAGGTTCTTTTGGTTCTAATGAAAGGCCACGGACATAGATGCCAGCCAGTTGTCACCTGCCCAAGGGCTACGGATGAGCTTTAAGGCTCCACAAGCCCCTGTGAAGGCTTTAAAGAGCTAATGAACCAGAGTGGTGAACAGACCGGGGCTTTTTGCAAAAGACTACATGTGTGCCACCTACAGTGCTGCCCCAGAACTCTGAGCCGAAGTCAGCAGCCTTGGGGGCTGGCCGGCTGCTGCCAGAGGCTGTGATGGCAACTCCCGCCAGGCTCCAGCACCTTCCAGGCGCAAGGCCTCAGGCCTGGCATCCGGTGTGCTTCTCAATAATGGAGTTGAGAGACAGGGCAGAAGTATTATTAAAATAGCATTATAACCGGGTTTTCCATTGTACTTACATTTTCCAAACATGTCTTACATTTTCTTCATTTTATATGAGTTCTCTCCTTTTGAGTTCATGGAGGTGTAGTGACTTGCCCAAAGTCACACAGTAAGCAGCAGTGATGGGATTTGACTTGGTCCTTTGGCTCCAAACCTCATGTCATGAGTTGTCCAGTGACTGTCATTTGCTTTCCAAGGTGGGAATAACAAGAGGCCTGGGTCTAGTGAGCCAGTATCCTGGGAATTTTCTCTGCCTACTTTGCTCTGGCTACCCTTGAGGCTGAGGTGTTAGCTACAACCTGGTGGTAGGGAAAGGCACTTTTCATTTCTGCTGTTAGAAATGACCTGTTGCTAGGGTAAAGAGGGGTCTGAGGTCTCCTTCTCTGAAAATGGCCGGTTGGGCCCTCCTGTGGAATTTGCAGACAGTGGGGACAAACTCTCCTTCTGTTCCATAGGTTTACTGACAGGGATGCTGAGGAAGAAGCCTGCCTCACCTCCTACCCTGACACAATTTATGTTGCTAAGGTGGGCTAAGGCTATGGATGGCTCACCGGGTGGGAAAGAGTAGAGCAGGCTTGGGTAGGGATGATGGCCGAGGGACCACATTTCTCAGTATTTAGGCAGGAGCAGGTCCGGCCTGCCCAGAAGCTGAGAAGCAGGCAATAGATGCTATGAGGGCAGGGACAGTGCCTGCTGACACTGCTATGTTGCTATGCCCAGCTCAGAGCCTGGAGCCCATTAAGTATTTAATAAATGTTCGTTGGCTGGACTTCTGATCATTGAACATGTTGTGTCTGAGCCTTAGCTAAATATGGGTCAATTTCTTTCAATAGGCCAAGACACAGGGCAGGCTGGGAGGCTCTGGATGTGGAGCTGGGCACATTGACTGTGGTTAGTCAGGTGTGAGAGATGACCCATCCTCAGGAAGGAAGGCTTATCCTGGCAGTCACAAGACCACAGGCCCAGGGCTCAGACATGACATGGGACGGCCTGAGGGCCTATGGCAAGCTAGGGTGCCTCACAGGTGGGGTGGCACTCAGAAACCAGCTTTGCAGGAGTTGACATTCAAGATTCCAGGCAGATAGCAGGAATTCAGAAAAATCTGTCTTTAGGAAGAGGGCTCCAGAAACCAGGCTGAGGACCTTCTGTGTAGTAGATGGGGGGGGGGGGGGGGGTTTGCAATAAGACAAAGCTCGCATATCACAGAGGACCTGGGACTTAAAGATAGGAGATCAAAGCAACGTAGATACCCAATGATACAGGACTCCTGGTCAGGGACCCCAAAGAACAGAAATGAGCTGAGATGTCCGGCTTAATTTCATCCTGTTACTGAGGTTTGGAGCCAGGCCAGGTCTGGAGATGGGATGCTAGATGTGCTGCCAAGAGGAGGGAAGGCAGCCGGGAAAGGAAACCAGGCAGGGCCTGGCAAAGGAAAGATGGCCTTTACAGAGTGGCTTTTAGGGAAGAAAAGAAAATGTCATCATCTCCCCAGGGCACAGACAGAAGGCCAGGAGGCTGGCAGTCCTAGAGTCACTCCTGGACATGTTCCACAGGAATCAGGCTGGTCAGCTGTCACCCCGGGATCTCCCACCTGCACCACAGGCAGAAGGAAGCAGCTTCCTGCCCTTGGAACCTGTGGTCTAGTGGGGAAGAGACCGTGCCTGCAGTGAGCCTCAGAGCAGCACAGAACTCAGGGACCAACAAGCCCAAATAAGACCACGAAAGAGGCAACACAGCTTCAAGTCTGGGGAAAGGACAAACAGAAGGGAGATGTTCCCCAGAAAGGTAGAAGAGTGACAGGAAGAGAGACACTAATGGCTTTTCTTCAATCTGAAAGCAAGCAAGCAAGCAAGCAAGCAAGAAAGAAAGAAAGAGAAAGGAAGAAAGATATCTCCATACTGCTTTCCACAGTGGCTGACAGCCATTCTGACAGGAGTGAGATGACATCTTGCTGTAGTTTTCATTTGCATCTCTCTGATTAGCGATGATGAGCACCTTTTCATATGTCTATGGCCATCTGTAATGTTTTCTTCGGAGAAGTGTCTATTCAGGTCATTTGCCCATTTTTTAATTGGGTTGTTTATTTGTTTGGTGTTGAATTTTGTAAGTTTTTTAATAAGTTATAAGTATTAACTCCTTATCAGATGTATTGGTGAATATGTTCTCCCACTCTGTGGGTGTTCTTTTTATTTTGTAGATAGTTTCCTTTGCTGTGCAAAAACTTTTTAGTTTGATGTAGTCCCATTTGTTTATTCTTCTTCTGTTTCCCTTGCCTGGGGAGATATATCTGCTAAAATATTTCCTCAAAAACTTAAAAATGGATCTGCCTTTTAACTCAGAGATCCCACTTCTGGGAATGTATCTGAAGGAACCCAAAACACTATTTTGAAAAAACATAAGTGCCCCTATGTTCATCGCGGTGTTATTACAGTCACCAAGATATGGAAGCCGCCCAAGTGTCCATCAGTAGGTGAGTGGATAGAAAACTATAGGACATTTACACAATGAATACTACTCAGGCATAAAAAATAAAAAAATGTACCCTTTGCAGCAGTATGGATGGAGCTAAAGAACATTATATTCAGTGAAATAAGCCAGTCACAGAAAGACAGATACCATATGAGTTCGCTCATATGTGGAATCTAATGAACAAAGTGAAGTAACAGGCAAAATAGTGACAGACTCATAAAGAGCAGGATGACAGCTATGTGGGGGGAGAATAGGGGGTGGGGGGAGTGAGCAAAAAGGAGAAAGGGCTCGTGGACATGGACACCAGTGTGGTGACTGCGGGGCAGGGCGGGGTATAGGGGGACTAAATGGGAATGGGAAAAATACAAAAAAAGGCAGATTTGGGGAGCAAACAGGTTTTATAAGTAAAGTCATTTTTATAGCATCTCTACTGTCTTGCTGAAACTCATCTTACACACTAACTTCTATGCAGAACATGCTCAAAGCAGATATTGCTTATTTCCCACTGAATCAGAGAGAAATGACAATTCCCACTGGAGCATCCCCAGGGGCAGGAGGGAGGGGCTGTGCAGATTGCTCCTTTATGCCTCCCAGGTTTCACTCCTGCAACCCAGGAGCAGAGAGAGGGCATGGGGTGGCAGGGGCCAGAGACCCAGGGCCAGGGCAGGCTACGGGTGACCCTCTTCTCCTCTGAAGCTGGGAGAGGCCCTAAGGACTGTTGGGCGTTTTCTCAGCCAGCCTCCTGGTCCCCAGGGGTGTCAGGGATGCCTGCAGGTCCCAAACACCTGAGCCCCTGAGAGGTCGTCATCCTGGTTGGCTCTTGGTAATGTAGGAGTTTGCCCCTCTGACCATGGATGGAATTCTCCACAAAGTTGGAGGTCTTTGCTCTTCAAGGCCAGGCAGAATCTAGGGCTCCCTGAGTCCCAGCACAGTGAAAACCCGCCAATGGGTCTCCCTAGAACGCCCTCTGGGGACCCCATGCCATGTCCTCTGCAACACCTTCCCTCTTCTAGCACAGTCACTCTTGTCCCCTCAAGTTCCTCAGTGTTTTTTATTTAATACACGTAAACAAAAGAGCATTACATGATCTTCACTTTATTCATCTCTAGGTACAAAGCGAGGCCTCCCCACTGGAGGTTCAGAGGAAGAAGCATAGTCAGCAGAGGACACGCTGAGCAGGATTCGTACTCCTGCCGCCCAGCTCCGCCAAAGCTCCACTCTGCCCCCTGGGTCTCAGTGCCCCAGCTACACCGCTCGTGGGGGGCACCTCATGCCTAAGTCCCAGGGCTTTGGGGAAGCCAACACGTAAGGTGATGCCAGAATGGTGAAAGGGAGGGGCCACTGCTACTGAAGTCACTTACCATTTCTAAGGTCACTATCATCTCTAGGAAACATATCCGTCCGCCCCGCCCGACCCGCTCCCAGCATGCCAAAGTCTCCTCTGCAACCGCCCACCCAGGGCTCTTTCAGCTGGACAACTTCTGCTAAATGGTTCCTTTGTGTTCCCAGACCCTAGACTGTCGCCTTCAGGGGAGAGGATGGCACAGATGAGACTGCCTGTCTCTGGAGCTAAAGAATAACCAAAACCCAACAAATCAAAACACTTCACCAGTTCTGGTAAACGACATTGTATTTCTATCCATGGAGATTCTGTAACCACACTTGGACTAAGGCTAGAAGTTTCCCCGAGAGGTTTCTAATGGAGACAAGGGCCACAAGGGCCCAGCTGCTTCTCTCTGGGCCTCTGAGTATCACTGCACAGCGTGTACACTGCACAGAAGCACCAGGCCGAGGGCAAGTGAATCCACTTGCCTGCCAAGCACAACGTCTACAGCGGCCCCTTTCCAAATTCAGACCTGGCTCCCTTTCAGAGTGATGACGGTTCCAGAGAGAACACTTCAGCGCCAGTCGGGGCAGGAGATACCGTAAAGGTCCAGGCGAGTGAAAATGCGGTTCTGAGGCAGGTGGTAGGTGCCCAGCTGAGACCCAACGGCTCTTTTGGGCTGCAGAGAGTTTTAGGTGAAACTGCACAGGTCTGGTGGGCAGGAAGGAAGGGAAGAGAGAGGGTCAAGGACAGTATTGGCCTCAGAGTATTAGGGCTGGGCGGAGTTTCAAGTCACCTACATAAGTCATTTCAAAGGCGTTTGATTTTAGTCTTGATTCCTTTTCATCTCTTTATTTTATTTTATTTTATTTTATTTTCCATAGCAGAATTCTTTTTCCAAAGAAAATAAAAACAGAGAAATAAAAAATTGTGGGTTTTTTTTTTAATCTGTGGAGGGGAGACCCAGAGCTCTGCCCACCGTGTCCCTGGGACCTACCAAGACCTAGGGCCCCCCAGGACACAGTGTGGAGAACAATCACCTACTCAGTCCAGCTCCCTTGTTTCAATGGTGATAAGGGTGACACCAAAGAATGTGGCATGACTTATCTGAGGTCCACCCTGCACTCAAGGCACAGCTGGGCTAGACCCCCATGACCCAAGTGTCTGGTCCCATTCCTCCCCCACTCCAAAGAGGCAGGCCTGCACGCTACCTGGCAATTGAATATTCACGGCAGCTAGGCCTGGGTCCCTGTCCACTGGTGAGGCTCCCATCTTTTCCCTATGTAGCCAATCCCAGCCACAGAAGTCTCTCATCTGGTTCTGCCCCCTCCATGATGAGACTGACGTCCAGACTCCTAGAGGGGGCAGGCATGAAGAACCTGGGAGGACAGGAGATGTACCAACCACACTGGGGATGGAGCTGTGGTGGGAAACTGGGTGTCACGTCCAGGACCAAATGTCTTTCACCGGAGCTCACTGGAAAGGCTCTGTTCAAGATGGGTGGGCTCCTGCTGATGCGGAGGGTGATGGGCCAGGCCAGACATTGGCCCAGGGGCAAGAGACAGGGACGAGGTCATTCACACCCTGTGTGGGGCTGCAAACTCTCAGCACCCTGGACAAGAAGTGTCCCTCCATTGGCCTGCTGGCCTTTCCCTCAGCCCCTGTCCCAGTCTCTGCCCAGTGACTCAGGACCGCAAGCTCAGCCACCATCTCCTGCTTTCCCTCAGTCCTCCCAGCAGCTTGCGCGTCCCAGATTCCTGCTCCCAACCTTGGCTTCTCTTCAGACTACATGTGGCTTTCCCTTCTAGATCACTCTCTGTTAGCTCACGTCCTTCCACCTCAGCCCCGAGACCTTCTTCTTACCACCCGAGATTCTACAGGCGGTACCTTTCAGCCAGTCCCAACTTCACGGCTATTCCTACCCAGGAGCTTACCTTTGTAGAGCAGGGAGCAACCAACATGCTTCTCCTTTGATTTCTGTTCCATTATGGCCTTTGACTTCCTCACCCAGCCCCCCCACTCCAGGGCACCAGGAACACAGCCGTCCCTTTGCTTCACTGTCATGTGCATTTATTGAGCGCCCGCAGAGTGCGTGGTACTATGCTCAGGTTCGGAGCCATGATCTAGTCAAAAGGAGACCAGAGCTAGTACAGAGAATGATTCATAGCTGCTTACATCTGGTAAGAGACGGGGCAGGGGAGAGCTAATCACAAAACAAAGTCCTATTCGAAAGCAACAAAATCTCTGAGAGTAATATATATTCTGCGCACACGCCCTGAATGAACACGTGGGTGTACCCAGTGGTTGCATATGCGTGCCTATACAGTGTTGTGGGTAAATAAACAACTGTATATGCTGTATGCACACACGCACGCACACACCACTGCACAGACAGAATCTGGCTTATGCTATCAAAGACACTAGCCCCCAGGTTCTAGTGAAGCGGTCTGCCCTAGATGCCTGCAGCATGCAAAACTTGGAAGATCCGGAGATTCACAGTACAGGAGCACAATGGGGTTGCGTGGGTACGTTCTGTCCCTGGGCCCAGCCACAGCACTCGGGGTTGCTCATGGCCAGCGACAGCAAAGCCTTTGTGAAGAGATCACAGAGGAGAGCTGAGAAGCCGGAGGCTACCTGTCCAGTGTCAGGGCCCGCTGGAGCCCTGGCGAGTTCCCCAATCTTCAAGGCAGAATTTAAAACTCTGATTTCCAAGTGTGTAGTCCTGCAAACAGTATTCCTTTTCACAGTGCCGCAGATCGAGGTGAGAATTTTTTTCTCGCTCACTTTCTGCAGCTTCCCATGTGTGCTAACGCATTTTGTAGTCATTAGATACAGATGTTTCACACAGCTGTCCCTTGAAATCCAAGTCGACTGTGAAATCGAGGTCTCGCTGCAAAGGAGCAAAGGGTTCCAATATTAGTGTGATCAGAGGTGACGGCACCCTCCCCTCCCTGCAGGCCGATGGGTGGGTAGCTACTATGTTCTAAGGTTTGCTACCTAAGGAGTTCCCACAGACAGCCCTCAGGAATCTACTCTGGTGCCTCATTATCTTCCCAGGAAGTTCTTTGATTCCTAACCTAAATCCTTCCTGTCATAATAGAAACTGTTTCCTTTGATTTCCTCCTGGAAGAATACAGAGTGGGGTGGGCGAATCTTCTGTGGCATAACCCTCAAGGCATTCTGTAGACTCTTAGTACACTTGCTCACACCCAGGGGTGCTCAGAAAGAAAGAATCTCACTGTCCCCAGCCCACCAGGCCAGCTGAAGACCTACAAACCCAACTTCCCTTGGGCCACTAGAAACTCTCATGTTCTGGTTCAACTCATCCTTAATGATGTGAAACCTAGGCAACTGCCTTTGTTCTCAACCTCTGTCAAAAGCTAGAAGCTGTGCTGGAGGCTAAGAGAGTCTGGGTCTGGGGGGAAGTACAGGCTAGAAAATCTCTTAATTCCTGAGCCTTAAAGGGCCAACACTGGGGACAGTCAGTCATGCCTAGTCACATCCAAGCCCAGGTTCTTACTGCCTCCTTCGAAAACTTTCCTGATTATGCACAAGGCACCTAGGCACCTCAGCGAGTGGCTCCTGGCACCAGCACTGCGGTCCCTTCTACTCTCTGACACCTGCCCACACAGAGGCTGCCTGCCTTAGCACTCACCACATTTTTGGCATTTGGCTTCATGGAGATGGTCCCATAGAGCTCTTCCCCTCTCCGGACGGTGAGGTAATCTTCCAAATAGAAAACAGTCTGTTTCCAGTGGGTGTAGGGGGCATCAGGGGCTGAGGAGTGAAGGATGGGGGTATAGGACGAAAGAGTCAAAGAAGGCGTCTCCAGAAGGGCTGAGGCTGGAACCCTGCCTACAAGTCGCTTGGTGTGCTCTGGGACTCTGACCGCCACACAACGCTCTTGTCGGACCAGGGGCCCGGCTCCTGTTGCTAGACTCCAAGCTGCCACCGGAATTCCCCCCATGAGCCCCAGGGATCCCTCCTACCATTAGCGCCTCATCCCTCAGGGCTGCAGGTCTTAGCTGGGGAGCAAAGGAGAACAAGATGACACTACCAATTCATGCCATGGGTGGGGAATGAATACCCTCTGACCAGCGAAACTCTGTAACACTAATGAATCTCAGAATGCTGTTTGTTTCCCCATTATTTCAACAGAGTGAAGGCTTTCAGACAGTGTGGGAAAGACATTTGTAGAGCAGGCCATCCTGTCTCTCCTTAAATGGCATCATTTATGCAAACTCCACAGCTAACCCAGTTTCCCCAGTTCTACTGACAGCCCAGTCCTGCAAACAGCTTTCGCTGCCTGCTTCTCTGCCCTAGAACCAAAATTAGTACCCTGGGCCCAGGCCCGCCAGGGGTTTCAGCTGTGGCTTCCTAACTGGATCCAAGAAATGAAAGACGATCCTCATTCTATAGCCCCAATGCTGGTCCACAGCTCACACCTCCTGTGTGACCCAAAGCCACTCTGACGCTTGCACCCCCACTGTATTTGCCTTTGAATCCCACCCATCCTCTCTCAGCACACTGCAAGTTCTACAGCTCAATGAGAGATCCAGCTAACGGGCTGTCTTCCTCAGCAGCAGCAGCTGTCTTTGGAACACTTTTCCCTCCCTAGTCACTGCTTACTGGGCTCTCCCTTCCTCATCCTTCAAGGTCACTTCCTCAGTGAAGACTTGCCTGACCACCCACCTGGATTAAGGGCACCCTGAGCTTGTGTTACGAGGGTGTCTGTCATGATGCAGCATAAACAGTACCCCCACCCCCACCCCATTTGTGTCCTGCACAAGACTCAGATCCCTGGGAGGGCAGGGCAGGGACCATGCCAGGCTTGATCATTGTGAAATACTCAGTGCTTACACTCCAGCGTCATCGCAAGATGTCGATTCAACACAGGAGGAGACAGATACCATGTCACTCCCGAGTCGGACTGCACAACCATTCTCGGCGGTGCAGATAGACTCTTAAGAAGCTACACCATCGTCTCTCGAGACGGATGGCTGCCGACGACGACAACCACCATGCTTAGTACATCTGTAAGTCCTGAATAAATGTGAGTTATCTGGTGTAAAATCAGAGTAGACAAGCATTCCATGATGCTTCAAAGCACCCATAGATGTTCAGTTGCACTGGGGGCTTTAGAACCTATAGACTATAGAAGAACCCATCTCAGAGTAAGCTCCTCTTGCCCATTCAGGCTCTTACCTTCCTCCACCAGGACACAGGACTCATTAATACTGACTTCCTCTTTGCTTAGGGACAGAGGTAAAGATGAGAAGATGTGGGAAGAAAATAATAAGTGCCTCTCAAACACTACAAAAAGCTGTCACATGGAAAGGCTTTTATGTGGCCTTATTGGCTTTGGAGGCAGAACAAAGGCTAGTTGGTGGGAATTACTAGAAGGCAGATTTTGAATTCACCAGAAAGAGCTAGAGCTGTATCACAGTCTTAGGAGCTCTTTGAGGTCCACTCACTTGGGATTTATCATGCCCCAAGGCAGCCCAGGTGATCACTAAGATCTTTTAAGCCCTACTTTAATGGTGGTGAAAAGTCTGTCTTTCTTTGCCCTTTGCAGTGAACTGGCTTGATCAAATGTCAGTGGTTTGGATAACAGCCTTGAGTAGCTTTCGGTGTGTGCATATGGGAAATCAGTGCAAACTCAAGGTCACGGATGGGGATGAACAGCCTGAACATTTGGAAGGGCTTGAAGGAAGATCATGAACTTGAAATCTGCTCCTCTCTGAGCATGGATTCCCAAACAGACCCAGCATTCCTGGCCTCTAAGGCACACTACTTTCTACAAAGTCCACCTGCTCCCAGCATCTTCCCTGCCAATTACATCTAAATAAGTTGTCAAAGGACAGTCTCCAGTATGAGCAGTGTACAATATGACTGGCAGCAGTCTCACCCCCACTTCCACATACTGCAGCTCAGACAGGTGTCTCTCCTGTTCTTAAAGCCCTTCAGGCAAGAGGATTCAAGCATCTTCCTTCTGGCACCTAATCAGAGACCTTATGAGAATCTCAGAGACTTCACTGGCGCAGATTTATCAGCCACCAAGCCTAGGAGTCTTCCTCAGATGGTAGCAAAGAAAAAAAAAAAAATGCCTTGGGTTGAAAGAAAGTGATCTCTTCCCCCGACACTAACATCAAAAGATTAAGAATGTCCCAAACATCTCATTTCCATGATGGGTGCATTAGCTATGGACTCATTATCTAAACCAGTCTTCACTTTAATAAAAATTTGAGCTCAATATTTCTGGGGGTAGGAAGGGAGCAAGTTTGCCAGGACTTAAAAATCTCCCCTAGGTGAAGCAGACAAATAGTCATGGCTGAGTTCACTGCACAGACCTAATCATTTGCATCTGATAACACCTCTTGGATGAGTGTCAGTGGAAAGGGTGCTTAATTAGGGGAAAACAGGCCCACTTTCCACTTCCCATGTTGTCACGTATTTTCACCATGACCCTGGGGCTCATTTTCTACACCTGCAGGTCATGGTGCCCTGTGAGGATTAGATGGGATGACAATGAGGAAAAGATAAACTGAGGGTGACCAAACCTTCTGCTGTGCCCAGGACAGATCCCGCTCACCTCCGTTTTCCTGGCATAATTATTAAGAGCTCTCCCCTTCACTCTCAAAGGTGTTCTTAATTACATGGTCACCCTACATATAACATAGTAGGTCTATGGTAGGGTGTTACTCAGCATTAGGTGGGTATTTCATCACTATGGAGAGTTGGTATGTCATTTTAATGATCCATACACTAGGGGTCCAGCCTGCAAAGGGTGCTGCCTGACTCTAGTGTGCTAGAACGTCCTAGGGAAGCACCCAGAGAGTTGCTGTGCACGAGGATCAGCACTCACCGCAAGACTGTGGAGACACGTACAGTTCTCGTCAGTGAACAGGGCTTGTCTTCTCCTCCCCTGCCCTCAGCTCTCCCTATTATGAAGATACCTTCATATGCTCAATATCTGGGCCCCTTTTCTCCCTCCCTCAAGCCCGTCCCCTCATAGTCTCTCTGAGTTCTGGGTTATGGAGAGCTTGTGTTTGCATTTTGAAGGGAGTGTGGCCAGTACTGCTTGCAGCCTTCCAAGTGCATGTGCATTTATTCGCTCATTCACCCATACATTCATTCAACTGACATCTATTTGAGATGCCTATCATGTGCCAGATAGGTCCTAAATTTGGGGAACAGCGACCAATACAGCTTTGCCCACCTCAGATTTTACCCCCTAAGTGAAGCCCTCTGTGACTGGTGACCACAATGGGCCATGGGAACAAACAGCAGGGGCCTCTCACAAGAGCTTTCCTGGTGCTTTTGGAAAGGAAGTGAATCCTACTTCCTCTTCCACTTCTCGATGGCTAAATGGAATCTAATATTCTCTTGAGCTCTACATTTCTAATTCTATTCTCTAGGGGGTTCACAAGCTCTTTGAAGAATTCAAGACTATGCAGCAAGAAGCTTCTTTGGCCTGAGAAAACGACTCAGTGTCACAGGACGGCAAAGCTAGAAAGGGCTGCCAGGCCAGCTAGGTGCAATGGCCCACAGAGTAATCACCCTCCCTTGCTGATCCTGGAAAAACCGGGACTCAAATCCAGGCCTGCTCTTATTCAGCCTACTGCCCTTCTACCTACCACACAGCAGCACTCGGGATCCAGTTGCATTTCCTCCCCCTGCAAGCCTAGGATGTGCATTGTGGCAGCTGGGGCTGCTGGCTGGCACTGCCGGGAACCCTGTGTGCCTGCCTAGAGCTGCAGAGAGGAGACGCCAGGACTCTGACAGGGATCATTTTCAAGCTGCTAAGTACTTGATGTGTGGGATCCCAGAGCCAGCTGCTGCTGGGCTGAGATGGAAACACGGTTGGGGTTGGTGAAGAGAGACCACATAGGCAAGCTTCACTTTGCAAGAAGTTCAAAAATAGCTGAGACCCAACAATCCGACATTGTTCAGGCCTACACAAACATGTGATAAAACTTCTTTAAAATAGCAAAGGGATAAAGAACACAAAATTCAGGATAGTGTTCATCTAGAGGTGATATGGGAGGAAGGCAGGGGTAGGAGTAGAGCATCCGGGTATTTGAAAGGTATTGATAGCATTTAAGTCATTGAGTTAGGCGGTGGGTTCACAGGAATTTATTATGTGACCATGAATTAATTTACTTACATTTATTAATTATTATCATATTTATTGATAATGTGTTTCTGGTTAACATTTATATTCTAATAAGTTGTTTTTTGACTAATGTATTTACATTTCAATAATAATAAATAGTCTTATTTCTAATTACTATTTATATTCTAGTTAATCATACTTTATTAATACTTTATTCTGATTACTGGGTTAGGTGGTGAGTTCACAGGTGTCCATTATATTAATAAATAAACAAGCAAAAAGTTAACCGTCTATGACCCGATGATGATAGTAGGTTATGAAACAAGAATTAAGATTTATCTAATTCTGTGCACCTGGGGTCCTTAAAAACAAAGAGGAAATCATCTTTTCTTGGTGCTCAGAGTGCAGAGGGTCTGCAAAAAGCCCACTGTAAAACCCGTGCTAACTGGTAAGGACGTGTGTTCTATGCTGAAAGCAAGCCCCCATGTTGACATCTCAGGGTGGCTGAGAAAGCAGCTGAAGAATTTGATTTCCCCTGGTTGCTCTGTATGTGGAAATGCTGCACCAGGGGGCATCCACATCAGCGGGCAGGCACACAGCCTTGGTGAGGCCAGGAGGCACACTGCAGTCAGGAGGTGGAATTGCCTTTCCAGGGGCTGTCCGCATCGGTCAGACTCTCAAGCATCTTGCCAAGGCTGGCTTGCACAAGGGCAGTGCTCCTCAACCTTGACCGTGCATCACAATCACCTGGAGGACTTGTTAAGACACAGATTTCTGGGCCCCACCCCAGAATTTCTGACTCTATAGGCCTGGGAGGGGGCCTGAGAATTTGCATTTCTGACAAGTTCCCAGGTGCTGCTGGCGCTGCTGGCCCACGGCCCGTGCCGAGAGCTTCTGCACCAGGGCCCGGGAAAGAGGACCACAGGGACTCTGAGTGTCCTCTCTGAACCTAAGCTCCTGGGATCCTGTGCACAGGGGAGGGGACATAATGCCATAACTCCAAAAAAAGCAAAGGAGCAGCCTCAGACCTTGAGTTACCCAAAGTCCTCGAGCTTGTAAAACCCACTCATGATCATTTTTCTCCTAGGGCCCTCTGTGGGACTCTGGTGGGGTGTGGCCAGAGAACGGGAAGGGAAGGAGCCAGTGTTTGGAGACTTAATACTTCAAATTCTCACCATCTCCCAGGCAGCCTGGGCTGATGTCTTTGATTCTGAACTTGAATTTAACCAAGGCTCCTCCTTGGTGGGGGAGGGGCATCAGGAATATTGTCCCTGCCACCCCAGAGCCAGAGAGCCATCTCTGGACAGGGTCCACCAGGCTGTCTGGTTGCCTTCAAGGACCCCAGCTGGGAGCTACAGGGCTGGGACCCAGGCTTTCAAAAGCCAGAACTTTTTCCAGAGTACCCCTGCCCACTGACTTCTCATCACCCACAGCAGGGCAGGCCTTGCGGAAGGCATCATCCTGAAGGCAGTAGAGACAGAGCCAGCCCCCGTCACTCCACCCCTGGTCTCCAGTCATAGCCCTGATCCCCAGGCAGGCTCCTCGGCCCTCTCACTGCCCCCACTCCTCACAATTGTGAGGCTGAGTTTCTGCCACCCTTCAGGGTTCAGGTAAAATCCCCCTGCTCCCTCCTGGCCATTCCTGCCCACCAGGATGAGCTAGCAGGCTGCCCCTCTAAGGAGGCTAACAGCTGTAATGACCCAGGTTAGGCAGCTCTGGTTTTCTCCAGGGTAAGAAGCAGCAGCACTGGCCTGGCTGATGGAGACAAGAAAACCATGCTATTTGTGGCTGGGAGTCACAGGTTCTGGAAAAAGAACCCTCTGTGAGGGATTACATAAGTTCATTGCCCCTTCTGTCAATAGGTAAGAGAGGATCATCATCACCATGTCTTCCAGAAACGAATAATCACACCCTTGAATTCTGGTAGAACCCACCTATTCCTGCCACACACACACTCACCCCCCACCCCATGCTCCGAGTTCCCAGGGAGACTCCACATGAATGATGAATGTGAATACACCCCCAAGAGCAAAAGTTGGGTCTTCATACACATATTAAAGAGATTTGTTTAGGATCTGCTGTGAGCCAAGCACAGCAATAGAAGCCAGGAGTGCTGAGATTAATGAGATGTGATTCTGATTCAGGGGGAAACCAGGGTTGCAGAAATGAGTGGAAAAGATGAACAAGTGATCGGAGGTCCTACACGGAGTTCCTGTGTAGTTAGTTCTTCAAAAAGGAAGGTAGATATCTCTGTGAGGCTATGGAAGTAACTTCAAGACATAATGTAAATTAAAGAAAAGGTAACAACACAAGGCAGCGTGTATGCTATGAGCCAATCTATGTTATTAAATAAATGCTGTAGTTTTGATATTGTATTCTCGTTATGTAAGATGCCACCAATGGGGAGAGCTGGGCACAGGGTTCACAGAACTCCATGTACTACATTGGCAAAGTCCTGTGAGTCTATCATTATTTCACATAAAAAGAATAAAAAAAGGTGCACCATTGAAATATTTGGGAAGGACACAAAAGAAAGAAATCCTCAACAATATTTGCCTCTGAGCTGTGAAGCTGGGATGAATGGGGAGAGGACGTTTTCCTCTGTTTCCTTGCTGTTGTGTATATGCATCACTGTAAACATCGTCATGACAGACCTAAGCACAGGGTGTCAGGGAACCCAGAGAAGGACACCTGAGCTTGACCCAAAACGGAAGCAGGGGACCGAGTCATACCAACCTGAGACGTGAGGCCTGTGCTGGGTTGGCCTGGAGAGAAGGTGGGTATGGGGAGATGTTATGGGCTAAATTGTGTCCCCTCAAACGTATGTGCTGAAGCCCTAACCCCCAGTACCTCGGAATAGGACTCTTTATGGAGCTGGGCTTTTAAAGAGGCGATTAAGTTAAAATGAGGCCCTTAGACTGGACTCTAATCCGATCTGGCCAGTGTCTTTTTAGAAAGAGATTAGGACTCAGAGACACCAGGGGTATGTGCACACAGAGGGAAGGCCGTGTGAGGACACAGGGAGAAGGCAGCCACCTGCAAGCCAAGCAGAGAGGCCTCAGGAGAACCCAGCCCTGCTGACAGCTTGATCTTGGACTTGCAGCCTCCAGAGCTGTGACATACGTTTCTGTTGTTTAAGCCCCCCAGTCTGCGGTACTGTTGAGGCGGCCCTAACACACCAATGCAGGGGGAAAGGAGATCACGAGAGCTTCTGACCAAAAGACCCTCTTGCTCCCAAGACACACTGGGATACGCAGGGGTTGGCACGTGCAGACGCGATTCCCAGACTTAAGACGCCTCTCTGAGTCCAGGGAGCTGCAAGGTGCTCTGTGTGCAGTGGCAGCAACAGGACCAGGTGGGAGGCAAAGCCAAGGAAGGGCGAGAACTGAGGTGGGAGGAGTGGGCTAGGGCCAGGTCGCAGGACCTCCACTTACCCCCCAGCTAAGACCTTTGGGCTTATCTGCTCCAGGCAGCGAGTCACCTCTGGAGAAGGGCTGGGAGCGAGAGGGTGGGTGGTCACTGGGCAACTCTGTCAGGGACATAGTGAGGATGGAGGGTGTGGGATGTAGGGAAGAAAGCGGGAGACAGACACCATTTGCAGTCAGCTTGGTCTGGGGTGAGGCGTGGCAGCGGAGAGAGAGACAACTCATTCCACTTGCGTTCCTTACCCCCTCACACAAAATATGTTCTAGAAATGCTAAAAGAACAAATGTGCATTGGAAAAGGGGCCCAAACCCCCACTTCTCCTCACTTCATACACTCTCTCAGCTCTGGCCATGCCAGCCACAATTTTATTTACCTTCTCCTTGGGCAGCTACTCCGCTCACTCCACAGCTGCAAAGGGCTTAAGAGATGAGAAGTAAGGACCCCTGGCTCATGCCCTGGTCCTGGGTCCTTCCCAGAAGTTGAAGCCAGACCTGGGTCACATTCCACAAAGCCTCAGCATGGGAGGGAAGGGTGGGTCTGGCATGCCAACAAAAGGCTCACCTGTGGAAAACCCCATTTTCTTGTGGCACTTGGTAAATTCGATATTAAAATAGGTGACCAGGGCGTGAATGTAGTCATTGCGCTGGATTTGCAGACAGAAGGCAGAAGTGAATGACAGCTCTTCCGCCTTGACTGTGTAAATGTCCACCTCCTGCACAGAGAGGAGAAAAGGCCAGACACTTAGACACTTCGACCAGGTCTGGGTCTTGCTGGACAACTGCTTCCCCATGGGGGTCTACTGACCATAGACTCTCCAGGATGTCATTACTCTAAGGGTGACTCCCCAGACCCAACCCACCACCCTCCCTATGTTCCCCTTAATCCTTTCTAGGGTGGAGCAGTGATGCAAACAGATATGAATTAGAACCCAAGAGCAATAGCAGTAAAAGGATAAGTCTGCTTATCCTGGGGGCAGATGGGGGCTGATGGGGGCTGATGGGGGAGGGGAGGGCAGAGAAAAGATGCATTCATTAGACAGAGCATCCCTAAACCCAACACAAATGTTCTCAGAGTGGTTTGCTTTAGCGTCACTGGGTTCAGCTAGTGGTTCTCACAGTGTGGTCCCAGGATGACAACCATCAGCATCCCTTGGGGGAAAATTCCAAAGGGCTGGGGTGGGGAGGGGAGGACATTCCAGCAGGGCTGAATCAAAACAGCAATCTGTGCTTTGTGAAATCCTCCCAGTGATGTTGGTGAACTCAGGTACTCATTTCCCAGTTTTTGGTTAAGTGGCCAGCAATAGGAGGCATGAAGTATTTTTATAGGAGTGAGGATCTGGGCCCAGCCAGTCACAGACTGAGCTGAAGGAAGCTCTGCTGGCCATTTATAACAAGCCTGGACAGGAGGTAGTAGGGAGGAAGAGAGAGAGAGAAAGCAAGAGAGAGAGAGAGAAGGAGAGGGAGAGAGGGGGGAGGGGAGGGGAGAGACACGAAGGAAGGAAAGGACAGAAAGGAAATGAAGGAAAGCAATAAGAAGTGAGAGTTTTCCGGTTCCGGCTGGAGAATGGAGAACATGAAGAACAAATAATTCCAAAAATGTTCATTGGTAAGTGGCTGAAAATCAATCTTGCATGGGGAGCAAGCGTAATAAAAGACAGTTTGCTATGTGCTGTTCTTTTCTATGGGAAGAGTGCTGAACTGCTGTTTGCTGGCTCCAGTGAGACAGGGCACAGCTTCCAAGAGCCCAAGAGGCATCCAGACAGCTTTCAGTGAGGTCTAAGGAAGGACTTCCCACTGTCAGGGGTGTGTAGCAAGGATCTCTGTCCCCAGGACTGCAAGAGCCAGACAGACACCTGTGTGCCTGGAATGTTCCAAGGGGCTCCCCTGAGACCTGGGTGATAGAACACATTGGGAATAAAAGGAAAGGGGTCTGAGGATGGAAAACAAGAGCAGGAAAGAGACAAAGTTGTATAGCAGAAATGACCCTTATCTCTACGTACTTCTAAGATAAAAGAAGTGAAAAGCAGATGTGAAGCATTTGAGGGCCTTCAAAGAGAAGTCCTGTCTTCACAGGACAGAGGAGGAGTATGGTCAAGGGAGTCAGTGGATCGGAGCCCTGTTGTGGTCTCAGGTGAGCAGCCTTGACATGCCTGGGGAGCCCAAGCTCCACTTGTTAGTTGGGAAGAGGTGGGGCTGCAGGTTTAGGGGAGTGTGGGAACCTCTCCGCAAGGTTAAGGATGGAGAACAAGAACTAAAGGAATGGCAAGCCCTGGGTCGAGAGTGCACAATTAGACAGCCAGTCCCCTGTACCCAATGCAAGAGCCCCCTCGGCCGCATTCCCAGGAAGTGGCCGTCTGGTGCTTGCTGGAACACCTTAGGGATGATGCATTCACTACCTACCAGGCAGCTGATTCCATTTCCTGACACCCGCAATCGGTAAGTCCCTCTACGAAATGAATGAGAGCCTACACCCGTCTCTGTAACTTCCACCCACAAAATAGGCTGGATGCTTGCCTGTCTTCATGATGTCCATTATCCCTCCTGGGCACATGTTGTCCACAGGTTCCCTCCAGATCAACAACTCTTAGAGCAAGCTGTGGCCAACTGTTTTTTTATTAATGGCATCAGTACAGTCCATCGGGCTCATGGGGTCTGCACTCAGTGGCGCTTCCATCTCCTTCATAGTCAGGGCCAGCCAGCCGGGCTCCAGGCTCTTTCCAAGGTCCGTGGTATCTCTCTCTCGGGCCCTTCTGCCACCAGCCCAGGCTGGTCTTCCTACCCCACTTCCGGCTCATCTCAGCACCCTCACCATCTTCGCTTTGCCTCAGCCCTTGGACTGGAGCTCTGTCGGGGCAGAGGGTGCACCTTACTGGCCTGTGTACCCTCGCCGTGTGACATAGCACCTGGCACACACGGTGCCCATCTAGCAGGAATTCCATCTGTACAGGGCCTTGCTCTCAGCCGTCCATCAACCAAACGCCAGCTATCAACTGTGTTAGCCGACAGTGTTCACTAGGTCTGCAGACATTTGCATCTTAATAGGGTCAATGCAAGAACAAAGGCCTTCGAGACAGAAGTAAAGGAGCTATACTTTAAAATGGTGACAATGGCGGAAGTGGGTCTTTTGGAGTTGGGGCTGGGCCGTCTGTGGGATCAGCTGTGGCTGGGCTTTTGAGACACAGATGCCCTCCAGGCTCAGCTCCACACCTGTCAGAACCCAAGGCTACTGAGCCAAACCCGATTATCCTGGCTCCTCAGAACCCAGATGCCTTCACTAGTAGGTTTCTTTCTTTTCACAGCGGCAACAGCATTTCTGAGACCCCTCAGAGGCCCCATGACTTGGCCTCAGGGACCCTATGAAGTGGAGGGCTCCACAGGCATCAAGACTCAGAAGAGCCCCTGGGCACTGCCATCCCCACTGCTGCAAAACGTTACAAATGGATGTCTCAAAGCAGAAATGTGGTCAAAACAGAGTCTTAATTATAATAAAGTGTCACACTCTGCAACGTTAATAGCATGAAAATAGCAATTAAGTGTGTGAAGAAGGGCAAGTGTTTTCCCAACAGGCTCGGCAAGACATTGCTTAGCACATTAGCTAGCGAGCTGACGAAGGGGGTGCGCTCCTGGTGGAGGAATCAAGCACAGACAGTCAGTCCCCAGCCTTCTCTGAGGAGGGAACAGCAGGCACAGGGAGGGGGAGGGGCAGGACTGCAGCCCAGAGCCCAGCCTCTCTGCCTCCCCTTCATGAGTCTGGCCGCACAGCAAGGAAGTCCCTTGCTGGTTCCTGGCTGGCACGGGGCAATGTGACCTAGGCAGATGGAAGCAGGCCAGTCCACAGCGCAAGCAGAAGGGCACAGAGGTGCAGCGTCACAGCGGCTGGTCAGGAGCAGAAAACCACGTGGGTCCCAAGTGCACTGAAGGAATTTTATCCCCAAGCTGAAGCCAAGACATACAGCTGCCTAATGGTCAGACAGAGCTGCCGTGCATCATTTTGGCAAACGTAGTGGCACAGTTGATTTCTATCTATTCCATAATATTTACGGAAGTGTTTTGTGCTATGGTGAGCATGTTTGATGGGGTACTTTCCTGATTCTTGTTTGGAGAGAGGCTTCAGGGACAGAGGGGCTGGGAGGAAGACATTAAAGGGCACGTTTGTGTATAATCAATCCTGCCCGGACTTGGAATGGACCGCGTTATTAAGTACTGAAAACCCTGTTGATGGAGAGTCCGAGGCTTAGACTGGAAGCCAAACCTCTTAGATTGGACGTTACGAGAGGGAGGCAGCACCTGATGAGACCTGAGTGAGGCACATCTCACTTATTTGCTCTCAGAGTTGCCTTCTAAATGCCCCAGTGACAGTATCAGCCAAAGATTGTGGTTCTTACGAAGACCACATGTGGAGACTAAACACAGCTCTCATCTGGCAAACCAGCAGTTTGCATTAGTCCTTCAGAAGCGTCCCCTCATCCCCAGTGGTCCGGGGCCCCTCCCCCCTCATCCACTATAAATGCCCCAGTGCTCCAGACCAATATTTCCAGAAAAGTGGTGATACATATAGGACCAGAGCAGGCAAGTATATTGTAGCAAGACGAGGGTTGAATGGCCCAGATTTTTATATTAAAAAATTAGCTTGAACCACATGAAATTAATGTCTTTCAAGGTTTCTAAAAACAATTATATATAGGTAGTTTATATGGTTCAACCTAATATATTAATATATATAAGTGCAAAAACTTAGCAAAAGGACCGGAAGCTCAAGCCAACCTGTGAACAGTGGTTCCCTCTAGGAGAAGCATGCATTTGAAAAGGGGCAGGGACATCAAGGGGAGCTTTGAGGTTTAATCTATTAAATTTGGCTTGCTTGACTATTTAATAATAATGAGGACACACTAGGGATTGATATGATGAGGATACTGACCAGGTGTTCTGCATCAGCACTGAAGAAGGCCTTGGAAGAAAAGATCTTAGAGCATGGACCAAGAGGAACACCTAGGACGGTCCCATGTGTGCTAGGACATGGGAATGTAATGAGAATTACACAGCTGATTGTGATATCCAATTTCTTTTATAAGAGGGCCACCCACCTCTGAATGGAGTAGTTTCCCCAAACCTGAGCAGATCCTCCTGCCTCCAGGGTGTCCTTTCCTCTATCACCCCTCCCCCACTCTGCCCCTGCCCCCAACCCCACCAAGGGCTGTGGAGGACTCCCTCCCCTCAGCTGTGTCACCATGGAGTCCAGTCACTCTCTGTGTCGTTTTTTGACTGGTCACCTTGTGATGCCAGAGGCTCTGGCTAAGGTGGCCTCGCCTTATCAGGCTGGGGCTGTGCAGGAGCTGGCGATGCCCTTACTCTAGGTGCCCCGTCCTCCAGGGTTGCACAGCTAGGTTCCCAGCATGCCTAGGCCCAAGCAGGATGAGTCTGCAGACCTTTATTAGACAGGCATTGGTCACCACTTGCTTCGGGTCCACGATGTCCACCAGGGGTTCCTTCATGGCAACATCTCGGATACAGGTCATGTCAAAGCCATAGACATTCTCCCACCCTGAGGGAACAGAGCAAGATATGAGGACCAGCAGCAGGACCCCCAGAAGTCTCCCAGACCCTCCTGAGTATAAGTGCAGCATGCCCAACAGAGTGAGGGTCAGCCCATGCTCCCCTGCATCAAAATAGGAGAACGATGGCTCCCCGGGGTGGAGAGCTTTGCAATGTGCCCAATGCTCATTCACACTATCTCATTTGTACAGGCCCATTTTATGGTTAGGAAAACTGAAGCTCAGAGAGGCTGGGAAACTTCTCTAAGGTCACACAGCCAGAATGCCACAGACCCAACACTATAATCCAAATGACCTGACGTTTCCTGTGCCTACTTTCCTGTCTCCCTCTCAGATCTGTTTCCTCTCCCTCTCTGATCTGTTTCCCACGAAGTCTCTTATCCACACTTCTGTTAGTGCCTCTACTCAAGAGGCACAGCTCTCTCCCTTCTCCTGTCCCTGACCACTGAATCTTTAATGCAGCAGAGAGGAACATGGGCTTTTAAAGTGGAAGAGGCTACAGCTTGAATCTCAGCACCCTCGCTACTGGTCAAGTCCCTGTGCAAATGAACCTCAATTTTCTCACCTGCAAAATGCGGGGACTGTCCATGAGCATCTTCGCCTTTGTCACAGGCCATGATGCACTCACTAAGGAGCTATCCCATAAGAAATACCCCCCAGGTGGGGCACAAACCATCCCAGTGGTGCTCATTGGCCCCTTGGGGCAGCTCATAAGATGCTTGGAGAGGGAAAAAGATTTAGGGTGCAGAATTGGTGAGTAAATGAATGCAAGACTAGTGGCCCAAGACCACCCTTCAATGATGGTAATCATTGCTGTCATTGAGTGACCACCAAGCCAGGGCCAGACTCTTCAGCTACCCGGAAACTCCATGGAGACAGAACTAGGGCTGGCAGAAGTTGGCACCTGGCTCTCATGCAGTACTGGGCCTGGTGCCACACATCAGGGAAACGGTGGCGCTAGGGCTCAAGCCCAGCTTGTCCCCTGAGCCAATGTGACAGCACCAGGAATACAATTTCCTCTCCACACAAGGCAGAGAGGGGCCTGAGCAGAGGCTTTAGTTACCAGGCAGCTGAATCTCATTTGTCTGTTTACTTGGACACGCTTAGAAATGCATTGAAGTAGAGATGCTTTTCTCTAATATCTTTTGGGATTAAGTTTTCTTTTAAAAACATTAATCAAATATATGTTACCTCAGGGAACTACGTCCCTGTATGTTTGGGAGATGGTGTGTGTGAGGAGAAAACAAAGATCGGTCAGTGAAAGCTGTTCCTTTGACTCACACTCTTTTCTAAGGCACACAAAGACCTTCCTCGGGGAGAAGAGGCAGAGAGAATCATCATCGCCCAGAGGGCGAGCACTTGGGAAATTGTGGCTGAGAATACGATGCCAGTCATATCCCATTAAATCCCCTGAGGCTGGTGCCAAATTCCCAATCAAAACCTACATCTGGAGAAGGAAGCTGCTTGCGGGGCAACAGGACATGCATCAGAAGACCCCTTCTAGTACGAGGAAGTAGCTGTGCATGCTCTCCCCAGATGAACCGCGCACCCCGAGGCCTGCAGCCACGCTCCCACTTTGTCTCTGTCGGCCATGGCACAGACTGAGGTTTAGTGCAGGTGTTGGTCAAATACCTGACAGGGCCTGTGTGTGTCTGGGCTTTGGAGTTCCAATCTGGGCTCTGCCACTTAGTTGCTGTGTAACCTTCACAAGGATTTAACCTCTCAAAGAGTTGCTTTCTTCTTCTTTAAAATGGAGACGATGATGACTACGGTTGTTATGGAGGTTAAATGTGATAATAAGCATAAAGTGGGTGAGACGGCGCCTGGCATGTAGGGAGCAGCTGACAGCAGCGGCTGTTGTCACCACCTGGTTGCAGCTGTGGCTGTGCTACCCCTTGAGCTGTGGCCGTGGGCTGGTCAGCCCTTCCTCTGGCTTGTCTGTGGCGTGAGGGGCTCGGTCACGGTTCTGTGTTCCAGAGCCACCTGGGAGACTTTAAAAAATACAGATGCCTGGGCCCCCACCAGACCTACTGAATCAGAGTCTCCAGACTTGGAACCCCAAGATTTGGAACTTCACAAATCTGCATCGGCAATTCTGGCCAAAGTGTGGGAAGCTCTGTGTTAGATAACCTTTAAGGTCTCTTCCAGTCCGTCAGTGGTGAGCGTACAGTCTCAGGCCTTTGCAGACCTTTCCCAGCCTCTCCCAGCCGTGCCACCTCCCCCGCGTCCTCAGCACCTACCGTGCGGCTTCTGACACCCTACAGGCCCCCGGATGATCAGATGATGCTTTTTCATTGAAAGTCATTCCCAAATATCTAATGTCTATGCTGCTTCACAATACCCAGTGTTTAGTTTCCTCTTCGGGGCTTAGTTCATGTCTGATGTCCCCAGCCAGACTACCCTACCTTCAGTTAGTCAGGAGACAGATCACCCAGTATATTAGGACATTTCCTCTCCTTTCTGCTGACCATTCATTTCCCTGCAGCAGTGCACACTCAACATAAGCACGCAGGGATGGAAGACCACACAAATCAGGCAGATTGATTTTTGTTGCAATTCTGTTTTGTCTATGGAATGAGTAAATGGGAACTAAAGGACACGGGCTACCAGGAAATATTGTCATTAATTTTCTGGTGATTTAAAAAATAGCATCAGAAGGATCTGTGAAACTTTTGTTTAAGGATTAAAACAAATTCTTTAAAAAACTGCACTGTGCTGCACAGACTGTAAGTAAAGTAACAATGAAGCCCAGACCTACCACAACCATATCCTGGGTTGATCACTTTATCAATCCAGTAGAGGAAAAGATGTGTTTTTTTCAGGGAATAAATATCATTCATCTATCTCTACTATTCTTTTACTGATAATGTCCAGCATTAACTGAAAAATTACAAAACACATGAAAAAGAAAAATTATGACCCATTTTCAAAAAGAAAAATAGTCAACAAAACCAGACCCAGATGTAGCTCAGATGTTGGAATTATTCAACAGAGACTTTAAAGTACTTACACTAAATATGTTTAAAAATGTATAGGGAAAACATACAAAAAAGTTACAAAATTTTATTGGTGAGATGGAAACAATAAAAAGAGCCCATGGAAATGCTAGACATGAAAATCACAGTACCAGAGACAAAGAATTCTTGCAATGAGCTTATTAGCAGAATGGAAACATCTATCAGATGAAATAATGAATAATCTTGAGAAAAGGAAATAAAAATTATCTAAAACATATGGAGAAAAATGAACAAAAATAAAAGCATCCAAGATCAATGGGACAATATCAAACAACTTTTAACATATATGTAACTGGAGTCCCTGTAGGCAAAAATAAAATATTTGTAGAGATAATAGCTGAAAAATTTCCTAAACTAATGAAATCATTAGCCCATGGATCCCAGAATTCCATAGAACCCCAAGTGGGATAGAAACAAAGAAAAACACAACTAAACACATCAGAGTCCAACTGATGAATAGCAAAATCAAGAGAAAATCTCAAAAGCAGCCGGAGGAAAAGAAGTATGAAGGAGTGGAAAACAAATTTTACTTTTCATTGGTGAGAGCTGTAGCTACATCTCCCTCCCACCTTGGCCCCAGCAATTGGAGTTTCTCCACTGAGGCTGATGGCGCCGCCTTAGGGAAGAACAGAGCAAGTGCTACCAGGTGCCACTTACTGTTTCTCCTATAGACAGAAGGAAGGGTGCTTACAATAGTTTTACATACTTTAGAGTCTCAGGAAACAAGTCTACCCCTTGTATAAATTAGGCCAGAGCCAGAGACTAGAGCTCTGGGTTTGGGGGTGGGAGTGGAGGAGAAACCCTGGACAGCAGCTGAGCCCTGCAAGAACTGGCCCCCCAGCCTCCAGCTGCAGGCACCACTGGCTCAACAGGAGGCCTTCTTTCCATTTCTCATAAGCCAGGGAGCTGTGTCCATCCCTCTGACTCTCAGCAGTTTGTAGACTGATATATTAGGTGAGATTTATGTATTGGGTGAAAAATTGAACAGAATAGTCACCAAGTTTCCTTCCAATTTTGAGATTCTTGAACTCTCCTGCATAGCAGAAATTTTAAAGAAATGATTGCCCTTTCTCAAGATTAAACAGTACACCTTGCATAGGCCTCTGCTGGTTTACTTTTATTCCTTCATTGGTTTATTCATTCACCCAACAAAATATGTATTGTGAGCCTAGGACATGCCAGTCATTTGTCTCACTTCCTATGTATTCTCTAGTATTTGGTGAGCAAACTGAGGGCAGATTCTGTATTTCTCACATTCTCGTGTTCCCATGTTGCATGTGGTTGAGACAGGAAAGGGGGGAGGGGAGGAGAGGAAAGGAGGCTGTTTTGCTAACAATTTAGTTTCTGAAAGGCAAGGGGCATGTCTCACTCTCCTGCCCCACTTCAGGATTTTCCTCTTTTAGCCAGTTCTTGAGCCAACTGAAATTTGCTTACAATTGTTCCCTTAGCAACCAGCAACCTTTATGCTTTACTTTTGATTTACAATTCAGAGTAACCAAAATCTTCATTTATTTGAAGCACATTTCTAAATAGATTTGCCTCCTTCCCTAGAAACAAAAACAGATAACTTATAAAACACATTTAAATAGAAAACTAACACTATTTTAAATAAATTTTAAATGTGTGTTTAATTTCTCTTTGTTTTTTGACAGATACTCCAGAGCAAGCATTCCACAAGAAAAAATATGGGGCTGATTTTCATTTTTTTTTTCTTTTCCAGAAGCTATGAAAATTGCAACAGGCAGAGCAAGGTTAAATCACATGATCTCCAGTTCTGGGCTGGCACCTTACACATGCCAGAGGTTCCCAAACACAACCCAGGGAAGAGAGGAGGAAAAGATATGTTTGCTTTTAAACCACGTGGAAGCTCCCTAAGGAGCAGTGCTCAGGGTCGGAGCACAATAAATATTTAAGTGCACGTGAGAATGAAGAATACACCTGAAGTTTCTCCTCAAAACACTATTTGGTACAGTTACACAGCAAGAACTCCAAAAGCAGCATTATAATGCAGCTCCAGGGCAAAATGTATCTGATTTAGACATCCATGCCATCCATGTTCACTGTTGAGTTTTTCCTGCAATCTACTGTGAGAGCACATCTGTCCCAGATTCTGAACCACTGCAGCGCCACAGTCGGGCTTGCTTGCCAGAGCCGGGAGCAGAAAGGGGCTTCCTGCATGACACGGTCAGAGACCAGACCAGGCTGGTGTGTGGTGGCGCCAAGGACAGCTGTGTCCTCAGTCCTCATGACAGGGCTGCAGGATTAGTGATCTGATCTCCAACAGAAGCTCAAGGGTGTTAGGTCATTTTCTCAAAGTGACCTAGGTACGATTTGAACCCAAGGCCAGCAGATTTCAAAGCATGATCATCTGATTAAGCAATCCTACCTCTCAATCCTCACCACATGTTAGAAATGATGCCAGACTGGCTGGAGGCAGTGGGCATAGAGCCTCAAACACCGTCCCCTTTCTGACCTCTTCTGATCCTGAACTTCATGATTTGATGTTATATTTCCAGAAGGGTGTGAACACACACAAACACGCACATTCAGAGCACAGTCCAGCTGAGGTCTCATCAGTGGCACTAGCAACTATTAGATGGAAATTGTGTGAATCAGCTTGCCATAATACTGAGTCTCAGCCTCTCGGGGCAGGGGGCATTTACTCATTTGCTCCGACTGTGACCCCTTCACAGTCATCTTGGAAAGAGGGCTGGACCACTGGTGGGGCAGGAACCCCAGATCTGCTCAGTTCATGGGACTTTTGGAGTTTCTGCCTCTTGCTTTGGGCTAGATTGTGTGTGTGTTACTTGTGTGAGGAGGGGTTCTTTGCTCCTTTGTCAACTTTATTTATGGTTGGGGAGACACGGCCATTTTTAACGTTATAAAAGGCTACGAAGGTCTATAATTTCATTCAGGACCAGGATTGTGTTACTGAGAAATGTTATTCTTTCAATTAAATAGAACAAAACAGTCCTTTCTGAACCAGATGAAACAATGATTATATTTTCTGGCTTTTTTTCCCTAAGAGAACATGTTTTCAGCTGATAAAGCATTATGAACACAGATTTGGGTATGAGTCTCGCTCACCACACACACACATGCATGAACACACAGACACATGCACACACATGCCGTCTCTATCTCTTCCCACCCCCCCTGCTTCCCCGAAGAACCTCAGGGAAGAATACATATTTTACTTAATGTGAAGAAGAATCAATATCATTTTGATAAGCTTGAGTAGTATGAAGGCAGCACTCAGAATGATTGGCCTGGCTAGAGATCTGTCATTTCTGACACCTGTGATGGATTTTGGGCTAACTAAAGCTGCTGACTTCCAGCCACCTGGCCTGCTTTTCTTTACAGAGCTCAGCTTCTGTGACTTCAACTTATTTTTCATTCACATTGCATTTATTCTCTCCCCCCAGGACATTTATCTTACACCAGCCATATTGCTTATTTTCGCTCTATAGACCTCCCACCCGTGGGACAGGAGGAAAATACAGAGAGAAGAATCCAGAAAGAGCCAGATGAATTCCACAGACACAGCAGTGTGTTTATAGACTAACTGCTCCTCTCAGGCCCACTGAAGTGCCTCCCACCCTAAATGTGCAAACAAACATACATACATACATACATACATAAATGAAAGCCCCGTGGAGAACAAACAGGCGACTTACAGTGGATTTTGAAGTCCTTGTACTGTCTGTCTTCAATTGCTACCACGTACAAAGCTGCCCGGTCTGGAAACATAAGCCCTCCAGGTTTCTGTTGATGAATTGTGGGGAAATGGGTCTCGTAATCTATTCACCTGACAAAGACATCACATTTTGAACTGCACACAGAGTCACCAAACAGGCATCCCCTTGCCAGCATTTTTCACTCAGCAAACTATTGCCTTGGCCAAGGTTAAGGCTCAGGTGGCAATGCTCACTTTTTATTTTGGAGCAAGGAGAATTGGAGGGACCCAGGTAGAGTCAATAGAGCCAATAAAGGAGGAGGGAAGGTAAGTCCTCTGAGGAACAGTGGAAGGTGGTGTGCCCACTCAGCCTGGAGGTGCCAGGGAAGCACTCTCAGATCTTTGGCAGCCATGCAGCCCTAAGTATGTTTTGACCAGAACAGACTTTTGCCTTGACAACTCAGAATGAATTTCAATTATGGCGAAAGAAGCCAAGGTGAGACCTACAGAATAACATTGTGACAGTTGGACATGTTGGACCCAGCGACGCTCATTCTGTTCCCCGAAGCAGATCTGGTTTAAAGTGGGGGAACTGGAAGACATGACCTTCTAGCTCAAGTCCTCATATACTTTGTAGGCTGTACGTCAAGAGTAGAGTACCAAGACAGCTGGAGACCAACAAGGGCCGAGGATACAGGACACTTACCAGCCACTTGTCCCTGGCAAAGATGACTGTGTTGAGCATTGACTCATAGAAGAGACAGTAGCCCATCCACTCGCTGATGATAATGTCAACCTTCTCCACAGGCAGCTCCACCTCTTCCACTTTACCCTTGAATATGGTAATGACTGGAAAATAAGAACCCGAGGTGACGCTCTGCAAATCTAGATCTGTAGGTTTTAGCCCAGTTCTGATCCTACTCTTAGGATGGGACATACCTCACCCCTCACCATGCTAGTTTATGAGAGAATTAAGAGCTACTTGCACGTTTTCCCCTGAAAATGTATTGAGCAGTTACTATGTGCTGTGCTGTGCTAAGCTCACAGCATACACCATATATGTTCGATGAAATGAACATTTTATTATTCTTATTATTTACAAGTAAGGAAACAGGCTTAGAGAGGTTACACAGTGGCCGCGGAAATAGAGCCCAGGTCTGCTATGACTCTGAACACTCTTCTCATGGCTCCCACCCCACATTAGGCTCCCGTGACAATTCAAACCCAAAGAAGGCTGGGGTGACTCTTCTATTGCTCTTGCATGGCTCACCCCCCGTGGGTTTCTGAGGGAGGCGACTTAGTGTTTTGACAACATCACGGGCTCTGCAGTCAGAGAAACCTGGATTTAAGTGCTGGATAGTCTCATTATTAGCTGTATTACTTTCTACAAGTTATCTGACTAAACGAAACTCCAATTCCCCAGAGAACAACACAGGACAGTGGCTGCTATTTAGCTGGTGGGTGTACTGATGACATGAAATAACACATGTCAAGTACCAGGCTCAGGGCCGGGCTCAGCAGAGGGAAGACATTATCTGCCATTTCCCCCTTGTTGATCAGCCCATAGACAGGTGAAGGGGGCAGGCCTGTGACAGAGCCCCTGTTTAAGTTGCTTCTGATGAGTCACTCCAAGATCTTCTGGTCCTTCTGTGGCAGGAGAAACTTCTTAGTTGGGTTTTTGATCATTTGTCACACATGTACACCTAATTTTGGAGTCTCTTTTTGTTTTTGTTGTTGTAAAGATCAAAGCAAAATATCTCTTGGGTGCTGCTGTGAAATTGGCAGGGTAATGTATTGGTTGGCTGGTTCCAGCTGAACATTTCCTCTGAAGATTACACATATTCATGTTCTGAAACTCTCTTCTGTGTTATCTTCTGAAAAATTACACAATGCCTGAGCTTTGCTAGGAATATAGAACAATGGACTGACTCAGGAGTTTAAAACAAAAAAACAAACGAAAAACCAAAACTCACATCTGTTCTGAATCTGACTTTCATAAACATTAATTTGAATTGGAGGCTTCTAGATGGCAAAGGGCACACAGGTCACTGGCTTTATTTCCTGTCTTCATGGTGGGTCATGCAGGTGATGGAGTGCCCATTAGCAGTCTCTAATGACGGCCTGCTCTCTAAATCTGGTATTGAATTAAGGCTTAATCAGCTAAGTTCTCCTCTAAAAGGAGTCAGACACTTGGCAGATACACATTGGCCCAAATCACTATACTGAGGCCCAGGCTCATGTGACCCTCCTGGTTACTGCTCATAAGCCTTACCCCTAAGAGGTGAGAACAGGAAGGGGTCATCTCTTAAAGGTTAAAAGTGGGTGGGAGGGTAAGTGTTCAAGTTCTGCCACTCTGAGGGGCTCTGAGGCCAAAGAGCAGGAACTCAACCTACAGAAGAACCCAGGAAGCACTAAGAGAATTCACGAGAGGACAAAGGGAAGGAGTTTTGAAAATGCAAAGAGAGTGCCTAATTCATTTCTAATTCTGAAAAAGAACAGACAAATATGCCTGACCCACCTGCTTTGTTATTTACATGCAAAGCCTACCATCTCATTTTTGTGAGCATTTTAAAAGTATTTCAATGGCCTCCCTTTCTTTTTTCTGTGCACATTTTTTGAAGGCTTTCCCCTAATGTCTGCATGTGTCTGTGGAGTACAAACATTCAAAGATTGTTACTGAGTAAATGAATGAATGAATTAGATCATGACCTCCCTGAGGCACAGAAGGTTATCTTCTGCCTGTGGGGCCCATGACCTCCACCCTGGGTGCCTAGTGCAAGGTTCACGATGACGATTCAATGGACTGGACTCCAGTAGAATTGAAAGAAGCAGAAATGCACAAGAACTTAGAGTTTAGCCTGACAGATAGGTACGTATGGAACACAACTTGGGTGCCCCCCCAGAGTATGTGAATTCTGCTTCTGTTCTCTGCACTAGCCCTTTTATCCTTTTGCTGCTATAAATACAAAGGCACAGAGGTACAAAGATACAGTAGGTCACAGAACAGCAAAAGTCACACTGTTTCTGCAGACAAACAGGCAGAAGGAATCAATTAGCGCTATAAAACCCTCAACAACCTGCACTTCTGTTTATTTAGCATCGCCCTTCTGTATCCAAACATTTCTCAGAGCAGACGTGGCCCCTGCTTGGCTTGTTGAGTACATGGTCCCTTAGTGAAGGAAAGAACACACCTCCCTTCAGCCCAGCTGTGGACTGGATTTCATGCCCCATCCATCCCCTTACCCAGTTGCTTTAGTGCAGGGCCCAACCTGCCCAACCTAATACTGGGGTCCTGGAGGCAGATACTGTAGACCCTGGCTCCAGCTGACAATGAACCTTGATTAAATAGTTTCTCTCCTTCAGGGCCTAGGCTTCCTTGCTGGAACAAAAAAAAAGGAGGGAGGTTGAATATGAAAATCCTTAAGATCCTTTGCAGCTCCAAGTGCTCTGATTTTTCAAGTATGTATTGAGCATGTATAATGTAAGGTATTCTGCATGTTTGGGGAATAACTGACATTACCCCACTGTGTCATCAGGAGTAGTCTTTCTGTTGTCTGTAGTCTCTGCCAATCAGTACTTGAAATACGAGATTCAGTGTCCCAATCTGCAAAATGTTACCCCTTGTGGTGGGGTTTGTGGCAATTAATTAGGGGTTATGGCCCATGTATGGCATTGGGCTGATGCAAAGAACTGTGTGGGCACACACAGCTACAGGCGTTCCTCCTCCACGGAGCCTTTTCATGGGGTCTTACCCACTGATCTTAAGGCTCTGAGCAGCAATGGGCTGTGAGCCCCACTCCTAATTTGGACCCCACATCACAGATACTGTGCCAACTCAAGGTCGTGTTGAGGTCACACACTAGAGCTGTGTTTTTATTCCATAAGGATGATGGAAAGTTTGTTTAACTAGCTGTAATAGGACCCTGGCTTATGAATTTTATAATAATTAATCATTAAATACACAACAGGAAGCAATACACTCCAAATTGAGAGATTTCCCCTCTGTAACTTCAAGTTTACACATTAGACATTTGGATTTGTTTTGGTTGTATTTAGTGGGATTATTTTTTTCTTCTGGCTTGAGTGGTTATTACATGAATTTAGTCATTCTAATTCATGGCCATTTATTTAACAGTTTAGATTTCATTATTTGTTTATTTTTGTTTTGTTTTATTTCGTGGGGTTTTGTTGTTGTTTTTACAAATCAGGCCTGATCTTCTCTGGGCCACCAGCGTGTTCATCAGAGTCAGCAGACCCCACAGGGTCTCTGTTAGTGGTCTCCCCATTGTAGGCCCCTTGCTGTTTCCCAGAGCAGACTTTGTCCCACAGAAGAGTGGGCCTGAGGGTCCTGAGTGAGCCACCAGGGAGCACGCTGTGAGGCAGCGGAGCCTCCCCAGTGCCACTGCCCCACTCAGCACAGCCACACACTGCCCTCTGCTCCCTTGCCACGCTGCTCACACACCTATGTTGGTGACAACCACGCCGCCTACCACGCACCTTCCGAGGGCCTGACTCATCTGTAGCCTATGACCGACCTCCTCTTGATTGTCTATTTTATCTCCCTGTTTCCAGGACCCAGCAAAGCACATGACTCCTCACAAACATTCAAAGATTGTTACTGAATAAATGAGTGGATGAATAAGCAATTCTGGAAAAAGAAAGGGTATTGGATTCAGAGACAAAAGGTCTTTAAACTCGTCCTAATTATGATAGTAAAAAATTACTGGCATGTAAATAGCAGCTTACAGAGTGATTTCACCTACATTGTCTCAATAGTCCTCACAGGAAACTGTGAGGTTGGTCTCATTGTTCCACTTGTCTGAGGGAAGAACTGGAGTCAATAGAAGTCAGAAGGCAGACCCAAACCCGGGCCTGTTGTGTGCAAGTTACCAACCTCCCTGAGATTCCTTTCCTTCATCTGCAAATGATCAGAATATCTGACTCCCCTGCCTCATGGGATTGTTGTTTACAACAACCAAGCACTTGGGATTGTGGGAGGAAAGAAATCAGAGAAGGCCAAGGACAACCCATCTTTCCCCTGAAGGCCGGTGGGTTGGTTGGTAGGGTGAGGAGAGGTTGAATCACTGTAGAGGTAGAACCCATCGCCTCCACCATGGCTTCCCACCCTTGTCTTCTCCGGGGTCTAGTTACATGGATAAAGCTCTTATGAGGTCAGACTCAGTCTGGTTCTTAAGCCAATGGTGATGGGAGAAAGAGAACACCACCATCGTTACCCTCTATATCTAGTGGCACTTGGAATATATCCTGCAGCAAACAGACCCCATAACTGGAGTAGCATAAATGAACCCTGGGTGCTAGGTATACCCAATATTGTAGAAACTTAAATATGGTTCCTTTCTCTCTTCCCAAGTCCTCTATTCATCCACAATCATAGGGCATAAGGTTCCGCCATGTCCCAAGTGCATAATGTGCCTGGCTTCATGTCCTTGCCTGCTCTGGCTCCCTTGAGGGCTAAGGGTCCTGTCTGCATAGCTGGAGCTCTCAGCTTTGGCCAGAGCCCTTCCCTGGCCAGAGCTCCTGATTGGCATGTCTCGTCTCTTAGGTGCTGGCTGGACTAACACTCTGGTAATCATACCATGCCAGGACTTGTCCCCACCCCAAATTATCACTCATCACTTAGAACCCCTAGCATGGGGCAGCCAGGCCAGATGATTTGGGGTGGGGGGGCAAGGGGAGGGCATTAGGAAGGGAGAGGGAGTATACAGAGTGGTTGAAATCAGTGAGAATGTAGAAGGCAACAAATCTGCCTCCAGGCTCAGGAATTCAGAAAAGCATGCCAGGTTTCACTTGCCTGGGACAGGCAGAATGTGAATCCCACCCCCGGAAATTTGTACCAGCGATCCTTCTGCATAAACCCTCTTCCTCCACTCTTAGCATGCTGACCTCTCTCTTAGGTCTCAGTTTCAATGCCTGCTTCTCAGAAAAGGATCCTCTTTCCAGTGCTGTGCCATTCAGTGTTGAACAACAGGTTCCATGAAAGGAAGGGGGGGGGCTGATTTGTAGCATTTGCTGATGCCTGTGGTGTAAATACTTCCACCGTGGCTGATTCCAGCTCCCACCACAAAGCCACTCATGGCAGGTTGGGAAGAGGCACAGAATCAGCTCATGAGCCACTACCACCACCCAGGCGGAAGTGGATGCTCTTTTTCTCAGTTACTCCATCATGCTTCTAAGTGCTTTCATACTTTTAACTCTATTGTGATATTGTTTGTTCACTTGCTTTGATGTCTGTCTTCTCTGTGAGACTGTAGCTTTCTGAGGACAGGATCTTATCTGTCCTGCCTGCTGTTGACTCCTCTGAGCCTGGCGCAGGCCTGGAGTCTTGCACAGTAATGCCTGAAGGAATGCGTGTGGGGAACCCAGTCCTAAGACTATCAACCAGCTGCCTCATGAGCAGTTTGGAAAGGAAGTAACAAGTGCCAGGAGGCACTAGTATAGGTTCATTAAAAACCATTACAACGGACTCATCTCTTGACAGAGCTATTAGTCAAGTTAATAGATGAATAATCACAATACTTAACATTTATTGACTGCTTACCACGCACGGGATACTGTTGTATTTTATACTGTGATGTGCTGATACATACTTAACAACGGGCTGTCTAGGGAAGAAGCCCTGATCTTCACATTTGCTGATTTCTGTAGAGTAAATGCCCCTACTGTGGCCGACTTCAAGACTCCAAAGTGACTTCATCCATTTCACAAACCTACTGACAATTTAACAATCAGCTCTTAGGAGCCTGTAGAGCCTGCACCATACACCCCAGCTTTACATACAGGAATTTTATGACTCTCACAATGACCCTATCAGCTATGGGCCACTATACTTCCCATTTCACAGAGGAAACTGAGTTACAGTGAGTGAGTCTGACAAGACCTTGCCTCCGTGGCAGCCTCATGGGGAAGGTGACAAATGATTATGTGGGTTTATAACTGGCAACCTGGCAGGATTCCAAGGTGCAGATGAAGAGCTGAGTGTGAACCAGCCTGAAGAAGCACACACCCCCACCCCAAGGCGCCTATCAAAGAGAACAATGACCTTGGAGAGCGATGCTCTGTTTCTAAGGAAGGACCAAATCAACATCAGGACCTTAATATAAATAAGAAGTGGGGATCAGTTTGGATCCCCAACATCCACTGAGCAGATACGGGTTAAGAGCTATGGCGTGCCGGTGACGTAGGCAGTTATAGTAGGTTCTGGCTCCGTACCAGTGTGACATGGCCTTTCCCACAACTGCTCATGGAAACAGAAGCCACATCGCTACAAGTACAGCATCGGGGCCCATCACCTGGCTGTGTTTATTTCTCAGCCTGACTCTCCGAGGCCGAGATAGACACTGAGGCATGGCCAGAAGCAAAGGTGACTGAACCCAGGACAAAGGGTAAAGAGACTGGGGTGTGTAGCCTGAAGGGGTGGGAGCGGGGCACCACGTGAAGGAGCCTTCTTGCTTGGTCTGGCTCCAAAGGAGCATCGGGAAGGTCTTGGGGAGGCAGAATCCACCTCAGTGGAAAGCAGTGCTTTCGAACAAGCATGGCTCTCAGGAGGCTGGTGGTGAGAACTTGTCTGAGGACTCATGCTGGCACTGGACGCCTGCAGAGCACAGAGGACTGCAGAGAGTTCAGCACCGTCTATAAAAGGCTTGGGCTCTGTGGCCAAGAAAGAGCAAGTGTAGAACATTATGCCTGAAAGAACCTACTGTTAAGCACCTACTACATGCAAGGCCCCATATTAGGCACTTCATGGACTTATCTCTAACCCTTAACAACCCTGCAAGCTGTTCGTCAACATATTTCCTCTACAGGGAACAAGCAGCTCTGCCCACTGTCACCCTGCTGTCATGCTACGGTCAAGCCTCTCTCATCCACGACACACATGCTCTAGGACGTGCACCAGCAGGAGAAGAGAAAGGAGCAATATGCTTTTTTTCCTTTGGTTTTCCAAGAAGAAAAAAGATTATACCTTTTTTTTGTTTCTAGAACTATAAAGTTGTATCAATGCCTGAGCTTCCATGTCACATTGCACAAACGAATCTTCCGTTGTAAGCACCTCGGTAGTCAACTGGTTTCCTCGGCAGGGAAAGGGAGGAAATGATAGTTGTCAGAGCCAAGGTCACAGAGGAGGCTGAGAGCACGTGTGGGGCCATGCGTGTGGAAGCAGCCGAGTGAGGGCTGCATGGTCACCGCCATGGCAGGTGACTCGATGGAGGTGCATGGCAGCACGTGAGTCATGTGTCCTGAGCTGCGTGGAGGTGCAGAGGAAGAGAGATTGATTGATTCTGGGTGGCAGGCATTTTATGTCCTGTGTTGTTATTTATGTCTCTACACCTACACTCCTGAGACCCACACAAGTGCTGGCTGACGCAGCATTTCAAAAGCATTTCCATGGAAGCATTCGTGCAGTGAAGCTGTCCCCCTCCCAGTACACATGCCACAGTGGGGCAAGCTGTGCCATCCACAGGACCCTGGCTGCCTCACTGGCTCCACTGTTGCTGCCCTAGGGAGGAAGAAATGAAGGCAGGTCTGCCTTCTTTTTGTCCCTGGGCCTAGAGTCCCCTCCTCCACGGCACAGTGTGTGTGAGGGGCAGGAACAGGTATAAGGCATGGGGCTGGCTATTCACTTGAGAACAATGGTTTGTCCTTCGCTTCAGTAACAGAATCAAGCATGAGCCGTCAACATATGAAGCATGGAACAATTCCATCCTACAGCCATCAGGTGGGGCTGAGCAAACTAGACCTCTGTCTGCCCAGGGAGGGGTGTGGCATGGATGCCACAATAGTCCAGCCTCACACAGGGAAGGCGCCCAGCACAGTACGACGGAGCCGGAGCAGGGCAAGCAGGGCATCACTGATGTGGGAGAGTGAAGTGCAGGGGCCAGGGGGCTCCACACTGGGGGGCAGCCTGGCTCAGCCAACTGGAGTTTGAGCAGGGAAGGAAAGATACCCTTGCCGGAGGCAGCCTGGCACAGAGGGTCGGAGCCTAGCACCGGGTGACAGAAGCATCTGCATGGGGCAGGAGGTGCTGACAATGGGAGGTTGTTTACACACAAAGGGATTGATCCAGTAAGTAAACATATTCAGAATAATAGGAGCCAGAGTTTTCACCATCAGAGAAATGAGTCACAAACATGGGAATGGGAAGGGCAGTAAACACTAGACACCATGGTGCTGGATTAGAAGCGAAGGTGTTTCGTGAACTCATACCTGACAACATGTATAAGTGGATGTAGAAATGTATGTTACATAAGTGCACATGTACACACACACACACACACACATACTAGTTCTTTCTACTGAGTCAGCCTGGGAGTATCAGCACCCTAAAACCAGTGAGCACACCTAGCCCTGGGTCCTCATTTCTATAGTAAATGCCATTGTCCACTAAATGGAATCAAGGCTCCTCAGAGAGATGGCTGATCCTAGATCAGAAGTATGGGAAGTACAAGATGAGCCCAGAGCATCTGTTCCAGACCATGAGAAAGCTCACAAAAAGTGAAGGAGGCATGTCAAAAGGACTTAGAAACCAGCTTGAAGATGTTCCCAGTGACCAAATCAGGGATAATTTGAGTATCAAAGTAAGTACTGATGATAACAGAAACAATCTATTGAATAAAACAGGAAATTAATGATGAGAAATGAAATATTTACATGGTTTTGAAGTACTTATCCCAGGAAATCTTACTAATTACAAAGGGAGAAAGAGTAACTTGACCATGAAGAAGGCTCGCAGACATCACTGAGCCATGTGCCGAGGTCAGTGCTGTCAGTAGCCAGGCAGCTCAAAGCTGCACACCACGCACCACACTGAGAATGCAGGGTGTTTCCGTGTTCCTGCAGGATGTGTCACCTGAACCCAGTTGTGGGGACGAGTCACACAGCCTAAACTGAGGGACAGCCCATGATCTTCAAGTGTTGAAGGCCACGGAAGTTGAAGAAAGCCTGTTCCAGCTTGAAGGCAACTAGAGACATGATGATGAAATGCAACGCATGCTCCGGAACCTGTGCTATGAAGGATGCGATTGTGACAACGGCAGAACATGACAAGGATCTGAGCACTAGATAATGACCATGTATCATGTTAACCTCCTGATTCCAATGGTTGCCCATGTCCTTGTTCGTAGGCTACATACGTTAAAAATTCAGAGATGACAGCATCATGTCAACAACTTACTCTCAAACGGCTAAAAGAAATGCAGCTACATTTGCACCTTTTTTCTGTAAATTAGAATGTTTTGAAGGTTATAAGAATAAAGAGAAAAAGGAAATGAAGGGGAATTTAAGTTCTAGGCATCTGAGGCAGTGGAAAGGAGGTGGGGACCACCAAGTGTGAACCAGAAGAGGGGATCAGGTGCTGGGCAATTCTTTTTCCTGGAAGAGTTCAGAGCCAGACTGCCCTCCTCCCGAAGGTCAGGGAGCCCTCAGCTGCTGTGAGACCCTTCCCACTCTGGGTCCACCCCACACTCTGCTGCCAGTGGTGCAGGGCAGTAGCCCTCTGCAAGCCAGAGGAGCGAGATGAGCCCGGAGGATGCGGTTCCAGGCCCCGAGAGCCAGCAGCAGCAGAGACAGACCCTCCAAGGCCAGGAATTGCTATGCAAGTGAAACCCATGCAGAGGCAGGGTAATTGTCTAAACGTTCCTTAAAGGCCTCTGAGAGCTCAGGGCTGACACTCAGTCACCCTAAGAGGAAATCTGATCCTGCACCTATTTTAATTTTCATTTTCAGGATGGGCAAGCACTCACTGAGCTTCCACATCAACTTTAGGAATGAGTACAGGAATGAGAGCTGAAACCAAAGGCTCTGCCCCATGTCTCCTATCCTCAGTTTCCACAGCTGTTAAATGGGAAAACCACTGGCCGTATTTCAGAGTTGGGAGAAGGGGGTCAGGTGAAAACATGCAGATGCCAGGCTATGTCACCCTTGTAGAGAAAGAATTATCGGGTTTTTTCCCCCTCTTTAGTAGGCAAGTAGAGAGGTCACCTGTCTTTCCTTCCTACCCAGCTCAGTACGTTCCTGGGGAGCGTACAGAAGAGACCTGGCCCCCTAGGTGAACCAGGAGGGGTTGGACACCGAGCCCCAGGTTGGGGGTATCTGAGCAACGTTTCCCTGCTCAGGCTGGAAAGAGGCCTCTGGGTCCTGGCTCTGCTCGCGTCCCCTGCAGATGTGGCTCACCCGTTACCCTTGGCCTTTTTCACCAGCACTCACCCACCTGCAACCCCTTCACTCCCTCACTTCCTTGTTCACCCCGTTGAGATTTCAGATTTCACGGTCCATTACTGGTATAACCCTGGCTCTTACCTCCCTCTGTTGTGTCCTCCCAGCAAAGCCCCTACACAGGCAGCCAGGCTGCTGAGCACAGCGTGAGAACTGAGCTCGCTGCTTATCCATGTCCGCGCGCGTCTCACTAACACTGACCTCTAACAAGAGCTGCCTGCCCCCAGCCATCCCCACTAGCCCAGAATGCTTGTTTTCTCTCCCTCCCTTCTTCTAAAAGACCATTCTATTCCTTCTCCTCTCCCTCCAAAACACTTACACCCCTCCCCTCTTGGTCTTTCCACCAATGACTGTCTCATTCTTCACTGGGTAAATGGAAGCAATAAAGCAGGAGCTTCCCACCACAAGCACGCCTCCATCTGGACCCACATGCCCCCCTTTCCCCATTACTGTGGTTGACCTGTCTCTCCTCCAAGAAAAACACCAACCCTCCACCTGTGCTTTGCACCCCAGGCCCTCTTACCTTCTCAAGGTCCTTGCTCCCAAATTTACTGGTTTTTGTATCTGCAATTTTGTTCTCTCTCCCTCTACTGGGCCATTGAATCATACACACATATTTTCATATCTCCTGTCCTTAAAAAACTCACTCCCTTGATCCCACATCCTCCTTTAGGTACTGTTCCATTTTCCTCTTCCCCATTACAGCAAGAATCCTTATTTATAGTCCTCACTTCACAGTCTCTCTCTAACCTACTCTAGCTGGGCTTCAGTCCCCACCCCCCACACTCAGTCTGCTCTTGTTAAGAGCACCAGCCTCCATGTGGCCAAGTTCAAGGGTCACTCCTCTGTTCTTATCTTACTTGAGCTCTTAGCATTCCCTAGAGTTGGCCACTTTCTACTTCCCTTGATTTCATGGTCCTCCTCTCTCCTGAATGCCCACCAGCTTCACCGAATGTATCTTCTCTGCCTCTCCTCTGGCCCACTTCTTTCCTCCAGCTATGCTTCATTCCTAAGTGACCTCATGGTGTAACTTTAAATCACATCTGTATGCCGAGGACTCCCAAGTGTACATGCCATGCTCTGGCTCTCCCTGGAACTCCAGACTCACACATCCAAGTCTTACTCAACATATCTACCTGGATATCTAATGGGCTTCCCAAACCTAACACGCGCAAGAGAGAACTCTCGACTTCTTTCTCCCTCCTGTCAACCCCATGACTGTTCTACCTCATTTTCCACCATCCATCCAATTACCCAAGGCAAAAAAAGTTAGCACTCACTCCTGTCTTTTTCCCTATTCCCACACATGGTCCACCAGCAGGTTCTCTTGCCTCTGTTTCCAAGCACAGCCCAAGGGGTCACGCCTCTCTTCTTCCATGGTCATGACCTCAGCCCAAGCCATAACACCTCTCCCTGGAGCACTGACATAGCCTCTTAATGTGCCTGCCTGCATTCTCCACAGAGAATGCTTTTCCTTTGTCCAACATCCTCAAAATGCCTCCTTCATCCCTCAAAACTTGTTTTCCTCCTTTGCAAACCCTACATGATCTGGTCCCACTCAACGCAGGGCTCGGTGACGAAATCTCATTCTGCTGACTGATAACTGCTAAAAAATAGAAAGATATCTTCTAATTAGGGGTACTGGTGAATATGAGTGTGTTCAAGAGATGGGTTCCAGAGGGAAGGGCTTGGTAAATGTTGCACTGCATGGGAAGGGGTAGGGAGAGAAAGGGAAGGGAATGCACCTCTATCATCAAACTCCAGCTTGAAAAAACTCCCGCTCTCACAGACAACCCATCCCTGAGCCAGCCCCAGCAGCAGCAGGGCCTGTGGGCAGCAGAGGACCACATTTCCCCAAAGTCAGACCCTGGGTCTGCCACTGGGTGGGTGATGGGGAGAGGAAGAGTGGGGGTTGTAGAGAGGAAACAGGAGAAGGAAGAATAGCTACTACTTTGAAAAACTCAACAGATTGTCTAACTGGAGCCAAGCAGAGGGTATGGCAACTAAGAATTCAGCCACAGGCTGGACTCACAGGAAGGTGAGCTGGGACAAACATGCCTTGGCTGGCATGACAGGAATTGGGAACCTCAGGACCCCATGACTGCAGTCCTGCTAACAGGGCCTCAGCTGGGCTCCTCTTCCCTAAGGCAAAGTGCTCTGTCCTCTCCTCTCTTATATCAGTCTACATCACCCAAACAAGGAAGTACAACTCCCCTCACCCTCTCCGTCCATGGGAAAACACGGAGGCATGTCTTACTGTTGTCCAAGTGGTTGGCCTTAATGATCTTCTCTGAGTAGTCAGAAATACTGGAGCATTCAATCTAGAAAGGGCACAGAACAAAGGAGCAACGCATCAAAAATACAACCAACACCAATTTAACAAAAGGAGAAGCTGAGGCCTGCAGGGGTGTGGTGACTTGCCCACAGCTATCACTGCTCATTTGCTGCAGATTAAAAACTACAACGCAGCCCTCCCACCTTGCAGGCCAGCAGCTCTTCCATCAAACTGGGCTGCCTTTCCTGTGAGACTGAAACCTACCCTGAGCTGTGCGGTGGGGGCTCCAAGACTGAGTTGGGAGATTCAGGAGCAGCTGGCAGACCTCACTCTTCTGACCGGGGAAGCGTAGGATGAGGTGGCGCAGCCGCTGTTCTCCCAAGAGAGGATGCAGGACCAACCTGAGGTGCTGTGAGCCTCCCTCAAATTATCTTCCCATCTCCCAGTCCTCACTGGTTAAACTGGAAGCATGCCAGGACAGGGGCCATCTGGAAAATGCCAACTCAGGACCTCAGGGCCAGTCTTAAAAGCCTTACACACACACACACACACACACACACACACACACACACACACACACGTTATCTCCCCTTTTCTGCAGTCTCCGCCTTTGAAAGAATTGATTCTTTTGAATCTAAAAGTTCTTTCATACTCCCCAAATCTCCTGAGCAGAGGACCAAGGTATTTGATGGATGAGTCAACCATCAGCTGAGAGGAGGACCTTGTGGGAACAGCAGAAGATCTAATCCCAGCAGGGAGGCGGGTAGAGGTCCTGGGCTTGCCCCGGAGGGCCAGGGTGTTCTGGAAACAGAATGGCAGCTGCCAAGAGCTGTTGTCACCCCCTTAGCTGGCTCTCTACAGAGACTGGCCTGCATTAAGTCCTTGGGGCTCCCCTCACCTCCACACTCAGGTCCCACCTCAGGCTGCCCCCAGGGCCTTGGGCATTAGCACAGGAGCACTGAGTGGGTTCCTGGCAGCTTCCATCACAGCGTCGGGAAGGTGAGGCGGGGGGAGGCAGACTCTAGCCAGGACTCAGATTCCAAAGGACCGGCCATTTCCTGAGCTACCAGGTTCTATGGCAACAATTCTGTTGTTGGCAGGACTGCATTTCTCTCCTCTTCTTTCCCCTGCCTCACCACGTTTTCATTCCATCTGCTAGAGGGTGCTGAGTTTAGCCATGAAGAAGATGGGATCTGGAGCCAGACAGCTTGGATTCCCATCTGGCCACTGCCACTTTCTATTCGTGCCTCAGTTTCCTCAGCATGAATTCACAGCCCCTGCTCACAGGGTCAGCGTGAGGATGAAATGAGCACTGATGGGCCTCTGAAAGCAGACAGGACCCCTGAGGCTGCACTCCTGTTCTCTTCCCTCTCTCTTTCTTTGACCTCTGCCTATCCCCTCTTTTTTTCTTTACACTCTCTTCATTTTTCCTTTTTTTTTTTTTTTTTGTACTTTCTAGTTTGTTTTCTCTCTCCTTTTTGTTGATCCATCTCCCATTCCTCTAGCTTTTCTCTGAGCCTTTCCATCCTGTCTTTTGTCTCCATTTGCTGTCTGTCTGTCTCTCTCTTTCCTGCCATCCAGTCTCCACTACTGGAGAAGAGCTGTGGGTGGGAGGGGGAGCCTGGAACAGGAGAAACTGCGAAATGAGCCATCCGGAGAGAAGCCCAGCTACAGTGGCGGAGCTGTTTGTAAAAGAGCTGTTACAGCAGAAGAGCGGGAGGCAGACAGATGGTACCAGTCACCACCGCTGGAAGCGCTGTGCGGGGAGCCTCCTGATAGCTCCTTGGCTGGAGCCCCTGCTGACTTGGGAGCCAGTGACAGGTGGCCCTGCCTCTCCCTGCTCAGCCCTGGCTCCCAAGTGCCCGGTGGAGACCAGAGCTGAGACGGGCCTTAAAGACAGCACTGGGAGGGAAGGCCCTTGGGGGTCACTAGGCAGTCTCGCAGGTCTGAAGCTCTGTGAGCTCATTGGAAGTGCAGTCTTGCTGGACAGGAGGTCTCTACTGGGTGAGCAGGGCCTTGCAAAGGAATGCCAGGAGGTGGGCGGGCAATGCCTGTGATGGTGACAGGACTTGACCTTGGGCATCAGATTGGCCCTTTTCCCTCACCATGCTCCTCAGCTGAGCGCATCACAGCTTTTCCGGTCAAGACAATGTCTGAAGTGCCCTGAGGTCAGACCAGGTTACCAGAAGACATCTATAACCAAGACCTGAGTGCTTTCTGGGTCAGGCTTGGGGTAGAATTCTGTCCCTGCTGAAGACTTAGGGGCAGGCCTCTAAGGCAGGGGCTGGCCATGGGGACTTGGAAGGCTCTAGTCAACCCAGGAGCCTGGGGCTCTCAGGACAGAGTCTCATGACTCAGCTAAATGTGCAGAGAATTAAGCCCCTACCTTCCCGTGAGCATCTGCGAATCGGCTGTCTTGTGCACATGCTCTGAGTTTGATTGTAGTGTAACTTTAATTTTGATCACGGTTATTTCCCATTTCCCAGCCCTAAACTCACTGCATGTCCTAAATGTCAGACAGCTCAGAGCTCTTTTTTTCACAATTTCTTCCAAGCTCCAGAGCCTCCCAGAATCCTGTCCTAGGCTGTGAACAGCTGCATTGTGGGTGACAGAGGAAGGTGGGGAGGTTTCCCAGAGGGTCAGCCTCCACCTCTAGCCACAGAGGCTGCAGCAGCCAGCACAGCAGAATTTAGGTCTACCAACTTGCCCTTAAAGGATGAAGAAAGAGGGTTTTCGTGTTGTTCTCTCCTAATGCCCTTATCCCAACTATACTCATAAACACTGAGCATCTGTCACATTCCAGGCACCGTTCTAAGCATGTTACATATGTATTAAACTCTTTACTCCTCACAATGACGCCATGGGCATGCTACTGTTTTCATGCCCACTTTATAGATAGGGAAAACGAGATACAGAGGAGCAAATTGCCCACAGTCCCGTGTCTCATGAGTTGGAAGAACAGAGATTCAAGCCAGAGCTCACATGTGTAACCATGCTGCACTGCCTCCCACACACTATAAGGTAATGATGACTCTGAAACGGTTTCTGAGAAGTCAAAAATCTTCCGCAAATGTCAGCAATTGCCAAGGCAAGGAGCCAGGAGCAATGCCCAGGTGACAGGGAGCCATGGGAGATTGTCCTGTCTCTTGAGAGTCACACTTGATTTTCTCCTTGAGGGTGTGACCTCAGCAAGAGATGGACCAGGGTTTCTAACAATACTTGTAGGAAGGGCTGGAGAAGGCAGAGGGTTAGGCCAGCTTGGCAGAGGCCAAAGTGAGGGAGGGAGGGGAATGCTCACCCCAAACACCTTCTTGGCTCCTGCTTTGGCAGCAAACATGGAAAGGATCCCGGTGCCACTCCCCACATCCAGCACCACTTTGTCCTTGAACACATGCTTGTTGTGGTACATGGAGTTCCGGTACGTGAGCGTCCGCACCTCATCCTTCAGCATTTCCTACGTAGAAGGAAAAAAAAGTCAGCGTCAATGTACTCAAGGTACTTGGGAGTACACCAGGGGCATGGGCCCCAGGGTGGTCCCACCAAAGTCTTCAAGGACATTGATGATGTTACTAGGCAAGCCACAGAAGAGTACTGTGGGGCAGCTAGGCCAGAGGCCACCTGCATCATCACAAACAACTCCAGCCCCAAGAAAATAGCTTTGTACTATCAAAGGAGAAACTCATGTCCAGACCTGGGAAAACTCCAGTTTACCAAAAAACAAAACCAAATGCCAGTGGGGTACAACATGAGAGACTCAAGTTAGACCTGAAACAAAACTTTCTGCCATGGTGAGAATACTGTCGTTAACAAGTTGTTAAAGGAGATCTTTTGTGTGTGTGCTATTTTTTTGTTTGTTTTTAAAAATAGAAAACGATTCCTTTATCTAATATTATTTAGGTGCTTTGTGGTAAGGAAGAAGCTAAATTACCCACTACAACTACCTCCAGCCCAAGGAGAACACAATTAATCAGTGTGTGGTGATGAGGCAGGGATCTTCATCCATACAAGGTATTAGTATTGATATTTCTTTGGTATAATTCTAGTATAATTTTTAGTATAACTTGCATGCAATAAAAAGCACAGATTTTAAATGTATGGCTAAGTGTAAGAGTTTTGACAAATGTACACCTATGTTACTGCCACCATAATCAAGATACAGAACATTTGCATCACTCCAGAAAGTCTTTCATGACTGTTGCAGTTAATCTGCACTCCCATCACAGAAAATCAATGATCTAACTTACATCACCAAAGCTTCCTTCTGCCAGATTTAGACCTTCATATAAATTGAATCTTATTACAATATGTGCACTTTTGTATCTGGCTTCTTTTGCTCAAAGTTTTTGAGATTCATTCATATTCTTGCATGTCTCCAAGGCTCTTTCCTTTTTTCTTGTTGATGCTGTTGTTCTTATTCTTGTTCTTGTTGTTGACTAATATTCCATTGTATGACCATACCATAATGTGTTTATCCATTCACTTGTTGATGGATATTTGCATCGTTATGAATGAAGGTGTTACAAACATTCTCACATAAGCATTTCTGAGGATCTGTGTTTTTATTTCCTTTGACTAAATGCCTCAAAGTGGGTTTGGAGGTCTTAGGGTAGGTGTTTAATTTTATTAGAAATTGCCTAACAGTTTTTCAAAATAGTTATGCCATTGTATGATACCCACCAGCAATATATGAGAGTTCAAGTTGCTTTCCATGCTGGCTAGTTAGTCTTACCAGTCTTTTTAATTTTAGTTATTATTTTGCAGCAATTTTCAACCTTTTTCATCTTACGGCACACATAAACTAATTACTAAAATTCTGCAGTACACCAAGAAATATATTTTTGGCCAATCTGACAAAAACAAGTATAATTTTGATTCATTTACACTAGACAATGACTCTTGTGTTGGCTGTTGTCATTTTTTTCTTTGACAATCTAAAGGAAAAGAAGTCTGTAGCCCTGATTAAAGACTCAGGTACTGCATGTTTTAAAAATTCTTGTGGCAGATGGGTTGGAAATCACTGTTATAGTGGTGACTGGTATTTCATTGTAGTTTTAATTGCATTTCCATAATGGCTATTGATGTAAATAATTTTTTCATGTGTTTATTGACTTTTCATATATATCTTCTTTTGTAAAGTGTCTCTTTGTCCATTTTTTTTCTTCAGCTATTTGCCTCTTCCTTATTGAATGAAAGGAGTTTATATTCTGGAGACAAATCCTTTGTCAGATATATACATTGTGAATATCTTTTCCTAATCTGTGATTTTCTTAATGTTTTCTTTTGAAAAGGAGTTTTTCATTTTGATAAAGACCAATTTTTTAGTTTTTTTCTTTTATGATTAGAATATTTTTGTGTCCTCCTTAATTTTCATCTACCCTAGGGTCACAAAGATATTCTCCTATGATTTCTTCCAGAAGTTTTATAGTTATGGCTTTTACTCTTAGGTCTATGATTCATGTCAAATTAATTTTTGTATATAGTATAAGTTAATAATATGAACTCACTTTTTCATACAAATAGATGGCTCAAGCACCAGGGTTTGTTTCTCTACTGAACTATAGAGGGGTGAGGAGGGAGGGGGTGACCCTTTTTCACAATCCTTCCTTTGTTTCAGTTGTGTGGCCACCTTTGTCAAAAATCAGCTTACATGTGTGTCCTCTCTGATCTGTTCCATTAATACACAAGTTCAACACTCACTTGACTACCATAGTTCTATATTAACTTTGAAATAAAATAATGTGAGTCCTCCAACTTCGTTCTTTTATGCAATTATTTTGTTTTTTCCAGATCCTTGGCATTTTCATATACATTTTAGAAGCAGTTTGCTAATTCATACAGAATAGCCTGCTGGAGTTGGTTGGAATTGCATTGACTCTATAGGTCAGTTTGGGGAGAACTGATATCTTAAAAATATTGAGTCTTACAATCCAAGAACACTGATACAGCTCTCCATTTGTTTACGTCTTGTTTAATTTCTCTCTGCAATATTGTACAGATTTCAGTGTAGAGGTTTTGCATTTTTATATTACACAGCATTTTATGTTTTAAAAATACTACTGAGACATACAGCAGTCTGGATCTCATAGAATGATATAGAGTAAAAGATACAAAAGAGTACATTTCATTTATGTAATTCCATGTATAAGAAGTTCAAAAACAGGCTAAAGTAATCTATAGCAATAGAGGTCAGAATGGCGATTACCTTAGGAGCAGTGTATTAACTGGGAAGGTGCTCAAAAGGAACCCTCTTAGGTCTTGGAAAGGAGCTGGGTAATGATTACACAGGTGTATACAAACAAAGTTCAAGATACACACTTAAGATTTGTGGACTTGAATTTGTAAGTCCAACAATAGTTTGAATAAATAACCTATGAGGAAGTCTTGTATTTTTTAATTAAACTTATTCTTAATGATTGTATTATATGGTACTTTTAAATTATATTTCAATTGTTAGTATATATATTAACTTTGTACTGTATTTCACAGCTTTGCTCACATCACATATTAATTCTAATAGGAATTTTTTGTAGATTCTTTTGTTTTTTTCACATTAAAAAATCTTCTCATGTTGAATACAGACTATTTTACTTCCTTTTTTCCTATCTGTATGCCTTTTATTTCTTGTTCTCTCCTCTTGTTATACTGTACTGGCAGGGAGGGCCATTTAGTAGTATGTTAGATAGAATTGGAGAAGACAGACATCCTTCCTTTGTTCCAGTGATTTATAAATGTCAACACTGAGTATAATTTTAGCTGTGGGCTCTCCATAAATGTTTTTTATCAGACTGAAAAGTTATCTATTTCTAATTTTTTGAGAGTTTTTTAAATCACGAACTGGTGTTGAAATTTGTCAAATACCTTTTTTGCATTTATTGAGATGATTATGACTTCTCTCCTTTAATCTGTTAATGTGTTGAGCTCCAAAGATTGGTTTCAAACATTGAACCAACACTTTGTCATAATGCACTATCTTCTTAAATACTGCTGGGTTTTACTTACTAATATTTTGTTGCAGATTTTTGTATCTATATTTATAAGGAATGTAGACCTGTAATTTCCTCTTACCTTCGCTGGTAATTAGTTATGCTGAGTTAATCACAGACATTAGGAAGTGTTACCTCTTCATACATTTTCTGAAAAGGTTTGGGTGAGATTGATGTTTTTCTTTCCTAAATGACTGATGTAATTCACCAGTAAAACCACCTGGGCCTGGAGTCCTTTTACATTAAGAATTCAATTTATTTAATAAATAGAAGGCTGTTTTTGTTTTCTATGCATTCTTACATCAATTTTGACAAGCTATTTTTCTAAGAAATTTATCCATTCCAGCTAAGATATCAAACTTATGGGTATAATTGTCATAATACTCTCTAATTACCTGTTGAGTGTCTATAGGATCTGTAGTAATGTTCTTGTCTTCACTTAGTTACAATCTGTGTTTCTTCTGATTTTTTCTTGATCAATTAAGCCTGATGTTATCAATTTAATTAGTATTTTCAAAAACCAACTTTTGACTTGTTTTGGTTTCCTTTAATGTTTTATTTCTACTTTGTTGATTTCTGTTCTCATCTTTATTATTTCTTTCCTTTGACATATGTGGATTTTATTTGCTCTTCTTTCTTTACTTCATAAGGTGGAAGTTTTGATCATTGATTTTTATATATATTTTTCTAATAAAAGTATTGAAGCTATAAATTTTCCTGTAAAGATTTCTTTAACTGCTTCCTACAAATTTTCTTATATTTTGTGTCTTAGCTCAGGCTGCTATAACAGAATATTATAGACAGGGTGACTAAAAAAACAAGCATTTATTTCTCACAGTTCTGGAGGCTTAGAAGTCCAAGATTAAGGTGCCATCAGATCCAGTATCTGGTGAGGGCCTGTTTTCTGGTTGTCTTCTCCTTCTACCCTCACATGGCAGAGAGCAGAGTGGGAGAGCAAGCCCTCGTGTCCCTTCTGAGAAGGGCACTAATGCCATTCATGAGGGCTGACCCTCATGCCCTAGTTCCCTCCCAAAGGCCACCTCTCTTAATGTCATCACAATGAGGGTAGGATTTCAACATATGAAACTTGGCGGGGGGGGGGACATTCAGTCCATAGCATTGTGTTTTCACTCTCATTCCATTTGGAATATTTCCTAACTTCTTGTGATTTCTTCCTGACCTTGTTCTCAGTGCTGCTTAATTTCCAAATAGTTGGAGATTTTCTAGATAATTTATTGCTTTTGGTTTCTAACTTAATTCTATTATCATAAAAAATACTCTGCATGATTTTAGCCTTTCAAAATTCATTGAGATTTGTTTGTGGCCCAGCATATGATCTATCTTCCTGAATGTTTCAATGTGCACTCAAAAAGAATGTGCAGCCTATAGATTGGTGGAGCAATGTTCTACAAATGCCAATTAGGTCAGGTTATTTGATTATATCATAAAATTGTTCAAATTTTCACCAGCTTTGTACATTTGTTCTATCAATTACCAAGAAAGAAGTATTAAAACAAGTTTTTAAATATGGTTGGGGATTTGTGTTTTCTCCCTCTAGTTTTGTAGATTTTGCTTCATGTTTTTGAAGCTCTGTGCACACATGTTCAATGACTTTACAACATGTCACCCTGGACACCTGGACTACATTTCACAAGCATTCTATTATGTTTCCAGTTACAAAGGGTCATAAGAGAGACTCTTGTGAGACTTGGAAGGAACAAAGGACATGGGAACCACTTTACAGTGCACACACATCATTGCTAATGTGTTGACTACATACTTATTAGCATGAAGTAGCAGTTGAAATTGTTCTGCCTTCAAATTCAGCTTCTCTGATTCTTGGGCCAGGTATATGTGTATTCAGCTCTGTGATGAAACACCCCAGCTCTATAGGATATGCTTGCCACCAAGGTCATAGGCAAGACGTAGAATGAACATGTGTTTCAATCTGTCCTCATAGGCTTCAAGCTTGTGCTTGTGGGTTCTAACTGCTCCTAATGTCCCCTTGTTTTATATCCAAATTTCTTTTCTAGCTACCTGTCCTATAGACTTCAAGCTCCAACATCAGATGTGGAGATATATTCTACCAGATCTGCTTCCATTGTTGAACACTGGCTGATACAGTTTGGTACCAAGAATAGCTCCTAAGGGGAACAGAGCCTAAGGTTGTGTTCTCTGAATCAGTTCTCAATTTTAAAGGCATTAATAACTCTATTGACATTGGTAAAGAGGGCACTGGTAGTCACTAGCATGAAATGGCAAAGCAGTTACTCAAATTTTAGCTTTAGATACCTATAATAAAGGGCCTATGGAAGACAATACTGGGTGACCAAGTATTTGTTACCTTAACATGTTTTAGTCAAAATGAGGAATATGATGAGGTGGGTTGGTTGGTTGATTATTACTAACTTGCTAGAAAACTTGGAGAAAGAAAAACATGAGCACAGCGATTTAAAATTTCAAGGTCTGAATATAGTACCTAAAAGCTTTTATGACTTCTCTGAAAAAAAATCTTATTTCCAGTAGGTCAGGGCCAAGATTTCTGAAAACCAAATTGAAAGTCTAATCTTGCAAATGCCCGAATTGCAACAGCAGTTGAATTTCCATCCTTGCAGGGTCTTTTTTTTGTTCATGCTGAGACATCTGTTGGGAAGAAATGGGATCCTGACTATTGGAATTGGAACATACAGGCAAATTCAGATGAAGCTGGGTCCTCAAGTCCCTAAATTACATGAATTCTTTTTTGCCAGTAGAAGCTCCTTCTACCCTGCCTGAGGGAGTTTTCCTTTTCCTGAAGAGTCAAATTGGCCTCCTTTGAGGTACCTGCATGCAGGGTACTACTGATTTTTCATAACCTACCCCCAACAAGCTTCTTTGCTGCTACCCCCACAACTAGATTCAGCTCCAAGCAGGCCCAAAAGGGTATAACGGGTATAAAGTGTGACTCATCGGGAGGTATGACATACACCAAAAGAAATGCCTGATATTTTTATTCATATAGATTGAAAGCTGGGGAGTGCATATATATATATATATATATATGGAAACGTATATTAGGGGTATGGGATTGACATGGAGGGAATATAAAGTTGGATTGGACTAAGTTTATTGATGTAGGACAACTAAGCAGAGATTTTGGATTCACCATGTTAGCTCCAGGGGCTTCAAATGCTTCTAACTGTTGGTTTGGCACTGGCTGGGAGTCTTGGTTGAAATGTCATCCCATACAAAAAAAGTTGAGAGTTGGGGCACAGGAGGCAACCAATCGATGTTTTTCTCTCACATCAATGTTTCTCTCTCTCTCTCAAATCAATAAATGTATCCTCAAGTGAGGATTAAATAAGATAAAAAATAAGAATAACTGTTGGTTTGGTTGATTGACTGAAACATGGACCCAAAGTTAGCCTACACTAAATAAAATTGAAATGTCAGCACTTTCTCTATATGCTGAGGAGGGAGGTGCCCAAAGGCTGAGGGAGACTAGAATGTCAGAGGGCATTCGTCACCAGTGCCAGAGAGCACACATTTCACCACAGCTGAGAGAAATAAATTCGCTAGAGGAGTCCAGCATCCTTGAAGAACTCTGTGGTTGCTCTTCTCTATGTCAGAAATCACAGGAGGAATTTCTACCATCAGAATCAGATCTCTAAATGGAATAGAAATAACAGCAAGCTGGGATCCTGAGGTAGCAAGGGCCAAATAGCAGCACCTAATCATCAGAGATGAGGTGGGCATGGTTACCACGATGGATATGGAAACCAAAGATTTTCAGAATAGCCTGAATTGCAAAGACCTCTGACGTTTACTGGTTGATCACAGTGTCTCCAGAAAAGAAATAGATGGGAAGCATACTAAATTCTTCCTCAGTATGTTTAAGCAGAAAAGTTATAAGTCTAGTGAACAAAGGCTGGCTTGAATCACCAAAACAGAGAGTCATAGCCCCTCATTTGACTCCCAGACTTGAGTCAGTTTATAGAACCCCTTGAATGGGCATGTCCTATTGCATTGACCAAACTTGCTACTGTTAATCATTCCCTGGCCTTCCCCAAGAGGGATTGTAGCTATTTACCAGAATGATAACAATGGAGGGGGAAAAAAACACAGATTTTTGAGGATTACTGGACACTGGCTCTGAGCTGACACTAATTCCATGAGACCCATTATTCCAGGAGACTAATTTCCAGAGACGCAAATCCCCATTCAGTTTGCCTATTTGGCCTGTGCAGAGAGAGATGGGATGGGTCTTGGAGAATGACCAGGGATTATCATAAACATAATCAGATGGTAATTCCAACTGTAGCAGTTGTTTCAGGTGTGGCTTCACTGCTTGAGCAAACCAATACATACAGAGAGCTGCTGCTTTTTTTATTTTTTGTCACTTTTAAAAATTTATCCACTTCTATTTCTTCCAATACTTTTTTCTGTACCATTTTTTCTCTACTCTGAAACTCCAGTTACTCACATATTTTACCACTTGATTCTGTCCCATCAGTCGCTGAGCTTGTTGTCGATTTTTTTTTCTCTCTTTATGGATGGTTTCTATTTACCTGTCCTTAAGTTCATAGATCTTTTCTTTCTAGGTATCCTATCTGTTATGAATCTCATCCAGTAAATATCTGGTTTAGATCTTATATTTTTATTGTGGGATTTCACCTATTAGATCCACCTTTTCCTGGAGATTATTTTTAAAATCATATTTATTATAGTTACTTTACAGTGTTTTTCTGATAATTCCTAGACCTTGGCTCTTTATAGGTCTTCTGTTGTCTAATTTTCCTCTTCATTATGGATCAAATTCTCCTGTTTCTTCATGTCATATAATTTTTATTTTATGCTGTAGATAATGTGTAAGAAGCACTACTAGCTGAAGTTAGTTTCTATTGTTGTTTTTTCCAAAAAGGAATGTCTTTTCCTTTGTTAGGCAGCCAGAGTAATGGGCTGGTTAGTTAAATCTGATCAGGAGTTGAGCAGGTTTAGGATGGGTTTGTGGCTCTAATCCTTCCGTTAGAGACTTGAAATTCAACCACAGGGGCTAAAATTAGACCTTGTATTTGTTTTTCAGTGGAGCCACTATTTCCTGTGCTGTCCCAGGGCTCATATATTTGATCACACTAGAATTTGAGTAAGTAAGGGTTTAGTTAGATTGAGTTCACTTTTGGCTCTAAATTATTTGAATGTGAGCTCAAGCCTCTCCCTCCAGGAGATGTCTGGGACCAAACACTGCAAGACTACCAGGCATCAAAACTGCAAGGCCTCAGAAGGTGTGAGACCACAGGACTTCCCCAGAACCAGGCACAGGGGATGGTGCAGAATCTATGCGCTATAAATAGAAATATAGTAGAGTATAGTGATTGTGCACACCAATTCTGGAGCCAGAATTCCTACATTCAAATCATGCACCAATGCTTTTGGGCTCTGATTCAGAACATCATTGAGCCTCTATATCAATCACCCATCTGGAAAATGGGGTAATAAGAGCATCAACTTCAAAGGACTGTTGTGACTGTTAAATAAACACAGTGAGTATTACATAAGTGTTAGCTTCTGGCTTTTTGTGACAACAAGGACCCTTCTCATCCACAAAAGGAAATTGTTGAGGGTGAGTAGAGAATGGAAGCAAAATAACAGCAAAGCTTTCACAGCTATGTTTAGAATTGCTCACAGCCTTTCCTGATAAATTAGATTGGCTCAATACCTCTGCAGATTCTATTGATGCTGAAGCGAAGTTGCCTGAGTGTCCCTCTCCCCTTTAATTCATTGCCTTTTGTCACTTCTTTGACCCCTTTTTCCCTTCCTTAAGGCTCCAGAATGCAGGATTTAGATTTGTAGATACAAGTTCTGGGAGAAGAAAAGTTGTGACTTAGCAAATCTTCCCCCACTTGACCTCCTCAGAGTAAAGGCTCTTTCCTCCTCTACCCTTGCTTTTATCATCCCTGGGACAGAATGACCCAAAGAATTCTCAAACATTTCAGACAGAGCCTATCACTGTTTGGTGACAATTCCCATCCCCCAGATGTGGATGACTTTGTCTCCCAGATCTCTTGCCTATTAAACATGTGACAGCACATTGACTAATTGCTGGAAAATGAGGCCCTGTGAAGGTTTCCAAAGAAACTGCAGCAAGATTGTCAAAAGAACTGAGCTAGCCAGGAGCGGATGGGCACCCAGGGCTTAGGGGCTGGGAACACAGCCCCACTGTGGTAGGCAGCTGAGGCACCAAGCCGAGGGCCTATAGAAGATGCTGAGAATTCAGAACTGGAATCTGGGAGGTCACAGAGCCCACTCTCTCTACTCTGAGCAAAGACCTCAGTAGGCACACATCTGTCACTTCTGTTTCTGTTCAAGATTCCATTCTTCTCAGAGAGGCCCTGGGGTGGAAGGCCACTGTCCCTATCTCCCTCATCCCCACCCTCTGAAGGTTGAGTAGCAAATCTTCTCTGTATGGAGTCATGGGATGGAAGAACAGAAGTGTTCGGAATCACCTCTTGCTGTGTTCTTCAGCCCCCAACAGTTCCTTCTCAAGCTCAGCACTTCTCATTAGTATTTGCAGACTAATCAAACCCAAGCCATCCCACACCATGTTTCCTAAACACCCACTGATAACTATTAATCAGCAAGCTGGCAGTGCCGCTGCCTGCCCTGTGAGCATCTTGTTAATGACAGGAGGAGCCTGCCAAATGGCCAGCTTGGCCCTGGAGGCTGATATGGGTCTTGCCCAGACTGAGGAGGCAAAGACATCTCTGCAAGCCGTCTGGCACAGAATGGAGATCCCTGGCACTTGATAACAAGAAATGAGCAGGCTCCCTCTATACAAAGAACACTGTTAAGAGTCCATCCACTTGTCCCCTCCCAATTTCCTACCAGGTGATCTTGGAGACCAAAACCAGGGTGGAGGAAAAGCTCCAACCAGGAAGGAAGGCAACTAGCCACTCCTACGTTACAGACCTTTGCATTTCCCTGAGGCCAGGATCCAGAGATGGCCAGGTGCAGCAGCAGGGGAATTTACGCTAGGTGGTCAGAAGCACCTCCTGATGTGAACCATTGCTAAAACTATTCTAGGGCAGGTAAGGAAAGGCATGTTATCCATGACCTACAGATTGTTTACTCCAACTTGATTAGCTCAATCTACACTCTGTTTATATATGTACACGTGCAAACTTGATTTTTTTTTAATCAATACATGAAATTGAAGACACCTGGTGTAATATTTATTTGCTGACCCTTGGTGTCCTGTCTGAGTGGAGACCGAACCCTGCTAGATGCCCAGCCATGGCATGCTGACTAGGCATTACCCAGGCTATGAGATTAGCAGCTGGGTCAATAAACATTTGCCAATCAGACAACGTGCCAAGCCCTGGGTTAGAGGCTGGGGAACCAAGTCCTAAAGGAATTACAGATATTAATAGCCCAGGAGAGCACCCCTAGGTGCCAAAGTGCTGCCCAGCAAGAACTTAGCAATTCAGAGACAGGTGCCAGAGAAGACATTTGGAGGGGGCTCCCTGGGCGAATGAAGCCTGCAGACTGAGGAAGGATAGGCACAAAGTAGACAATGTGTTGGCTGGTTTCTATCAGGTGGGCTTTCAGGCAGGCCCAAGGGGAGGCACATACATTGGGGCCCCTAGAACTGCTGTTTCTTCCCAGGAATCTGCCCCGAAATAGGTGCTCAGAGCCACAGCCAATTCAAATTTGTCACATGGAAGGCATATCCTTTAGGGGTAGGGTCTTGAGGAGGAGAGCTTTGAAGGAGTCCTTTCTGCCTCCCAGAGCCTCTCATAGACCCAGGACAAGGCTCCATGCACCTTCCTAATCCCCAGCCCCCATGGAAGCAGGATCACGGAAGGTGCCACAACTCAGCCATCTGCCCTGAGAGGGTATTTGATACATCAGGAGTGGCAAGCCTAATAGCACAGGTCCCCAGAACTAAATACAGGGCCCAATACCCCTCCCCACTGCAGGCTGCAGGCCTAAGTTTTTATGTGGGGAGCAATTCTCAGGGGACCAAACCTTTAATCCCCCCAGTTTGAGATCCCACTCCCTAGCTCCACATGGAATTGGAAAGGAACCAGCAGGAACAAAGTCAGCATTTCCAGAAAGAATTTACTGTTTTAGAAGCTGCATGATATCGTAGTTAGGAATGAAGCCCCTGGGCCCAGAATGTGAAGGTTGAATTTCTAGCTCTGTCACTGATTAGCCTGGAACCTTGTGTGCAAAGGAATGAGCAAGAATTAATGAAGGTTGGTCTAACACTTAAGGTCTTATATACTCATCTGTAAAATAGAGACAAATAATAATACCAACCTCATAGAGTTGATCTGAGGAATAAACGAACCACTAATATAAAATGCTAGGAACAATAGCAAGCATGTTGTAAGCACTCAAAAAAAAAATTGCTGGTTATTATTAAACACATGCCTGGCAACAGCAGTTTGGCTATTTCAATACAGGAAGGGCTTACAGAAGCATCTAATTGGAAGGGGGAGTTTCAAGACTTAATTTTGAAAAAAGCATTTGCATAGCAAGCAAGCTTTTGTTTCTTTTTCAATATTTCTTCATATTATGGGGAAATAATAGAAATATTTTCTTCATAGTGTTCTTACAAGGATTAAATGATAATACACATATTGTGCCTAGAACAGTAAGCACTCAGTTAATGCTGGTTGTTTATTTGGGGTGGCCTGAGAGAGTGTTGATGGTGATAAAGGCAGGGTAGGGGTAAGGGCACCATTGTACCCCCACTACAGTTAGGAAGCCTCTCGTCAGGAAGCTCTGTTTTATGCCACAGCTCACTAAAATCTTCCCTGCTATGGTTCAAGACCAGCATTTACACACAGGAATTTCCTGAGAATCAATCAGGACGCTGGCCAGGTTTTCAAGCAGCCTTTCTGCATCTCTTCCCCTAGAGGCACTCACTGGTCTAGGACAAACCTAAAGATTCATGGTCATTCCTGCCTGAAGATCAGATACCGTGACCTCCAAAAGGCCCTTTTGGCCTTAGGATCCTAGCTGCAAAGCATCTGAGTTCCTAGAGCAAGGACCAAGGACATCCAGTCCACCTGAATCACCCGAACTGAGGATCAGGAAGAGACACAGGTGCCGGACTCTAAAGCCAGGAAACCCTGAGCACCCCTCACTCACCAGCTGAGAAACACAGACACACACTTTCACCTGCTCACCTGCTCCAGGCCTGGCCCTCAGCCCCTCCCAGAGGGACCCATCGATGGAGAGAGGGTCAGGGGCCTCGGACCACAGGGAGAACTCACTGCATGACAGTAGAGAGTTGAACACATTATGCTGCCTCAGAGAACAGCGACGGAACAGCAGGGCCAAGCTTGCCTTGTTCGGCCACTAGCTCAGGATGGTTTACCTCGTGGATCCCAAAGTGGGCATAGGAGTCGAAGTAATAATCTCTTGAGGTCATTTCCTCTGGGTTCAGCAGCTTGGACATCTTGCCCCGTCCTGGACAGCTGGGTTGAGTGGACACATGATGGATACATTGCACAGGCTTGGGTGGGACCACAGGCTGAGGGGGCTGAGAAGGGGGACTGCTCACCTGAGGGCAAAAAAAGGGAGCCTGGTGTTAACAGTGGCAACGAGGTGCTGCTCTCTGAGATTTTGCCCCTCCTCCCTCCTGGCCACTGAGCCCAGCTCATCAGCCACAGCAGCCACTCCTGAGGGGTGGATGGTGCCTTTTGGCTTTGTGGCAGTCACGCTGATGACTACTCAGGAGCCAAGCAGGAACCATCTCTTACTAATCAGGTGACTTGAGCCCATCTAGGTCCCAGTTTCCATGTCCGTTAAATGGGGACAACAATACCTTCCTTTAGAGGCGAATAGGAAACAGCCAATAAAAGGAAGGATATATAGCACAGCATCACGTGGCATGGTGGCTGGAGAACAGATTCCAGAGCCAGTCTACCGAAACTTGAATCCCAGCTCTGCCACTTACCAGCTATACAAAGTTGAGCAAAGTTATTAACCTCTCGGTGCCTCAGTTTCCCCATATCTAAAATGGGAAGAAAATGGTTCCCAATACCTAGAGTTGTCTTGAGGATTTGACAAGTCGGTATCTATAAAGTGCTCAAAAAAGGGCTGAGCACTAAGTGTTTGTTCAACTAAAATGAGTCCCACCTGTCCCCTTAAGGAGATCACAACCATGGGCTTCTCTCCACACAACAGGCAGCACTTGGCCCCCCAAATGCAGGTCTCTTAGGTTCTAGTGTCTAACACCTCTTGTCTTGCCCTCTGGTTTCTGATTCCCAGTTTTGCTCTGAACTTCAGCAGTTTACTCTGAACTGGCAAGACTCACACCGTCGGCGACCGGCCTGAGCACTGGCTTCCCCAGTCCTGGCACCTGGCCCAGCAGCACAGTCTACTGCTGCTGCCCACCACTGACCGCCCCTCCACCTCCACAGGCCAAGGCGGGGAGGGGGGGGGGAGATGGAAGCTTGGAGAACTTCTGGGGCCCAGAAGTTCAAGCCTCCCTGCACAAGCACAGCTCTGCCAGAAGAGCCTCCTCTCCCCAGAGTGCAGGAAATGCAGGTGCACACCCCATAGCAAAGGCCTTGAGGCAGAGGCCTTTAAAAACAGAGAAGCAGCAGTATCCAGTAGTTGGTCACCTGGGGCTGAGAACTGGAGCTCTTGGATCCTATCCTGGCTCTAGTAAAATTAAAAATAGGCATTGAGAGGCAGAGAGAGGCCACAGTGCAAGAATGCAGAGCCTGGGGCCACACTGCCTGGCTCTGAAACCCAGAGTTGCTCCTTCTTGACTGACAAATGACCTTGAAGTCATTTTGTCATCACTGTGCCTCAGTTTCCTCCTCTGTATGCAGAGATCAAAATAAAAGCTACCTGAAGGAGTTGTCCAGAAGTTTGGATCAGTTAATGTATGAAAAGATATTAGAACACTGCCTGGCATTTAGTAATTGTATTATTATTATTATTTTATTCAGATTACATAAACATGTCCCTGTTCTCTGCCTCAGTTTTCTCAACTGTGAGCTGGGTCAGCTCAGGCTTCCTACCTCCTTTCCTGCAAAGGAAAGATGGAGGTCCTCAGACAGAGCAAGATCAAGAAAAACTAGTGACTTTGTCCCTTCATCATGCTGTGGGCACAGTCCCAAGACCGCCTGGGGCTGGAGGGGAGCCAGCTGGGGGGTGAGATGGTCCCATTTTCCTGGTGTATCTAGGCTACAGCCTCTGGGAAATAAGCATACTTCCCAGTTTAGCAACAGCAGATTTCAGGTCGTCAAGCTCCCGGGCTGGCTGGCAGAGGCAATCGGGGCCACCTCATTAGAATGCAGCAGGTGTGCCCACCCTCAGCTTGGGATGTCGGTCACGGTCTTAGGGAGGCTAAAAATAGGCTGTGTCAATTGCACACTCCCTGCTGGCTGCAGAGTCACCTCTAAAGCTGAAAAAGCTCTGTGCATGAAGTTGACCCCAATCTTGACTATATTTAAATATATTAAGAAGAGGGAAAAAAATCCTAGCTGGTCCCGGCAGCACATGTGGTAAAGGTCACAGGTAGCTCCTGCACCCCCTAGCTTCTGTTCAACTCTGACTCCAAAACGCCCTTCTCCATGGGGTTCCCTGAGACTCTTGGCCCAGCAGCCAATTTACAAGTGTCAACCATGTGCACACATTGCATTCGTGAGGGAAAGGGGTGAAGAGATGTGGAAGGGTCATTCAGCTCCATAACCACAGGTCATGGGAACAAAGAGGTGACTGTGGCCCCGTCCCTGGTGTCACAGGCTGTCAGCCCAGTTCAGCCTCCTGCAGAGGGGACTGGCACTCTGCCCGTGAGCTCATAGGTGTGCCCTGTCCCAGGAGGCTGGGAGTGGGGTGGCAAGCAGCAGTGGCCCGTGGCCCCTGGGCTTTCAGCTACCCGGATGGTGCTTTTCGTTCCACAAGTACCTACTGAGCATCTGCTGCAGCGAGGCACCGTGCGGGTCCTGTGGGGGAAACAGATGTACAGGACAGAGCCCTCCCTCAAAGGACTCTGCTTTCTAGTAAGAATATAAGACCTTTGAGGGTTCATCATCTAGTGGAATAGACAGTGAGATTGCATCATCTGGTGGGATAGGTTTGTTTCACAAGAGAAGCTCAAGAAAATTGCGCTGGGGGCTCACAGAGGAGAGAATTTGTTTCCATTCAAAGAGTCAATAAAGCCTGGGATGGTAGTAGCGGGGTAGGTGGGAAGCTTCCTGAATGGATTTTGGTAGGTGGAGGGGGTGGGGAGGATCATAGGAGGAGGGGGGGTGGCTAAAACAAAGAAGCAAAGGGGCAGAAAAGCAGTGAGCCTTTGGGGGGAGGAACTTAGCTGAGATGGTGGGAGACAGGGCTCAGGGAAAATCACGGCCAGGGTGTGATGTAATTAAACACAAGACAATGGGGCGCTGTTGGGGGTCTGTAACCAGGGTGTTCTAGGTTTGAACTCCACTTTAGGAAGATGAAAGTGGTGACAGTGTACTACAGGGGCGAGGAGGAGGGAGGGGGGGTGGAAGGACTGGCGTTGGGAAGGCAAGCGATGGACTTATGAGGCTATTTGCAAAGTTCAGGGAAGAAATAACAGGAACCTGGAGGACTGCTGTGTAGGAGGCACGCCCGCCAGAGAAGCCGCAGAAACGGAGTTCACGGAAGTTGGCCACTGACAGCGTGTCAGGACCCAAAGGTGGCTCCAACAGTTCTAACCTGGGGGACGAGGCAGATGGTGGTGACACGAACAGAAACAGGAGAGTCGGCAGGAAGGGCAGGTTGGGCAGGGAAGTGATGAATTTCAATCACTATGTGAGTGTGAAATGTCATTGAGTCATGTAAGAAAAGATGTCTCTCAAGCAGACAACAAGGCAGTCCCAGTCATTATCACAAACCAAATTAAAAGGCAAGTGGGAAACTAAGAGTACATTCCTACCATGCATGGTAGATGAAGCTTAATATCCTTAATATGGAGAGAGCTCCTACAAACCAATGAGAAAAAGAAGAGCATCCACAATTTAACATCAGACCAAGGATCTTATAGCCAATTCTCATGAGAAGAATTGCAAATGGCAAACCAACATCCAGCAGAAATGTTTAACCTGTTTAGAAATCTGGTGCCTTTAAATTAAAACAAGAGTTATAATTTTTATATACCAAATAAGCTCAACCCTCCCTCCTGCCAAACTACTAAAACTCTGCATTGTTAATAGCTGCAGAAAAATATGTACTTTCATATATATCTAGTGAGAACTTTTTGGAGGGTAGTTTGATAAAATCCATTAAAAGTGTTAAAAGCTCAAACCTGTTAGCCCAATAATTTCACTTTTTTGTAATTTATCCTCAGAAAAGAATCATGGGTAGTCATAAACATGTATCTAAAGAATTTTGTGGTAGCACTATTTAATGGAAAAAAAATAAGAGTCAAGTTAGAGGTTCCACAAAGCACATTGATTATGTGAACCATGGTACATGGACACAGTATAGGCTACACAGTCTTTTACCTGCTGTGGAAGAAAGAGTGTTAGTAACACAGAAATAGAACCACGATAGGCTGTGGGTTGAGAAGAACAAGTGGGAGAAGAATAGACAGTGAGATTGCATTTTGAAAATTGAAACCTATTCATGCCTGTGTGTGATAAAGGGGGACTCTGGGATTGTCATGGGGTGTTGGATTGTCAACAGTTAATTCTTTCCTTTCTTGTGCTTGTTGGTATTTTCTAAAATGTGTGCCATTAACAATACTGCCTTTATAAATAGCAGAGGTAATATTGGAAAAGAAAAGGAAATGTGATCCCCAAGTTCTAGAGGGAAGCTGAGGCTGTGAAACCACCTGAGAGGAAGGGCTGACGCGTTCATAAGGGAGAGGCCCCCAGGAAAGGAGGTGGGGGGTGAGACTGTGCCATGGGTCAGGGGGCCCAGGGAGAGAGATGTGTCCTCACTCCTCCAGTTCTGTGACTGTCCCTCCTCTGAGGACATGCAACCTACACATTGCACCCCAGTGACCAGGCAAGGGCACCAAATAAAGGCACCTGCCGTGCAGCCTTGCAAATGCAGAAGGGTGCTCTGCTCAGGAAGCTATGCAGTCACCACTGAAGCTGAAAACGGCTCTGTGTGCAAAGTTGACCTCAATCTTATCTCCATTTAAATATATTAAGAAGAGAAAAAGCTCTAGCTGGTTCAAGGAGCATGTGTGATAAAGGTCACAGGTAGCTCCTGAACCCCTTTAGCTGCCACTCTACTCTGACTCCAAGGTTCCCTTTTTCACAGGGCTCCCTGAAACATCCATGAGCAGCCAACTTTCAATGTGTCTACTGTACACCACACATTGCATTCATGAGGGAAAGTGATTTTTTTTTTTTTTTTTTGCTGGGGTGGGACAGTCATTTCAGCTCAATAACCACAGGTCATGGGAACAAAGAGGTGACTGTGGCCCCGTCCCTGGTGTCACAGGCTGTCAGCCCAGCTCAGCCTCCTACAGAGGGGACTGGCACTCTGCCCGTGAGCTCATAGGTGTGCCCTGTCCCAGGAGGCTGGGAGTGGGGTGGCAAGCAGCAGTGGCCCGTGGCCCCTGGGCTTTCAGCTACCCGGATGGTGCTTTTCATTCCAAAGTACCCTCTAAGCATCTGTTGCAGCGAGGCACCGTGCGGGTCCTGTGGGGGAAACAGATGTACAAGGACCTTCTAAGTCCTCATGTAGGCACATAGGAACCCATATAGGAACCCAGACATGTCTCTGGAAGCTATTAAAGATGGTCCAGCCTCAGTGGAAGACCCCTGGCAGGGGCTCTAAAGTCCCAGTCTTTGGCCCATCTGCCTGCCCTCCCATGGCCCTAGAAAGACTCAAGAAATGTAGGGGCTGGGTTTGGGGATGATGGTGGGCTTATCTGTGAAGTCAGAGTCCTAATTTCTACACAGGCCACAGTGGGCAACAGAGGCTCTGGGTGAGGGCAGCCTTCAAACACCAACCACTCTTGTACCTGTGGGAATCCACAGGGGAGGAAGCCGGACTGACTACAGCCTCAGCACCAGCTTCCCCACAGCTGTGGCTGTCCCAGCTCCAGTTTGCTCCCTGCGCCCACGCCCCTTCCCACGGGACATCTGGATCTCTCTAGGTCGGCAGTGGGGAGCTCGTGCTCAGGTCACCCTGGTGTTCCAGCTCTGCCTGCTCTGCCCTGGTGTCTGGTTATGGTAACTGTTTCTGCATCATTGCCTCGGCCTTGACTAGCGGGATGCCCAGCGCCCAATGCTTACAACACGCCCTGCCTTGCTCTGCCCCGACATCGACCCAAGCGCCCTAGGCTCGGAGCACTGACATTTGTGGAACGTCTCCCAACACTGTCTGCTTTTCTGATCCGCTGAGGGATGCCTCCCACTAGTAGGATGTGTGACTTTGTCTTCCACTCTCAGTGCCAACTGCTGATCAGGACTCTTGAGACACTAACCTACTTCCAGGCCTGGCCTTTCCCAGGACATCGTCAGCAGAGCTTCTCTCTCCAGTAAACCATCTGTGACTTTCCTAGCCTATCGCTTCTCCCCAGCGTGAACAGGCCCAGGCCCTCTGGGGTAACGGAGGCACCGAGGAGAGGGTTTGAGCCAGTCCTTGAGGGCTGGGAGGAACCTCCACAGGCAGGGGTGAAGGTGGAGGGCAAGCATTTCTTACCTAACCCCACTTCTGCCTAAAAATGAGGGTAACTGCTTGATGATGACGATGATGATCTCTGACATAAATTGAGGGCCCACTGTGCTAAGCAACATCACAATGCAATGAGGCACTGAAATTTACAGACGAGGAAAGTAGAGCTCAAAAAATTCAGTCATCCTGGCTGGTGTGGCTCAGTGGATTGAGCGCTGGCCTGCGAACCAAAGGGTGGCCGGTTCCATTCCCAGTCAGGGCACATGCCTGGGTTGGGGGCCAGGTCCCCAACTGAGGGCACACGAGAGGCAACCACACACTGATGTTTCTCTCCCTCTCTTTCTCCCTCCCTTCCCCTCTCTCTAAAAATAAATAAATAAATAAAATCTTTTTAAAAAATTTACTCAATCGCCTGGGCCCAGAGCTAGCAAGTAACAGAGCCAGAATGTAAACCAATATCTGTCTGCTGCCAAGTTGCGCCCTGCTCATATTCTGGTTAGCTCAGTCGCATCCCACCAAGCTGAGCAGAGCTACTGCTAGCAGCCAGGCCTGTGCTCAGAAATGGGTGGCAAAGCTGACCCAGGCAGGACGCCCAGGCCTCGGGGAGGAAGGGGGTAAACAGGCAATAACTAAACAGAGGAAAGTGCCTTCGTGGACGGAGGTGCAGGCTGGTACTTCCTCAAGGCGACCAAGTTCAAAAGGGAGAAGACTGTCAGCTCCAGCTTGTGGAAGAAGAAGCCAAGGCCCATAAGGAAAGGAAATCTAGAACTGGAACCTCCAAGAACCTACGACAGGAGTGGTGGGGAGAAGAAAGAGGCTTTGAGGAAGGAGAGAGTGGAGGTGAAGGCGACCCAAAGGGGGAAGTGGCTGGGCAGAGAGAAGCTGGGTCTATAAATGGCTCTTACTGGCACCAGCCCACTCTGTGAAGTGATTTTCCTGAGAACAAGAGGCTCCATGTGAGGAGTCAAAGACTGCTCTGCTCTCCAAATGTCAAGAAAGAGTTTTCTAACCTGAGTTGTCCATCCTCAGCAGCGGCCTGCCTGCCCTGAGGCCCTGTGGTGGGACTGAAAAAGGACTGCAGGGGGTGGAGGTACAAGGGGAGCAAAGGAGGCTGTGGGAGGAGGGGGGACTCCCAGCCCAGGATCACCACAGCTTCCTCCCCAGATGCCTTCTCCCTCCTCCCACCCAGCCTATCCTCACATCTGGCTCCGCCCCAGGGTCACCCTCAGACCCGCATCGCTCCCTGTCTTCCTCCCCATGTTTGTTCGCCAGATGTGATCTAAACTGCGGCCCATGTAGTTGATAACTGCATAGGGCTAGCTCTTCAAGCACTGGCCGAACACAGCCCTGGTTCCAACCCCATGTCCATCTCCTGCACCAATGCTTCCCAGCATCTGGACTAAAGGATGGGACCCAGAGAAGTGATACTGAAGTCAGACTCCCCAGAAGGAAGCACTAGGCTAGAGCAGAGAGTCCTCGCTCACTCTTCTCACAGGGACCAGGGTGGGGCATCAGGAGTCTGAGAGTCTAGGGGATAGGAGAAGGTCTAGATGCTGCTGGTCCTGCAAGCTGATGTTGTCTTCCTGCACATGACCCCCAGGGCATGTTCACTTGTCAACAGCCATCATCCTGAGCCTCACTGGAGTTGGCCTTTTAAAGGCACAGACACATGGCTTACCCTGGGGCAAGGCCAGACACAGACGCGTGTCACAGAGCATCAGCTACTGTCACCCGCTGAGACCTTCCTGTTTTACAGTGTCTCTTACTTTAACTCTGGCTTCTCGGCAGAGCCCATCCTCACATACTTTTTCTTACCTTAAGAGTCAAGCCCCCTCCAAGCCTGCACTCCTGGAATCCCCTTTTCTCTGGTGCAGTCACTCACCATTCTCGGCCCCCATCCCCCCAGGGGGCAATGCTGCCAGGAGGCCTGCCAGGGTCCTTGCCATGCCAGGGCTCACAGAGGGGTCTGGGGCAGTGGTTCTAACGTGTGGCCCCCAGATCACCAGCACCAGTCAGCAACCCCTGGGAACTTGTAAGAAATGCAAATTCACAGGCCTTCCTGAAAACCACTGAATCAGAGTCTCTGGGGTGGGCCCCACAATGTGTTCCACAAGCCCTCCATGTGATCCTGATGCATCACAGAGTTGGATAAACTCTGGGCTGGAGCTGCGTTTTTCTGCATTGTATTCCACAGAATAGGTACTCTGGAGGATTTCCTGATGATGTCAGTTTGGGTCAATAGCTAAAGAAATTTCTTTTCTTTTTTCTTTTTTAAGCTTTATTGAGGTATAACTGACATGTAGCTTTGTGCAAGTGTAAGGTGTACAATGTAACAATTTGATATATGTATATATTGCAAAATGTAAAGAGATTTTTAAATTGTACTCCTTTTAAGACTTTAATTTACTAAAATGAATTGTGGGTCTCCAAGAAGGAACTTGAGTGTCTAGTGCTACCAAATTTATGGCTGTGGCACCCTTTTTTCCCGAGAGATCTATAAATATCTCTAGAAATTAATGTTCTGAGGGAACCATCTGGGGGACTTAGATTTGGGACAATGTTTCTCTATTACGATCTGCGTCAATCACCCTGGAGTGAGTCTCAGGCCCCACCCCGGACCCAAGAAATCAGAACCTGTGTGGGTGAGACCCAACAAGCTGTGTGTTTAACCAGCCCGCCACCCACCCCAACTGCCGCCTGAGAAAGCCCGGCCCAGACAGAGCTGGGGACAGCTACCTGCCTTCTCTGTTCCTCTCGGACTCCTGCTGCAGCCCTCAGAGGCAACCTGGCACTGCCTCATTGCTGTTGTGATTCCCAGACAATGTTTGAGCAGGGCCAAGGACACCTGCAAGAGGTTACAGAAAGCACCTTAGTTCTCGCAGCCAAAGAGCTGAGATTGGGTTTAGCTCTGCCACCTTCAGACTGGGTGACCTTGGGCCAGTCCTTAATACGCTGTCACTGCCAGGGCCACCATGCAGCTCCACACAAAGGGCATTGGGTCCTGGTGCTTCCCAGTGGCCCCTGACTGTCTTCGTGGTACAACAGCAGTGCCTGCCTCAAATCAAAACAGCACGGCGTCCCCTGGCCCTCTCTCTGGCTCTTGGATCAGGAATTGCTCGGGAGGATCTACTGGATTTGTTGGGCCTGCCCTGTTTTTTTTTTAAATAAACTGGGGCTATTTTCCAGCTATTAGTCACTTTTCTCCCAATCCTCCACATATTAAATCCTCTTATTTCCTCAGATATTTTGGCTACAAGAGATGTCAGTTTCATTGGATGCTTGGCTTGTGGCTCTTCCTCCTTCATAGGCTTAAAACGCAGACTTCCCCTCTTTTTCCTCCCTCTTCCCTCTCCAAGGCAAAAGGAGTCTCTTTCTCTCCTGCGACCTGAAGGTCATCGAGCACTTGGCTTTCCTCTCTACTTTCCTTCACAGACAAATGTGTCCTTCTAGACACAGACAATCCCTTCACACCTGCACAGCACCTGGAGTCTGACTAAGCTTTAGTCCCGGATTTGGGCTAGAGCATTCCTGTGGGATCTGAGCTGGGCTCATGACTCTCTGCCCAAGGCTGGAGGCATCGGTGGGGGCAGAGGGTGTCAGGCAGGTAGACTACCTGTAGATGCTGGTCTTGGTTCTCTCTTCCCCTATTCAGGTCACTGTGCAAAAGCCACGTAACATTTCCTACTCTGTTTCCTCTTCTGTCAAATGACAATTGTGTGTCCTGCCTCTTTCACAGGCCTATTGTGAGGACTGAAACATGCTGAGTGTGTAAATATTTTGGAGATAATTTTTAAGTATGGTACTGAGGTATGAGACTTCCATGTCTGGAAATGTGACTGTAGACCCTGATGCTACTTTTGGATGCTCTCTGGACCTTTCGCCAGCACTAGACACAGAAACATTGGCTGCCCTTGTCACTCCATTCTGCTGGCTGTTTGACCCTGGTCCTCACTCTCCACATTGTCCATGCTAGGCTCCCTCCTTCCCCAGAGCTTTCCGGCTGTTGCAGAATTGTTATCATGAAAGTCGGTCATGTTCTCCAGCCTCCAACACCTGGTCTCTCCTGCTCTTATCCTGAACTCCTACAGCCTCTGCAACCGTTATAATCTTTGTTGTTTTGTTGGCAAATGGTCTCATTCAAATTGTCTCACAATTGTAGGTGTTCTGCAATGAGAAAATAAATTCCTTCAGACCAGTGACCAGACCTGGGGTGTCATTGTTTTTCCCTTAACACCTGGCCCAGAGCTGGGGCTCAGTAAAGATATGATGATTACAGTGTCCCTACACATCAGCTGAGTCAACGCTGCCCTTCATAAATATATTATGAAAGTGGAGTGAAGGAGGCTCCTTTCTGCCATGCACTCAGAGACCTTGCAATCCCCCTCAGAGGGTGTGGAGGTGGCAGCCAGAAAGATGAAACTGAGAATAATAATCACCAGAATCCTAGTAATATTCCAAACTCTGGAGGCTTCAATGGTACTCCAAATGTCTTTGCTGAGGAGTGTCTTATATCCTGGGAATTCTAGGAGAAGAAAATATCTTGCAAATATAAAACACATTTAATAAGCACCCAGAATTCCATCCATATAGACTACTAGTGGCTTCAATACAGATTCAAGTTACTTGTTAGACATTTTTTCCAAAAATCCCTTTATACCTACATAAAGCAAGGCTGGAATTGCAGGAAATGATTCTGTGGCTCAGAGAAGCTGATTTAACCCACACAGCATAGCTAATCAGGATCCAAGAGCTGACCCCTCAGAGTCTCTGGCCCCATCATCTGTCCATTAAGCCAATGGCTGGAGAAAACAAGCTACAAAGTCATGTTTTAATTCAGAAAGAAAATCACAAGTTATAGGTCAAGATCATAACCACACCAACTTAATCTAGATTCTCATCTGGTCTCCATGGACTCCTCTAGACACCTTCCTTCTAGTTCTAGCAAACCTATTTACTGCAGATAAATATATTTCCACCTCACATTCTTAGTGCAAATTGACTGACTCTTTTAATCAGACATTTCGATGTAGGAATTCACTGAAAAGATTGACATTCCAGCTAGAGAGGGAACAATGTTGGCCATCTGGCAATATTCAGGTCTATTCCAAAGGTGACCTCAGGTTAGCAAATGACACGTGACAGGTAGATAGTGTTTTAAAAGCATTCCCAGACAACTTTGATGATCTGTTTAAAAGCCAAAAAAATACATAAAAAATAAGTTTTTAAGACACTAGACGTCAGGCAATAAAAACCTGTATCCCTGAGAGACGACAAACAAAGTGAAGCCTATCACGGCCTGGTATACTGCCTGGTGTGGGTATCTGAGTGATGATATAGGGAGCAGGAACCCAGGCAGAGCAAGGAAAGCTCTTGGTGGAGGAGACAGAGGTGGGAATCAGGGCAGCAAGGCACCTGGAGTTTGCAAGGAAGAGTACAGAAGCCTATACAGAAAGGGGGCCCTGCATAGAGTGGAGAGAGTGGCCCTCAAGTTTCATCGGAGACCAACCAGGTCAGGAATGTGAAGAAACTGCCTGAGGCCAGGAAGATTACTGCTGAAAGATAGAGGGACCAGCCTAAGCTACTCACACAAGGACCCCAAGCCAGAGAGGAAAATCTCATAACTCATGAATACTCAGAAGAAGTTTTTGGGGTTTTTTTCCCTTCAGTCATAGAAATTAGCCTTAGGTTAAAGACTTCTCTGAGTCCACCAAACAAAACTTGAAAGCAAGACCTGAAAGGGTTACATTCTCCAAGTAATTTAACTATATCCCAGAGCAAAGTTTGGAAATAACAAATATTCCAAAATATCCAATACTAACAAGGGCTGTGTTCCACAATGTCTGGCATTCAGTCAAAAGTGATCAGACTTGCCAAAGAAATGGGAAAACACTACCTATGAGGGGAAGAAAACAGTCACTCTGCATCAACCCAGAAAGGCTACAGATGCTGGAATTAGTAGACAAAGTCATTAAAATTATTATTGCAACTTGATTTCATATGTCCAGGAAACTATAGGAAAGATTAATTACATGAAATAGAGACACAGAAGATAAAAAATGACCCAAACTCAACTTCTAGAGATAAAAGCTATATGTGGTGAAAGATACACTGGATTAGGTTAACAGCAGATTAGACATTACAGAAGAAGAGGTTAGTGAACTCAACATAAGGAAATAAAGACTATCTGAAATAAGACACAAAGAGAAAAAAGACAAAAATTAAAAATTAAACAGAACATCAGTGAGCTGTGGAACAACCTCAAGTGCCTTACTACACATGTAATTGTAGCATGTAGAGGAAGGGAAACAGAACAATATCTAAAGAAATATTAGAATGATGGCTGAAATTTCCAAATTGATAAAAACCATCAATTTACAGATCAAAAAAGTTCAACAAACCCTGAGGAAAGGAAATAAGAGAGGAAAAAGAGCCACACCCAGTTACATCACAATCAAATTGCTTAAAACCACTGATAAATAGAAAATCTTGAAAGCAGGCAGAGGTGGGTAAACACACGCTATATACAGAAGAACTAATACGAGAATGACGGCCAAGTTCTTATCAGGAATAACACAGGCCAGATGACAGGGCAGCAAGAGCTTTAAAGTATGGAAAGGAAAAAAGGAAACTGTCAACTTAGAATTCTATTCACAGTGTAAATATTTTCAAAATATAAGTGATGATTTTTTGAGACATACTCAAGCTGAAAGTTTCTGTTATCCACGGACCCACATTATAGGAAAAGTTGAAAGAACATCCTTCAGGCAGAAAAAAAAAATGACACCAGATGGAAATCTGGATCTATGCCAAGAATGAAGTGCTGTGGGAATGGTTACTACATGGGTAAATATAAAAGATATCTTTCTCATTGTGTAAACCTTTTGAAATGGTCATTGACTGTTTAAATAAAAATAATAATAACAATGTCTTGTGGGATTTAAAACATATGTAGAAACAAAAATATATGAAGGCAATAGCACAAAGGCCAAAAAGGGAGAGATGGAAGTATATTGTTGTAAATGCTTATAATATATGTGAAGTACTGTAGTATTAGTTGAGGGTAGATGGTGAGAAGTTCAATATATATTCTGCAAGTTAAAGAAGCCACTTTATAAAAGCACATAAAGTTATAGATAATAAACCGGCAAAGGTGATAAAATGGAATCATAAGAAATATACAAGTATTGCCAACAAATAAAATGAAAGTGTAACAAAGAACAGATAAATGATATAGAAACAAATAGAAAGGTGGTAGGTTTAAATCCAACAGCATTGGTACAAATGGCCCAAACACTTCAATTAAAAAGCAGAGGTTGTCATATTAGATTTTAAAAACAACCATATGCCATCCTGCTTGAAACGTAAAGTTAAAAGTAAAAGGATGAAAAAAATAGTATGTTAACTCAATGGAAAAGCTAGAGTAGCTATACTAATATCAGACAAAGTAGATTCCAGAGCAAATAATATCATAAAAAAGAGAAACTTTTCATCATGATAAAGGTATCACTTCAGTAAGAGGACATTACCAATTTCAAATGTTTATTCAACTAATAAAAGATATGCAAAACATATTAGACAAAAACTGATAGAACCAAACTTTAGGAAAATAGAAATTGAAACAGGAGACACCACCTCACACCCATCAGGATGGCTAATATTTAAAAAACAAACAAATAAAAACCAAAGTGTTGGCAAGGATGTGAAGAAATTGGAGCTCTGCGCACTTGTTGGTGGAACATACAGTGACACAACCAGTGTGGAAAACAGTATGAAGCTTCTTCAAAAAAATTAAAAATAGGATTACCATATGATCCAGCAATTCCACTTCTATGTTTATAACCAAAAGAATTGAAAGCAGCGCTCCAAAGAGATATTTGTACACCTTGTTCCTAGCAGCATTATCCATGATAGCTAAAATGTGGAAGCAGCCCAATTTTTTATCAATGGATGAGTGGATAAACAAAATGTGGTATCTACATGCAATGGAATATCATTCAGCCTTAAAAAGGAGGGAAATTCTAACACATGCTACAATATGGATGAACTCGGAGGACATTGTGCTCAGTGAAACAAGTCAGTCACAAAAAGACAAACACTGTAGGATTCTAGCTACATGAGGTATTTAGAGGGGTCATATCCATAGAGACAGAAAGAATGGTGGTTGCTAGGAGCTGGGGGAGGGGAAATGGAGAGTTAGTATACAACGAATACAGAACCTAATTTTGAAAAATAAAGACAGTTCTGGAGATGGATGGTAGTGATGGTTGCACAACAACAAGAATGTACTTATTACCATTGAGCTGTATGCTTAAAAATGGTTAAAATAGTAAGTTTTATGTTATGTTTATTTGACCATGATTAAAAAGAAAATGAAAGAAAAGAAATGATAGGACCACAAGGAGATAAGTTAATTTGGCGGTTTGAAAACCACTAAAATAAGCAACCCTTGGGCTTAAAAACGGAAAAATCTAGATGCAGCATTTCCCATTCTATCTTTCCTATCATTTTCAAATTCCCAAGTCAAACACTGGGGCAGAAGTGATCGATGCAACACATGAAGCACTTGCTTGTCAAATTAACACTGTAGTGTGAACTCACTCGCTAGTGTGAACTCATTCGCCGCTCCCACCAGTCCCTTCACTCCTGAAAGGAGGAAAAAAGTCACCCTTTCATTTTAATAATGAAATTTAATAATGATGGGAAAGAGGGAGAAGACAAGACCAAGAGGCTATATTCCTGGGGAATACCTATGAATCCTGGGGCTGGAGAAGGCCTTATCTAGAAGCCCAGGAAGGCCATTGCTAAAGGGAGAAGCAGGAAAGCCAGAGTCCAGCTGCCATCCCCTCAGTGACCTCAGGTCCTAAACTTTTATTCCTGAACTCCTGCATCCTCTCATGACTGTCAGGCTCTGACACCCCTGCAACCCCCTCCTGCTATTTGGTCTCTGTCACCCTGGCCTTCATTCTGCTCCCTGTACACCCCCAAAACATGTTCCCACCTAAGGACTTGGCACCAGCTCTTTTCTCATAAATGGAAATGGTTCACTCTTCTACTTCATTCAGTTCTTTAGTCAAATGTCACCTTTGCAGAGTGGCCTCCCAAGACTATCTGCAAACACCACCACTTCTATCTCATACCTGCTTTAATTTTCTTCAGAACTCTTATCAGTACCTGACACTAATTCATTTATTTCTTTATGTCTGTCTTCCACATAAAATGAAAGCTCTATAAATGCAGGGAGCATCAGGCTCTACTGTAATCCCAGCTCATAGAACCTACCTGACACAGAGTGGGTGTTTAATAAGTTTGTTGAAGGCAAAATAAATGAGCATATGAATAAATGAATTACTCCCTTAACAAAGTGCCTGGGGCAGCTATGCAAAGAATAGGATTGAAAAGCAGAGAGACAGAGCAGCTGGCGGTCAGTCCAGGAGGCCCACTCTCAGTCCCACACCAGGCAGCCCCATCCCAGAGAGCCCCAAAGGCACACAGTGGAGAAGGACATTTCCCCACTTGTCTATGCTTGACTGCCCCTCTGTGTTGGCTCTAAGGTGCTACCCCCACATGAATGACCCGCTCTGCCCCGCTGCCTCAAAGAAGGAGGCTGAGCACTCCAGAGCCTAGGAAAGCTGAACTAGCTTTTCCCACCAGGCCAAAGTGTAAGCTGAGGCTACCAGAGTCCTTACAGATAAAGTTTGGATGTATTCTCAAGGCTTTCACCATCGTCCCCACGCCATCATGATCTGATTCCTGCCTACTCCTCAGGTTCCCTCCTCAAATGCTGCTCCAGTCCTGGTCCCCTTCTGTGTCCCCTCATTGCACTGTGCCTATGCCTCCTGGCCTTGGTACCTGCTGTTCCTCTCCTCCCTCTCTCCTGCCACCTACCTGCCCAAGCCCACATGGGGACAACTTCAGTAAAACTTCAATGAGGCTTAGATGTCATTCCCTACAGCAAGTCCACTTTGATCACCTTCCACCACCAAGTTAAATGTCCTGGTGAAGAAATCAGTCATACACCATGTAATCTGCCCATTATAGAACAATTGATCACAGCAGAATGACAAGACCTCAGTGCTTTACCAGTTTTCTCTCTAAGGGCAGCCTTTGAAGTTGTCCAAGGTCTCTTACTATGTATCTTGGGATTTCCCCTTCCATGAGTGTCACAGTCCCTTTGCACCTGAGTGTCATGAAATTCCTCCTCCAGAACTGCAACCACCAGGAGTTGCTTGGCACCCCTGCCTCCTGTTGTCTTCACAACCCCTGTAGCTGCTGGTGTCCTTTCCCACTCCCCTAACAAAGCATCAGCGCCTCAAAAGCAAGGGCTGTCTCTCAACTGGTTGCATTCTCAGGGCTTGTCATACTGCCTGGCATGCGGTGACACATTGCACATTCTCAGTAAATGCTTATTGAAGGAGTGACTGATTAAATGCATAGATGGACACATGGACAGACAGCTCCACAGAGGAGACTGAGACTCCGAGAGTTTATTTAAGTGGCTGCTCCACAGGTCCCTGATGTCAGCAAATGACAGAACTCAGGGCTTCCGTGTTGCCGCAGTTGGTCCCAGGCAGGATGGCTGAGCATTTGCAATGTCTCTTCTGAATCCAGTTGCCCTCTCCATTCCCCAAGCATCTTCCCAGATGGCCGGGGCCCATAGGTCATCTCAGCTTTCTTTGGGCCTACCTTCGACATGCAAACCAGGTCTGCTCTTCTGAATTTATCCCAGACAGGGGAGCACCTGGCAATCCTAATCAACACTCACAGCCTCAAACACAACAGCAGCCACCATCTGCTGACCGGGCCCTATGCTAAGTGCATTTTCATTATTATTTCACTTGATCTTCATACCAATCTTTTGAAGAAAGAATACAAGATTCTCATTTTATATGTAAGGAAAATGAGGCTCAGGAAAAAGAAAAGTAACAAGTTCAATGTCATAGTGTTAAAAATTGGAAGAACATGGATTTAAGCCTACAGGAAGCTGCCTCCTATATTTTGACACAAGTTCATGTTCTCCCAAGGTCAAGATCATGAGGTATAGGTAGCCAATAATACAGACTCGGCCCAAAAAGTTTTCTAAAGTCACCCCTTTTAGGCTCCATAGTGTAGCATTCTGGACTACCTCTTAAGTACCTCACCATTTTCACAATTGGGCACAAATATTTGTCACTCTGAATCACCCCACAAAAAACTGGTGAAGACCTTCATTTATTTAGGCTTATAAAAAGATCTTGAAGACGAACCAGGGGTATGGACTTGGGGGGGATTGCTGGGGGAGGGGGGTGCTGGGGGGAGGGGAACAAGGGGGAGAAAATTGGAACTGTTGTAACAATATAATCAATAAAAAACATTAAAAAAAAAAGATCTTGAAGAGGAACGTTTCAAATTGGGCATTTTGCAAATGCTCAGGGGTACACAGAGCTCCTCAGCCTCTGAGCCAGGACCATGTGATGAGAAAAGACCCACACTTGAACCCCAGAGCTCTTATTTCTGGTCCCAACTTTGCTACAACCTCACTGTGTATTCCTGAGTCAACCTTGACCTTCTTGGGCCTTGAATTCCCATCTCAGAAAGAAAAGGAAACAGATCAATTCTATGGATCGAACAGGCATGTCTGAAGGGACCAAGCTGGTGACATGAATTAGTGGAGTGAGTGAGTGCAAGTCATGACACCCACCATGGCAGCAGGGGGGGTCAGTGTCTCGTGCTATTGTCTTCTGACCAGAAAATCAAATACAGAATACCAGCACACTTAGAAAAAGGCCTTCAGACTCACTGGGTCTACGCCCCCACCTTGAGAGGCAGGGGGTCCCCTAATCCAGCGTACACTGGTGATCTCCAATAAAAGAGCTGATGCATTTAGAAAAGCTCCAAGAGTTTGGGTGGGCAACTCCTCTCTAAACTACATCTTGCAACTTGAAATGCCAGTCACGCCCGAGCACCAACCTGGTCACGGGTTCCAGACACAGCCAGAACTCTGACATTGAGCCAATCACGCATCAAGCTTGGAGGAAAGTGAACTGTAGGATTTCTGTAGGGGACAAGAGATGACCTTGTTGGGAGCAGAAAAGACAGGCTGAACTTAGCAGAGACTGGAAAATAAACACAGCAGCCTGGCTCATGGGACCATAAGGGCTGAGAGCCTGGCTTTGGCCCTGAAGTCAACTCTCAGACCTTGACAAAGTACCTCTCCTCAGAGCTCCCTTCTCCGTGAGACAGCCGTGGTTACTCTTGCCTGCTCCTCCACCCAGTTCCTCTCTATCATTCAGGATTTAGGGCCTGGAAACAGTCTAAGATGTACTAAGTCACACTAGGCTACTTGAAGGACATGAATGGAGCAATATCTGACATAATTGACCAGATGAGAGAGAATGCTGATCCCTGATGTTAACTCCAAATGACAACCAGCTGTAGAACAACCACCCTGCATTACTCTTCTTAGCAAGCAAGCAATACTGATAACTCATTCATTCATTCATTCATTCATTCAACCAACATCCACTGAGTCATCTGGGGTCCAGGCATCATGCTGCAATGCAGACAACGGTCAGTCAGGAAGCAAGAGCAGAAGCTGGAAAGCCAGCTGCAGTGGCCCAGACAAGAGATAATGAGGGTCTGATCTAAGGCAATGGGGATGAGGAGAAGGAGTGGAAAGCAAATGATGTTAAGAAAGTAGAATTCACAAGATTTTGATTGGGGAAGGAGGGGCGAGAGTAGAGGAGTATGATTCCTCATTTCTGGCCAGAGTGGAGAAGAGAACCGCAGCGCCCTTCGTGGAGACAGGCATACAAGGGGAAGAGCAGATGGCAAGTTTGGAAAGATGGTAAGGAAGTCGCTCAGTCTGGGTCAGGTTGAATTTGAGGTGCAGAACACTGGTGAACAGAAATCCAGTCAGAAGTGCAGGTCTGGATGTCAGAAGTTGCGAAAAAGGATTAGACAGCATCATTAAGAGGAAGAGTGATCCACATGACAGCGTGAAAGAGAACAATCATCAGAGACGTGGGAGAGGCAAGAGAAAGTAGAACTTAGGGTCCCACAGAGGAACCCTAAAAATGCAATGAGCAACAGTGACTAATGCCTTTGGCTGGTCAGGTGAGATGATAATTCATTGCAATGAGTAACAAGCTGTTCCCCAAGGCTAGTGACAAAAGCATGTCAGAGGAGGGTAATTGCAGGGATGGCCATAGAATCACCCCTCCGCCAGCCCCCTGCTATACCAGGCATGGTACCCAAAGGAATACAACATCTTGGCGTGGTCCTGTATCCTGGAAAATAAGTCAGGTCCCAGCACGTTAGAAAGAATAGTCCAGCCTGCTCACTAGGGAAGACAAAGAAGTTGGCTTTAACAAATCTGAGACTGAAATCTTCCCTTACTGTTTCCTTTACTCTTGTATACATTTGGAACAACCTAGACACCTACACCTGGGTAAGGTTATGCATCAATGTCTGATCAAACAGGTATTGAAGGAGTGGCTGTTAGGGATTGAATTCTCTCCAATACCCAGGCCCACAGAGCCCCAGAGCCAAGAACCTGGGGCTGCCTGCCCTTGGCAGCTGAATAGTAAGCTCTTCACAGTCTCTCCTGACTGAAAAAGAAAGAGCTATTGCTCATAAAAGCACAGAAGCCCATGCCTGGGAAAGTGGGAAAGAAAGGAGGAGACCGAGGCAGCAGGTGGACAGTGAAACTACAGGCAGAGGTTTCTGGAGGAAGATTCTTTCTTCCCCAGATAAATATTTTATTTACCTGCAACTTGCTTACCCTTACTTAGGTCCTTTGTTCAAGTGAAGGCCCTAGATGAGGTCAGCTCCCTAACAAGCCAAAGCCCAGATTGACGGCACCTTCCTGCTTTCCCCCAAACCTCCATTTTCCCCTTGATGGCCATTTGCTACCAAGGGGGGAAAATCATCTCCCATTTTCAACAACACAGATTTAGCCCATGTGGGCATGTTTGGATGGGGAAGCCACGTGGAGGATGGCAACAAGCTCATTTCCAACCCCACTGACAACTCATTGAGGGGAAATAGGCACAAAGTTGCCCTGGGAGGCACCTGAGATAGCAAGGGATTGACAGCAAAAGGTGAGAGACTTGCACATACCTCCTCCTTGTTCAAACGTCCTCATGCCTGTTGACTCCATTTATTTCAGGGCATCCCCATCAGACAGGATAGCTTAGAATCACATCCATTTTTCATACGGGTAACTGAGAGTCATAGAGGGGAGGTGGCAACAGAGTCAGGATCCTGGGTTCTGCCTCTTGGTTCCCTGGTCTCCCTAAGTTCCCTAGGATCAGCTGAGGAACTGGAGTTAATAATCAAGGAAAGTGGAGGCATTTTCTCCTCAGGGCTTAGGATAGAGGCCAACTGTCTTGACCAGATCGTGCAGGGTCTAGAGGTGGGAGAATGAACCTAACAAGCTTTGAGACTCCGGCTGCTCACGCTGATGCAGAGCTGGAAGAAGAAGGGGAGATGGGTGCAGGCTTGGCAGAGCTTCTGTTAAGCCTCCAAGAAAAGCCACCAGTTCTGGCCTTGTGGACAAAGTCCTGGCACCCTGCAGCACCAGCACCCAAAACATTAGTTTGGTGTCCTTTGCTCCCTGGAATATGGAGCATTTTATTTTTATCAGGAGATTGGGTGGCAGGGTTGAACCAATACAAGCATGAACAAAGGAGGCTCAGGCAATGCTGGGGACAGAGCGCTGTCCCCAGTTCAGGACCCTGGGGCCCTGAGAGCCTGTGGTTAGGAGCCAGAGCCCCAGGGCTGCTACACTGCCTGTCTGAGGACATCGCCCATTAAGTCTCCTGAGCAGATCAGCCAATGAGGATGCATCAGGCCAAGTGGGAAGAAACATATATCACCTGATCCAAACACCAAACTCCTTTGCCTCAAACGAGGGTTTTCAGTGGAGACTCCACCATTTCTCTGCCACCTCTTGCCACTGCCGAAGTGCAGGGAATTCCTGCTGCCCAGGCAAAGCCCTGACTCCCAGCCCTTTCTGAGACTTAATGTTGTGCCTGTTCAAGAGGGCACTAAACTTATACTGCTCTTACCCAGATTGCACTCACTGTAACTGTTCTCTCCGCAGTTTTGGCTTTGTCCCTCAACAGTGAGCATCTAACTGGAACAGCTTAATGACAGCCTTGCTTTGGGTTAGGGGGATGAGGATTGTGACCACAGACATCGCCTCTTGCAGTGGGATCCTCAGTGACTGACACAGCTTGAAGCAGTGCATTAGGAAGGAAGCAATAAATAGATATTCACTTAAACTCTAGCATTCAGAGGACATTTTCCATACAGGAAAGGTACATACAATGTCACTCACTGAACAAGGGTTTTCAACCGCTAACAGGTACCAGACCTTGTGGATAGGCACTGGAAGTAAATGGTGAACCACACAGACAGAGCCCCTACCCTTATAAAGATTATGGTAAACTTATAGACAAGAAAATCAGCAAAAAAAAAAACAAAAACAAAAACAAAAAAAAACAGTGTGATACGTGCTGTGACAGAAGATGCACAAGTACTACAGGATCACATAGGAGGCTGGGATAAAGGCGTGATGTCAGGGAAGGCTTTCTGGAGGAGGTGATATCTAAACTGAGACTTGAAGGAAGGGGAAGAGATGAGGGGTGGTGAGCAGCTGAGTATAGCTGGAGCAGAATGGAAGGCCTTATAAGAAATGAGGGTAGAATAGGGCTCAGGGTCACAATCTGGCAGAGCCTTATACACCATGGTAAGGAGGGGGAGGCTCTGTCCTAACAAGAATGGAAAAGCCACAGAAGGGCTTTAAAAAGGGGATTTGTATCACCAGATTTCCACCTTAGGTGCACCTTCATGCTGCCACGGGAATCAATCAAAGCAAGGAGAGAAAGGATATTTTGGGAGCATCTAGGAGATTGCTGCAGAGATCTAGACAAGAGACAGGAGGACATGAACTAGGACAATAAAAGTCAGATCCCCAAAGAGAAGGATTGGTTCAGGGCAAAGGGGCAAACCCTTGAGATGTAGAATTGTCAGGACTCACTGTAGAGAAAGGGGAGAGGAGAGTTGGGGCTTATGGCTTTGGAGACTTAATACTAGCAAGGTGAGGACCGCAGGAGAGAAGCAGATTGGTGGGAAGAGAGACTATTCCAGAGGAGACCCTGAAGAATTTGAGGTGCTATGAGGCATCTGAGTGGAAGTGTCCTAAAGGCAGCCAGATGTATGGGTCCAAGCTCAGAAGAGAGGTCTGAGGATTAGAAAGAGATTCTAACAAGAGGAAGCTGACATAATATAGCCTAATATACAGGCTTCCTTTATTCATTCAATAAATATTCATTAATTTCCTACTACATGCCTGGAGGCAAGAGTTGAACTAATGCATGTTAACAGAGAACATTCCTTAATTGGGAGCCTTCTACACCTCCGATGGGCTGTGATCATCTGTGTGGGATTCTCTGACTGAGGCTCCTCAGAGAGCTGCTGTCATACATGCTCATCAGGGAGAGATGAGTACTTGAAATTAACTGACTATGGGAACTGCAGTCTTTCATTTTCTAACAAGCCCAGCCTTGAAAGGCCACCACTTTGCTTTACTTAAGCTAACAGGACATTATCTTTCACAACTGAGCTACAAATGGGACTCTAATTTAAGAATTTGTGAACAGCCATTCCCTTGTTCCCTTTATAGTGGCATTAGCCCAATTTGGTCTTAGATGTACCACCCCCAGGTCAGACCTCACACACAAGGGATAGGGAATTTAACTGGGTAATTAAACACCTATTTGCCACATGAGTCTGGGCAATATCTCTGTCCTCTCTCTCTCCCCTTCCCCCATGTCTGAGTTTTCATCAGTGGGAACATGGGCAATGACCACCAATCAATCTAGTAATCAACAAATAGGAATTATGCCCTTTCCAGTAGCAAGACTTGGGAAGGGCACAGAGAAGACTGAGACCTCGGCCTTTCCCTCGGAGGTCTGCAATCCAGCATCATTTACTCTCTGGTCCCCTGGTTCTCTCACATTGGTAGGGACTCGATGATGTTGCAGTTTCCTTCCCAAATGTTTAGTTCTAGACCACAGAGCCAAATGTGAGCTTGGAAAGAGATAGGCCAGCTTGTGAGTCCCAGGGGTCCCTATTCTTTCTACAAGTGGTATATTTCTCATGGGGAGGAGTGGTCCCCTGGGCAGGGGGTGCTGAAGAGCCCTGTCTTCAGCTGTCTTGGTGGCTGTGGCTGGCTGACCTGAGAATGGCTGAATCAATGATTCAATGATTCAATGACCTGACTCAAAGAGGCCTTCCTTGGCTTTCCTGCTCCCACCTCTGCTGCCACTAAGTCGATAATGTCAGCAGTCAGGGCCCCTTATTCATCAGCTTTCACCCTGGGACACCACTGGATAAACCCATATTACAAATAATAGCTAATCTTTCTTGAGCATTTACCCTGTGCCACATGTGTGCTGTACATGAAATAACTCATTTAATCCTGACAATAACTCAATGGTATGAAGTGCTATTATGTGTCCTAGATGATGAAATCGAGACGCAGCTGACTGCAGTGCCTTGTGCAAGCTGGTAAGCACATATCTGGGACCTGAATCCAGGCATACTAATCACAGAGGCTGCACACTTTGCCTCCACACAAAACTGCCTCTGACTGAGAAATCAGTGGTCTACTCAGTTTAGTTGTTTGGAAGTCCTATGCCTCCTGGCCTCCAGAATAGCCCTTCCATAAGCTAGTAATGTGCTCCCAATTCTACCACTGAAATAATTCCCCTGGCAATGGCAAAGCAAACCCCCGGGGAAGGCTGAGGAGACGGAACACATGGGCCTGTTACAGACTGACAGGCTCCAGGCAGCTGTAGGCCCTTTACCACACATGGAAGTTAATCAGTTCCTTCCCAACTCCTTCCATGAGTGGAAGCTCGTGTGAAAGGTGAGGAGCAACTTGAGGTTGGGGATGTGGGAAAAGTGGGGAAAGAGACCCAAGTCAACAGCAGAACATATTCCAACTCTGAGAGCACTCCAGCCCCACTACTCACTTGTGCCATAAGTTTGGTCAAGTTAATCAACCACCACAAGTTTCTATTTCTTCAACTGCAAAATGGGAATCTTAAGAGATGCTTTATAATCTGTGGTGTAAATGAAACAAAGTAATGCTTACAAAGCAAATAACACTGTGCCCTACACATAATGAGGACAGTAAAATGGTAGCTCTTATATCATCATTGCTACTGCTTGAAGAAAGAAGTCCTGAAAAATGCGCTGGGAGCCAGTGGGCAAGGTGGACAGCCAACTGAGCAGCAGAAAAGGGACTTAAAGGAAAGAGCCTACCTTCATTGACTTTGCAACTGTTCCAAGGCCTGCTATGTGTTCATTCAGTCTTTCTTCAGCCATTTTCTACTCAGACCTATTACGTGTGTGTACTGGACAGTGTCGGGGGTTGAATTAAGTCTCCCAGAAAGAAGTGTTGCTTAACCCTGGTTACCCATAGATACAACTTCATTTGGAAATAAGGTCTTTGCAGATATAACCAAGTTAAGATGAGGTCATACTGGATAGGGTGGCCTCCAATCCAATATGACTGGTGTCCTTAAAGAAAAAAGAGATACAGACACACAGGGGAGAAGGCCATATGAAGACAGAGGCAGAGGTTGGAGTGATATGTACACAAGACAAAGAAAGCTGAGCATAGCTGGCAACCACCTGAAGCTAGAACAGAGGCAAGTAACAAATTCTTCCTGAGAACCACCAAAAGGACCCAGCCTGCTGACACCTGGATTTCAGACTTGTAGCTTTCAGAACTGTGACACAACACGTTTCTCTTGTTTTAAGTCACCTGGTATGTGGAACTTTGTTCTAGCCAGCAGTCCTAGATAAAACTACAGAGATATATTTAAAAAACAGAGTTCCTATGCTGAAGCATCTGCTATTCATCTCATCCCAGGAAAGAAGCTGGATGAGAGTCCAGGCCTATTATGGGTGACCTTGGGTCTAGTTTCCAAAGAGGTGTGCTTTGTTAGAAAAGAGTTTTCCCCGGCGCACCAGCTTGGACCCCCAACATGGGGACAGTTTAGATAAGTAGGTGGCTTGGAATGAAGATTGTCACAGCCATAAGTTATACCAGGTTCCTGCCACCCACAGGGCATAAGAATGGCAGAGTAGTAGTGAATGCAGGAAAGGAAGACCTAGGAAAAGAAAGGTGGGACCGTTGTCCTATTCTTGGTTCTTACAAATCTACCATTCCTTATTTCTCCTGTTAGTTCCTCCACTCTTTCTCTTCATATTTTAAGTTTCTACTCTGTTCCCTATGATGCCTCTGCGGCCTAGCAGACTGGAAAGAAAACAGGAGTCTTGGGGGCTAGGAAACCAGAGATGGAGTCCTAGCTCCATCATTTCTAGCTGTGGGATCGAGGGTGAGCAACACTCACTTTCTATGCTTTGGTTTCTTCATCTGTGCAATAGGGATACATAGTAACTCATAGTGTTAAGTATCTATGCATGGTGTACATTATGTAACATGTATATGTGCACTCAGAGAAGGAAAACTCTGACTCCAAAAAACCTCCGCTGCCTTGCGGCATACCTCTTCAGGGGAAAGGCTAAGGGAGTAAACCCCGACAGAAAATCCGGAGCCGGAGTCCCTAAGGCGGTTTGACGTTGTAGTCAACACCGGCAACTCCTGCGGCGCACCTGAACCCAAGCTGTATCGACTCCGTCTTTCCCTTGGACCCTTCAGCTGCGAAGAGAGGGGGGGTCTGCTGCATGGGCAACAGCAGACCCTCCATATCACCCTGCCCAGGCTCTGTAGCTTCAGCTTCACTGGAGAGGACACTCCAGCGTCATCACAAGATGTCGATTCAACACGGGAGGAGACAGATACCGTGTCACTCCCGAGTTGGACTGCACAGCCATTCTCGGCGGTGCAGATAGACTCTTAAGAAGCTACACCATCGTCTCTCGAGACGGACGGCTGCCGCCGACGACGATATGTGCACTGTATGATGGCATGCATTAAACATGATGATATAAGACTTCCAGCCAAGATGGAGGCATAGATAGACACGCTGCATCTCCCTCCACAACTAAGAAGGAATACAACTACCTCAAAACTAGAAACAACCAGAAGTTCCAGAAAATCAAACTGCATGGAAGTCCAGCAAACAAAGATATAAAGAAGAAATACTCATCCAGACAGGTAGGAGGGGCGGAGCCGGGGAGGAGAGGACGCCGTGTGGTGGCGGCAGCAGCGGCAGGCCAGCAGAAAGCACAGTCACACATTTTAAGTTAGAAGGGATACCAGGAGAGCATTCCCAGCTCCTCAACGGACCTCGCAGTCCACGAACCCAGCACCAGGGAACAATCAAGCCTCATTGCTTCTGACTATGCAGACCAGAGGTGGTGGGGATGGGGGAAGAAACTGCCTGTCTCAGCAGAGTCCACTTGTTTAAAGGGCCCCCATGGTCCTAGAACGTCTGCAGATACACCCACTATGGGAACAACAGTCAGGGCAGCAGCTAGAGGGGCGCCAGTCTGGTGTGGAAGTGGGAGAGGTGCCTGGAAAAGGGGCAACTTCTGAGCAAGCAGCATTGTTCCCTCTCTGACCCCTCCCCCACATACAGTGCCACAATGTGGTGAAACAGGTCACCCTGTACTGATGAATCCCTAAGGCTCTGCCCCTTCCAACATAACAGGAGCGACAGCTCTACCTGGGATGCAAAGGCAAACAAACACAGGAGCGTGTCAGAATGAGGAGACAGAGAAGTATGGCCCAAAAGGGGGAATGGATCAAGGTTCCAGTGACAGAACTAAGCAATGAGGAGATAGCCAACCTAACAGATGAGGAGATAGACAACCTAACATGCAGAATTCAAAAGGCTGGTGATAAAGATGCTCACAGGCTTCACAGATATGCTTGAGTACAGCAAACACATAAGAGAAGAAGTGAAGGCTATGCTAAGTGAAACGAAGGAAAACCCACACAAAACCAATGGTGAAGGGAAGAAAACCAGGATTCAAATCAATTATTTGGAACATGAGGAAGAAAAAAGCAGTCAACCAGTGCAGTATGAGGAAGAAAGAATTGAAAAAACTGAGGAAAACTTCCCAAATTTTGTGAAGGAGGTGGACATACAGGTCCGGGAAGCACGGAGGGTCCAGGGCAAGCTGGACCCAGAGGGGACCACACCAGGACGCATCATGATTGAGATGCCAAAGGTGAAAGATAAAAAGAGTCCTGGGGGCAGCAAGGGATTGGCGGAGAGTTGCCTACAGGGGGGGTGCCTATAGGACTATCAGCTGATTTCTCAGAGGACACTTTGCAGGCAGGAAGGGACTGGCAAGCAGTATTCAACGTGGTGAAAAGCAACCTACAACCAAGATTACTCTATCCAGCAAAGCTATCATTTGGAATGGAAGGGCAGATGAAGTGCTTCCCAGACAAGGTGAAGCTAAAGGAGTTCATCATCACCAAGGCATTATTATATGAAATGTCAAAGGGACTTACTTAAGAAAAAGAAGATCAAAACTATGAACACTAAAATGACAACAAACTCACAACTATCAACAACTGAATCTAAAAAATAGAAACAAAACCCAACTAAGCAAACCGGAATAGGAACAGAATCATAGGTATGGGGATCATTTGGAGGGTTGTCAGTTGGGACCGGGAAAGTGGAGAGGTGGGGAAATAGTATAGGGACTAAGAGGCATGATCAGTTGGTACAAAATAGACAAGGGGATGTTAAGAATAGTATAGGAAAGGATGAAGCCAAAGAACTTATATGCACAACCCATGGACATGAACTAAGGGGGATGGGATTGCTTGAGGGAAGGGGACTACTGGGCAGTGGGGAGCAAAGGGGAAAAGAATTGGAACTACTGTAACAACATAGCCAATAAAATATACTTAAAAAAAAAATGATGATACATGCCAAAGCATTTTAATTATAAATGAAAAGGAGAGAGATTTCATCCTGTACAATTCCTAGATTTTATATAGAGAAACACTGGTTTTAGATATAATATTATATATCTGGATATGTTAGAAAATTAGCACAAAAAATGAAACGATGAATCAGATGCTACATTTAAGGGAAGTAAAAATGACATTGACCTAGAGGTAAACAAGGCCTCAAGACTGAAGAGCTCTGTGATATTGGGCAAGTTTTTCCATCACTTAATTTAAAAATGATTTTTTATCTGGCTCTAAGATTCTAGGACTTTTATGAAAATGTGCACATCAAACTGTTTGCTCTTATGAAAATACATTTTTAAAAAGAAATCTTTACTTATGACAAATTTGGGGAAAGCTGTGATGCTGGAGGTAATTCTAATAACAAGTGAAGTAGAAAAGCCATTTGATGTGTGAAATACCCCATGGACTGGATAACACTGGAGAGGCAGATCTCAAATACTCCTCTCCTGGCTATTTCTATTAGAGGGCTACTACCAGCATACCAGAGAGAGGGGCTGAAATCATGTGGAACAAAAACTAGTAAAGAAGGTGACACAGCCTTAACGCAGCCCCAAAATGCGAAGGCAACCAGCCAGCTTTTATCTCCTTTTACAGTAACATAACCAGGCGTGACTCAGATTGAAGTAGAAGAGACTGATCTCAGACCTAAGGAAGAACTTCCTGACTGCTGAGATGCGCAAGGAATTGGGGAAAGCTTTTTACCCAGCGGTCAGCTGCATGTCCTGGTTAAGTGAGTGTGCTGGGCAGTGGAAGCAGGAACGGGGTGACCTTTTGGAGGCCCTTCTTGCCTCTGCTCTCCCTACCCTCCCACTGAGTCAGCTCAGAACACGACAACGATGTCTGCTTTTTGCACACCACCGCCCACTTCCAGTTACCTCGACAGCTCACATATTGTCGTGTTGCCCATTTTTTCCCTGCTGGCACAGTAGACTCCAAGGTGCAAGCCGTGTTTTTACAGAGTTTTGCGTGCTCCACACTGGAATGTGATAATCACTTCACAGCACAGTTAGCAACGAGGAGGAAATGAAATCCACTCTTGAATTGGAGACAGGAGTGCTGTGTTTCACCCTGTTGACAGCCAAAAGCCAATTTAGGACTCTGAAAAGCCAAATTTCCCTGGGGAAAATAAATGTGGGTATCTTCTTAATTCTCCTGAGCTCACTTAGGGACTGGAATTGGTGTTTTCTGAGGGAGGAAAATTTGACGTGGACTATGGTTTATGGATCATTTCAGTGGAGAAGCGAGGAAGTGGGAGAATTCACCCAGTTTGCACTTTTTCAGCAAGACTTCCAAAAGCTAGCAGGATAATAATCATAAACAGTTATTGCACACTTACCACGCTCTATATCCTTTGCGTGAATTAATTCATGTAATAATCACACAAGAGGCTAAGTCCTGTTCGACATAACAACATATCTAAGTTCAGAGCTGGATTTTATACCAGGCAGGCTGGAGCCAGAGGCTACATGGTTAGTTAGCCCCCACACTCTTCAGAAAGAGACATCCTCAGAGAAGCAGGCCTGGGTCCTGTCTCTGCTTGCCCTCTTCCTCCTCAATTCCCTGACCCTTTAACTGAAAGGCACTTCCTGAGGAGAAGCATCCACTAGCTAAGCCGCCAGTACACACCGTGTCGGAAGTCAGCTCAGTTCTGTCCGTGACTCACAGAGCAGCATTCACTTGGACCGCTAATCTCACTGTCCTAGTATAGGACTTTTTCCAGCCCGTAACTCTTCTCTCTCCCTGGGTCAGTAAGGTAATAGAACACTCAAACACAGTCTCCAAGTGACTCCTCTGTTAAAACTGTTCTATCAGCCCTGGGGCTGTCCTTTGAGGTGCTAAAACCCCAATCAGGGAGTCATCACCATCAACAATGCATCAGACTTTCTCCAAGAATTGGTAAAGCAAGCAGCAGCTCACAAGGGTCCATTATCCCCCATGGTTTATAATTGGGCACTGTGATTAATCCATTTATCTGCCATTCAGAAGAACACCCCATGGTAAGAGGCAGTAATTACCAAACATTGAATGGGTACACAAATAACCAAAATGTACCCATGCTTTGAGTTGCTGCACCACCTTGATTCTCAATATTTACTCCCTCTGAATTTTAAAGATCCACAGTAATGTAGGTACAGCAGATGGATGGGAGATAGGAAGCCCAATTTTCAGAAAGCCAGGAGTGGCTAAAACCCAGAAGGCTCTGGAGCTTGTTCATAATTCTGTGAATCAATTTAGAAGACATTTATTAACATTTATTATTTACTGCGTCTCAGGCACAGTGTAAAGAACAGGGTATTTTTTAAAAGTTCATTATCTAACTGGAGAAATAGACATGTAAGAAGCCAAATATCTTTAACAGGAAAAGCAAGAGGCAGGTGTGAAGAACAAGGAGTACTTATTTTCCATGGGGGTGGTGGATAAATGGCAGATCTGGAGAAGCTGCCCAGAAGAAGTGACCTTTGAGTTGGGGCTGCAGGTTGAGGAATAGTGTTTTCCCTGAGGGAAGTAAGAGCAGCCCAGGCAGAAGGACCAGAATGAACAAAGCCATTCAGGCATGTTGTCAGTGGCTGTCCCATACAGAGAATTGCATGGGGCATGTTTTGAAGGGCCCTGTGCACTATGCTAAGAAAATTGGGCTCTATCCTGTATCCTATATTCAATCAGGCAACATGGTAAGCTTTTAAAAAGATGTCTGATCATGAACAGATTTGTGCTTCTGAAAGCCCAAGGAGCAGTGAGAATGAGGCTGGATGAGGGAAGAGGACCAACAGTTGAGAGGCTGCTGCTGCCTTAGTGAGGGCAGAGGTGAGGTTGATCTGCTTCTGGCGCTGAGAGCAGACTGAAAAGGAGGGTCAGACTGGAGGTTTGGCAGGCATTTCAGAAGGCCACATCAGAAGGTTTCCGGTGATGCATGGGGAACAGGGGAGAAGGAGAAGAGACTGGTGCGAGTGGGGATGGCTGGGTGAAGATGGCTTCAGCTGAGGATGAAAAGCACATCTGAGGGAGCCAGAGAAAGCAGAAATGGAACTAACATCGCTGTGTGTTTACCATGTGCCAGGGTCCCCACATTTCCTTATGTCTGTAAGGAAAACCAGCTCAGGCTAAAGGAACTGAGGCCAGAGTGGTTAAAGAGTGCACTCAGGGCCACCCAGTGCCAACTGTGCCCACCAAGCCTGTGCCCTTGATATCCTACTGCCTCAGCTCCCGGACTTTGCTTGGTGAGAGAGGTTTGGCTCACAATATAAATAGTCTTGTTCTTCACTTGCTCCTTCTTGCCTATCAGTTAGAATATCTTTACCTTGTGAAAAAACACCCCCACATTCGTCTCTCACTTCTGAAGTAAACCTCTCTTCTCTGATCCTCACCTACTCCCATTCATACACTGCATCTTTTTGGAAGTACGAATGTAGGGCAAAGGGCAAAGCATCGGAAGTGGGATCAAGCTGTGTTCTAAGGCTGACTCAGCCGGCTAGGTGACTTTCAGAAATTGCTGGATCTCTCAACCTCAAGAGTCCTCAACTATAGAGTGGGGACACACACACACACACACACACACACACACACACACACAAATGAATACTGACCTTTGCTTATCTCACAGGATTATTGTGAGGATGAAAGGAGATTAAAGTGCCTGCAAACAACACCAACAAAAGGCAGGAAAAGGTGCTACAGGATTATCTGGATGATCGGGCACCACTGTCCACCAGACTGTGAGTCCTTGGAAGGCAAGGGCCCTGGTGGTCCTCATCTGTAGATCTCGGGTACATAATTATTCCTAATACAGAGTCAGTGTTTGATAAAGACATGTTCAAGTAAGAACAAGGACCACTGCCACCATCAGTGCAGCGCGCGCGCGCGCACACACACACACACACACACACACAGGCATGTGTGTTTGCCTCCTGCTCCCCACCATGCATGCAGGCAAACCCACAATTCCCCACTTTTGAAAGTACTGTTCTAGTCTTGGCTTATTCCAAAAACAGCCAGTTCCTGGGGAAAAGCCAAGTGATTGTCACACTGCCTGGATGGCTTCATTGGAAACATCTGAACATTGGGTAAGTCTGAATTCCTCCACTTCTCAGGGAACTTGATAAGAACTGAACCCCCAGACTCCCCTGCGAGGAGCTCCCATGGGTCTGCCCGACCCAGCGCGCTGTATGCGGCGTGGTTTTTTTGTTCCCCCTCCCAGGAGCTCAGAGGCCCTACTGCTATTTTCATTGATGCCTTGAGCAGGGCTGGCATGTGCAACTGCTGAGAAGGGGGAGCGCGGAACCGCGGGGGAAGCAAGTAAAAATAGCCTGGCGCGTGTGGCTCTGCCTGCTCCGGACGCTTTTAATCCTGACCGAGGTGGGGAGCTCAGCAGCTGCTGCTGCACAATGAAGAATCCAGCAGGAGTCTGCACCCAGACCCCGCGCAACAGCCAGGGCGCTGGGGCTAGAGACCCTAGAACACTTTTTTTCCAGGAACCAAGAGGGACGGGGTGGGGAGCAGTGGAGGGCTGTTTCTTACTCCCAGTGCCCCAGCCACCTAGCTGCGGGGACTGCTACGTGCCTAGCCCAACACTTCACAGAAGTGCAGCTTTGACTGCGAGCTATTTTTAGAAACTTGTCTCGGGTGGGCGATCAGAGGGAGGAAGGCGAGGGTATTGGTAAGGCTAGCTCTCCTCCGTGAGGCTAGGAACCTTGCACTGCACATCATTCAGAATGTCTGCTCTGAGGTGGGGGGTGAGGGTGGGGACAGCAAGCGTCCAGGGAGACCGCAGACTTGCCGGCTTTGCCAGAACTCAAGGAGAAGGATTTAGCCCCGGAGGGTGTTTGTTTCAAAATCGACAGTTGCCAGATGCATGCTGCTTCTAGTCTCTCCGAGAATGGGGTTTTAAAAAGCTTTTCTGCCCACGCCGTGGGGGTACGGGTTAGCTGCTGTTCAGACCTCACAGGAAGAAGACCGGGGGAGGGTCTCTGCACCTTTTTGCATTCCAGAAAGACAGAGAGACAATTCCCGTGCCACACCTCCATCCCTGCCCCACGCTGCATATGGGTAACCATATGTGAAATGTACAGCAGCCCCAGCAGACACCTGGCTATTAATAGAGCTCGAGAGTTTGCTCCCTGCCTTTCTCCTGCCACAGATTAAGGGATGATCTTCACACCCTCACCCCACTCCGCCCCCACCTGGGCTCACCATCTCATCTCTCCAGGAAGGTAAGGGGACCGCCCACGCTGATCCCCTCCGTGACCACAGGTGCCCAGAATCTGCGGACTAGTCCAGTTGTACTAACAGCAGGGTCAGTGCGAGGCCAGAGAACACAGCCATCATAAGTACTGGGGCGCAAAAGCCAGCAGGGCCCTTCCCGGCTCAGGGCCAAGTCGAGAGTAGAGAAAGGGCAGCTTATTGGGCTGCCGAGGACGGGGGGCAAGAGCGCAATTTCAGGAGCTACAGCGACATTCAAAAGCCGCTGCGGGACGAGTGGCTGCAGACTCATTTGTCGCTGCAGCCCGCGGCGCGCAGCCACCATCGCCAGCGCGGGCTTGGCTGCGGCAGGGCGGGCGCTGTCCCTGGTCCTGAAGGTGGCCGCGGCCGGCATTTCCTACCGGGGCTCAGCGCCCCAGAGACGGCTCTCACATGGGAAGATGGCAGACCGCCACGGCTCGGATCTGGGCCCCAGGGTCTGTTGGTGGCGTCCAAGTCCCACCACCAGCTCAGCCGTGCCCCGTGCGGCCGGGAGCTCTCCGCGGTGCTGCGGGGACTGAGAGCTCAGGGACCCGAGCTTGGAAGGGTAAATCCGGGGCAGCGGCTGGAGACTGTCAGCGCACCGCAGGGAGCAGACCTGGCCGCGGGACCACCCGTCCCTGCTCTGCACAAAGTCGGGACTCTGAAGCCCTAACGGAGCGGGGGGAGGGCAGGGGAGCGCGGCTGCCCGGGACTCAGGACTTGGGGGAAAGAGAAGCCAGCAGCGGGGGGCAGAGAGAGAAATGGGGTGAGAGCGACTCTTGCATTTTCAAAGGGGGGGACCTGAGATGTGCACTGCCTTCCCCCCGCTCCAGCACACACACGCACATGCACACGGCCGGCAGAAGCAAGCGGGAGGGACGGGGAAAGTTTGGCTCTGGGTGCTGAGCAGCAACAGCGGCGGGCGGGCGGGGGGTCGCCGAGCGCCCCGAGCCTCTCGTCTGCTTACCTCGGTGCTCTCGGCAGCGTTCTCCGCCATTTTCCTCCTCAGGAGCAGGCAGCGGGAGGAGTGTTTCATGCCCATAAGAGCTAGCGAGGGTTTGGTGATACGAAGATAGTAGAGAAAGAGAGCTGGTGTAGCTTTAAAAGAGAGAGAGAAAGAGAGAATTGGAAGGGGAAAAAAAAAACTCGTCTGCCGATACAATCAACCACGGTTGAGTCTTTCCTGCAGTCTCCGCTTTGTTTTATTTTCTTCCTTTCTCATCTGCTTCGGATTCCTTCAGGCAGTTTCAAGTTCTTTCTCGTGCGCCCGGTCCCCTCCCCGCCCCTCTCCACCCGCGCTGCTGCGGGCTCAGCAGGAGGGAGGCAGCCCCGAGGGCTCCACGGCGGCAGCGTCGCTATCCCGGCTGCTCGTCTGCTCGCAAAGTCCGGCGGGCCGAAGGCTGCCGCCAACTCCTCTCAACTTCTGCGGATCTGCCGGGCGAAGCCACACGCTTCCTGCGCGTCTCTCCGAGGGGCTGAGCCCGGTGAGTGGGGGCGGGGTGAGAGGCTCGGTGCCGCGGGCGGCGGCTGGGCGCAGACCTAGGGCCCCCGGAGCCCCGGGCCCGCCCCCTCCCCCGGGCTGCCAGGGTCTCTCCGCCACCCCCGCTCCCCGCCGCTGCGGACAACTTGCGCGGGGGCAAGGCTGCGCGGACGCTGCAGGGCCGCTCCGGAGGCTCGGAGAAAGCAGGCGCCCGAGCTGGACTCTTGCAGCTTCTTAGACCCGGGTGTGCATCTCCTCCCCGAGAACACGCTCTGGGCAAGGTTGGGCCGTTACCTCGCCCCCCCCCCTCCACCCCACCCCACCCCCAACTATCCCGCTCTTCTGTCAATTCCTGGATCTTTCCTTGGCGAAGTGTCTGGGGAGCGAAGGGCTAGGTGTCTGGATGAGGGAGGGTCCTTAACTCCTTCAACTCTAGGACTACGTAAGGTGTCATGACCTCGCCTTTTCTCCCACCCTCCCTCTCCAGGGCACTTGGAGCTCCAAGCCTCCCTGAGGCTGAGAGGGTGGGGCGAAGGTTCAGCCAGAGGTGGTTTAGGAACGAGGGTCGGAGAAAGTCAAATGGAAGAGCCTGCGGTCCTGCTTCCCCTACCCTGGTTTTCCCTGGTAGCTGCCCCGCCCCCCCCCAATCATTTTTCTTTCTCCTCACCCCTCCCCCATCGTCACCAGATTTTGAAGTCCCTTTTATGGAGAGAAGGAGGATGTCACATACCCATTAGGATTCTCTTGATCCTTTTTTAAGGAGTTGGGCGGCAGGAGGGGGTGTGAATTTTTATACAATGCATTCCTGTCTTCACTTTGAGAGCTTTTTCTCCCCCCCGTCTTACCGGCCATCTGTCAGGCTGTTAGGAGATGGAGCAAGGCAGAAGGAGAACTCTACTCTGTTTCTCCCATTACAGCAGGCCACCGGGGCGGCTCCTTCAAAGACAGCTGCACTTTCAAGCTTTGGGCCCACAAGTCAAGGACAGGGACCTAAAGGATGCTCCCTGAGCTTCCTGGCTCTCTTAGCTTCATCGCTGTGCTTACGTGGGAAGATAAGTTCTGCGTGCATGTCTTACTTGTTTTTGAGCATCACCTTTGACAGCCAGGAAGTGCGAGCCTGACTGTCCTCAACTAACCCCAGAATTCATTGAAGAAATGGGCCAGGATCTAAGGATGCCTTCATCACCTGGTCCTAGGGAAAAGAGAGGACACATTGCAATAAGTGGAAGAGGGAGAGGAGAGGAGGGTATGGAAAGTAAGAAGAGTGAAATAGAACAGGCAAGAGGCTGGAGTAACAGGAGTGTGTGTCTGTGTGTGTGTGATGAGGATGGAGCAAATTTAAGTGTAAAGAAAATGAACTTAACTCCTTAACTTTTTTTCTTTCTCAGACCACAGACCTGGATTGGTGTTGGGGGTGAGTGATCAGTCTTTGGCAACACCTAGTCATTCTCCTTCCCTTTCCCAGCCTGCTAGCATGCAGAAAGTGGTAGGAGAACAATAAGGTGAATCTAAAGAATGACTTTTACCCTCCTGAACCCCATTTTCTCTAAGTATCTTTCTCAGACACAAAAGATCTGGAGACATCTGATTCCCTAACAAGAGAATCTCAGTACTTGTCCGATCAAAGAAAACCAGAAAGGAAAGTATCCTCACAGCCCTTTAGTCCAATCCTCTAATTTTACTATTAAGGACCCAGAGATCAGAGAGAGGAGGACATTTGCTCATGATCCTCCAGCCAGCTGTGGGGACACCTGAGGGCAGCTCCCCAGCCTCCTGACTTTCAGTCCAACACTCTCCTGTGACCCCACCTCACTCTGCTTCTGCATGTGCTGTGCATCCATTCTGTGACTAACTGGGGAGGAGGGAAGCTGAGACAAGCTCCCCCTGAAATAGGCAGGCTGCTGCCTGTGTATGATTGTGTTGCTATGAGAACCCCAGTGGGTGTGTTTCCTCCGTTCTCTGTTCAAACCTTTTCCTTTGCTTGGCTTCTCCCCAAGCACAGACACTGCTCCCTTTGGAATGAGGAGTGGAGGGGCCAAGATGGAGAGCTGTATTCTCATGACAAGTTTTCTATCCCAACCCATTCAACCCAGAGCCAGTCTGAGGCTGTGAGTGAGGGACCTAGGCCACCAGCTGGTTCACTCATGGCTGGAGGACATGAGTGAGCTGTCTTGAAAGTAGATACTCCAGTGCTCTGCTGAGTCATTTTGGAGCACAGAGGAATTGTCCCTGATATGCTCCCATTTAATTACCAATTCACAAGCAAAATAATTGTCACTTTCAGACATTAAGTATTGGGGGTGATTTGTTGTTACATAGCAAAAGATTACCTGAAAACCCACGTCCTAGGGTTTTGAAAACTTTGTTATGCACAAAAGGTGCCTAGCACATAGTAGGTATTTTGTAGCATTTTCTCACTATCCCTATCATTCACAGGAATTCAGTCTTCTTTGTCCCTCTTGCATTAAGTATATTAGGTTAATTAATTTACTCATTCTATGAAGAATTTACTAAGCATTAGTTACATGCCTAGCTCATCAGTGGGCACTGGGCTTAGCAAGAGGCAACAAAAGATACGGAACTGACCATTGAGGAGCTCTTAGTTTAGTCACCTTGAATGCCTTGAAATGTTCAGAACTTTGTAGAACTTTGGAATGGACTTTGGTGGGGGGCAAGAAGAAATATGAGATGACAGGGTGTAAAGGGAATTCACCGGGATGTGAGTTACACGGGCAGTCTGGGACAATAGTCCTATACGTAAAGAGGTCTCAAAGCATATGTCGCTATATCACTTCCTTATACTAGAGCAACACAACAAAACATATTGAATAGTACCTGTGAACTGCTACAACAAAACTTGGCTTGTAGTAATAGCACAGATACTGTGTTAACAGTTGCTAGGCCCTATCCTATGTTCTGAGTTAAACTTGTAAAGCACTTACTACATGCCAGACACTCTTCTAGCCTTAGTGTGTTTTCATGCAGTTCTTTCAACAATCTCTGCAGTAGGTGCTGTTATTATCTCTGCATAACAGATAAGGACACAAAAACACAGAGAACTGCCCAAAGTGGTAGAGTCAGGATTCAAATCTAAGATGCCTTATTCCATAGTATGACCTTTAGGGAGTTAACCAATTTCCAGGAACAAGGCAATGGGGCTTTAAAAATACTGATGCTTTAGTTTCCTCAAGGAGTGTGGTTTAATGGGTATTCGTGGTTGATGACCATTGGCTAAGGATATGTGGAGGAGACCAGCAGAGAAAGAAGACCCCTAAGTTATAGAAAGGGCCCCCAAGAGTACAAGGACACCCACATTATAGAAAAGTTCATCTCAAACACGAAGGTTCTTGACAGCCACAAGATTCTTGAAAGAGTGAAGTTGTGCAACGGACTGGAATGAGACTCTTGGGGAGGCCTATTATTGGAAAAGTTATCCAGCTTTATCAGATGCCACAGAACAAGTGAGTTTCCTGTCACTGGAAGGGTCCCGTTAGACTAATTAGTTGGCATAGCCATGGCCGCAAACCCTAGAAGTTTGAGCAAAGCCCCCAAGGCTCAACCTGCCCCATGAGGTGACTGCATAATCGTCTCCTTTCATCTCAGACCCCTCCAGAAGGTGAAGACTGTGTGTAATAAGCAACAACCAACACTTTCTTTGCTGCCTTTCAAATTCCAGGATGCAGTTTCTCTAACCTGAAGAACTTTCTGGGAAAGCCAGGCTCTGGTTTGTTCAAATGTGGTTGCTGTAATACAGGTGGTGCATAAGCCATGTCATGTGGCTTCCCCCTCCTCCTCCTGGGGGAACCTCACACGTGGCCAGGGCTCACATATGGCTAAAACACACTGCAGTGAGTCCATGGCTCCTCAAGAATCAGGCCACGGCCATTATCCAACACCGCCTCTCGGCAGCTAACCCAGTGGTATTCTTAGTGTCTTCTGGGCCGCATGGCAGTCAAGCCAAGGCTGCAGTGGCCAGCTCCCAGGCTGAACCTCTAGGCAGCCCCAAACCTGGGCAGTTGTCCTGCACAAAAGCTTTCACAATCTTAATTCTTTCTAACCCAAGGCCCAGTTATTTCTTAAGCTGTGTTCCAAAGAACAACTTGCAAGAGTGCCACCAGTGGCTGCAAAGTAATTTGGTTTTCTTTTTTTCTTTTTTGTTCTTTTATTGGGGGCGGAGGGTGGCATTGAAACCAGAACATTATTTCTTCCTTGCTCTGATCATGTTGATTGAATCAATTCACTCTGCTTTTATGATACTGTTTGACTATTTATTCTAACGATCCTTGGGAGGAATTTTCTTAGTCATTCTGTATTAATAGCTTAATCCTCGGTGTTTTATGCTCCTAAAAACACTGTATATTAGACTATTGTCACCTACCTTTCTCTCACAGTTGAAAAATCCAAAAGACATCTTGACATTTTCTCAATGACCTGTGACTGTGATAGAATCCAAACTTTTTTGGAAAAGGGAGAAGGAGGATGCTGTAGCAGAGCCCTAAAGACACTAAAACACTTTTTAAATGCTGTCACAACAGAAATTAGCTTTTTCCTTGGTTGTATCCTTCACTCCTTTCCTTCTTTTCAAGTCCTTCCTTAAAGGATCACTTTTTCTGGAAAATCTCACCTGAACCCCTCAAAGTTGCTAGAAATCAATTCCATCTGTCTGGTACAACAACTCAACATACATTTTCTTCATTTAGCCCTTACATAGCAACCACTAAGAACCAAGCGCTGTGCTGGGCATTCTGGACTAAAAAGTAGTCGTATCCCTACCCTTATGACACCTTCCAGGAAGAGTTGGTTATGGATTCAGATACTGTCAGGGGTCATATGGATTGGTTGTTATAGGTTAAATGTAGCTATAATAAATGGCTTATTGTCAGGTAGGCTCTGCAAAAAAGTACCTATTGATATGGACAGGGAGACCCTGGAGGCTACAGGGCCTGGACAATAGGGAATATAGCCTCCAATCAAGTAAGTCTTGGGACACATTCTTTATCAATATATTAAAGTTCTTGTGTGTCTCCAAAGCCTTCATAGTTAGTTTTGCAGCCTTGTACCCTTCCCAAATGAATTATGCAATGATGTCACATGGGGCATAACACATCATGATCTGCCCTAGTGCAGGGCTGATTCCTGGGGATTCAGGGGTAGTCCTGCCTGAAAATGCACAATGAGCAGAGGGAGCTAAACAAACCTGTGCTTGATTCTATCTGTTTCCCTTCTGGGTCATTTAACGACCCTGATCTTTGTCTTCTCTTCCCATAAAGTTTGTTATTTTAAGCTTTGTTGTACGTTTTTCTAATTTAAAACTGTACACCCCGCCCCCAGGGTAACATTAACATTGTGCTGTGTATCCTCATGCAGATGTACATATACCGATAAGTATGTGCCCTTGATATATGTTCTATAAACATGGAATCATATTGTATACATTATTCAGCAACTTGCTTTGTTCATTACAAACTGTATTATAGACTTTTCAGATTGCTACCTGTAAATACAAGTTACTATTTTTAAAAGCTATTTAACATCTCACTGTATGGATAAATCATACCTTTTAAAACCAGGACCCTACTGATGGACTTTCAAGTTGTTCCTAGTTTCCTCTCATTCTAAGCAATATTGCAATAAGTAAATGTTCTTCCACATACACTCTTTTGAACCAGAGCTTTTATTTCCACATGGTAGTTTTCCAAAAGTGGCATCATTTAGTATATATTGCCAGAGCCTTACTAAAATTTGATTTCTCAGACTGCAGCCTGAACCTTTGGCTACAACCTTCCTTCTCCTTACCTCTTGTAATGTCAAGTGCAACAACATCTACCATATTCAAAGCCCTGGATCAGGCGCTTGAGGAGGGAGATCCATGAAATAAGAGATACAACCCTTGTTTTAAAGGTGTTTCCTGCACCAAGAGCTTTACAATGCATAGGAAAGGGTTCATGAGAGGTGCTGAGACATGGGATATTTCTCCCTGGAGGAAAACCAGATTTTGTTTCCAAGTGCTAGGCAACAAGGCATGAATTTAATGTTTCCGAGAGGTTCTGTGCTCTGAAAAACAATAAAGATAGAAATCCCATCACCTGGAAACCCACACCCTCCACTTCCCAGGAGACTCTTGTTTGGCTCCCTTTTAAAACAATATTTGCTGTATTCAGACTAGCACATGCATTGTCTCTTCACCCACGGAACCATTACCATCTAAAACCTCCCAGTTGAGTCTATCAGAGGATGCTTCAGAGGGTGAGAGAGCCAAGGGGGAAAGAGGTGAGAGGAAGGAGATGCTTGGCAGAGCCTGGAAGAAGGAGTAGGGGCTCTGTGGTCTACAGACCAGTCAGTTAACTGCTTCACTGCTTTAAGATGGCTTAATGGTTGTCCTCTCTCTTTGGCAGAGGGGCTGTGAGAATAAAATGAGCCAATGAAGTTGACACATCTAGCACAGTTTGGGGGAAATAGTGTTTTAATAAAAGTGAGTTTCCTTCCCAACAGCTCTTTATAAAAGACCATCTCTTTCCATATAGCATGATGTGGAAAGGCAGCATCACTGCAGGGGTTGGTGGTCCTGTGCCCTAGACCCAGTTCTGTCATTAAACAGCAGGGTGGCCTTGAGAAAGTCACTTTACCTCTTTGGGCCCATTACCTCTTCTTTGAAAGATGGAGTTTGCATGAGACAAGCCCTACATGCCCTTCTGCTTTGTCACTTTACGTGTGGTACGAATTATGACTCTAACCGTATGCAAATCACAACACAGGCTGCTCACATGCATCTCACTTGCACCAAAATTCAACACTGATGGTCAAAATGAAGGCTGAAGAGTACAACACCCTCTCCCTCCCACTTGTAAGAGTGATGGAATGGAAAGTAATAGGTCAGAGACTCACAAAGGATTCCTGTAGGTAACGTTGATTACAACATTCACTCCTTCGCTGGGCTATGGTTAAGGCTTTCCACAGATCAAAAGGAGTTCCTTTTCCTCTAAAGAGTCCTGTTTGACTCCAGCAGCCTCAGGGGCAATGACCAAGCAGTCATTGTAAATAGTCTTGATTTGATTTGCCCACGGTTTGTCAGGGGTCAGAGCTACAATGGGGGACCAGTAAATTTCTGAATAACACAGACTACTGGGCCATAGTCAGCATAACCCCATCAGCTCTCAAGGATCCATGTCAATTCATGAATAATGCAAATCAGCAGATTATCCAAAAAGCACTTCTCTTTGACTCAATTTGTGGTACCTATAGCCTCCTAACAGTTTTTTTTCCCCTCCCAAAGCTGTCAGGGCCCCTTCCTGACCAGTCATTTCCCTGGGACAGCATACCCAGAGTCCCAGGCCATGCCTCCCTTGGCTCAGCTGGGTATATGCCTGATGTTCTGATGCATCTAGGTCTGCCATTGCACTGCTTCCAATCAGAAGAAGTCACAGAGGCATGATCACTGCAATCCACAGCATCAACTGGAGGAGCAAGATAATTTCCCCAGCCTCATCTCCTCTAAGCACTCATGCATCAACTTGAGAACTAAGAAAGCAAACATTTAATGGGATGTTAGAGACCCCAGCCAGTTAGCCATAACTCTTTGGGCTCCAGAGACAAAAGCAAGGTTTTAGATGAGAGTTGAGAGAGATTGCCAACATTCCACACCCATTCCACACTTTAATACAACAAACGCACAAGAGTAGCTCAACTATATGGGCAATTGCTTCTGTCTAGCTAATTATCTTGGCGAGATGACTGATAAGTTCACTATTTTTCAACCAAGAGCAAACTAACTGAGACTGCCTTGCCCCACTCTGACAGAAGTGGGTGCAGTTAGCAAAAATTATGTTCTTCACCCCCATTTTGCTTTTATATGACCTCTAACAATTTTATTAAAGTGAGCCAGTGGATGGTAAACTCTTGGAATTCAGGATGTCTAAAATGACTCTTTCATGTACACACTTGATTGACAGCGTTTTAACTGGGTTTATAATTCCATGTTCAACATCTTCCCTGGTCCCAGTTTTGTGAATACAGTTCCACTGCCTTTCTGTATCTAGTATTACCAATGAGAGATCTGTTGTCACTCTCATTATTCTTTTTTAGATCATCTTTTTCCTTTTTCCCTTTTCTCTAGAAGTTTTTTCCCCTTCTTTTATTTTCTTTTTCTCTCTTGAGTGGCTCTCCTTTAATTTTATTATTGTGATGAATCTGGTTGCAGATTTTTCCTCTTTCATCCCACTTGGTACTTGGTCATTTTATTTAATATTTGGATTTTGTCTTATGCTGTTTTTTGGTCTATCTTCTTGCAACTTTTCTTCTCTTTTTTTCTATTTTCTTCTCCCATCCCACCTATTCTATCTTTCTGAAACTTTTTGTAGAAAGATGCTGGAATGTCTAAATATGTTCTCCATATCTCTACTTTTTCTTGCCTTATTTCTATCTCATGATCCTTTTGGACCACAGACTTAAGAGATTTCCTCAATTTCATCTTGCAGTTTACTAATTTACTCTTCAATTATGCCTACTCTGCTGGTGTAGAGCATTTGTTCATTTTACTATTTTGGGAAGGGGAGATTTTTTTTTTTTAACAAGTCCTAGTCAGCACCTCTTTTCACAGTATTGGTTTTCCACATATTTTTGGTGAATACTGGATATCTGTTCATTTTTGAACCATAAGGTCCATGTTAATCTTGTCAATAGAGGGAAATAGTCAAATGTACTATACTATGGGGCAGGTTTTACTTCCACCTTTCCAACATAAGTGAGGAAAGATGCCTGCTGTTGGTAGAGTGCTCCAGAAGGAAGGATAGATGTGGAAATCTTTCTCCTGGGTTATCTGGGCTACCTGGAGCAGTGCTCTGCCTCTCTGACCCAAGCACCCAAGCAGTCTTTAGTGCTGACTGCTGGCCCCGAAGGTGTCAAATGTAAAAATGTAGAGGGATTCACCTGTCTTCCTGGTGTTCTTGGTAATTCCAGACGCTTACCCTGTCATGTACTCCAAGCTTCCTTCTGCTCCATATTTGCCACTTCCAGGTCTGAAACTTTTTTTTAGCAATCCTTTATAGGGACATCTGGAGCTGTGGCTTTCTTCATTGATCAGATTTTGACTACTTTTCATCCTTTAGGGATTCTTCAGTTTCTGATATAGCAAGAACATCCATTTTTTGTTTGTTTGTTTGCTAGCACTGTTCATATTCTTAAATTATATATTCTGTCATTTCTGGAAATTTGGGATAGAACAGTGCAAATGCCAATTTTGCTTAATCCCTCAACTTGAAAAAGAGACATGATATGCTCTTAATAAAGACTTGTTGGGTGAGTGAATGAATGAATTCTAATGTTTCACTATGTTTTATTGAATAATTTTTACATTTGAAAAATAATTTTTGACTCATTGACATAGTGACTGATTTCAACATGCCCCTCCCCCAATTTTAAGTGAATGCAAAACTTGGGATCAGATGGTAAGATCTTTGGTCTCATTTGTATACCTTTTCTTGCCTTCTCCTATTTTCCAAGGATTGGTAAATTGAAAAAAAAAGACCCTAATGTGTTTCATTAATAAAACAGATACTCCCATGGGCTAATACCCATTCTGATTTCAAGTGCAACTTTGTAACCTTTCTGAAGTATTAGGAAGATTTGGATTCCAGAGAAGGGGATGGTTCTTTGATAGCACAAGAAAGATATGAAACCAGTATGCTTCTTCCTCTGTCTTTGAAGTACACATTAAAGTTCAGTAATACTGTCTCATTTTATGCAATCTGAGTGGAAGCCAGAATACAAGTTTCTGTCCTGCAATTCATGCTCATAATCCGGGAAGCACGGGAAGCCGGCAAATGCATTATGGCATCCTGCAGAATGTGGCAGGTCGGCAGGGAGTGGCGGTGGGGCGGTGGGGGGGCGGGGGGTTGGCAAGCCAAGGTCCTGTAGAGCAAATCCCTGCCTGGGCTTGCAGGGTGAATGATGGGACATCATATATAACCTCATGAAGAGTTACATAACTAGATTATGAAGACTCTGATTCCACTGGGAAGTTTTTCAATAATGTGGCCACGTCCCAACTCACCAAGCCCCTGTTCTGTCCTCAAGGTCTTACTTTCATTTCCACGAAACCTTTCCTAGGGCCTCCAAGTGCATGGGGAATTTTTTTTTTAACTCTCACAGCATTATAGATGGTGTCACTCACTTTGCCACTGCAACATACAGAGTTTTGTCCTACTTTAGTCAAAAGTTACATCCAACAGCTGTGATTTTGCAGAATACAGCTTAAGGGAAGGAAGACACTCTGAGAAAAGGAGAATAGTTATCACTTATCCATGCAATACTCCAACCACCAAGCTAAAGGTCATTACGATTAAGTTGAATACAAAGTTAAGCTTCTTCATTGAAAATAGTTCTCCTGTTCCTCCAGTCTCCCTCCAATTTTTTATGGTTATAGCCAAATCGGGTACAGTGGCAGCAAGAACAGCTACAGCTTGACATGATGAGAAATGGTTTGGAAGAAAGAAGCACTAACAACTAGAAAACATTGGGGGATATTCAAGGAAAGATCAAGTTAGGACTAAATTATTCAAAAGACATGAAACTGTGTTCTGTGAATTCTGTTTTCTAAGGAAGAGGAGGATATCCTTTTAAAGATCTCCATCAAAAGTATTCACATAAAGTGTTTCATAACTTAAAGGCCATAAGAATATCTACTGCAACACCCATCTCAGCACCACAGGTGCCTTGGTCAGGTCTTAGGAGGCAGCCACTGTGTTCCTTGGCAGGTGATAATGTAGAGGAAGTCTCAGCTTTGGCCACAGCACCACGTTCAGATGCATCCCAGATCCAATCTCTGTGTGGAACTTATAAACATCTTTTATTAGTAGAAATAGTATTTTCTAAAAAGTGAACTCAGCATCTTAATTTAAACCAGCATTCGTGTGATGCTGATTCATCTGCTGTGGTTCATGAAGCTTGAGATCTAAGGAGTACAGGGTCTTTTGCAATGACAATGTGACTAATAGTAAAGGAAGATCTGTTACTAATAAAACAAGTGGTGGTCCAAGTAGTGGAAGAGGTTTTGTAGACTGGACTTCAAGCTTAAATACAGTTCGATCTGATAAGTTTTTAAACTTATTGTTGAGTATGGTTCCAGTAATTTACCAGAAAAATCAGGAAGACAGGCACAAAAAAGCAAACGGCATTTGGTAAGATGGATTATCACCTGCAGCACAGACTTTTAGTACTAGATCTGAGCAACACATGCAGTATCACAGTTTCTCCGAACAGTCCTTCCATAGCAGTAATGGGCACACACCCTCAGGCTGTAGCCAAAAGTATGATGACTCTGCCAACTACAATTACTGTGATGGTGGAGAGACTTCAGAAACCCCTGCTATGTTACAAGCTGAGGATATAGCCAGTGATGGTGACGAAGACATCATTGTGGAAGTAAACCAAAAATTACCGGAGGAGTCCAGTGGTGTCATGGAGCTGCAAATACTTGTGCCATTTTTGCTACCTGGTTTTGGAACAGTTTCTGCTGGCATGGTTTTGGATATAGTCCAGCACTGGGAGGTGTTCAAAAAAGTAACAGAAGTTTTCATTTTAGTTCCTGCACTACTTGGTCTCAAAGGGAACTTGGAAATGACATTGGCCTCTAGATTATCCACTGCAGCAAATATTGAGAAGATGGACTCACCCATTGAAAAGTGGAATCTAATAATTGGCAACTTGGCTTTGAAACAAGTTCAAGCAACAGTGGTTGGCTTCCTAGCGGCTGTGGCAGCAATTGTATTGAGCTGGATTCCAGGGGGAAAAGACTACCTTGATCATCCCATACTTCTCTGCTCCAGCAGTGTGGCAACTGCCTTCATTGCATCTCTTCTGCAGAGAATAATAATGGTTGGGGTTATCATTGGTTCAAAGAAGACTGGTCAGGCAGATATTTCTTTCTCTATATTACAACAAAAGAAACAAACTCATAGAAGTTACACAGCTGCAAGGTAACTGAATTGTGGCTAAAGAGCAGGTCTCTGATCTCCTAAGCCAACCTCTTTCTATGTACCAGGAGTACCTAAGTGACTGAGGGGAGAGCAACTGGAGAAACAGGATTATCTAAAGTAGAATAGAGTACTGCTTCTTCTTACAGATTTCAGACAGGGAAAACTCCACTTAATATATCTTGATGGTAAATATAGCCAACCGTGAATTATTCATGTTCGTAAGACTTAGGAAAACACAGATAAATGAAAGTGTTAGAATGAAGAACAATGCCTTATTTCCTAGAATATTTCATTGCCACCATGCTTCCCAGGTCTACCTATTTTCCATAGATGCTGATAAATAACTAGGATGACTGATTTGAGTTCTGTCTCCTTTCCATTTTGCTACCCAGTCTTGGTTACAGCAACAAAATGTCTAAAATGCATGTAATAGGGAAAAAAATGGAAAAGTCAGCCATCGATTAACTGAATTAATTTATAAAAGGGATATAGATTCCTCTAAAAAATGTTTAGCGGGGGATTTTTTTGAAAAATTGTATATAAATGTACAACTGATAGATAACTTCTTTTGTTTACCCACAAAAACCATTTATTATCAGTCTTAAGTAATGTAAATTCACAGCATTTATTTTTATACAATATAAAAACTGCTTTCCAAACTTCTTCCCTTCACTATCCTGCCAGGCACTTTACACACAGATAATTTTTCAAAAACATTTTTCATTCTTGGTCATCAACCATTTTTTTCTTTAAAAAATAAAGTTTCTTAGATCATGACAAAATGGGAACTTAGAGTGATGTATTTTCTGAAAGACATCAAAAATTCCACATCGTAGACTATCAGTGATGTAGCCAAATGAAGTATTCTTAAAAGTCAGGATTGGTGTTTCCTTGCTGTATACTATATCTACAGTGTAGTCTACACATTCATAATGGGCATCTTCCATCCTTAAATTGTTGTAAACTCAAATGAGAATAAAACTGAAGAAATATTAAAAAAAAAAAACAAAAAGAATACCTGCTCAGGAAAATCTAGGTACATGGAGCACCCCATGTCCAAATGGAAGTGAATTAAAAAAATCTCAAGCCACTGGGGTGGTCTGTGGGCTTCACTTTAAAACTGGTTTCTCTTTTCTATCCTAATGGCTTGGACAGAAAGGGCTCGCAGGTCTGAGAGGAGGGAAACCTAAAATATTCCCTTCAGCCCAAACTAAGTATAGTGGGCAAAAGGGCTTCTGATAGATGTGACGTGCCTGGCACACCTTCCTCCAAAGAAGCCCTTTTTTCCCCTAATGTGGGACATTGAAAAATTAATACCTGCCTTTTGTCAGCTAGTGGCTATGGATTGAATGATGCCTTTTAACCCTGTTGCCAAATTTATTGCCCCCAGAATACAACAAGGATGCCAGCCTGTTAAACCAAGCAAGCTATTGTCCGGGGACAGTCAACTCACCTGGAGTCTGCAAGATCCTTCTCCATGTGGGAAGGCCACCCTCTCCTCCACACCCACTCTTATTAGGGATTTCTGGACCCAAGGGTAGGTAGGACAACGACCATGTTCAGCTTGAAGCAGCTAGAGGAGCATGAGAACTTCGCCCATTGTCCTTTATAATATTATAAAGGGTCTTAAGTCTGGGGGGGGGGGGGTTGTTGTTTTTTATTGTAATAAAAAAATCAGTTAATTAATTAATTTTAAAAAAGAATAATATAGGAAAGGGTGAAGCCAGAGAACTTGTATGCACAACTCATGGACATAAACTAAGGGGGGTGGGATTGCTGAGGGGAGAAGGATACTGGGCAGAGGGGAGCAAAGGGGAAAAAATTGGTACTATTCTAACAATATAATCAATAAATTATACTTTAAAATAATCTCAAGCCACCTCCCCCTTCTGTGCTCACAGGTGCTTAGCTATACCTTGGTCATGCATCTCAATATCAAGTCTAAGCTCTGAGAGATCGGGGTCCTACCCTCTATTTTCTTTTGCTCTCAGTGCTTAGCCAGTGCTGAGCACATACAAGTTAAATGAATGAATGAATGAATGAATGAATGAACAAACACCTCTTACTTCTGATGCCTTTCTCTAACTTCTGTTTATAGGCTCACTGCCTTTCATCGTTCTGGAGAAAGATTAGGAAGCAGGGTTTTTTGTTTGTTTTTTGTTTGCTTGTTTTTCTAGCAAGGAGCCCCTGTAAATAGGCTGTGCAGCCCCACAGTCCTCGTTCACACCCATTCTTTAGCCTCCTCATTACTTCCAGCTCTACCATAAGGAAAACTCGTTCTCTCCTACAGACAATCACACTCCAGGTTAACCCTACAAATATAAATTCCTAGAAAAAAATACGGGATGCCGATTCTCTTAAAAGTGCTTCCCGGAGGAGCGGCGGGGGCGGGGCCGCTCGCAGGGTGTCCCCACCCCCGCCCCCTCCGGCGTTCCACAGTCGCCGTGACAACCGGAGCAACTGCGGCGGGCAAGCGGGTCCCATGCCGCCTCCCGGCCGCAGCGCCAGGCAGGCAGCCGCCGCCGGGCCTTGCAGCTTTCCCCGCCTCCCGGCCTCGCGGGGAGGGACCGACCCGCCCTCCTCCGAGAGTGAGCGGCGCCCGGGCCGCCATCGGACCGCGCAGCCAGCGGGTGCGACTATGCCAAGATGGTCCTGCAGGCGCAGAACAAGCACCGCGACGCGGCCCCCAAGCCGCCCCAACCGCCCCGCGCGTCGCCGTCGCCGCTGAGGGGGGCGCGGGGCGCCGGGGATCCCGGGCCCGAGCGTGCGGCCCTGTCCCCCGGGCGCAAGGGCGCCGCGGGCAGGAAGGGGCCCCGCGCAGAGTCCGCCGCGCCGCCCCCCGGGGGCGGCCTCGGGGGCGCCTGGCAGCCGGGCTGCGCGGGGCGCGGCCGGACCTGGACCAGGCTCCTGCTAGCTGCCTTCGCTGCAGTATTACACTGGAGCCACAGAACGCACCTCTGAAGACGACCGTCATTTTTCTCACCTGTCAACGTTGGAGAGGGAGATGGCCTTTAGCACTGAAATGGGATTATATTATTCCTACTTTAAGACTATTGTGGAGGCACCCTCATTTTTGAAGGGAGTGTGGATGATTATGAACGATAAGCTGACCGAATACCCCCTTGTCATTAACACATTAAAAGGGTTCAATCTTTACCCTGAGGTCATCTTAGCCAGCTGGTATCGAATTTATACCAGAATAATGGACTTGACTGGCATTCAAACGAAGATCTGTTGGACGGTTACCAGAGGAGAGGGGCTCAGTCCAATCGAAAGCTGCGAAGGATTGGGAGATCCTGCTTGCTTTTATGTTGCTGTAATTTTTATTTTAAACGGACTGATGATGGCATTGTTCTTCATTTATGGCACATATTTAAGCGCAGCCAACTGGGAGGCCTGGTCACTGTGCTGTGCTTCTTCTTCAACCACGGGGAGTGCACCCGCGTGATGTGGACGCTGCCTCTCCGCGAGAGCGTCTCATACCCCTTCCTCATGCTGCAGATGCTGCTGGTGACGCACATTCTCAGGGCCACAAAGCTGTACAGAGGCAGCGTGGTCGTGCTGTGCATCTCCAACGTGTTTTTCATGCTCCCGTGGCAGTTTGCTCAGTTTGTGCTTCTCACTCAGATTGCATCATTATTCACAGTGTATGTCGTGGGATACATTGATATATGCAAATTACGGAAGGTCATTTATATCCACATGATTTCTCTTGCACTTTGTTTTGTTTTGATGTTTGGAAACTCAATGTTATTAACTTCTAATTATGCTTCCTCTTTGGTGATTATTTGGGGTGTACTGGCAATGGAACCACATTTCCTGAAAATAAATGTATCTGAGCTTAGTTTATGGATTATCCAAGAATGCTTTTGGTTATTTGGAACTGTCCTACTCAAGTATTTGACATCTAAAATCTTTGGCATTGCAGATGATGCTCATATTGGCAACTTATTAACATCAAAATTCTTCAGTTACAAGGACTTTGATACTTTATTGTACACGTGCGCAGCAGAGTTTGACTTCATGGAAAAGGAGACCCCGCTGAGGTACACGAAGACATTGTTGCTTCCAGTCGTCCTTGTTGTGTTTATTGCAATTGTCCAAAAGATTATTAGTGACATGTGGGGTGTCTTAACGAAACAACAGACACATGTCAGAAAACACCAGTTTGATCAAGGAGAGCTGGTCTACCACGCCCTGCAGTTGGTGGCGTACACGGCGCTGGGCTTCTGATCATGAGGCTGAAGCTCTTTCTGACCCCGCACATGTGTGTCATGGCTGCTCTGATCTGCTCATGGCAGCTGTTCGGATGGCTCTTCTGCAAAGTACATCCCGGAGCTCTCGTTTTTGCTCTGTTAGCAGCAATGTCAATACAAGGGTCAGCCAACCTTCAAACCCAGTGGAATATTGTAAGGGAATTCAGCAATTTGTCACAAGAAGAGCTTATAGAGTGGATCGAATAGTACTAAACCAGACGCGGTGTTTGCGGGCGCCATGCCCACGATGGCGAGCGTGGAACTCTCCACGCTTCGGCCCGTGGTGAATCAACCGCACTATGAAGACGCAGGTTTGAGAGCCAGAACGAAAATTGTGTACTCCATGTACAGCCGGAAGGCCGCTGCGGAGGTGAAGCGGGAGCTGGTGAAGCTGCAGGTGAACTACTACATCCTGGAAGAGTCCTGGTGTGTGCGAAGTTGTAGGCCGGGCTGCAGCATGCCTGAAATCTGGGATGTGGAAGATCCCGCGAACGCCGGGAAGCCTCCCCTGTGCAACCTCTTGGTGAAGGAGTTCGAGCCGCACTTCACCACCGTGTTCCAGAACAGTGTTTACAAAGTCTTAGAAGTTATAGAGGAGTGACCCTGCCCACAGAGGAGAGGTCAGGAAGGGTTTTAATGTTTGCGGATAACTCATGACTTGTTTTTAATTCAAATCCCAAAAACTTTTATAGGTAACTGTTTTCAAATAGAAAATGTTTTACTTAGTCAAGTTGTATGCCATCCTGATTGTAAAAATACATATACCATTATCAGTTGGGTACTACTTCAATGCACCCCTTAAAATTTTCTATGCAAATGAGTATATGCTTGTATTTTTGCTAAAACGAGCAAAGCTAGCTGCATACAACATATGGCGGGTCACAAAAGGATGATACGAAAATATAGTAAATTCTGTACTGTGGAGGGGCTGATTTTACAGTTTATGGACTATGAATGCCTCTTGCTTTTGTCCCTGCCTCTTGCTCTTGTCTTTGGGACATGCCACTGATTGTTGTGAGCTCCTCAGCCACACTGGTCCCATATCGTCAGGAGTAAATGGGGCTGCCGTGGGTATTTGCTATGTGGAATTACCTGTTTATTTCCCTTTGTGTTCTTCGGTTCTCTGTTGTTCTCGGATCTAATGGTCAGAACCAAATTCCTGTACCAGCCAGCAGTGTGGTATGATCGTGTCTTCTCTCCCTCTCTCTCCCTCTCTCTCTCTCTCTCTCTCTCTCTCTCTCTCTGTCTCTCTCTCCCTACCCCCCCTTCCTTCCTCCCTGCCTCCTCCCCACATTCTTTGTCAAATAACTGATATTTACTCATTTAGTTCTTTATATTAAGTACTTACTCTTGGTTTAAAAAAAATTAATCGCAATTGGTGTATTTTCTCATTTTTAGTATTATTCAAATGTGTATATTTTAATACCTTTAAACCACTTTTAAAACTTTTCATGTTTAATTATAGTTTTAAGAAAAACTATTTTGAGCAACCTCAAATGCAATGCATCCAGAAACTAACGTATATTTCTGTAGACATAATTTACTATGGAATAGTAGACTATAGTGTGTGGTAATATTTCTTTTACTATTAAGATACAATAAAACGTAACTTTTCTGTCAAAAAGTAAATGAATAATGATAAGTGAATGGAATTTTTATATTTTGATTTTTAAATTGTCTGCCTTTAATAAGACAACGCCTTAAGCCTTATAATTTTGGTTCTGAAAACCATTGCAATATGAGGAATGCACATATTCAGCCTTCCTCTTTATTCCTTTTTCGTATTTATTTTTATGTTGAAAACTTTCTTAACCGGCTTTGAATTCCTAGCATGAATTTTTGTTTTTTAGAAGTTAATTTGTGTGAAATGAGATTTTTTCAAAACAGTGAATCCCTAATATCTCTGAGAAATGGTTTTGGGATTTTAAATTCCAAGCAAACCCTGCCTCTGGTGGACCCCCACTTAATTGCACAGTGTTCTCTTGATTAACCACGGGCAGATTAACCACACGCAGCGTGTCCTTGAGACCCTGGTCCTCAGGGATAGTTTCTGGGGCCCACGCCGGGAGCCGCTGAGTCTCTCGTCTTTCTGCCTCCTCGCCAGAGCCCAAGTACAGGCCTACTCTGGGGGGGCTCTAGCTCAGGCAGGCAGCTGAAGTGGCAGGCCCCCCGCCCGCCTTTTCTGGGGGACGTCCCGCCGGCCCCCAATTCTCTCAGTGTCTTTAGGTGCCTGCCCCCTATTTCTTGCTTGCTGGGTGACTTTTAATTTTGGGGTTTTTGCCACTTTCAGAAAACGGAAGTAGCCGGGGAGTCGGTGGTTAGGAGTGGAATCCGAGCAATGATGCAACATCCAGAAAAACGGGAAGAGGGCCCCCGAGGCCTGGGAGGGGGAAGCGCCTGGCTGTCCGCAGCCATTTCTCACCCAGACGTGGCTGTGATGTCGATTCAGCAGTTATCTTTTTTTTTTTAATGGTACTTTTAAAGTTATTTTCTGTTCTTCCCGCCCCCCCAATAATTTTCTTCCTAATAAGTTCCCATGTCATGGTTGGAATTCAGTACAGGAGGAGCATTAAAATACTATTATGCCTGTTTCCTACGCTGGGACAGGGTACAAGCTGTCAAACCGGTTTTGTTTCTGAAGGTCCCCCGTGACAGTATTTGTTAACGTGGCCGCTCCGGTTCCGTGAGCGGGCAGACGGGACAGGGCAGGGGCCGTGGCGCTGCCGCGCTGTCCCAGTCCCACTTGGCGCCGCCAGCGCTCTGGCTCCTGAATCTCATTCACGGCCGCGTCGGTAGAACTAGGTCTGACACACACGACCAAACAGTCTTACGGCACAGTATTTTCCGCTTTTTTAGCACTGAAAACTATTTTTGCTTCCTTGTGAGGAAGGTCAGGATGGGCGAGGAGGTGATAGGAACGGCTGTTGCTATGACGTGAGGAAACAGAGTTGGGGCAGTGTTTCTATAAAAAGAGGAGCCTCTAAAAACGCTGAGCAGAAACAGTGTAGTGTTAGCATAAGGCCATGATATTGACGAGAAAATGAGAGGGCGTATCAGGAATAATAAAGTGATATTACACAGGAGTATTGTATTTTTATGAATTTTATGCCAGTTGTTTATATGTACTATGTATGTTAAATAAAAAAGATGATGAAAAAAAAAAATGTGCTTCCCGATTCCTCTGAGACTGGGGCCTTGTGGGCCCAGCTCCTAAGGGGCAACTCCTCCCTCCACCACTCACCAAATGGATGGACGCAAAGCCCAGTCCCTGATCAGCTCACAGTCCTGGCTGCATGCTTAGATGCTTGTGTCCAGAACAGGCAAACAACTGCAGCCCCCTGGGCAGGCAGGAAAGAGAGAGCTCCAGGGGAAGGCACCCTGTACTGACTGTTCTGATCAGCTCAGCTGGGAGGGCTCTCCTGAGAAGGCTTTCATGCTGGGACTCATCCAATCTGCCCCATCTCATGGCTTCCTTGCATAGCATTGACTCTTGCCCCAAGAGAGATGGGAGAGGGAGAGAGAGGACACGTGTACTATGAGGGCAGGGATGAGGGTCTTGTTTAAATTCCTCAAGCGCCTATGGACTGTCCATATACAGGCAGATCAACTCTCAGGCACTTCCCTGGTTCACTGTTCATATCCCTGCCTATAGCACAACCTAATTCAAGCAGAGAATCAGCCTTGTAAGAAATGGTCTACCTGAGACCAGCCAGCTTAGTCCCCCATCGTCCAGCAGGCCCACTTTGCTGTCACGCCACATGGACAAGAGCTCACCTTTTTTTTGAAGACTTGTGGAGGAACAGCTTCAACCTCCCTCATTGCCAAACACCCTGACTCAAAACAAGAAGTGCTGCTGTGTGTCTAACCTAAAACACCCCCACTTCCAGCTGAAACCCTCTTCAAATTCCTCAGCTCACAGTAAGGCCAGAAACTATTGGGGCCTCCGCACTGGGAACTCACAGTGTTAGGAAGGAGGGTAAAGGAATTTTTAATAAAGTTGGTCTCGGGTTGGTTACCCAAATGAGGCCTTCCCTCTGTAAAGATGCCTTCCCATAGTAGACAAATTATTTGACTCCTAAAGCTCTGCTGAGCATCCAGCCCAACACCATTTTAGCAAATTATCAGAAATCCAACTTTAAAAGCTCTGACATGGAAAAAAAGTGTCTAAAAAGAGAACTTGAGGCACAAAATTCATCACCCTTTAGCCCCTTGTATCTTCTAAACATTGCTGTGTTCCCATAAGACGTGGAAGAGAGTGAGCATAACCAACAAGAGCGGTCTGAGGTGCCAGGCCCCCGGGACAAGGGCACAGCGGCGGCCAGTGCCTTCCCCGCCCCAGACCCCAGCCGCTGGTCTGGCCAGTGTGGCCAGAGGAAAGAGTCACTGCTTAGGCTCTTGCAGGATAACAACTGGGAGTGGGGTCTGCAGATTGCTTGCAATTTATCTCCCCTTCTGTTAGAGATCAAGAGCAATAAACACCCCTGCAATGTCTGACAACTCAGAAGACGGCAGAAATTGTGCAGACATAAGGGCTCTGCAGGGCAGAGGGCTGGTGGCTATCAAGCCCAGGTGTCAGCAGAAGAAACCCCCAGTGATCCCTTTAAAAAACTAAAAACAGGAAGGTTCACTTGTGAAGTCCTGGGATAGGCAGAGGTGCTCTGACCTGCTTCAAAACTGATTTTAAAACAAAAGCTAAAACCAGTTGGTGGTAAAGTCAGCCCTTGTCTGACAGTCCCCTGGGGCAAATATCCACAATTATCCTGGACAACCAGAATAAAAACCATGCATTTCCTCCAGGACTTTGCTCTCTACCTCCCCTCGCAAATGTCCTCTACCCCTTGTCCCCAATGCCACCTTTCACGATCACCACTATTGCAGTACCTTAGAAACAGCTGAGGACCCTCCAGGGCCACTAGGATTGATTTACACAAAGTAAGATGAGGACCCAGACTTCTTACATTGGCTTTCCCTCCCGTCAGAAGCCAGGCAATCATGCACGTGTGCTGAGAGTTCCCTGCACCTGATTCTGCAGGGCACCACTCCGCCAGGGACCCTGCCCTCAGGAAGCTTGCAGTCAGAGAGTCTGACAGCCCTCCTTCCTAGAGAAACACAAAAATAAACAAGAATATTGTAAACAAATAGAGAAAAAAATTGAATACCACCTGGATAGAATTTAATTTTAATTTGTTTATTCAGAAAATGTTTATGGACATCCTGGCATGCCTGAGGCCCTGTGCTAGACCCCGAGATATGAAGATAAGTAAGGCCAGATCCGTATCCTTGAGCAGATGCATTGAATGGGGAAGAGCACTTGAGAGGGTCATTGCAAGGCGGCAAGACAAAGTGAAGGCCTTGATGGGAGCATGAAAAGACGGCTCTGGAAACATTTGGGAGCAGCAACTCATCTCGAGTGCTCAGGAAAAACTTCCAACAGACAATTCCTAAGACCTGCAACAGTTATGAGGAGTTAATCTGACAAAGAGATGGAAGGTGTGGGGGTGGGCGCAGGGTCGAGCCTGTGGGCTGCAGGCAGAGTAAACGGGGTGGGGATGAGGAAGTGTGGCATCTTCTGGGGGGACAGCAGCTCAGGTGTGCTGGAGCGAGGGCGTGCATCAGGTGAGAGCTGGCAGGCAAGAGACAGTGGAGAAGGGGGTCTGGGAGAGGAGACAGTGGGTGCCATTTGCTGTGTGCCAGTAATGAGTAAGGCACTTGGCAGCGGATAAAAAGAAAAAACAAAGACATGTATACATTACTTCATTTTATCTTCACATCGCTCTGTGAAGTAGGCCTATTTCACTCATTCCATGCCTAAGAGCACAAAGGCTCATAGAAGTCAAGTAACTTACTCAAAGCCGCACAGCAGAAGTGCTGCCAGGAAAGGAGCACAAGTCTATCCGAGTCCAACTCATCGTGCTCATAATTACCGTGGGACGTGAAAAGCCTTGGACAGCCTGCTAAGGAGTTAGGGCCTTATCCTGGAGGCATCAGGGGAGTCCTGAGGAATTTGAGGCAGGAGGATGGCATGAGCAGGTTTGCATTTTGGGAGGTTCATTCTGGCAGCTGTGTGGAGAGTGGGCAGGAGGAGTTCACAGACAAGGCCGTGAGAGCAAGCAGGAGGCCGCTGCATGAGTCCCAGCATGAGAGGATGGCACCTGGAGTCAGCCGTGGCGGTGGAGAAGAGGAGGACGGGCTCCACAGACAGAAGAAGGTGGAATCAGCGGAACTCAGCGACAGAAAGGGTTTCAATACGAAGGCGACTGAACCCCCAAAGTTAAGGAGGAGAAGCAGGCAAAGCACCCATTTGGGTTGAGTCAGAGTTGGGTCACATGTAAGGGTTCTACTAGCCAGGTGGGTGGTTGGAGACAGTATTTACCAATAAAGAGAACGAAGAAGAAGGAGCAGATTGGGAGATGAGAGAAAGAATTCAGTTTGGGGGTAGCCAAGAGGAGATGCCTAGTTGAGAGGTGGCTATAGAGGTCTGGTCCTCAGAGAAGACCCTGGCTGGTCTTCCATTCCAGGGGCAGCCACCAATACCACAGATAGCCTTTGAACCCTTGGAGAGAATCAGCTCCCCCAGGAAGAATGTGATGATTGGGAATTGCAGAAGGTAGGCATGGAACTTTGGAAAACCCCAATCTTTAAGTGGGGTGAACAGAGAACAAGGATTTCAAGAAGGAGCCTGAAAAAGGCCAGTGAGACAGACAGAGGGAAAACCAGGAGACAGCATTGTGAGGGAAGCTGAGGTACAAGAGAACATCTCAGGAGAGGAGCAGTTAACAGCATCCCACTGAGGAGCCTTCAAGGTATGGGAGGCCTGAGAACTAGTGTCCATGGGGCTATGATCCTGGGTCAGGAGTGATTTTGGCCAAAGAGGTGGCATAGGATTTCCATGGAAGAGGAGTCTGTGAAAGCTAGATTGTGGGGATTGAGACATGAATGGGAGAGGATGCCACAGACACAATTAATGAAGACACTACTTTCAAGAACATTGACTGTAAAGAGAGGCAGTGCCAAGGCCATCATTTCAAGGGGGCCCAGGTTTGCTGCAACCTGTACTGAAAGAGCCAGGAGCATGTCTCAATGCTCATGGGAAATTGCTGGTGATGAGGCAAAGACTTAGACTACAAGAAAAGGACCATACACGGAATAGACTCCCTCAGGAATGGGGAGGGGGTGAGACTCAGAGCTGTGGGGAAATATTAGCTTGCCTCAAAACAAAGAGCCCTTACGACTGCCATGGGAGGGGGGCTGCCAGGAAGAGTAGGCAGAAGGGGCCAGAGCATGAAAAAGATTCCTTTCATGTCCTGAACCTTACTTTCACCTGGAAGCAGAAGGTGAGGCTGGGAGTTAGGGTTGGAGATAGTCAAGTTAGTAGAAAAGAAAGCTTAAGGAGGCAGGTGAGGGTTTGCCGTAGATGCTGAGGAGATGGGACATAAGGCCGGCGAGGGACCAGAGGTGGGCTGTGGGGCAGCACCAAGGACAAAGAGCAGGCGGGGAATCCTGTGCCGGCCTCCATTCATGAGGCTGTGTGAACTTCAGCAGCTCTCAGACACCCCAAACAGAAGAGAAGGTGTTCAACTAGACTGGGTCAAGGTTGACTCCTCTGATGGCTGAAATGGGCAGACGACGGGACAAAGGAGTTGAGGTACTGCGGAAGCAGTTGACAGGATGGGTCATAGGAAAGCGAGTGATGACAAGAGGGCACTCACTGGGAGCCTCGGGAGGAAATGGAAAGGCTAAATGCTTGATATTAGATAAGGTCTCGAGGTCACAAGGCAGAGAACTGCAAGGACAAGATGTTGGGATGGAAGAGACAAGAGCATGTCAGCTTTAAGGGGAGTGGTGCTTGGTAGTGAGGAGGAAACAGGTGATTTTGACCAGAGAACAGAGATTCTTAATTGTGGCAGCTTTGTCCCCTCCAGAGCATAGGCACACACGCTACAGTCACACTCAGCAAGGGGTCTCCAGCGGGGCCTCTCTGGGAACCCAGTGCCTTCCCCGCCCAGAGCCTCCCTTTCACACCGCACCGCGCATCTGCACCGCACCACAGACTCAGACTGGAAACGCCTGCCTGCAACGGCGGGCACACCTTCGACTCCAGAGCTGCATCTTTAAGGTGGGGGAGGGGTAGACATGAGAGAGATGCTCCTGGCCTCCAGTCAGTCAGAAGGCACCCTCCAGCAGCTCGGTGTCCTCTCTGTCCCATCTGGGGCTTTTGGTTCTCAGATCTGACTGGCTTTTGGCATTTGGCCTTTGTCTCCTAACTGACCCACACACTTGGTCTCTGGCTCTAAGCCCTCATTTACCCTGTGTAGGTTACGGCCCTGCTGGTGGTATGACCCTCGTATTGGATCCTGGTCTTCCCCAGCCCTTTCCCAAGGTGGGACTTCTGGGACACAGCCTCTGCCTGCCAGACTTGTAACTGAGCCCTGGTTAGAACTGGTACTTTCGTCCTGGCATGGCAGCCCCACTAACTGATGAAGGTCAAGGTGAGACCGGGTATGGACCTTGCCTTCATGTCCCTTCTCTATAATCACAGTCAAACAGGTATTTCCCAAAGGGCCTGTGCACCCACGTCCCCTTATGGTGACTGAGCTGCTCCTATTCTGCAGTCTCCTAGAGCTAATCTACTAACTACAGCTCTCAAAACTCAAGTGCTCAGTGTCAAACCCTGTGTTAAGAAATATATGGCCCTGGATGATATGGCTCAGTGCATTGAGTGCCAACCTATGAACCAAAGGGTTGCTGGTTCAATTCTCAGTGAGGGCACATGCCTGGGTTGTGGGCCAGGTCCCCAGTTGGGGGCGAGCATAAGGCAACCACACATTGCTGTTTCTCTCCCTCTCTCTAAAAACAAATAAAAATTTTAAAATAAATTTTAAAAAATAAAGAAAATATATGGTCACTTGGACTTCCCAAAGAACTTTGAAGAGGACATTATCCTAACCTTCCAGTTAAAGAAAGGGAGGTTCAGAGAAGATAAGTAATGTCCCCATGTCACACAGCTTTCAAGTGACAGAATCTGGATTCAGAGGTACGCCTTTCTGCTACCAAAGCACCTCAACCTTCTGCTAGCTTTCCAAGATGGGCTAGTGGCAAATTCATTCATATATTCATTTATTTATCAAACATTTCAGCACCTACAAGTCTTTAAATAATACTTCAAAATTTAATAATATTAAGTTCAGCATAAAAAGGAAAAGGTTCTGATGAGCTGAGTGTCAGGTAAACAGGATATAGTGGGACCCATGTCTTATGGCAATCTGTAGGTTATCTCCAATAGCCAGAAAGAGCTCTGCAAACCTTTCCAGTCACCTTTTCTTGTTCTGACAGAACTGAAAGAAAGGAAGGGGGTCGGGGAGAGAACGAGGCAGTACCTTCCAAGCCTACCACTCTCTGCAACCTGATGGGGAGAACTGACACACGAAACGGTGCTATGGGCATGAGACTCTCCCATGCACACTGTGGAGGCCTTTGGAATCTTCCAAAGACCCACCACCGCCCCACCTCCCCGCCCCTCACACGTGTGTTTCTAGCTTTCATTGCTAGGTTAAAAGTTCAGGCAGACCAAGTCTTAGGAGGTATGCTATTCCCTCGTTCAACACCCCCCACCCCCCACACACCCTGCCACCAACACAATCAGCCCCTTAACACATAGGAAAGGGTGGTGGGGTGGTGTCATTTTTAATCCTGTTATCCCAGTTACGGCCGATGGGGCCAGGGATGGGCTTGGGAATTAAGTACAGCCTGTTGATTGACCGACCAGCCAGTGGCCCAAGACGTGGCCTGGCATAAAATTTATTAACATGGGCCATAGTGACAATACTCTAATCAAATTCTCTCAAGAAGTTTGACTGAGATGAAAGGCAGCTGGTAGTATGACTGGAAGCTCAAAGACACGAAGACAGAACCCACAAGTAAGCAGAAGCCATGAATAAGCAGAAACCACATGTTGGCAGAGAGCAGCAGGATCAGTGGAGGCAGACAAAGGAGTAGAGAGCCAAGTGGTAAACTGAGGAATCTCCTCTTGCTGTGGAGCAGAGGAGGTGACCATCCCCTAGAGCTGCCATCAATCCAGAATCCTATTCCAAGCTTCAAGAAACCAGTCTGCACTCAGTGTGTATGATACCCTCAGGCTTGGTGGCTTCCCCATTTGCAGTAAAGTCCTGCAACAAATTCTATTACTGAAAATAATGTGAGACAATCTTTGGGCTCTTTAAACCTACCGGGGCCCACAGGCAGAGAGAGGATGGAGGAAGGCTGGGGGCATGGGGCAGTCACTCCATTTCTGCCTTTCACGTTCCTTCCAAAAGCACAGCAGACTGCATGAGTCCAGGTGGGGGCCCTGGTGAGGGTCTGGCTCTCTAGCCATTTCTAATAGTCAACTATTGAAACACTCCCCAGGTACCTCCCTGGTTACCCCGTGCTTCTCCATGAGGAACCTTCGTTCCTTCACTCCCCTAGTCCCTACTGAGCTTAGTTCTAATCTCCCAGAACTCAAGACACAGGCCACCGTCTCTTTGTTTTCAAACCCTGAACTTTGAGTATGGCCTCAAGGGAAAGCCACTAAACGAAAGCCGAGGCTTTCCCTTTAAATATGCCTTTTCTTGTAGCAGGTTTGAACTCATGTCTTTAAAAAACTCCTAAATGTTTATTTTAAAAAGCAGGCCCTGTGTTCCAAAGCCTATGGCTAGGGTCCTTTGAAGTAGCCTGAGTATGGAACAGTGATTTAAAGCTAAGGGGCTCATCTCAAATCACCAGTTGATGTTTACCTGATTCTCCTCTCTCTCTACCCCAGGTCTCCCTTTGAAGTCACCCTGGGGCACAACTGTCCACCAGAGGCAGTGACTTACAGCTGTGCCCGGGTCCTACATTCTGAGGCACCATTCTTAGATGGGTGCTCCCTTCACACCTGCCCCATTTCCTGAGCCTAGAAAACACCAGTGGACACACCCATTCCAGCAACAGTTTCCCAGCCATTCCACGGGGTGGGCCCCCCCTTTTTTCCTCCACCCCCTGGGGAAAAACACAGATGACAAAGAGCCCAGTTGGTGAAGGGGGGCAGATTGAATCAGGCCTTCCCTGAGCTGCTCCCAACCACAACGCATCTCTCATGTGCCCCCTTTCCCTCCACTCTAGCTTCATGCTGTTCTTAGCCCTCTGAGTAAAAGGCGCTCTGAGTCTTTTGCAAAGATAACCAGTTAGTACAACTGGTGCGGCCCCCAGGGGTCCAGGAGACTGGCGGACCTGCAGCGCTCTGAGCCACGCACTGCCTGGGGCTACTGAGGTCTGCCCTTCCTCAGACGCAGCAGCCTGGCGTTGTCTGGCCTCTCTTGGAAAGGAGCTGTTCCGCGGGCATTATCTTTCTAGCTAAGATTTGACATCAGAGGATTTAATATTTCTTTAAAAGGTTGCAATTTTGATAGACAAAAATTTTTCTTTCACGAATTTATTACCTATGACCCACTCCTCTGCCTTCTTAAACTAAGTATTTTGAAGTGACTTTTCATGGTGACTTGCTTGGGGTCGTTAGTATGAATGCCTGTTCCTGGGTGAGCTGTATGTAATACCTCCAGAGCTCAGAGACCATGCTGTAGGCGTCTTTGTGTCCCTTGGCACCTAGGGCAGCGTGTGGCCAGGGAGGGACGGTGTGCGCATGCATGGGTTGCACTGGCGACAGCCGACAGGTCACACAGGTCACACAGACAGTGAAGCGGGCAGAGCTTGCAGCTCGGGGTGGCATACGGCCTTCCTCAGCTCCAGAATCCTTTCTTGCTCTCAGGGTGTCAGGTTGTCAGATGCTCTTTTCTTTTAACATGTTTTATTATCATACGTTTCAGTTATCACAAGATTTACCCTTTCAAGGTGGTTTTTATTATATTCACCAAGTTGTGCTACCACAGCCACTATGTAATTCCAAAGATTTTCATCTCCCCCCTAAGAGAAATCCCATGCCCACTCATTGGCACTCCCCACTCCGCTACACTGAGCCCCGGCAACCACGCATCTACCTTCTGTCTCTCTGGACTTGCCTACTCTGAACACTTTTAGAAATGGCCTCAAGTACTCTGCGGTCCTTGTTTTCTGGCTTCTTCCTTTGAACCCGAGGTCTTCAACGTATCAGGACACCTTGCCACTCTGTCCTGTTCCAGCTTCGGAGCATTCCTTCACCTTCTCCACTGCATTTTAATTTTCTATGACCACTTTAGCAAAACATGTTAGAAATGTATGCAAAATGGAGTGGGCCGATACTGTGTAAAACTGAGTTCTTGTCAAATGTGGGGCATTGGGGACTTCCATTTCAGGTGCTCAGGAGCATTGCTCGCTTGTTCCCATTTCCTTGGCTGTTTAATCAATGGTCAAGGCTCCTGGGTATAAGTGGGTCCCAGATAAGGAAAGTTTTAATATGAGAATTGTGCACTTCCACTTTGCAGTGACTTCTATAAATCCTTTCATAGCTATTCTCTATTTTGAGCCCAGTATCAGTACCAAGAAATTGGTGTACGGTGTCTAAAAAAGAGAAGAGCAGCCTCTGATCTTCAGCAACCGGCCTGATGCTCACACCCAGGACTCAGCCGTCAGGAGCTGGCTTGGGCACTAGGTCATGGTGTTCTGTGGGACATAATCTCACAGAACACCAGCATCGGACACAGTCACTCTGTGACCACAAGGGAGACAAAAAAGACTACTTCATAGTCAGACAAAAATAAGATCACTATGCAAATCACAAAAGTATCAAGCCTCTCCACAACCTAGCTAATATAAGTGACTGCGGCTTCATTACCAACCACAGCTTTAGCACTACTCCATTCTCCCCACCTTCTAAATAAGAACTATTAGGATGCACAGTCATAGACTTACACCTGCTTTCTGGTAATAGTCAATGCAGAGAAACCTTCCTAAACCCTCCCCAAAATCACCAGACACAAGTCCAAATCCCTTCAGTTCTAAACACTCTTTACTGGTGTACATTCGTCCTTCTTGCAAGAAATTATAAACTCAGCTTTGGTTGACTACAGGTGTGTTCTTACAGGTTTTTAACTGGAGGATGTTGGCAGAAGTGAAGTTGTCACCAAAAGTCAGCAGAAACCCTCTCTTCCTTGAACCAAGAGACCCTCAGTTCCATTGTGGTTTAAACATCTGTTCTGCATCACTACTCCATGGCCCACAGCTAGGAGGGAAGCTCGGGAGGAATTGAGCTCCAGTATTTCCTTAAGTCCCTTTGGCTTAGAGTTTATTTTGTTTTCCTAGGAATGACATGCTATGGGACTTGATGGTTATCTGCCCAGATATAGATTGCTCCCTAATAAAATTATCATCTAGCCTTCTAATCACTGTTCTTATGTCTGTCTGTCTGTCTGTCTGTCTGTCTAATGTCTTAAGTGTCATCTTTAGGTAGAAAATTTTGACAGGAACAGCACAGACATATGCCCAGGAAGTCCATCTTTGAACTGGTCTCTGGGGCGGAGGAATTCAGGGGATCCCTTTGGAACCAACTTTACCCCAGGTCACCATTTCGAAACCTCACAAAGGCTTCTTCCCCAATCTTGTATTTGTGTTATTCCAGGGAACTGCTTTCTCTAACGTTCTATCTGCCTGGAATCCGGAGGACTTTTAGCCAGCCCAGCGGGTGACAGTCAGCCTTTGACCCTGGACCACACCACAGAGACACAAAGTTTCCTTATAGACTGTTCTTGTTTTCCTGGGGTCGTCTTAGTCTAAAATGACACCCTTCTGGGCCAAACATCTGCTGCTCTTGTGTTAACTCATCTTATTTCTCTAACAGAATTTAAGGGACAATTTGGAATTGCAATGGCCACTTGGGGGAATTTGACGTGAACAAGATTGTTCATGTCAGAGGTCCTGTGCAGAAAATAAAGGAAACCTCACTAAGGGCTTGTCCTGCCTAAAAGAGAGATTCTTTCCTTTAACTTAAGAGACACAGCCCCTGCTGCTCCCGCCCTCTGGGGGTCAGTAAGTGCTTGCTTTCCATCACACAGCTTGATAAGACTGTCAAGGGCCCAAGCTATTGTCTGAAACAGTATAACGTCACTCTTTCTCGTGTATATGTCAAAATCTGTTTTCTATATCTAACCTTCTTTTTAACCTTGCCTTGCTGAAGGAAACTCATCAGACTTATATTGATAATTTCACACTTACTGGAAGCCAGCTCCCTCTCATTTTTTTTTTTTTATCCCTCTTATTTTGTCATCTCTAAAAAACTGTGAAGTTAACATCGAAAACATCTTTCAATTGTTTGGGTGCACATTCTAGGAATAGCTAGAGTCCAGATAAACTGTCAAAAATGTCTGAGAAGGAAGTTGTTCAATTGTGTTTCTCTTCGTGAACACAAAAAGATTTTTTTTTTTTACTACATTTCTGAGATAATAAGAAAAGGTTTTAGTTCCAAAATAGAGTCTTGGGCTTGATTTAATGTCTTTTATTATTCATTTTACTATATACAAATAGTGTCAGTACAATATTTGCTTTGAACAAGGCCATGGTTAAAGTTCGCATGATTCAAACTTTCTAGTTTTTCTACATTGGTTTTATGATATAGGTTATGCTGTTTCTATACCATGTTTAAATGTAAAAATTACATATGAAATCATATTCAACTAAATACAATCATGATAATGGCTCATTTGGGAGTGTGCACAGGGCCTTGAGATTTTGTTTCACGTGCATGTCATCTGCCTATTATTGATTTTCAATATGGGCTCTCTTACCTTACTCTGTTTTGACTCGCTGCGGCATTCTACCACTTAAGAAAAAAAAAAACTCCTGTGGTTTTCTTCAGTCTTAACTACTGCTGGAAATCTAACTGATTCTTAACCAAATAACCCTTCTTTAATCATTTAAGAAAGAGATTTCCTTCTATAGGTCCCTTCTGGGTCTTAAGTTTCCCTCACATAATTCCAAACTTGATTCTTTAAAAAGTGAAATTTGACCACACTTCAGCAAGATGTTTCTGCTGAGGTTATTATAACCTCATCAGCAAAACCTAGCCCACTGGGAGTCGGAACCCATTTGGGGGCTCTCCTAGTTACAAGAGTCAGTCTGTTCTTGCTTTGCAGGAACTATTTGACTCCCCTCATAGAATGTGCCCACCGCGAGGGACAAACATTGGCTCATTCCTATTATGCTAAACGGTACTTCTTCTCCCAGTGCAGTCAGTGCCCCACTAGGGGATTACTTCTCACATGGCCATCAGGCTTACACCCACCTGCCAACATACTAACTGGCCCTATGTATTCAGGACGGATGTTAGAGGCGTTCACATGCTTCAAATTACCACCCTGCACAGGATCGCTTTTCCCTGAAGACTGTACTCAGAAACCTCCAGAGGATGGATGCAAGCACAGAGTGCCCCATGCACACTCAGAGCTACGGATCCCACAGTAGGAGTTTATACAACTGAGAAAGGTAATCCAAACTTGTCTCTGACCCTAACAAGTGTCACAAACGACAGCTCCTTTTGCCCTAGAAATCCAGCAGATTAGCTTCAACTTCATTAGCCAGAGTTGGCTAATCATGGATAATCACATAGCCCTGAATTTCTTGTTAGGTAGTCAGAGAGAAAGCTATAGCAAACACATCTTGCTATTCCCTTTGTCAGTACTACAGGGCAAGTGGGACAATGTGTGACTAAGGAAACAGAAAGCTGCTTCAATTCTGGGACATGCTTTTATTGTCTAAGTTTTATATTTAGGCCCTTTGCCTGTGAGACCTGTTTGAAGAACTAATCATCCTTTTGTTTTTAATGGTTGCCTGTGTTGCAGTTGGTTGATATATTCTTCCCAGAGTCTTTCATGCTGCTGTGCAGCCATCATCAAGTCACAGGGGCCAACAATTCATCTCACAGCGAAAGAACCAAACAAAGACTGGCCCTACATTCTCTGGACACCCCCATGATCCTGATCAGCAAAACTTCAACAATGGGCAAGATCTGGATGCCAAAAAGTAATGTCTTTCAGCTTGACTCTGTCTCCCTTGGCCAAAAGGAAGGGTCTTTGACTGGAGACCATTGGCTTGTTAATTTATCTATTTTCTTGAAAAGGAAATAATGGCTCATAGAGGTTAAATAACTTGCCCAAACTCACATTGCTAATCCATAGCAAGGCCAGAACTCAAATTCAGGTTGTAAGACCTGGTCAGGGACCTGACAAAAGTGCATCCTATTGCGCTGACTCCCTCAGTACCCATGAGAGGAAAGAAACTTGGGGATCATCCGCCTTGCCATGCAGAGCTACCTGCAGCCTGACTTAGTCCCATAAGCCCAAGAGGGTGAGAGCCAAAAGAACTTTGAGGGTGAGAGCCAAAGGAACTTTAGAGAAAATACAGTCTAACCTCACAAGTGACAGATAAGGAAACTTGGGCCCCGAGAAGAGAAATGACTCATTCAAAGTCACACAGTAAATTAGTGGCAACATCCAGCCTTGAACCGTCACCAGAGCTCGGTGCACTGCACCCTTCCTGGTTGCCAGAGCATGTCATTGTGTTCTGCTTGAAGGCCTTCCTTTTAGGAAGAAACATCTGCACACTGGGTGGCCAGTTTCTCCCTTTCAGCCACATGGAATTTCTCCTGTGGCATTTTATTAAGAGCATTCTCAAGATTTCTTAAATGTATAAGTCTCTCTCAGCCACAGAGATGCGTTATGAAACAATTCACCTCTCCCATGAGCAGAGTTCTCCACGCTAAAGAGAGACGAGAAAGCAGCAATTACGACGTTCGCAGGAGCACAAGCCGAGACTGCTGATCCCTTTTGAACAATCTCAAGTCATCCTGAAAACTGAAATTCCAAATTTCAGGGTCTATTTATAGCTAGACAATCATGCTACTCCCCTGCTCAAAAACTTTTGTTTATTCCCTGTGCTTTCAAAATAAAGTCACAAATCCTTAACTTATTATCCAAGGCTACCTCTGTTCTCGGTTAAATCTACCTCTAGTGCTAAGGCCCACTATTTCCTCTCCAGGCACTCAGTCTACCTCCAGCAGGTCAGATTCAACAGAAATAATAGCCCCTCTTTCTGAAAACTAAACATGTTATCTCTCTCTTGACAAGTCACTTTTGGCCTTAATACAGATAGATACTGGGGTATAGGCCTTTTCTTCCTTCAGGGGAAAGCTCTCTATCTTCGGTATCCCCACCTAGCAGAGAGCCCAGCATATGATACATCTTAATACATATTGAGTAAACAAATTAATGTTAGCTTGGAAAAATTACATGTATCCTCCCCCTCCATGCCTGGCTAGAATTGACTGCCACTGAAGAGAAGAGATAATGTCTTGAGATTTTCTCAACAGAATGTAAACAGAAAGCTCAAATGAGATGGCAAGTTGAAGAAAGTGTGACACTGCTTTATTTTTAGATGTTCTTCTCTTAAAGAAGTACACGAAAGAATAAGAAGCACATTACATTAGGAGCAGAGGAGATGCTATCGACTCTATTTGTGGTTTGTGTGTACTTTTTAACCAGAATTCATGGCCAGGGAAACAAAACACCCTCTTTGCCTGTATAAGTCTATTCCCTTCCTTTATTGCTTTAAATAGGCAAGATGTGCTTTGCATTCCTTTCACCACTTAATGTTTGTTTTGTGTTCCCAAACAAAAATAACCTTCCCTCAGAGGTTGCTCCCCAAGGTTGTTAATATTGTTCTCAAAGGTTGTTCAAGATCCCCTCCCCCGTATGCATTCCTCTTATTTGTAATCCAAGGTCTTGAGTGTTGCTAATGGAGCCTCCCTCTACCACCTGTCTTCTGTGATAAAGCAGTGGGTGGTGGGTCTAGTTATGTTAAACACAAGTAGTATCAGTATCATTTAGCCTTACTATGAGAATCCTAAAGCTGGAAGGATTATCTGTGCATACAATTGCTCTAGACAGGAATGTGCACCAACATCCTGAGAGTGTAAAATTAATCCATCACCATCACCACCGTAAGGTAAGAATGGCTCTTTACAGTTTACATGTCTTTTTCCTGGTTATTCTCCCTCTTAGTCATTAACAGCATCCTGCAAGATAGGTTACTCCCTATCCCTAGAGCACAGCTGGAAATGTTAAATGTCTTCTCCTAGAGCACACAGGCTTGGCAGGGCCAAGATTAAAATGTAAATCCAATGCCTTTCCCTCTACGCTGCGGTAAACCTCCTCTAGAGTTTTATGGAAGTCCAACTTCTTGGCAGAGTGGAGAAAAAGCAACTATGACCTTCCTTGATATTCTAATCCAGCTAACAATCTTCAGCCCAGAGGAAATCTTCCAACAGTCCAAGACGTTATACATTCACCAATCAACCATAACCTTAATCCGAAGCCAGAAACTAGAAAGAAATTCTCAGGGTAACATGGTTATGATTTGGGTTGGTCTCCATCCTCCCAGAAGTCTCTGATTTACCATAACCAGACCCTGAATCCTAGGGCCTTTCCTTTGCACATTTCACTCTTTGTTTACAGCCTCCAGGGCCTTCTACCACTCACCACTCACCACCCACCGAGAGGAACTGATCTCTAAACTAGCGCAGTGATACATGCTTTCCATGCCTTTTCCACTTGCACCAGCCGGGCCTTCTAACAAATACATTTCTGTGACTTCACTGGCTTCTACTATTTCAGCCCCAAAAGTTACAGTACGTTTTGATGCTGGTTGCAGCCAGGGAACTGTTGACCCTCCTCAAAAGCTTTAATTCCTTTGTGCGCCCTCTTCTTGGCATCTTACCCTTCCAAAAGCTCTTCACAGACACTTATACCGAAGCACATAGGTGGATGAGAGTTAATGAAAGGCCTCAACTGCCTTCTCGGTTTGAAACTTAAATTGCACATAAGAGGACTTGCTGCTCCACGACAGGAGGGAGGTGGTATCAGAGGAAAGAGGTACTGACTGCCCAATGAGGTCAGGGCGGCGGTTGGCAGCTTCCGTTAGTTCCGTTGGGGAAGGCCGGTGGCAATCGGCAGTTAGTTCTGAAGTTGAGCTGAGGACGCTGGGATGGATTTTCAAGTGGCTCTTACATCATGAGCCTCGTTTATGCCCAAGGAAAGAGAATAGCAGGGAGAAGCAATACTCACAAATAATGCCATCTCTTTTCTGAAAACTTTAGCCCAAGTGCTAAGCACCCACCTTTCCATCTCTTCTTCATTTCTTCATGGTAGAGGTTCTTGCTGGTAAAGCAATAGCTGAGAAGTGGGCAAGATTAAAGTTATAAAAATTGTCCTAGCTGATCTACAAAAGCTTTGTTGGAATGAGGTTATGAATCGCTGAATCTCAGCTAGGTTTGTGGGCTCATTGACCTTGCTAACTTATTGGCTCAAGAATTGACAGTGGAGGTGTTCTATAAATGCCTGGTGGTTGTTGGATGGATAAACAAAGAGCTAAATGAAATTTTATCTGAGCCAAAAAATGGCCTTTACCAGCACAAAAGTTAAGAAAGCCCTGGCATGCTCAGGCCACACATGCTGGAAAAATGCCAGTCTGTCAGCCCCAGGAAAAAGTGGGCAAGATGAAGTGAGTCATAAACAAGTTTATGGGGGAATTTCCCTTCCCCTTTCCTTGCCCTCCTTCCACTGTGGTGCTATAAACCCCATCAAGGCCAGTCATCAAAAGCACAGCAGCGGAAGATCAAAGAATCATTCTTTGCTGTCGCCATTTAGAAGTTTCCTGGGAACCTGCTTCCTCCCAACAGGATTGCTCCAGGAGCACGGTGGAGGCAAGCTTGGGCTCTGACATCAGCAAGCCCCGAATTTGAGTCCAGTGTCCTCATACTAGATGTAAGACTTTGGGCAAATTACTTAACCTCAGTAAACCTTTATTTCCTCAACCTGTAAAATGGGGATAATGTTGGGTAAAGCACCAAGCATAATGTCGGGAATATCAGCAGTGCTGCTCAATAATTGTTTTTAGTACTCCTACACCCCATTATGTTATTCCTTTCTTTCTCTTCCTCGCCATGGCTTCTAATCCCATCATTGCCTATGAATATTCAGATAGTGACCAGAAAAACTAGGTTTCTAGACAGCCCAAGAGTTACTGACAAGTCTAAGAGCAACCACTGCAGCCCAACCAGCTGCCTGCTCTTTGGAAAAGCACCATTGGAAGCTGGTGATATCCATAAGCCCACACAGGTTCCTAAGGATTACGGAGGCGGGTGTGTGTATTCATAAAGTAACTCATGGCCCTTTAAAAGAAGGCAAGTTTTGTTGTTGTTGTTGTTTTTGCTTCCAGGCCATCTTACCTGGCACCTAAACTGCCAAGAGCCCACTGTTGTTGAATCAGTAACGTCACCTGGAGAGCTGCGTGCCAGACTGAGTCTAGATCTGTGAAGTAGGGTTTTGCTCATTAGGATCTGAGTCCCCTCATGTGTAAAACAAAGGGGTTGGACAAAATGCTCCATAAAGCACCTTCAAGTTTTTTAAGACTTAAGATTTAAATGGCTCTACAATAGAGAGGGATCATAGGAAAGTAAAACACACAAAGCTTAATCTCCCAGAGGGGCAATAAAAATGTGTTCATTTGAAGTTAACTATAAAGTAGTAAAGTTTCATGTAGTAATGGCGTGGGGAAGTCAAGAGGCCTTGGTCCCCTCAAACTCTTTCTCAGCCCCAGGTGTGGCATCTGGATAGTCCAAGGGGGAGCCAATACATTCTATCCCTATCCCAGCTCCAGATGCCTCCACAGTGAGGCATCTTCGCTGGCCACTCCCAACTTGGAAGGCAGTGGAGAAGGGAGATCCTGAGGTTTGCACCTCTGCTGCAGACACCAACCAAGTCTCTCCTCCCTCTCCGCAGCTTGGACTCACACCACACAACCACCCCAGTCTGCTGTTAGATGCTAGGTGTTGGCTGCACTTCACCTACAAAAGGTCCTGGACTACTTCTTGACACAAACTTTTGCACATTGTTTGTGTACATTTGCAAGTAGGGTTCAAGAGGCCCTGATTCCAATTTCACAAGAGAAAGCACAATGACTGCATTTGCAGTCAAAGAAAGCTTTCAGAAGAGCATGCCTGATTGGCTATGGAGTACTGGGAAAGGCACGCTACCTATGCTAAGCTGGGAGGCCCGTGCAGTAGTCCCTACACCCCCGCCCTACCCCATAATACCAGGTCCAGGAAATGGGACCTCTTTTAATGTTGGCTTGAAGTCATGTCTAATGGGTAGAAAAAAGGTTTTCCCAGCCATGGGGAAAGAATGAAGGGGGAATGGGGTACCAGGCTTCCTCTTTGATAGTCCTTTGAAGAAGAAGCAATGAAGGACAGCTGAGACCCCAAGTCCAGAGCCCTTTACTCCAAATTCTGAATTGTTGGTAACTCTACCCAGAAGTTCTTATATTTCTAATCAAGCCAGGCTCTGAGTTCCAAAATAGCTTTCCCAGAACAGTTCAGGGAATGAACTGAAATATGAAAGTTGGAACAGTAACCCTCCATCAGCTCTCACGCCACCTTTATAAAAACAAATTATTATGCTCACCCATACTATGCACACGCACTATAAGAAAAAAAAAATTCCCAACTAGAAAAGCACGTGAATAAGCTGCCAACCAAATGAGGCCCATCATGTTAGAGTAGAGACCCTCTGAGCAAGTTGGCAAAAATACTGGGACTTGACCTTCTCCCAGGAGGCTTAGGAACACCTCCTGTGATGAGCCCACATAAAGAAGTTTTCAGATGACAACCTAGTAGGGGAGTAATTATCCACTGACCACAGGGATAAGTGGAGTGAGACCCACAGCATAGGAAAGGCCCACAAACACCAGGAAAGTGGTCTAAAGCAGACATTGAGTTTATTATTTGCCAAACAAGGGGAGAGTCTCATGTCACTAAAAAGGTCGGGAAGATTCAACTGAAGGGGAATGGGACAGAGATGATGTAGACAAAAGCTTTGTCTAAACTCCTGATTGGCTCAAGGAGCAATTTGTAAACTCTCTGCCTTGCAATTGGTTGCAGTTCCAATTTTGAGTCACAGACGCACGATCTGGACAGATCATGGATGGATCAGTCATGAGTGGCCCTAGCAGGATGGCGTATGTGTCTGATCTCATCTCAGTGAAACTTTTCTCTGACACCTACTTTAGTTATGAATTAGGGGCCTTTGGGGTTCTACCGGTTGCTACGGGACTTTGTACCCATTACCCCTGTTCTCTTATCCTCCCTGCCTCTATTGGATGCACACGCCTCTCTCCTGGCTAAACAGATGAGAAAAGCACAAGAAAGGAGTTGGGTAATTTTGTTAGCAGATCATTATATTTTCTAACTAGGAAAACTGAGGCACAGAGTCCTAATTCCCAGTGATTTGGGGGATATATAATTTAAATGCTGCAAAATAGCGGGGGAAGGCTAACTGAAATGATATAACCAAAGGGTAACAGTACTTAAATCTAAATGGTGGAATTGCAGATGATTGCTATTTTCTTCTTTTCTGTATTGGTATTCTGTGTTATTCTTTCTTGTGAAAGTGTTCTATATATGAGGTCTGTCCAGAAAATATCCAGCCATGTAATATAAAAAGTAGAGACATACTGAAGAAGATACAAGATACAAGAAACATTGTACATAGGACACTGATGCCTCAGTCCCCTTCAAAGTAGGCACCTTGGGACCTCACACAGTTCTGCCAATCACCATCAGCTATCCTGTCATATTTTCCTGAATCTCATCACCAGTCTGAAATCTTTCCCTTTCAAAAGTGATTTTAGTTTTGGGAAAAGCCAGAAGTCACAATGTGCCAAATATGGGCTGTAGGGGGCCTGAGTCACCTGGGTGATTTGATGTTTCACCAAAAACCACACAAGACATGATGCATGAGCGGGCACGTTGTGATGAAGCTGCCAATCACCAGCTGCCCATAGCTGGGGCTGTTTTTGTCATATTGCATCTCTCAACCCATGAAGAACATTGAGGTAGGATTCCTTATTAATTGTTTGGCCTGGGGTGTACTTGTGATGAACAACACCTTCCCAATCAAAAAACACAGTTAATAATGGTCTTTATCTTGCACTGTCAGTCACTGACCTTTGTTGATTGCAGCCTGTACACACTCAACATTCTCAGGTGTTCTGCTTGTTCCAGGCCTTCCAGAACGTGGATCACTTTCAACAGATTCTTGACCATCTTTGAAGCATTTGTGCCACACTTTTATTTGTGCTGCACTCATTGCATTGCCCCCAAAAGCCTTCTGAATCATCCAAGTAGTTTCTGTGGAGAATGTTCAAGCTTAATGCAAAATCTGATGGAGATTCATTGCTTTACTCATGCAGTCATTTTGAGTGCGATGGCCACATAGTACATGTGTTCACTCAACGGCGTCTACTGCCCTCACTGACTAGTACAGTGAAGTCGTCATTGTTCACACATGCACATTCCAGTCTACTCCCCTTGGCTGCCAGGTTACATCACCATTGCACAAACCAGTCTCATTATATTAACAATGACTGGACATTTTCAGGACAGCCCTTATATTCTCCAATTCTGTGCGGTTTTGAAATATTTAAAAAATATTTTCTTGATGCAACTAGGATGAGCTCAGGGTTAAGGTGGCTGTAGAGAGTCAAAGGGTGTATGCTTAGCAAAATTAGGACATTCTTCCAGAACAGGGGTTGAGCATTCAGGGTTTTCAGCTGAGGATCCATCAAAGCCAGGTAGGCCTGTCTCCATTCTCCAGCAGCTCCAGGGCTGTGGTAGTGCTCAGGGCGCAAGCCTGCCCTTACAGAGTGCACTCAGATACCAGAGGAGCCAAGACCAAATGGCATCTTGTCTTCATGAGAAACCTCCTCTGCAAAACAAAAGCTTAGGGAGAGCTCCTTTATTCTCTAAAACTGATGGTGGCACAACCCAACTGGGCTCTATTTCTCTGGCCTCAGTGTTCCATGGAGATATGGTCAGTGAGGCTAGTTCCCCCACCTCACACCTTTAGGACCTGAGCCACCCAAGAAAACACAAGTCCATCCTTTTTTTTTTTTTTAAGCTTTTGAGTTAAGGGAGCCCACAGCTTCTGTTCTGTTGCTCACCTACTTTCCCTGCTAAAGGATTTTAATTCTTTCTGTCTGATAATATTCTTTTATATATTTTTTTTCTCTCCTTAGTCAAGCCTTAGTCAAGGGGGAGGAGATTATAGCTATCAGTTTTTCAGCCCCTTCTCATCAGCTCCTCACAGTTATCTCTCTTGCAGGCCAAGTCAACTCAACCCTAGAACCCTCCCTCTGAGTCACCTTCTCAGCCCCTCCCATTGGATAGATTCAGGAGGATCATCTTGGCCATTTCATGAGGGAAAGACTGAATTGGAGAACAATTGGGCTATACAACAAATCACTCATGCTGCTGAATTTATGTTTACATGTCCTGATTTTCCATCTGGGAGAGAAGTTTTGCATGTGGCTCCAGAGATTCTGGGAGTCCCCTGAAATTCTACAGAATTATCAAGGGTAGATATGTGGTTGTTAATTATTATTTTCTTGGGAGGGAGGTCCATAGCATTCATTAGATTCTCAGGTCCATGATCCACAAAAATATCAAGAACATTTCATGTGATGGCTCTGTCTCCTAAGTTGGGCAGTGATTAGTCACTCAGTAGAAGTGTCGCTTGGGCCAGAGAGGGTGGTGAAGCTGGAAGAAGGGCAGTCCAGGCAGGATTGCCATCCCGTCTCTCCTGGCTAAATAGATGAGATACCACAATCTCCTCCTGGGGGTGCTGTGTGGTGGGGCAGCCCTAGCACACTTTGATATGTAATCATTGGGAAATGTAGTTCAAAGAAGAGAGGAAAGCAACATTTATTGAGCACCTAGTTCATAGCCAGGAGCTAGACTAAACACTTTATAGACCTTAAGTGCTTCAACCCCAGACATTCTCTGTTAGGTGAAACTTATTATCCCCATTTTACAGATGACAGAACAGGCTCAGAGAAGTCAATAACTTCCCCTATGTCACATAGCTAACAAGAGACAACTGAATTTAAAACCAGGGCTTTGTGGTCAAAGGTTCATACTTTTTTCACTCTATTCTGCAGCCCTGTCATATCTCTTGTGTCCATGGTGGGGTGGGGGGAAGGCACTGACCTGACATCTAACCTCTTAGGGACTCAATTTCTCATATCTGCAAAATGGAAATTCAATCTGCCTTTCTTCTTGTCTGGCTGTTTGCCGAGAGCAATTAAGGGAGTCGGGAGGACCTAGCCCAATTCACTTTAGCAGGCTCAGCTCTACTATCCTTCCCCCGACCCTCCACGGCCAGAAGAGGGGCTAAAGGTTAAGGCCATTGGCCAGATATGCCCCCAGCAAGCACAGAGCCCAGAGAGCAGGTGATGTCACTACCTCCTCTCTATAAATCGGGGTAGTGGTTCAGACAGGAATGGGAGAAAGGCCTCTGATTGCAAGGTGGACTTGAGGCACCAATGTTCCCACTGACCAGCCCTCACCAGATGTACATGAAAGCCTCCTCACTGCTCAGTGAGTGGCAATTTCTTGGTTGAGGGTGGCAAGGACAGAGGGGAGGAAGGGGAGGACAGAAGCAGCTCACCAGCTCACCTACTCCCTCTGTCCTGTTTGAGGCTCCTCATCTTCTGCATTATCTCCCCCATCCCCCAGGCTTGGAGGCACCTTCCCTTGCCTCCATCCCACATTTCCAACCTGCCAGCCACAAAGGGTGAGGGGGTCAATCCTAATGTTCTGGTAAAGGACTGGGAGCCATTTATTCCCTTGAAACTTAGTCTCCCACTTGAGAAAGGTCAACTGTGCTCCTCCCCCATACCCCTGAACCCCTACCTTCCCTTTTCTCAAAGGCTAAGCCATCAATGACTTCCTCTGTGGTGGATTTCCCTTCCTTTCCACCTCCCTTCACCCACCACTTTCAAGTGCTTTCACACAACGTGGGCTTTCATTAAGATTGGTGATTCATTTCCCATCAAACTTTGAATACTCCCCTCTGAAATGAGTAATTCTGACTTTGAAGGGAGCCGTGTGGTGGCAGCCGCGCCCCTCTCTGCTTCCCGCTGCCTCCTACCATTACCATACAAGGTCTGGAAAGGCAAGTGGGAGAAGCTTTGGTAAGCGAACACACTGCTGAATCAGGAGCCTGAGTGGAGGGAGGGGCTTGATGCAGGCATTTGGGCCCATCTTTTCCAACTCCTACTTTTCGGAGTCTATTAAGAGCGTTTAGTGGACATGTATGAGGATTCTGATAATGTGGGCAAATGTCCTGGGGCTTTTGCACACACACAAGTAGAGAGACATGTATGGCTACACCTCAAGATTTGGTGGACATTATTAGGAAGAGCTTCAGACAGAGTCTGCACACCGGCCAAAGACCTCAGTGTGGCCTTGGCCCCAGGTCACAGCTCTCCCATCATGCCTCTGGCAGTCCTTCCTTAACACCTCTGTTCCTTCTCAAGTACATGCCCAGATATGAAGAAAGCAGCCACAAGCCATTCCTTACATGCTGGTCACTATGCTTTGTACGCTGTGACACTGCCATCCTGGCTACAGAAGTGTGGGCCTGGGATTAGTGCCTGAGCGAACAGTGGACTCTTTGAGACTAAATAGCAACCCATGAGGAAGCCTTGATGGGGACCCAGCCCTGAGAGGCCAATAGCGTCCCCCCTCTTAGGGGTTAGGAGACACTTAGGGATACTGACAGGACAGCAAAGAAGACATGGGTACACTGTGGAGGCACTGAGCCAGGTGAGATTAAGGAGATGGAAAGTGCTAGAAGTAGACAGAGACCAAACTCATGGTTAGCGTTAGTGTCCGGCCACTGGGGCCCTTTAGGGCTCCTGCAATGGTCCAGTTCTCCACGAGGCTGAGAGCTAGATTATTGCTCACATTGGCTTATTTCCTTATGTTTCCTTACAACAAGCCTCCATGACCTGAGGTGACCTTACTATATCACTGCTTCTTGATACCTGGAAGAGCCTATCATAAATTTTCCCTGAGAAACACATGAGCTGTAGAATTTTACACCTATATCCTATATAATCCTATATAATGTTATTCACCAATGCTGCTTCAATAAAAAACAAAAACAAACAAGAAACACATAAGCCAACACAAGACAATGCTCCTCCAGAGGCTGGGGTTACATTTCATGGCTGGAGTGGGGCCAGCATGACATCCCAGACTTGGGTATTGGGCCTGGGAAATGGACTTCTGTGAACAACAGCACAAAGGTACTGTTGCAGAAACAGGGAAGTCCAAAAACAAACCCCAGAGTTTGCGGCTGGGAGATAGGGAGCAGGAAGCAGCTTTCAGGATGCCCTTGCATGCCTGGAGCTAGTGGCTGGAAACATTGTTGCAAAGATCCGCTTTACTTCCAAGACTCTGGAAGATGGGAGGGATTTTGGATGGTGGGCTGGTAGGAAAGAAGCAGGCAGAGCCTACCTAGGGTTCTGTGAATGGTCAGAACGGTTTGCAATACCCACAGCATGAGAGGACGCAGGGAGAGAGAGGAGCCAGGGAGGAAGAGAAGGAGCTGCGGACAATTTTGGGCTGGCTCTGGCTCTAGGAGGCTCTCTCTGGCCCTCACGCCCTCACTCTCTGGCTCTTGTGGGCTCCCTCCATCTGGCTTGGAGAAGGGGGTCTCCAGGCTGCTTTAAGAAGAAGCTCTCGCCAGGTGGTTTTGAGAAGGAGAGGAGATCCACGCGGTTTGTAGGAAGAAGGCAGTTTACAAGGAGGCTGAGAATCCAGGCAGTCCTGCATTGAGAGCTGGAGGGCACCACAGCACAGAAAGGACCTCCCCAATCAGAACTGAGTGATTGGCAGCAACTGGTAAAGCTGAACTGTGCCTAGGAAGTAGGGGAACGGTGTTTCTGACTTTCCTAAGACTGGCCAGGTCTGGGAGGGGGAGGCAGGACTATGTGTAAATAAACAATTCTTTTTCTTTTCACCAAACTCTGGTATTCAGAGTTATAATTCTGGTGGCGGGCAATCGGGCCCCTAACTAAACAGCCCGTGGGTTCTTTTTCAATCAGAGAAGCCCAAGGGTTCTGTTATAGTACCAACAGCTGGGCCACATCAGGACCCAAATCACAGGGGACCTGATATGAAATGCATGCATGGAGCCTCCAGAGTGGCTGAGCCCCCAGCACCCAGCTGAAACTCAGGGGCTCACCTCCTCAAGCAGTCAGGACAGGTGCAGTACCCCGATGGTGGAAGCTCAGAGAATGGAGTTTATCTTCTGACCATGTCCTTTGATTCTGTGATCCCCACTTCTTGACCCACTTCAAGGTCACATTGGCATGTAGAGTGCAGCCTCTGGAATCTCCCAGAAGAAGGAAAGGTGTTTGAGGTCAGAAACGATGTCTTACACCTCTTCATGACCCCAGCAGCAGTGGCCTCCAAACTACAGTTTTGCAAGGGCTGGCCCAGGAGTCTGTATTTCCAACAAATTCCCAATAAACCTCTGCTTTGCAGCTTGCTGCATCTTAATGTTCATCTGAGCAACTCTGTTCTTACACTTTGGTCATATTAAAATATGATCCCATCCAAGAGTTTTACTTCTCTCCCCATCAGGTTGTAAATTTTGAACAGGCAGGTATGTTTTTTGTCCATTTGGTTCTTTTTTTTTTTTTTTTTTTTTTTTTTTTCTGTTTTAACAGCCAACTAAATTGCTATCCCGCATACTGATACATGGGGCTGGTTGAGCAATCCTCTGGCTGACCTTTCCTATCTCCCCACCCCGGCCTGCCCTTTCCCTAGAAATGCTTACTTCTCAGGCCTGTAGGTGTTTCTACAGCATCCTGCAGGGGAGCCAGCACTTTGCCAAAGTGACCAGGGCTGTGGCTTTAACTCTCCTCTGCCCTTCTCAGTCCCAAACACTAAGTTTTACAATCCAGGATTTCACCATCTGGGACGCCTGACCTGGAAGCCACACCTGGACAGGCAAGAGTTCTGGAAGAGGCCCAGAAGCTAGCAGATCCCATTCCTGAGCCTGGGGGATTTGGGACACCACGGAGGGGAGACAGTAGCAGGAGCATTTGTGAAACAAGCTGCCTCTGGGCCACAGAGTAGCCTGCCCGTCATGTGACATTCCTGATGTGGGCCCTTCATCTGAGAGAGGGATCAGAATGCTGGGAGCCACCAGAAGAGACCACCCAGCCCAGCCCCTGGGCCTGCACAGGGGAACCCCAGCCCAGGGCAGCTACTGAGACGACCCCTTGGGACATTAGCTCTCGGATCAATCCAGTGGGGAAAATGCAAGAAAAACATGGCTAGAAATAATTTTCAAGTTCCATTTCAGACTCTTCTTCTAAAGTTGTCTGGGCTTTTGCATTCTGCCAATACATTCTCTCTCCTCACGGTGTTTGAAAGCAACCAAAAGAAAGTATCCCCATTTTTCAACTCCATGGTGTGAAAACCAAGCAGGTCTGGCACGTTCTTTAAACAAAAAAACAAAAAACAAAAATCAGGTCACTGGAAAGACGTTTTCATCTGAGCTGCCACTGACAATTTTGACTTGGTGTTCCGCAGCTTATTTATGTGGAGAACCACATCTACCTTCTCTACTTCCCAGCTGCCAGACGGAGAAAAATGGCCCCAGTTTTGTTGTGAAATGCCCTGAAGCACACCAGATCAGAGTGATGACTAGGCCCAAGGAAATTAGCAGCCTCAAGGCAACCTACTTAAGGCAGTTCCTGTGGAAAATGTTCCAGAGATTTCTTTGAAGTGAGCCAAGGCACAGGTGAAAATGTGGAGTTCTTAAGTAGTCATAAATTGTGGTGTGGCCTAATTGAGTAGAAAAATCCACAGGATTCTCTTGGTTAACCAATTCTATTGGAGGTCTAACTGTTAGAGCACAAAGACATAACTAAGCAACTCAATACACCTGGTAGCCAATTAAAATAATTATAGGTCAAGCAACTTGAGAAAATAGGCAGCCTCCTGAATGTTGGCTGGGCAAAAGCAAACTTATAAAGCAACAGTGAATATGCCAACAATAGGAAAACCTTGTTCCCTCTGAGTACAACGAGGTTCTTTGTGCACCTGACGTGTGTCAGACACCACACAGAGTGCCTGAGAACAGCGGGGTGTGGGAGAAAGAGCTCTGGACAGGGAATAAGAAAACTTGGGTTCTAGGTCTGGTTCTGCTACAACTGGCTGTGAGGTTCTGGGTGAGTTACTTCCCCTCTCTGGGCCTACGCAAGCTCATCTGTACACTGAAGGGGCTGGGTTAGACCATCTCCAAGGGCCCTTCCAGCCTGAAACTTTGAATCCATGACGATTTCCTTGGCAGTTCATGAGCTCATCACACACACAGAGCTCCTGTTTTCTCAAGACCAATACTTGCCACAGTTTAATTTGATGATGAAAGTAAAACTTGACCAACAATGTGGTCTAGTCATCCCTGGGGTCCCAAAGCCCTGCTGGGGTCAGTGAGAGCAAAACTATTTTCATAATAATGCTAGGTTGTTATTTGCCTTTGTCGCCATGTTGACACCTGAGCTGATGGTGGGCAAACTGCTGTGCCTGAGCTCCACGCGAGGCAGGGCTGGCCAGGGCGTTCCCCACACGGGGGGCTTGCAGAAGGAAAAAGAAGCCACTTCCACATAGGACTGTCCTTGATGAAGCAGCAAACAATTTTCTCAACTCCTGAGCACACTCTTTAAGATTCTCTGTAACAAAAAGGGACACGCACATAAAGCCCTTCAGTTGCACGTCAGAATAGATGGTCATCTGGAGGAAAAGCGCTTGTGCGGGAGTGTGAGTGGCAGACAACACCAGCCACTTTTTACACGGAGCATCATTCTTACTTGAAGGAACAGCTTATGGTCTATGATTATATATACATTGGTATCTGGCAGCCATCTTTTTCAAAAATAAGAAGCCAGTCAGTTCAGCAAAACAATTAACAGTATGTTTTTTGTCAGTGACACAATTTGAGCTTCAAGAGGAAATTTGAATTTTGGAAAATTTGCATCTGCCTTTGGGACCTTGATTTTTTCTAACAAAATTAATGGTAAAAAAATTTAATTTATTTTAGATTGTATAATGAGATGTGTCAACATTGAAAAGAGCTGCATAAACACTTTCCAAGTAAGTAATGCATATGATGTTACAAAAGGGTTAAAGACCCATTCAAAGTTTAAGATAAACTAATGTAGTTTAATGTCACAGAATAGGAAAAGTTCATTAATAGGTTTCAGAGTCCACATTACAACTCGTCGTCGGCAGCCGTTCGTCTCGAGAGACGATGGTGTAGCTTCTTAAGAGTCTATCTGCACCGCCGAGAATGGCTGTGCAGTCCGACTCGGGAGTGACATGGTATCTGTCTCCTCCCGTGTTGAATCGACATCTTGCGATGACACTGAAGCTACAGAGCCTGGGCAGGGTAATATGGAGGGTCTGCTGTTGCCCATGCAGCAGACCCCCCCTCTCTTCGCAGCTGAAGGGTCCAAGGGAAAGACGGAGTCGATACAGCTTGGGTTCAGGTGCGCCGCAGGAGTTGCCGGTGTTGACTACAACGTCAAACCGCCTTAGGGACTCCGGCTCCGGATTTTCTGTCGGGGTTTACTCCCTTAGCCTTTCCCCTGAAGAGGTATGCCGCAAGGCAGCGGAGGTTTTTTGGAGTCAGAGTTTTCCTTCTCTGATGTACCCTGACTGGAAGATCGAACCAGCGACACTTAGCTCGCAGGCCGACGCTCAATCCACTGAGCTAAACCAGCCAGGACATTACAACTAACCTTTAAGAAACCACTTTTTTGTTGAGTCTAATTGTAGTATCAAAGAAGACTATGCACAATTATTTTTAAAAGCTAATAAAATATTTTCCCTTTTTCAACTACATAGCTGTGTAAGGCTGTAATTTTTCATAAACTTCAACCAAAACAACATATTGCAACAGACTGAATGTAGAAGCAGAAATAAAAATTGAGCTGTCGTCTACTAAGACATTAAAAAGATTCGCAGAAATATAAAACGGTGCTGATGTTGTCCCAATGCTTCCTAAGGCGACATGAGGAAATGTTTGGGTTGTCCTAACTGGGAGGAGGGAGTGCTACCAACATGTAGTGGGTAGGGGTCAGAGATGCTGCTAAACATCCTACAATGCACAGGACAGCCCACAACAAAGAATTACCTGGTCCAAGCTTTCAATATCACCAAGGCTGAGAAACCCCGATACAAAATAATGCCACTCTTACTAAGTTTTTTGTTTCAAAAATATTGGTGTTAGCATGTAATGGTCTTGTTATTTTTAGGTGACTTTATAGTTTTTTAATTTCATAGTTTTAATTTATAATTTAGTAATTATTAATAGGTGGAACCCACATATACAAAAGTTTTTTGGTGTCTTCAATGATTTTTAAGATTATAAAGGGTTTCTGAGACTAAAAAGTTTAAGAACCACTGATATGGACAATAGAGTGTATAGACTACAAAACTAAATGTGTTGGGCAGCCCTACACGTCAGCCGCTCTGACGGTGAGAAAGTTTCATGTCAGGTGTGCCCAAGGACATGTAGTTTCTTCTCAAGAAAGGGAGGTGTCTAGAGTGAGGCAAAGTAAGGAGGCCAGTCCACGGAGGAAGCAATACCACTTTAAGCCTCTCATGCATCGGGGTTTCTGATCACTGCTGGGAATGCGCCATGGCTAACATGCAGTCACTATTTCCAAAAAGCTTACTGTCTAGAAGGTAAGAGAGAGACAGTAACTGAAATTCTAACTGAAATATGGCTAGGAAGAAAAGAAATATATGCATGGGGTGTGTGAAATCAGTGAGGATGAGACTTAGGTTAGGGTTGGGGCAGGGGGTCAAGACATGCATGGCTCCCTGGAGGAAGTGACAGCTGAGTTGAATTTTAAAGAATGAGTAGGAATTTGGTTATTGAGAGTAGGAGGGACACTGTAGGAGAAGGTGGTGTTCCAGGCTGTGGGAACAGCATAAGCAAAGGCACAGAGTTATCAAATAGCATATAGATTTGGAGATGATATGAATGAAAATGAAAATTATACTAGATATGCACACCAGCAAAATAAATGTAATGCCTCTAGTAAAATTAAGATGTTTTAAAATTAAGAAATAACAGTTCTGATAACATCAAATTATCTCTATTTTTGGAAGTCTGGTTCCTAATTTAGGTATTCTGATACAAAGTACCTATTTGAAAAACAAAAATAAGACTTTGCTTTCTTATCCTGAACAATGTGAAATGCTCCAGCCACTTCCTTTTACACTCTCCTCAGTCTTTACACTCTCCTCAGTCATTGCACTGTTTCTATCACTGGCTCACAAGGGCTTCCCAGAATGTTCATTGTGGGTCAACAGATTTTGCTGGGAAAGGATGGAAAAAGCCCACACCCTCAGGATTCATTAGCATGAACTCCCCTCCAAGGAATTCACTCCACATTTTTCAGAAAGGATTTATATGGTTAGTTCATGCAAAGACATATGAAATTGTTTTTTCCTACCAAAGAAGTTGGTCAAGGTGATTGAATGTTTATTTCAGAAACAATATATCAACACCATTCTAGAAAATGGGATGGGAGAAGGCCCTGCTAGTTACGTAATGTAAGAGAGGAGAGGGAAGAGAAAAGGAATGTTTTCTAACAGTGATCACTGCCCGACAATTCCCCTCACGGCCTTCATCAAAGGCAGAATTGATCCAAAGGACACTCTGGCATTTGCCCAGGGTCCCAGGGGAGAGCCTGCCCTTTCCAACAGACACTGTTTGATATACATCTGCTACTCTGCTTCCAATAGAAGACAGGTTGATATCATTTGCACTAAAGAGGGCTAGCCAAGACCCCAGCCTCGGGCTTTGGCTCCCAGAACCCCCTCAGAGGGCCTGTGTAAACTGGTATTGGGGCAGCCCATGGAAGTTAGACCAGAATGGCCATTTTCCCAGAACAGTGGGCAATGTTTTGCCAGGCAGTGTGGCAAGAGTGAGTCGGTACGTGGTGGTCAGGTTAGGGAGCTAAGACAATGAGGGGAGGGCTGGCTCTGATTGGTTAGCTGAGGATGGAGGTGATTCTACAAACTGGAAAAAGAACTCTCTAGAGAGGCGGGAAGCCTAAAGGCAGGTTGAGATCAGAGTCTCTGAGCAGACTGGGGCAAATAGCAAAGCATTGTGGATACCAGCAGTGAGCAAGTGAGCAGGTTGGTCCTTCAGAGCAACGTGGCTCAGGAGCAGCCAACCTGACTGAAAGGACCTCACCCTTAGGGACCCTGGCTTATAACCCTCTTGCCAGTTGTCCAGTGGTGGAGAGTCACTCCCGACCATCATGAACGTCTACAGGTCAAGGCCCAGGAGGGCAATGGGTCTGTATGACCCAGAGGGCCTTGGCCTTTCCTCCTTCCTGCAGGCCTGGAGTGAAGGCTTATCACTCGCGTCTCTAAATCCCAGTGGAACCATATGGGCGTCCCCACGATGGCTTGGAGATGGCCTCCTCAATGGAGTGACAGGCCTCAGGCCCAACGCCAGTAAACCCACATGAGTTACTCCGCCTTGGCAAACCAGTGGGTTCCTGCTTCACCGACAGGCATGCAGCTTTCACACATCCTGGAGAGTATGCACATGTATTGGGGATGTCGATTAAGGTAGGTAGCAGGCTGGAGAGCATTTCATTTGGAGAAGATGCCCATGTCAGATATTAGGTCAGAGCAAAGAAGAGTGTGCACCAGCGGTGGCTACGTCCGCACCTTCCCTCCTCTGCGCCGTGAAACCCACCAGGCAAGCACCCTGAACCAGGCGGCACTGTCCCAATCGCCCTCGAGTAACCCTGAGGAGTGTTTGTTCATACAAGCTATCAGAAGTCAGTAGCTGAAGCACTGCAGCTTCAATAATGAAAATAATTATTATGAAAACAAAAGCTGACAGCACCAGGCACTATTCTAAGCTCTCCAAACACTCCTTTAACTGGCAGGAGTTGATAGGACACTTTCTTTACAACTTAAGTCAACAAAGTGAATTTACCTGAGTTTGTTGACATAATAAAAAAGAGGTGACAGCATGGACTCAGTGCTGCTCCCCACTCTGAGAGTCCCCACCCTGGCCCAGCCGGAGACTGCCTCTGTTGTCCCACACAGGACCCCTTCCTGGGAACCAGGAGGCAGAGCGTTTTCCTCTCTTGATGCTTGTTCTATATGTGACGACAACGAGATCACAGGAGACAATGTGCTCGTAGCTCTACATTTATCATTTCCACCCCTGATCTGATTCGAAACAGGAGTGGGAGGCCCGCTAACCTGCAGGCTCTGTCCACCCCCAATACCACATCACCCTGCTATGCTGCACTCAAAACTCCCCCCCCCCCCTTGACAGCGATCCTTCCTGTACACAGATCTGTACACAGATCTCCCTGGGCCATCTCCCCGTCCTCCCCCAAAGGGAACTGGGGGCTCTACAGGGGGCTGTGCTTCAAGGACCCTGCACTTCATTCACCTACGTGCTCTCCTTCCAATGCCGCAGCGTACAGTGGGGTCCGTAGTGGGGCCACCGGGTGGGAGCACGTGCCCGCAGCTGCAGCCTGCCCTTGGCCCGCCACATCGGTCCCCTTTGCTCTTGCCATTAGAAGAAGAAGGCAAAGCCACCACTGACCTGCCTGGCTTTTCTCTTTGCCTTAAAAGCTCTCTTGTCCCATGAGTTTTAGGCAGCCTGCAGTTTCTCTTAAATGTACCAGCCTTGCTCCCTTAATGGAAATTGTGTGAATGGCATAACCTTAATGCCTTTCCTTCACTTTCACACAGATTTGACCTGCAAATTTCCCCTCTGACCAAGACGTTCACTCAACATTTACTGATCACACACACACACACACACACACACATCTAGAGAGAACCAAGAACATGATTAGAACATCAGGTTTTGCAAAGAAAACTAAAAGTGGGTGACTTTGGAGGAAAGCTGCTTGCCTCGCTAGGATTGTGCCCTAGTGAGGGTAGCTCCAGGATGGCCAGAGACAGTGGTCCCAAGACAGTTCTGGACCAGGTATCCTTCCCCTTATCCCCCATTCCCTCAGAGGTCCGCAGACCAAAATAGTGCAAAAAGCAAGATGACAGCCAGAATGGAAAAAATACCTGGTAGGACAATCACCTGGTTTAGAGGCATGAGGTCCAGGAAGGAGTTGCATGCAGGATAGGAGTGTTTATCAGCATCTAGTACTTTCCTTGATCCTGAGTGGCTGAAAATAGGCTCCACAGCACATCTGATAGTGGATTTAAAAAAAAAAAAAAAGCTGTGGTACATTTACACAAAGGAATACTATGCAGCTGTAAAAAAAAAAATGAAATCTTACATTTTGCAACAGTGTGAAAGGACCTGGAGATGATTATGCTAAGGGAAATAAGCCAGTCAGGGAAAGACAACTACCATATGATCTCACTTGTATGTGGAATCTAATGAACAAAATAGAAACAGAGGCATGGATGCATGGAACAGACTAACAGCTGTCAGAGTAGAGCAGAGAGGGAAACTGGATGAAAGGTGAAGGGATCAGCCAAAGAACATATATGTATAACCCATGGACACAGACAACAGTGTGGTGATGACCAGAGGGAAGGGACAGTGGGGGCTGGGAGGCAGGGGACAAAGGGGGGGAGGGATGGCGACAACTGCAATAGTGTCAACAAGAAAAAATAAATAAAACATAATGCAGCTTTAACAAATGGGTCCATTGATTATAAAGAGCAGAAATTTCAGCAGTAATAGAGTCTACAGCAATCCATTAATAATAAAGTCCTAATTGATTTCATGACAAAAATAAAAAGAAGAAAACAAATTTTAAAAAGAAAGGAAATTTGGACTTCCAACCAAGATGGAGGCCTAGACAGACACGCTGAGTTTCCCTCCACAACTAAGAAGGAATATGACTACCTCAAAACTAGAGACAACCAGAAGTTCCAGAAAATCAAGCTGCATGGATGTCCAACAAACAAAGATATAAAGAAGAAATACTCATCCAGACAGATAAGAAGGATGCAGCCAGAGCAGAGAGGATATGGTATGGTGGCAGCAGTGGCAGCAGCAGCAGACTGGTGGAAAACACATTTACACATTTTTAAAAGTCAGGAGGGACACCTAGGGAGCATTCCCACCTCCTTCCTGATCAAACCTCGAAGTTCCCTGTACCAGGGCAAGGGAAAATCAAGCCTCATTGCTTCTGACTGGGCAAACCAGTGGGGGTTGGGACAGAGGAAGAAACTGCTGGTCTCTCAGCAGAGTCTGCTTGTTTAAAGGGTCCCCACAGTCCTAGAACATCCACTCTGGGAATGACAGCCAGGGCAATAGCTAGAGGGGCACCAGTCCCATAAAGAAGTGGGAGAAGTGCCTGGAAAAAGGCTGAGTGCTGGGCAGGCAGCATTATTCTCTCTTGGACCCTATCCCCACATACAACGCCACAATGTGGTTAAACGGGTCGCCCTGTACTGACGAATCCCTAAGGCTCTGCCCCTTACAACATAACAGGAGCGACAGCTCTACCTGGGACACGGAGGCAAACAAACACAGGAGCCTGTCAAGATGATGAGACAGAGAAGTATGGCCCAAAAGAGGAAATAGATCAAGGTTCCAGTGGGAGAACTAAGCAATGAGGAGATAGCTAACCTAACAGATGCAGAATTCAAATCCCTGGTGATAAAGATGCTCAGAGGCTTGACAGATATGCTTGAGTATGGCAAACGCATAAGGGAAGAAGTGAAGGCTATGCTAAATGAAACAAAGGAAAATCCACACAAAACCAATGGTGAAGGGAAGGAAACCAGGGTTCAAATCAATGATTTGGAACATAAGGAAGAAAAAAAACAGTCAACCAGTACAGAATGAGGAAACAAGAATTGAAAAAAATGAGGAGAGACTTAGGAACCTCTGGGACAACTTGAAATGTGGCAACATCTGAATCATAGGGGTGCCAGAAAGAGAAGAGGAAGAGCAAGAAATTGAAAACTTATGTGAAAATATAATGGAGAAAAACTTCCCAAATTTGGCAAAGGAAATAGACATACAAGTTCAGGAAGCACAGAGGGTCCCAAAAAAGCTAGACCCAAGGAGGACCACACCAAGACATATCCTAATTAAAATGCCAAAGGTTCAAGATAAAGAGAGACTCTTAAAATCAGCAAGGGAAAAGCAGAGTTACCTACAAAGGGGTGCCTATAAGACTATCAGCTGATTTCTCAAAAGAAACTTTGCAGGCAAGAAGGGACTGGCAAGCAGTATTCAATGTGATGAAAAGCAAGGACCTACAACCAAGATTACTCTATCCAGCAAAGCCATTATTTAGAATGGAAGGGCAGATAAAGTGCCTCCCAGACAAGGTAAAGCTAAAGGAGTTCATCATCATCAAGGCATTATTATATGAAATGTTAAAAGGACTTATTTAAGATAAAGAAGATCAACACTATGAACATTAAAAGATAACAAACTCGCAACTAACAACACCTGAATCTAAAAAATAAAAACAAAATCCAACTAAGCAAACCAGAATAGGAACAGAATCATAGGTATGGGAATCATTTGGAGGATTATCAGCTGGGTAGGGGAAGGGGGGAAATGATGCAGGGAGTAAGAAGCATAATCAGTTAATAGAAGATAGACAGGGGAAAGTTAAGAATATAGGAAAGGGTGAAGCCAAATAACTTACATGCATGACCCATGGACATGAACTAAGAAGGATGGGATTGCTGGAGGGAAGGGGGGTACTGGGCAGAGGGGAGCAAAGGGGAAAAAAATTGGAACTACTGTAACAACATAATAAAATATTCTTAAAAAAAAAAAAGAAAGAAAGGAAATTAACCGAAATTTATGTCTGGGTTCTAGGTTAAGAAGGAATAGGATAGAGATGACTGTAATAGAACAACAGTAAATTAATATTTTTTAAAGAAGAAAGAATAAGACAAATGAACTTCTTGTTACTGGTCACTTCCACAGACTATGTCTTAGGCATAAGGCCTGGGTTCCAGGAATTCAGGTCTAATTTTAACAATAAATCTGCAGCCTCCACAGTAACTGCTGGTGCCAGTGACTGCCTGTGTGTCTGTATCTGCAGACAGTAATTTAGCAACTTCTCTGTTCTCAGAATCAACTCCTGCTCCAAATCAACTCCCCCACTGGGCCATCGGCAGGGCATCCCACCAACTCCCCGCGCCCCTTAAAAACTGCTGTATTGCTGCTGTTCGGGGCTGACACCATTTTGGTCGCAGCCTGCCTGTTTGCAGCTGGCCAAATAAATCTTTTAAACTCAGTGTCTGTTCTCCTGTCGTTTCTCTCTCACTCTGCCAAACCCAATAGTATGGAAATGCATGAAGACTTTTAGACCATGCCGTAAATAATATGTTGAAAATATAACAGTAGATGTGATAAAGTGATGTTTAAACTGAAATCTGACAAAAGGCAGTCATAGGATCTGGGGATGTATAATGTGGGAAAGGGAGCTGATGCAAGTCAATAAGGAAGGAACAAACCCGGGACACAGAGTACAGGGCCACTGTGACTGGAGCGTACCATGTGACAGGGGAGGTGTCACAGGCCAAGTTATAAGCCAGAGAAAGGGGTCTGGATTTTATTACGAAACTGAAGGACAACCCTTGGAAAGTTTTTACCAGGAGTGTGATGTAGTCAGTTTACATTTAGAAAGATAACTCTGGATGGTCCAGGGGCAAAGACTAGAACTTCAGGCAAGAAATGATGGTGGCTTTGACCAGGGTGGAAGTAGTGGAGAGAGAACCATACCAACTTGGGAAATGTCTTGGAGACAGTCTTCACAAGACATCATGGGAGACTGGATGTGAGTCAGGAAGGGAGAAAGGAATCAAGGATGACCATTAGGGTCTTGGCTTAACCAACTCTAGGGAGATGGTGAGACCATTTAGTTAGAAGGAGAAGGGAGATGAAGCAGGTCTGGGAGTTGCCATTAAGACTTCTGGTTTTGCCCTGACTGATATGACTCAGTGGCTCAGTGGTTGGATGTCATCCTGTACACTGAAAGGTCGCAGGTCCGATTCCTGGTCAGGGCACATGCCTAGGTGTGGTTTCGGTCCCTGGTTGTGTAATAGGAGTACCACCCCCTCCCCAGAAATGAGGAGGGGTTAGGAAATGCCAAGGACTGCATATGCATGCATTGCCCCAGCAACCAGGGCAACATGGCATGACTCAGCAGAAAGGAAAATGTAGGGTGCATGTGTTAGGCAAGGGAGGTGATTAAATGAAGGGACATACCACTGCCCACCTACTTCTGCTGCACAGCAGATTCTGGGGTTGTCTTTAAAAGGCAGAGCACATGGAAATGCTGTGTTCTTTGCTTTCCTCTCCCATCTCTGATCTAGTCAGCCACTGAGGGCTCAGGTTCCTGGGCCAGGAAGCCTTGGGGACTGTGTGGTCTGGGAGTGTTCCTGGCACCTCTCCCCTAGCACCCCAGGGCCCACCTGACCAGGGGCACAGCAGGCACGGGGCCAGCAGGGCAGAAGGAAAGGAGGCCTGGGCCGGCAGGCCTTGGAAGCAGTGTGGCCAGATGGCAAGCCCACACCCCTCCCCACATGGGAAGCTGTGGTGGCACTGAGGACCAGAGTGAGCACTCCAGAGAACAGTGCCATGGACAAACATGGAGCACAGCTGCACCAGCAAGCTGATGCTGAAGAGACAGGGAGCAAGTGCTGGACCTGTGGGCAGGAGCCAAGGAAAGAGCAGTGAGCCACAAGTGGGACTTCGGCAGGTGCACACAGACTCTAAGGAGGCCTGGAGCAGACTGTGACCAGAGCATGCTGCAGCAGCTGTGTTTTCCCAAGGATCATATTTTTAAATGGGAAAAGGAATTTCAGATGCATTCTAGGACTGATCTGGCCTGAGAGGGGGTGGCAAGGTTATTTTTCTTTGTATATTTTAGAATGAATGGGCTTTGAGGCAGAAACCTGCCTTTATTTCAAAGTGAATGGTTGTTAAATAAAAAGGTTCTTTTTCCCTTCCACTGAATTCTGTCTCCAGAATTTTTCCAGTTTGGTGGCAAATGATAGAACCCCCACTGGTGGTTTTGGGAACAGTTGGGGTGCATATGAGAGGCAACCAATCAATATTTTCTCCTTCTCTCTTTTCCTTCCTTCCTCTCTCTCTAAAATCAATAAGCATGTCCTTGGCTGAGTATTAAAAAAACAAAACTGTGGTTTGAACACTTTAAATATGAGAATATTAACAGCTTATACAAAGCAATGCTACTCCAGGAACTTTAACACCTCCCTGGAGCTGGAGCTTTATCCCTGGAGTTTCACGCTCCACTGAGAGGACCATTTGCAGAGCCCACAGGGTTCTGTGTCATCCTCAAGGTCAGCAAACAATGGTTTTGCCCTTGGTCCACTCATTCATTAGTTTGTCCCAGAAGGAAGGTCTGCACTTTTCTCAATCTATAATAATCCAAACCTCTAGAAGCCTTTAGAAGAAGAATCAGCCATTTTTCATTTTTAAAATTATCTAAACTATCTTTCTTTGTATATATAGGCATAGAAAAATACAAATAAGTCCAAATCAGGGCCTCCTGACCTCCCAGTAAAGGATGGATCCAAAGTGCAACACCAGCCTGGGCCACCTGAACAGACTCACACCAGTTTCAGGCCCAGCCATAGGGTCCTGGCCACCTTGCAGCCCAGATGGGAATTTACACACACACACACACACACACACACACACACCCTGTCCCCAGAAAAACGAGGCAGTCAACCCCAAGAGGGACTAGGCTGTTCACACAGCGGGGGAGATGACAGGTGGGGAATTGGAATGGGCTCAGAAGCCCAAGGATGCTGCCGGCTCCCCATTTCTCTGCCTTCCTGCATAGCCTTCTGGAAGATAGTTAGGCTCTGAAACGCCATTTTCTTCTGTCTTTGGTTTTTTTTTATTTTCTTATTTTTAATTTTGTATGTCTGTATTCCCTGTTTAACGGAAAAAAATAATGGCCACGCTATTATTAGCTTTTCAAGTATTTTATCAAGTCTTCAGATTTTCTGATTTCTAAAATATTTTGTTTCAATATTCTTTCCATTGCTCTGCATTCATTGTGTTTCATTTTCCTATTTCTAACTTTTTTAGCTAGATGTTTAGTTGTCCAATTTATCTCCACACTTTCATTTTTAGTTATGTATTAAATGCTATGAATTTTCCTCTTTGAATAATATTAGCTCTAGTCCACGGATTTTGATATATAGTGTTTTCATTGAAGTATATTTTAAATAATTGTGCAGTCTGAGTTTTTGTGATTTTTTGATTCAAAGTTTCTTTTTACTTAAATTTTGTCACATTCTAAATTTACTGACATGTGATGACAGAAAATGATCTCCATCAGAAAATTTTATCTTTCAAACAATTTTGAGGTCATCTATATAGTTCAAAGGGTAAGGGCTGGTTCCTGGTCACCTAATATAGAGCATTTGTTAAATTGTTTTCAGTCACACTACACAGATATTTGACTCGCACCAGAGTTTTAAAATCTCCAAGTGGAACCATCTTCAGAGCCAGTAAAACCTTATGTATGAATTATTAGGGGAAGCCAATGATGGCTTTTTTCTTCCTTCATACATTCATCCCACAAACATGGGTGGAGCAGTGAGTGCCTGCTAAGTGCCAGGCCCTTCAACAGGCCCTGGGGACACACAGGTGACAAGGTCCAATGGTTATAGATGGACATGTGCTTGCCACATGGGGAGTGAAAACAAAGTCTTCCAAGGTAGAGTAGACAGCAAGTACATAGAATGGAGTGGTTAGTTCCTTAAGGATCACTGAGGAAGTTCAAGTAGGAGGAAGAGGAGCCCTGGGCAGTGTTTAGAATTGACCATCCTTGTTTCTGTTCTCTCCACTCAGTCACTCACCAGGCACGTTCTGCCCTGGTTACCTGGTACAGGTTTGGTTTGGGCAGAACCCCGCTGTGTGAGTTCCACAGTGATGGTGGTCTGGCTGACCCTGGTGGCCACAGGGTGCTCTGTAGCAGCCTAGAGCCCTGAGGACGAATTTTGTCCTGCTGCGAACCTGTACTGAGGGTGAATTCAGGAGATACTACATATAGAGTGTCATTTAAGAAGTATAACCAAAACCAAGGTTTAGCTGCCTGCCGCAACAAAACCCAAACTCATGAGACAGGTGCTGGTGGAGAAGGGAAGAGGTCCATTCAGGAGTCAACAAACTGGAGAAGATAGCAGCCTCATGCTTCAAAACCATCTTAACATCTCATGCAGGCAGGGGCTTTTATACAGTGGGAGAGGGGAAGCAGAATAAAGAGATCAGGGGGAGAGACTGTGGAAGTGCAGGCAGTGGCCTTGCTGGTCCCAATATGGATCCTTGACGTCAGCATCCTGGAGCTGATCAGCGGCAGCAGATTCCTGCAGCTGGGTGATCTGCATCAACCAAAGTTGTGGTCAAGGCCATTTCTCATATAAGCAGGAACTGGAACTGCTGGTGCTTGCAATAGCCTTATAAAGAAACTATCAGGATGTGAGTTCCTTTTATCAGTTTACTAATACATTTTATTCTATTTCATGGGGAGTCAGAGTAGTATTAAGTTTCTTCCCCTGTTACAGAAGTACCTGATGAATAGATCAGGTTTCACTCTCTGGCTGTCAGTGACAGATGGGGAAGTGTGATGTGATACATGTTTCTTGATGTTAGGCAGAATTTTTCAGCCAGTGAGAGAACTATTTTCTGTACAGAGAGATGAACACATCATTAGTAGTTACACACTAGGTCTGGTAAAATGTAAAGCTCTCATCAGTTTCACTCTGTGATGAGAAAGGTGACAGCCCAGAACTGCCCAATGCCCTGGACACGCCCAGTCCTGTGATTTGGTCCACTAAGCTCTTGGTAGAAAACCCTCTGGCAAAAGAACAACCTCAATGCTCAGATAAAGAAGAGCATTGTCTGATACTTTTTTTAAAATTCAAGTTCTGAAAGAAGAAACATACCCCATCAGAACACAAGTGAACAAAGCTAAACCATGCTTAAGATTATCGTGGGCATCTGAAGGAACACTCAGGATCTCCACGCTAACTCTAGGACCTGTGTGGAAAGGCAGAGTTCCTGCAGGAATGTTTCCTAAATATAGAAGAACTAGCAGCTTCCCTTACAGAAGAGATCAGAGGTAGTAACTTGGAATCAGGAAGTGGTGACCATGAAGGTGGCCAGGTTCCTCCACTTGGAGCCAAGGAGGAAACTGACTGATGAAGCAAAATCAAGGGCACATCTAAACACGCAAAGCAGAGAAAAAATCCATTCTGTACCAACATTGATGAAAAGGAGGACAAAACACTCGAAAGCAAGCCTCATTTAAAAGTGCAGATCAGAATTTTCAGGCAAGAGTAAATGCAATCACTGAACTTTGTCAAGAAAAGGAAATGGAGCCTCTTGGAATATTATGTCAGAACAGATCATGACTTTATTAACTAACTCCAGGATTTCGCCATTGGAGTGCCCTATTCAAGAACAACAGGTGGTTGTTACAAAGAAAGGAGGATTTATATCCAAAGCTCTACCTCCCCAAAGGAGCCTTAGCCATTGTTTAAGTATACTATTTGGTCAATTACACATCAATTTTATCTTTGCAGGGGTCCCTTGAGTTCCTGTCAAGTTCATCCTGTTTATAGCTGCATCTGAAAAACACTGTGCTGTGTTTTAACATTTAGCAAGAATACATTTAATAAGAACTGCCCAGACCTTGAGACCTTTGTCCTATCTAACAAATGAGCAAAAGGAGGAGTGTTCAGAAGCAAATGACAAGATGAGCAGTGCAGGTGAGGAGCCAGAGACCTATAGAAAGCCATTTAAAGACTTGAAGAAAAACTGGAAAGATACATTTCTTCTTCTCAAAGCCAGATTCTGTCTCATGGGTTGAGAGCTCAGGAGGATAAAAGGAACTGCATCATCTGGAGACAGGAAGAGGCAGATCTGAGAAAGAGTTAACTGAAACAGCGATTAAAGCCAAGCTTTAGAAATGGATCTTGTGCATTTGATATTCAGGGCAGAGCATCTGACAGAGAACACTTGCTCTCCCATCCCTCCACATGGGGTGCTGCTTCCTCTGAGATGGGGTAGCCTTGCTTCCCATCCTCCAGAACCCCCTCTTGACTGCTTTCTTTTCCCCTGCTTCCACTCCTGCTCCTACTCCCCCTCCACTCATTCCCCAAATACCATGTATCAGTAGATATGTAACAAAACCCCTGGGCTGCTCCAATTGAAACAGAACCCACGGGCTGTTTAGTTAGGGGCCCAATTGCCCACCGCCAGAATTATAACTCTGAATGCCAGAGTTTGGTGAAAAGAAAAAGAATTGTTTATTTACACATAGTTCTGCCTCCCCCTCCCAGACCTGGCCAGTCTTAGGAAAGTCAGAAACACCGTTTCCCTACTTCCTAGGCACAGTTCAGCTTTACCAGTAGCTGCCAATCACTCAGTTCTGATTGGGGAGGTCCTTTCTGTGCTGTGGTGCCCTCCAGCCCTCAATGCAGGACTGCCTGGATTCTCAGCCTCCTTGTAAACTGCCTTCTTCCTGCAAACCGCATGAATCTCCTCTCCTTCTCAAAGCAGTCTGGCAAGAGCCTCTTCTTAAAGAAGCCTGGAGATCCCTTCTACAAGCCAGATGGGGGGAGCCCACAAGAGCCAGAGAGTGAGGGCGTGAGGGCCAGAGAGAGCCTCCTAGAGCCAGAGTCAGCCCAAAAATGTCCGCTACTGCTTCTCTTCCTCCCTGCCTCCTCTCTCCCCTTGCATCCTCTCATGCAGTGGGTGTTGCAAACCATTCTGACCATTCACAGAACCCTACGCACGCTCTGTCTGCTTCTTCCATACCAGCCCACAGTCCAAGATCCCTCCCATCTTCCTGAGTCTTGGAAGTAAAGCGGATCTTTGCAACAATGTATCCAGCCACTAGCTCCAGGCATGCAAGGGCATCCTGAAAGCTGCTTCCTGCTCCCTATCTCCCAGCCGCAAACTCTGGGGTTTGTTTTTGGACTCCCCTGTTTCTGTGACAGATACAAATGGAGTTCATGGCAAGAGGTTCACCAGCCCTCCAGGAAGACTACGTGGACCACTGCCTCCCCAAAAGTAGGCTCCCCCCACCCAGATTTGGTGGTTCTCCTCCTTCCTCAGGAGCCGAGTCTGCCCCTGGACACCCTCATCCAAAGATGGGAGTTACCTTCCAGGGTCCCTGAGCTTTCACGTTGCCGGCCACATTACTCAAAATCACAAAATGCTGAGAAGGCCTTAAGACACTTTGTTGCTCAAAATATTTTAAAATTATCATCAGATGATGAGTGGGTAAAAAAAGCTGTGGTACATTTCTGCAATGGAATACTATGCAGCAGTAAAGAAGAAATATCTTTTACCCTTTGTGACTGTGGGTGAACCTGTGTCAGGGAGAAGGGCCCTGGCTGTATGTGGCCAAGGTTTCAGAGTCCAGGATGGAGTTGAGCCAACTTCCGGAGAGAGACCTCCAGATAGCTGATTCAGCAGCTGAGTTCCGGTAGCTGACATAGCAGCTATTGTATAACCACTGATGTAACTACTTCCGGTGACTGATGTAATTCTGGGCTAGAAGCCACCTTTGTGTAACAAGTATATAAAAGCCCATGGCACTGTAGAGTAGGCGCAAGAGTGTACCGCCAGCACTCTTAGCCATGCCACTGCAATAAAGCACGCAAAAACTCCCCAAGGCTCCACAGAAGTTCTTCTTCACCACCGTACCAGAGCCCATCTCTCTTTTCAGGGGTCTCAGACCCGACAACCTGGGGACTATTATGCCAAGTGAAATAAGCCGGTCCATGAAAGAGAAATACTGTATGAACTCACATATGTGAAATCTAATGAACAAAATAAACTAACAAAACAGAAAGAGATGTAGAAACAGGAAACAGACTGACAGCTGTCAGAGGGGGTGGAGAAGGGAGGACTAGAAGAAAGAAGGTGAAGGGTTAGCCAAGGAGCATATACACATGACCCATGGACACAGACAGTGTGGTGACGGCCTGAGGAAGGGGAGGAGCAGGGGCTCAGTGGAGGTTGGAAAACGGAGAAAAGTAAGGACAACAGTAATAGCATAAACAACAAAAAATAAATAAAAACAAAATAAATATTTTTAAATTACCTTCATTTATTTTTGGCTTAGAAAACTTTTAAAGTAGCAATTGCGTTAGGTTTTGGGGCTCGGTGGAGGGAGAGAAGGCCAACAGGCAAATGCTGAACAAAATGGTCATTGGGTATGTGACTAGGCCGGCTGGGTATGCATGAATGCCAGCAGCTGGGGTCAGGGCAGGGTGAGGTTTTCAGGAGTTCTGAGGCTCGAAATTTGGAAAGAGCACAGGATAAGCTAAGTTGTCAGGGATTTCCTTATTGGCCCAGCAACTTCTTGATAGCAGCCTGAGGCTTGGGCACTTAGGGGCGGGAGGAGGTGAGCTGCCTAATGGCTGTTTCTTCCTCACATTCCAGGCTCTTTTTGTTTCTAGGGGTCACGGCAAGTGATCATCTCTTCTGTAGCTACTTCCTGCTAGGAAGGGGTGTAGAGCTGTCCCTAAACAAAGTCTTGGAAAGAGGATGACAATGGTGGGCCTGGAGTAACAGCATGGATTTTGCCATTTGAGCCATTGCTATGTTGACTGTCTGTGAACAAAGCTCACAAGTAAGCGTATCAGGCATGGTCCAAGTAGCAAAATGAGAATTATTAGGGGTATTATTAAGGGAATAAGGATAGCTTGGAATGGGGAAGAGAAATAGGAAGGGAAGGTCCCAAACCAGGACTCACTTTAGGCCCGGTCTTTGATCCATTGAATGATGTCAATGTGTGTTTTGAGTACCTTTAGGTTTTCTTCCACCTGGCCTGTGGTGTTGTTACAGAGAGAAAGGGGGTTCTTTCACGTGGTGCCTTGGTGTGAAATCCAACAACTAGTGTTGAGAAAAACAGGCCTTTATTTACAGTATTCCAACCTGGGGAGGGCATGAGCACTTCACCTCAGAGCTCTGTTCTCCTATGGGACCCAGCACTTCCCTTGCTCCCCAAAAGACTATAAGCTAAAAACATGCCCAGAAGTTCACCATCTCTTAGCGGTCAGCTGTCTCCTTCAGGATCTGGGGTACGATGTCATCAGCCTCCATTATAACAACCAGAAAATTTGCCATAATAGAGGGACATTTGGGAGTGGGGTATAATTTAAAGTATTGTAAGGAGTACTGGTGTATTTGCCGACTGCTAGGGAAGAGGTATTTGATGAGAGATCGTGGACAGGGATTAGAGCCTCTAAATATGTATTGTTCACATTGTCTTAGAAGGTTTTAAGCACCAAAATGTTACGTTTTGGGGCTCGGTAGAGGTAGAGAAAGCCAGCAGACAAATGATGAATATGCTGGTTTATTGGGTATGCGACACAGTCACTGGCCCAGCTGCAACTTCCTGATAGCAGCCTGAGGCCTGGGCAGTTAGGGGCGGAGGAAGGTGAGCTGCCTAATGGCTGCTTCTACCTCACAAATTGCACTTCTACTCAACTTGTATCTTGATAGTATTATACATCTCAAGACAGTTTTAGAAAATAGAGATCATTACATTTTACTTTCTAGAAAACGAAAGCAGTCAATTTTCATTTAATGAATGATTCCTACTGTTACTGGACAGGATTCAGGCCCATAGTGGGTCTACTCAGGCCGGCCCGTATTGTGTAGGTTCTTAACTTTGTGAAGGAAAGATTTTACAGCACAAGTCCAGGTGATTTTGAGAGTATTTTTATTAAAGCTGGGGACAGTGAAACAAAGGAAGAGCTTAGGATAGAAGAGGCAACAGGGGAGAGCCTAGGGCAGGGCTGCGTTGGCTCCCTAGAAATGTTATAGGAAAGAAGTGAGCCAAAGTGGGGTTGTTGTCAGCTCACTGGAGAGTCAGAGAAAGGGGGGGCGGGGCTTGGAGACAGGGTCAGGGGACAAGCCTAGCATGAGCTGCCACTGCCCACTGCTCCCCTGGTTGCAAATCTCGTGGGGACCCTTAGAGTTTATGAGGAAGCAAAAAGTTCAGGCCCGAGAAAGGGCATGGGTGTGCTCTAGAGCGACACCGCACTGGGTCTTCATCTTGAGGGTTTCTATTTTTCTTCTGTGGATAAAAATCTTAGGGGAGGGCTTCAGTACAATACTCATCAGCTTTCCAGGTGTGTTTTTAATATGCTGATGCATCAAAGTGAGTGTATAGGGGAATTTGGGATTATTCTCTGGTCAGCTTCACTGCTTTACTTTTATTTTGGGTCTGTCTGGCCCTGACTGGGTCTTTGTTATTTGTTCCCCTGACTTCATCTGTCCTTGAGTTTAGCTGGCGCAAACAGCATTAATTGGGTCTCTGTTGTTTATTTACCAGACCAGAGAGATTTAAGCTATGTATTCCCTAGTTAGGGAGGAGAGGTATAAACCATTTGCTCTCAAGTGTCCTTAGGAAAGATAAGGTCTTGCAATTCACCAGCTGGCTGTAAGCTGTTCAGGTTGTTTGGCCTTGTTTAATTATCTTGTCTCAGTTTCCCAATTCGACTTGCCTAGGAATTTTCCTCGCTTCTTACTACCCTGCCTCAATTCCACTAGTCCCTAAAAATATATCTAGTATGTATAAGTAGTTCAGTAATGAGGGACATTTGAAATAACAAAAACCACATTCCTCCACTGATGTTTCTATGTTCCACAGTGATATGAAGGTGGAAGTTTTTTGCTTGTTTCAATGTATTATGATTGATCTTTTAAAAATTAATGTTAGATGTTAGATTCTGACATATCCCCCAAAAGCTTATTCCTGTAAATGTGACCTGGCTTCTGAAGGAGATCTGTCACAACAAGAAGATGGTTCCCCACCTCTTTACCCTTCTTGATTGGATCTCTCTATTATAAAAATACTGGAGCACACCCCAAATATATACTTCTCTTTTTAACTTTTTAATTATCTTATTGATATTGTTTAATAAGATCTATACAAGTTTTACGTGTACAACATTATAATACATCATTTGTATATTGCATTGTGTGCTGATCATCCAAAGTCTAGTCTCTCTTCTTTGGCACCTTTTACCCTCTTTAACCTCTCCCTGTCCCCATCCCCTCTGGTAACCGCCAGACTGTTGCCTGTCTCAATGAGGCTTTTGTTTGTTTGTTTTATTCATTTGTTGCTTTCTGTTTTATATCCCACATATATATTTCATGATAAATTATGTACTTCTGTACTAATATATTCATTATAAAACCAACACAAAAATATATTTTAAAGAATGCCATGAAAATCAAAAAATATTCCTAATATATTTAAATTCACTTATGAATTCTGCAAAGCTTTTTGCTCTCATTAAAATACTATCCATAACTATATTTTCAGTGAAAACAATGTGATAGAATTTGCATCATTTTTAACTTTGGTGTTATGCTTTGAAACACATCAATTCAGATATCTCAGATATTAAACTTTTGATACATCAACTCAAAAGTTCAGTTTATTTTTGTGCTTATTTTTAATGATAATCAGAGCTGAGAAAAGTAACTTACAAGGACAATGGACACAGCACACAAAGTGCATTTTGACCAGAGGAAGTAAGTTCATATTTTTTAAGCCTAGAGAATTTGGGGATTTTAAGTCAACTTATTATCTGCTGCAATTAGATCTTTTATTGTTTTTATCTAATGGGGATACAAATGGACATATTTTTTCAGAAACAGGAGAAGGGTCAATTCTGTTGTTTTTCTTGCTGTTTTCTTTTTCTTGCAAAATTATTTTTAATTCATGTATTTCTTTGCAGAAATCTTTTTATTTTTTGCAAACTCTTTTTTATTATTGTTTATGCTATTAGAGTTGTTGCTACCTTTTCTCACTTTTCTTGTCTGTGTCCATAGGTCATACATACATGTCCTTTGGTCAATCCCTTCACCATCTTTCAACCAGCCCTCCCACTCTGCAGCTGTCAGTCTGTTCCATGCAGTACAAGCTCACAATGGAATACTACCCACCAGTAAAAAAGAAGAAACTCTTACCTTTTGCAACAACATGGATGGACCTGGAGATGATTATGCTAAGTAAAATAAGCCAGTCAGTGAAAGACAAATATCACATGATCTCACTTATATGTGGAAGCTAATGAACACAATAAACCAACAAACAAAATAGAAACAGAAGCATAGATACATCTTTGTAGGAATCTTTAAGTCACTCATCCATTTTGTGAAGGTTAATTTGGCTCAAGCTAGAGAATCCAGTTTAATGGGGCATTGGTACATTGCAAAACACTGCAGTCTGCTGAAAGCTCACAAATCAGTAAGGAGGCCACTGCCAGCACTGACGAGCAATGAACCTCCCCCTTCCCTCAGTACCACACAGGGGAGGTGAGTGCCTGACATGGGGCTCCAACACTATCCAGATAGATTTTTTAAATATAAGTATCCTAGAAAGCTTAATATCTTTGCTTTATACCTCAATGGTTTGTGTGGTATGTAGAGACCAACCTATTTGTTTTCTAGATGCAAAAAGATGAAGTGTGGACATGTGATGGCTTGTTCCAGGTCACACAATTAGGCTTTACCGTCAGGACAAGAGCCCACGGGAGCAAACCCCCAGCATGCTCCACATTACCATGATGCCCACCTCATACTTCTGCCACCCCTGGCCCTGTCAGAGACCTCTAATTCCCATCAAAAACAACGAACGCTCCAAAATTAAGGCAACAGTTTCACTCACTGGAGAAAATGGGTGGATGAAAATGAGTGTATCCAGCAGCAAGTGTGGTACAGAAGGCCCGGTTCTGGGGTACTCTCAGATTAATGTCAGGTCCATGTGTCACCGCCATCCTTGTTTCCCATCTGAGTCAGAGTCAGATGGTTACCACGGCTATAATCAGAAGTTATAATGTAGTGAATTAGTGTCTATTGAAAAGTGTTAATTGCAGTTGCAGCTGTTGAGAATGAACACTAACGGTGAGCTAACAATGGAGTTTTATGCTAAGGAGTCAATCAGGAGAGATACTGGGATGTAAGCTGGAAAGGATAATCTACGGTCGTAGAGAAATAAAGAAGTTATTAGAACTTTTTTTTAATCAATCACAGAATAAAGACAATACAGTCGCTTGTGCCAGTGACATCTCTCAAGCTCACGTGACGTGCTACAGCAGGAGACCAGCAGCCCCCAGGAGAGGAAGGCGGGAGAGAGACCACAGAGAAAAGTGTTTGCCAGACATTGGGACTTCAAAGATAATGAAAAGTCTAAAAGTTGGGACTGTCTCAGATTGACTACTTTGTTTAATGTTCAAGTAAAGCTATAAAAAACAAATAAGTGAGAAACCAATAAATTTTTTTAATTTGATTTTTCAATTATAGTTCATATTTAATATTCATTCTTTTAGTTTCAGGTATACAGCATAGTGGTTCAACAGTCATATGTTTTACAAGGTAATACCCCAATACTTCAGGTAACCACCTGACACCCTACATAGTCATTCCAACATTATCGACTCTATTTCCTATGATGCACTTTACAGCCTCATGACTGTTTATAATACCACTCTGTACTTCTTAATTCCTTCAGCTTTTTCACACAGCCCCCAACCCTTCTCCCCTCTGGAAACCAGCTGTCTATTCTCTGTGTTTATGAATCTGTTCCTATTTTGTTTGTTTATTTCATTTTTTAGATTCCACATATAAGTGAAATCATATGATATTTGTGTCTGTCTGACTTCTTTCACTGAGCATATACCCTCTATGTCCACCCACGCTGTTGCAAATGGTAAGATATCAATCTTTTTTATGGCCAAATAATAACCAATTGTATATGTGTGCCACAACCTTTGTGTGTGTGTTCCTTTAAAAATATATATTTATCTTTCAATTACAATAGTATATTAGTATATTAGTCTCAGGTTTGGCTCAGCGGATTGAGCGTCGGCCTGCGAGAGTCGGCCTGCGAGCTAAGTGTCGCTGGTTCGATCTTCCAGTCAGGGCACATCAGAGAAGGAAAACTCTGACTCCAAAAAACCTCCGCTGCCTTGCGGCATACCTCTTCAGGGGAAAGGCTAAGGGAGTAAACCCCGACAGAAAATCCGGAGCCGGAGTCCCTAAGGCGGTTTGACGTTGTAGTCAACACCGGCAACTCCTGCGGCGCACCTGAAGCCAAGCTGTATTGACTCCGTCTTTCCCTTGGACCCTTCAGCTGCGAAGAGAGGGGGGGTCTGCTGCATGGGCAACAGCAGACCCTCCATATCACCCTGCCCAGGCTCTGTAGCTTCAGCTTCACTGGAGAGGACACTCCAGCGTCATCGCAAGATGTCGATTCAACACGGGAGGAGACAGATACCGTGTCACTCCCGAGTTGGACTGCACAGCCATTCTCGGCGGTGCAGATAGACTCTTAAGAAGCTACACCATCGTCTCTCGAGACGGACGACTGCCGACGATTAGTCTCAGGTGTACAACCCAGTAATTAGTGTTAGGCCTTTTTTTTTCAATAACATTCCTAAACATGTATGTTTGTAGAAACATAGGAAACATATGGAAGCACATAATGAAACTCAACTTTGCTTAACTCAAAGAGGCAGGCTTAGGGGAAGAGAATGGCTTTCTACCTTATCATCTGGACAGTTAGAACAAGGATCTTTACTATTCATAAGTTAAAAGAAAAAGAAAGAACCTTGTTTTTGTGTGCTTTGGGCACCCAATAGGAGTTGATTTGATGTTTGCTGAATTGACTCGAACCAGTTGCACCCTCCCTTCTGCTGAGAGTCCGCACCTGCAAGGCAGGCCTCCCAGAGCAGAAATGGGGAGCCTGTGCTTCCAAAGATAAAGGCAATAGCTTTTTTATCCACTCGTCTATTGATGGGCACTTGTACCACTTCATTGTAAGAAGCAATGGTAAGTTCATACAATGGAATACCTTACGTTTTATGACAGCATGGATGGACCTACAGGGTGTCATGCTGAGTGAAATAAGTCAGGCAGAGAAAGACAAGTACCATATGATCTCACTTATATGTGGAATCTAATGAACAAACAAACACAACAGAAAGAGACTCATAGATAGACAACAGACCGGCGGCTGCCAGAGGGGGGACGTATTGGGGGGCTGGGTGAAAAAGGTGAAGGAAGTGAGAAGTACAAAGTGGTAGTTACAGAATAGTCACAGAGCCGTAGATTACAGCAATAGGGAATACAGACAATAAAACTGTGATAACGATATACGGAGCCAGGTGGGCACCCGAAGCGCTCCCTAAAGTACCTGATTGCCTAACCACTGTGCTGTGCATCTGACACCAACACAGAATACTATTGAATGTAAACTGTACTTGAAAACAAAAAACAAAAAAGATGAAGGCGAGGGCACTGGTGGAGAGAAAGAGTAGTCTTGCCTGCTAAATCCATCTCTCCTGTCACCCAGGCCTCAGCTGCTGGGGAGAGGCTGCAACTGATCGGCTGGAAATAACTTCACCTTGATGTTTAACTGACTCATAGCTTTTGTATTTTCAGGCAGCACAATCATATTAGCAGCCTCATAACCCAATTATGGCCACATACCCAGCTGAAACTTCTCAGTGAAAACGGGGCCAGCTGAGCCTGGGTGGCTGCATTGCTGCCTCCTCTTGAAAAGTGACTGGCAGCATGAAATACTTAGTCTATTAATAGAGACCTCCTGACAATAGCAGAACATAAAAAGAGAAAGCAGCTTCCTGGGTTCTGGTGGATGAAACCAGAATTTTGTCACAGTAGCTCAGCCCCTGGCTTACCTGCAGCTGCTGGCGTCGAAAAGATGGAGAGCTTTTGCCTTTCAAAGGCATGAAGTTGAAAGTAACCCAGCATTCCAGGGGTCACGTATTAAGTTGTTCTGAAAGCAAGTGAGTGTCAAAGACAACTGTGACGCAGACTGTGTGACCGGGAAAGCTAAGTGTTTCTCCAGGACTCCAAGATGAACTCAGTGTGTAACTGGATCCTAGCCATCCTCACCAAATCATGACTTTTTTTACAGATAGGTAAAGAAGGACCCAAGGAACCCAATAAGTTTCACTCAGGGTGACCAAAGCCAAGCCTTAGGCCAACCTCTCCACAGGTGTGGACTCTTCAACTTGCACCCATACCACATCTGCCTGCCCCCCACCCTGCCCCTGGCCTCCTTCCAACAGACATCACACCTCCTAAAAAGGAATCAATCAGACACTGGGCCTCTGTTGCCTTGCTGACACAGGGCATCATCTGGGAAGATGTCCTAGGTTTTCTACTGGTGAAACGTAACAAGCTTACCATCACCACCACCCCATCTCCCACCCCCACTAGGATTGGGAAGGATCCCAGAGTCTGCGAGGTTCCAAGAAGGTACAGATGAAAATACATGACGTTTTCATAGGAAGGGGGGGAAAAAAGCATTCTCTACAGCACTTTATGGTTTTGAACGCACTTTGCAGATTGAATCTCATGAAACTCATACACCACACCCCTCTCCTTGAGGGGTCAGCGGGACTAACCTAATGATTCCTATCTAATTTATGAAGAAAATCTCACACAACTGGGAATAGACTAGGAAATTTTCTGTTCCCCAGCCTGCTGCTCTTTCTGTGGTACTTGAAGAGCAGAGCACAGAAAACCTGTCTAGAGAGGCCTCTACCTGTGACACCTTGGCAAGGCCTAAGGGAGGAGTTGTACCACCCATAGCAATCCAGCTCTGCACCAGCGCCTCCCTCCAGGGTTCTCCAGCCAACCACCTGTTCATCATGGCTTCACATAAATCCTCAGACCCTGTGGAAATCTCAGCTGGAATGCAAGTTATTAAAAAAGAGAGAGAGAGAGAGATTCACCCATGTGCATCATCCTCCCAACACACCACACACACAGACCCCACACCACATCACACCTGAACACCTGCTTCTATGTGTCAGTGTCTGGAAGCAACCCCTATCTACCACTAGCTAGATTTTCTGGGAAGCTCCTTCCATAACTTGACATAGCTATGCCCCATTGCGAGAGGGAAAAAACACAGATGAAACTGTACAGAATCTGGAAGCAATGACACAGTGTGTGTGTGTGTGTGTGTGTGTGTGTGTGTATAGAAAGAGAGATTTTGAATAGCTTTTGCTCCCTAAATTCATGTTCCTGGGGGTTTTGTTAAAATTAGTGTGTCCAGGAAGCAGTGAGGACAGCTGGCCCAGAAACCTTGTTAGGCAGCAAGGAGAACATTGGCCTCCTTTTAATTTTGCGCATGTGGATAAACGACAAAGGCAGTGGCAATTGACAAAAGTCTTCATTTCCCTGCTATTTTTTCTTGCTTGTGCCTAGCAGCCCTCAGTGAATAGGGTCAATTTGAGGGCTCCTCAGTGGCCACCTTCTTTCTCAGCTACAATGTCCTTGGTTCCTCAACTGTCCCAAATGGGTTTTAATGGCACTGGTTTCCTTTTTAATGTCTGGACCTCTGGTTCAGAGTCCATCACGCTCCCCAGGTCAAGATGGATGATGGTCAATGCTATCTGTAAGGCTGCTCATTATTTTTTTAAATTGACTTGATAGAGAGGCAGAGAGACAGAGAGATTGATTTGTTGTTTCACTTATTTCTGCATTCATTGTTTGCTTTCTGTATGAGATCGAACCTGAAACCTTGGTGTATCAGGGTGGCGCTCTAACCAACTGAGCACCCAGCCAGGGCAAGGCTGCTCATTTTACATCTCCCCTCCTCACTGCCACCTATAGGGACCCACTCAAATGTCTTTGGACATACAACCTTTTACTGAGGGACACCTAATATTTTTGTGAATACATGTTTATTTTGCAAGAGTGGTATTGTGTTATACATCTCACTTTTCATTCAGCACTGTGCTTTTAAGATCTTGTCACTAAATCTAGTTCATGGTTTCTGACTACCATAAAGTAGTTCATTATATTCACCTACCATATCCTGGTTCTTCCACTTACTAGCTGTGTGATGTTGGCCAAATTAGTTAACTGCTCTGTGCCTCACATTCTTAATATATAAAGTGAGATACTAAGAGTTCCTACATCACAGGGAGGCTATAAGGATTAAATGAAGTTTCGTAACATGCTTGGTGCCAGAACATACTTAAGTGCTTAAAAACAAAAAGCTATCTAGCTGCTATTATTATTATTATTATTATTATTTATAACTTCCCCTTCCCCTAAGAAGAGTGTATTGGTTAGGCAGCTCTCTGCTACCTTAAACAATGCTTCATTGGTTATCCCTGTTCTTGCTTCCTCCTAGACTTGTCCATGAATTCTCTGGGGTACACACCCAGGAGTGGGATTGCTAAATTGTGGAGTATATAAACAATTTTACAAAGAAATGCCAGATAGCTCTCCAGGGTGTCCAATTTTACACTCCCACCAGAACTCTTGAGAGTTCTCATTCCCCAAATCCTCTCCAATACTTGGTGGTATTGTACTTTCCAATGGCTGCTAATCTAACAGATGGAAAAAAGTCATCTTGTTTTGTTCTGTGTCTTTTATCACCAGCGATGTTGAGCCTCTCTTTGTATATTTGTAAGTCTCCTATGAATTTGTATCCTTTGCCTAATTTTCTAAGAAGTTTCCTAAATTTTCCTTCTTGATTTGTGGTAGTTTCTGGTATACTCTAGAAATTGATTCCTTGTCAGTTTTAAAAGTTGCAAATATTTTCCAGTTACCATCATTCTGTCCCTTAAGTCTTTGTTGTCCTTCACCAAATAAAATTTCTTAATGTGGTCACATTCATCTTTTTTTTTTTTTTTGTCGTCATGATCTGTGCTTTTTGAGTATTGCCTTAAAAATCTTTAAGCCCATGCCAAAGTCACATATACATATGCACACACAAGTTTCCTCATCTTTTTCTTAATATAGTTTTACCTTTCACAGTTAGGTCTACAATCCATTTACTCCCCACGGATCTGTTAAATCTATAATTCATTAAAGTTTATTTTTATATAGTAGAAGATAAAAATCTGAATTATTTTTCTCCATATACTAAACCAGTTCTCCAAATATCACCTGTGTATAGGTTATCCTTTTTCCATGTATGTACATGCCACCTCTCTCATATAAAGAACACGCATACATATGTTATCATGAGATTATTTTTGTACTCTGTTCTGTTGCACAGGCCTGATTCCCTGACCCGGCACCAGAAGCATACTCACTGGGTTGCTATAGAACTCATCACATATCTATAGTAGATGGTAGGGTGAATATCCCTATTTTCTCTTTTTCAAAATTGTCTTAGAATTGATGGACCTTTATTATTTTATACTCATTTTAGAATCAGTTTGTTACTCTAGTCCCAAAATTCTGTCTTAATTCCTCTGTAATTTCATTGAATTTATGGATGAATGTTTGGGGATTTACATTTTTGGTATAAAATCATAAACATGGTATACCTCTCCACTAATCTATATCTTATAATAATCTTTAATAGAATTTAATATTTTTGTCCTTAAAAGTCTTACACATTCCTTATTAGACAGTCTCCTAGGTGCTTCATAATTTTTGTTGCTTTGGAAAGATCTTTCTTTTTCTATTCTTTTTTTAAAGTATATTTTATTGATTACGTTGTTACAGTAGTTTCAATTTTTCCCCTTTCCTCCTCTCATCCCAGTACCCCTCTTCCCTCCAGCAATCCCACCCCCCTTAGTTCATGTCCATGGGTCATCCATATAACTTCTTTGGCTTCACCCTTTCCTATATTATTCTTAACTTCCCCCTGTCTATTTTGTACTGGCCAATTATGCTTCTTAATCCCTGCATCATTTTCCCATTTCTCCCCCTTCCCAGCTAATAACCCTGCAAATGATCCCATACCTATGATTCTGTTCCTGTTCTGGTTGTTTTATCTTGTCTGGGAAGCACTTTATCTGCCCCTCCATTCTAAATGATAGCTTTGCTGGACAGAGCAATCTTGGTTGTAGGTCCTTCCCTTTCATCGCATTGAATACTGCTTGCCAGTCACTTCTGGCCTGCAAAGTTTCTTTTGAGAAATCAGCTGATAGTCTTATAGGCACCCCTTTGTAGGTAACTCTCTGCTTTTCTCTTGCTGCTTTTAAGATTCTCTCTTTATCTCGAAACATTGGCATTTTAATTATGATGTGTCTTGGTGTGGTCCTCTTTGGGTCTAGCTTTTTGGGGACTCTCTGTGCTTCCTGAACTTGTATGTCTATTCCCTTTGCCAAATTTGGGGAGTTTCCTTCATTACTTTTTCACATAAGTTTTCAATTTCTTGCTCTTCCTCTTCTCTTTCTGGCACCCCTATGATTCAGATGTCGGCACCTTTAAAGTTGTCCCAGAGGTTCCTAAGCCTCTCCTCATTTTTTTTTCAATTCTTGTTTCCTCGTTCTGCACTGGTTGACTGTTTTTTTCTTCCTTATGTTCCAAATCACTTATTCGAACCCCAGTTTCTTTCCCTTCACAATTGGTTTTGTGTGGATTTTTTGTTTGTTTGTTTCATTTAGAATAACCTTCACTTCTTCCCTTATGCATTTGCCATACTTAAGCATATCTATCAAGCCTGTGAGCATCTTTATCACCAGTGTTTTGAACTATGAATCTGTTAGGTTGGCTCTCTCCTCATTTGTTAGGTTAGCTATTTCTTCATCGGTTAGTTCTCCCGATGGAACCTTGATTCATTCCCTCTTTTGGGCCATATTTCTCTGTCTCCTCATCTTGACAGGCTCCTGTGTTCATTTGCCTCTGTGTCTTAGGTAGAGCTGTTGCACCTGTTATGTTGTAAGGGGTGGAGCCTTAGGTATTGATCAGTACAGGGTGACCTCTTTCACCACATTGTGGCGCTGTATGAGGGGGAGGGGTCTGAGAGGGAACAATGCTGCTTGCTCAGCACTCGCCCCTTTTCCAGGCACTTCTCCCACTTCCTGTATGGGACTGACACCTCTGTAGCTGATGCTCTGGCCATTGTTCTCACAGTGGGTGGGTCTGCAAACATTCTAGGACCACGGGGGCCCTTTAAACAAGCAGTCTCTGCTGAGAGATAGGCAGTTTCTTCCTCCACCCCAACCTCCACTGGCTTGCACAGTCAGAAGCAATGAGGCTTTATTTTCCCTGGTGCTAGAACCATGAGCTAAGAAGTCTGGTCTAGTGCTCTTGAGCACTCCCCAGATGTCCCTCTAGACTTTTAAAATGTTTGACTGTGTTCTCTGCTGACCTGCCACTAATGCCACTGCTGCCACCACCATAGCCGCGTCCTTTCCGCCCTGGATCTACCCCTCCTATCTGTCTGGATGAGTATGTGTTTATTCTCTATATCTTTGTTGGATTTCCACGCAGCTTGATTTTCTGGAACTTCTAGTTGTCTCTAGTTTTGAGGTAGTTGTATTCTTTCTTAGTTGTGGAGGGAGACATAGCATGTCTGTCTAGGCCTCCATCTTGGCCAGAAGTGTCTCTTTTCCTATTCTTTAAGTTGATTTTTGTAAGTTGGTCTTGTATTCAATAACTTTGCCAGCATCTTTTACTCATTCAAAGAGTTTGTCTCTTGATTCTGTTGAATTTTCCATTTAAATTATCAGATCATCTGCAAATGACTTTTTGTTCCTTTCCTCTCTATCCTTATTCTTTTTTCCCCCATTTTTAATGTATTATTATATTGGTCAGGATCTCAAGAGTGAATTAAATACTAATAATGCTTTGTAGGCACCTTATCTTATTCCAGATTTTTAAGTAATTAATAGTCTTTCTGTTAAGTGTATATTTGCAGTAAGTTCTTGGTAAATACAGCCTTTATCAAAAGTACGTTCTATTTCTAGTTTCATGGCCATTTGCTTTGTTGGATTTTATGATTTTTAATGATCTTTACATTTCTGGAGTAAATCTACTTGTTCATTATGTATTTTTAAATGATCCCTTGGATTCAGTGAGTTAATATTTAATTAGGAAATTCAAATGAAATAGAACTATAACTTTCTTTTTTTAACTATACCTTCCTTTTATTTAAACTATAACTTTCTTTTATTTTATTGTCCTTATTAGATCTTAGAGTCAAGGATATAAACTAGTATCATAAAAATAAGTCAGGCAGGAGACTTCCGGCCAAGATGGAGGCTTAGACGGACACGCTAGGTCTCCCTCTACAACTATAGTGGAATACAACTACTTTAAAACAAAGGATAACTAGAAATTCCAGAAAATAAAGCTACACGGAAGCCCAACATATGAAGTTATAAACCAGCGGTGCCATTTGGGCAGGTAAGAGTTAAAGAAGGCAAAGCTGTTTGCGGAGCGGCGGGCGGGGCGGCGAAAAATCCTGGAGGTAATCAAGCCCCTGGCGTGCGCGACTCCAATCAAGCCCCTGGCTTGCGCGACTCCAGGCGCTGGGGAGCAGCCGCAGCATCGCCTTGAACAGTGAGACCCAGGGGGGCGGGAGGACGGATCCCAGTCTCCTAGCTGAATAACTGTGTGAATCCATCTTGGACCCCCGCCCCCACAGAAAGCACCACAGAGCTGCGAAATAGGTCGCGGACAGGCAGGCCCCGGCGGTCGCTGATTTGTGACGCGTACGCAGGCACTGCCCCCGACAGCCGGCCCAGGAAAACAAAACGCATCTGTCAAAATGAGGCAGGCAACTATAGAGATCCCGGTAACACAACTCACCAGGCAGCAGATAGAGAACCTGACAGATGAACAGATAAGAAACCTGTCAGAGGCTCAGTTCTGGGCCATTGTCATCAGGTGGCTTACAGAATTCACAAAAGAGCAGGAAAAAGATATGAAAGAAGCGAAAAACTTTCATAACGAAAGGAACAAAACCACATACGAGACAGATGGTGAGGAATCCAGAGTCCATTTCAACAAACTGGAATATGGAGAAGGAACAAGCAGTCAACCAATGCAGCGAGAGGAAATGGCAAGCAACAATGAGAGGATCAGAAACCTCTGGGACAGCTATAAAAGGCCCAACATAAGAATCATTGGTTTGCCAGAGAATGAGGAAGATGAACTAGAACTTGAAAAATTGAGTGAAAATATAATAAAGGAGAACTTCCCAGACTTGGGGAAGGGAATAGACTTGCAGATCCAGGAAGCAAGGAGAGTTCCCAAGAGACTAGACCCAGGGAGAACCACTCCAAGACATATTATAATCAAAATGTCAAAAATTAAAGATAAAGAGAGAATCTTAAAAGCAGCAAGAGAGAAGAAAAGAATTATGTACAAAGGGGTCCCAATTAGACTATCAGCTGACTTCTCAAGGGAAACCCTACAGACAAGAAGGGACTGGCAAGAAATATTCAAAGTAATGAAAATCCAAAACCTACAACCACGAATACTCTATCCAGCGAAATTGTCATTCAGAATAGAAGGACAGAGAAAGTGTTTCCAGGACAAAATAAAACTGAAAGAGTTCATTAGATCCAAACCACTGTTATATGAGAAGTTAAAGGGACTGGTTTAAAAAACAGAAGCTAGGGAGATGAAACAAAGGCAAACGAAACAGGCAACGAGAATGGAAAAGGAACTGTGGGTAAGGGAAACATAGTGGGGGGAGGCCAACAGGGAGGGGGAGTGGGGAGAGGGAGGGAGATGATATAGGAATTGGGGATCATGGTAGGAGGGAATGGAATAGACGGAGAGAGGTTGGGAGGAACTGTAAGCACAACTAATGGACATAATCTAAAAGGGGGGGACAACTGGAGGGAGGGGGCCACCGGGTGGAGGGGAGCAGAGGGAAGGGAAAGGGGCACAAATGTAATATTTTAATCAATAAAACACATTAAATCTGAAAAAAAAAAAAAAAAAAAAAAAGAAGATGACGAAAAAGCAAAAAAAAAAAAAAAAAAAAATAAGTCAGGCAAAGTTCTCCCCTTTAAAAATTTTCTGAAACAACTCGTATAAGATAGACATTCTTGGTTCTTCTAAAGCTCAGTAAAACTAGCCCATAAACCTGTGGATCTAGGCCTTGTTAGGGGTGATAGGGCGTAGTTTTTATTACATTTCAATTTCTTTAGTGGTTACAGTTTTATCCAAATTTCCTATTTTTTATGTAATCGTATGCATATAAATTATAAATACTATATAATATATAATTTACAACATATTCAATTCATTTAAATTTTCAAATTTTTGGCTTTTATGTCCTATTATTCTTTTGATATTTCAATTATTTAGGCAGTTATTTTCCCTTTCTAAGCCTTTGTTTTGTTTACATGTCACATATTCTTAATCATTTTTTCAGAGATTTACGTTTCAGAGATGAGCTTTAGTTTTGTTAATCATTCTGCTGTTGCTGTTCTCTATTTCATTGATTTATGTCCTCATATTTAGTATTTTATTTTACGTTTTTTTGTATCTAGTAACTCTGTTGCTTTTGTCCTAAATACCTCAGTTTATTGCTTGACTTATTTGTGTCAATCTTTTTGGTTTGGTGATAAATTTAAAGCCCAAATATTCTGCTAAGTACTGCTTTCGCTTTGTCTCTCAGATTTCAACTCAGAGTGGTTTCATTATTGTTCATTGTTATTTTGTATTTTTTATATCTATTTCTCACTAAACAGTGATCAGTTCCACATAGGTGGAAAAATTTTAAAGCTATATCTTTATTAGTGATTACCAATTCACAGCATTCTGGTCAGAGAACAGAGTCTCTGATCTCACCCAACCATGTTAGCATCTTGTACAGTTGTAGGCTAGAGCTCTATATTCTAAGTTCTTTAACACTTTGAAAATACTACTCATTTTTCTCATTGAAAAGAAATAATTTTTTATTTTCTTTATCCCATTGAGAAGATGGATGTCAATTTGATTCTTAAATTTCACCGTAGATACGCCTAGTGGTGGATTTATTAGTTTTTATATTTTTATCTATATTGTTCAGTATTCTAAATAAATCTTCTAGTTTTTCATAACTGCTTATTTCTGCTTCAGGCTTACAATATCCTCTCATATTTTCTTGAAAATATAATGTTTATTTTAAATTCTTGTTCATTCAATACATGAGATCTGTCCCACCCAGCTAGGTGTGTTTTGCTTGTTAAAACTTTTTCTCTAATAATTATTCTCTTTGGATATCCTGATAATTTTCCCTGGATGTTAATATTTCCTTAAGACTGTTGACTATTTGGACAAGTAAAATAAACTTCCAGGGAAGAAGTAGGATCCTGGGCTCTAGCTTGTGCCCCTCTCCAGCCCAGCCAGGAGACCCTGCCCCTCAAGGAATGTCCTGGCTGGGCATTTCTCATTTGTGGAGGTGCTTCTCCCCATGGCTGCGATTGTCCAGCCCACACTCCCTAAGGCTGGAGAGGGGAGGAGGCCACCCTCAGGGAGGATTTAACACACACCTGTACCTTTCACCTTCACTGGAGCTCAACCTGGCTTCATCTCCATCCCAATGGCAAACTCCCCCCTCTGGCTGCAATGGGAAATGATCCAGCCAGGGCAACAACGAGGAGAGAATATGACTCATCTGAAAAGTCTCAGCTTCCCTCAGCTTATTCTCTATGAGTGGCATCTGGACACCTCATTTCTAACCACCCACCATTTACCACTCCTCCCCTAACTGAGATTCAATTTCTTTCCATCTCCCCCCACATTTTTTGGACCCCCCAACTTTCCCTGGTTTCTCCAGCATTTCTAGGTTGGTTTGGGCACAAGGGACCAGTGCCTCTTCTGGATGATCATTTCTTCTGGGAGTAGAATGGTTCCTTCCACCTGTTGACTCAGTGTCCCTGCTGTTTTTCATCTGTTACATGCTTTCACCACCTTCAAACACCCCCCTCAACACACACACACACACACACACACACACACACACACACGGAAGAAGCCTTTCCTGGCGTCAGACACGAGTTAGACACTAATCATTAGGATCATAGGGGCAGCAATCTGTAAGGATGAGAACCTAGAATAGAAAGCCACAAAGGCCCGAGCCCTGCAGACTCTTTGTCTGAAGAGCCTTTCTCATCACTTCTGTTGCTACTCTCTAGTCCCATCATCTCCAGCCCTTCCTGCCTAGTGCTGCCTCGGGATTAGGTGCAGATGTCATCTCTGCTGTATCCTGACCCTGTTTCTCTCTTTCCTTGGACTGCACCATGCATTGCTTTGAACGGTTATTTCATAGTCTTTCCATTCTGCACCAAGAAGATGGAAAGGCCGTTGAGAGTGGCTGTTACTCTGTGGCCGGGCAACGGTAGGATGACAGAAGCACAGTGCAGAGACACCTCCGCGGGCTAGAGTGGTGATGGGCCAACTTTTGCTTTCTTCAAAACACAGTGGAACCAAAGGAAAGCCAGAAACCCCTTCTGGTAGTGAATGAGTGGCCCTGTCATCCCTGCCATGCCATCATCTCAGCCACCTTAGGCCTCGGGCCAAAGTCCCTTCAACCCATGCATTCCACTTCAACTGGGTGCCTTCTCTGGCACCACGAGGGTGTCACATCCCCTCCTGATGCCTGCTAGGGGCACAAATTCCTCTAGTCTTATGGGAAAGTCCCTGCTCTTTTAACACCCACACTACCTGTCAAGAGCATTCTCTCCCCTCCTAGTTGCTGCCAGCAGCACCCTGCTGCTCACTCTCATTTCTCCTGGTTGCTTCCCAAGCACCCTCCTCTGCCTGCACCCCAGCTGCTTCCCCAAGCACCACCCCATGTCTCGCTTGCTCTAGAAAGATAAGTTTCTTGAAAGAACAAACTGCAAATTTCTCCTCTTGCTCACCTCCCTTTCACTCCACAACCGTTGGCTCAGACCCTCCATGGAAATGGTTCTTGCCAATGTCACTGATGACCTTGACTTTGATTATTTAGTTAACGTTTTTTAGCCCTAATCTTGCTGGACTGCAGCCTTCAATACTATATACCTCCCCTTCTTGAAGCTTGGTCTTTCCTTGATCTCTGGGACATCGTTCCCCATCTTGGTTTTTAATTCTCTCCAGCCTGCTCCCTCTGGAAAACGTTAAATATGAATGTTCTCCCAATCCCAAACTTGGCACTGCCCCCTCTGATTCCTTGATCATGACCTCCAGAGTGCCTCGCCACAGTGAATGACATCACCTGCCCCCCAGACTTGGAGGCCTCTGCCTTCTGGAGGTCTTCCTGAGTCTTTGCTCTGTCTTACACCCCACATTCAAATGGTCACCAAGAACAAGCATCTCCACCTCTGTGCCCTCACCAAGGTTGGTCCCCCTCTCCATGCCCACTGTCACTGCTCTGATCAGGCCCCCATCCTTTTCAAGCTGAGCCACTGCTGCGATTTCCCAGCTGGTCCTGCTGCCTCTAGTCTTGCTTTCTCCCATTGTGTTCTCAGAAATGCAGGCAAAGGAATATTTCTAGAATAAAAGTCTTAGTCCTCTGTTTAAGGCTACCCATTGACTTCAGATTCAAATCTAAATCTTTAGCATGACACATAAGATCTTATAGGATTTGGACATTGCTTATGGCTAAGGCCTCAAGTCTTTCTAGTTCATCTTCCCCCTCAGGAGACAGGCAGCCCACCTCTAGGACACCTGTCCTGAACCTCCCCTGCTCCTGGCTAGAAGTTCTTCCCTCAGCTTCAGAAGGGCTCCTGTGATCACTGCTTCCTAGTTTTCTGACGTAATGGACTGTCTTTCCCACTAAGCTATAAATGCATTGTCTTTTGCTTCTTTGCTTTTCAGTGCCTGTCACAGTCCTTGGGCCCTAGCAGTTGCTCTAGAAATGTTGGATGTTTAGATGGATGGATAGAAGTTTTACTCTCTGGGGGTCAAATCCGGCCTCAGGTATGTTATGATTAGTTATTGGTGCCAAACTGGAAAGGTTTAGATGTCAACCAGTGCAGTAAAGTGACTTAAAACTGTGTCACTTGACAAATTTAAAAATGGGTATGAGTAGGGTAAGGGAAAGGAAGCTAATGTTTATTGAGTAGTGTGGGGATACACCCCAGCTTGGTGGAAACTCTCTGTCTTGCAGAGGTTTTGGGATCCTGAATGAGGAGAAATGAGTTAACCCAGACACTGGTTTCTGTCTGGGAGGAAGAGAGGTGGCAGTTCTCTCTAGAGGAGAAAAGCCCTCAACTTCCTTTCCTCATGCCTTTTATGGAGAAGCGTAGGTATAAGGGTATATAGTCAGGATACATAAATCAGCAATTAACTTCAAATGCTTTGGTTGCTATGAACTTCTTAGGATTATGGATAACAACGAAAGGAGCACAGTGATCACTTTAGGTCAAGGTCTGCTGGACACTCTGGCACCAGAGGATCACCAGATGCAGGTTTTCATACATTTTTCCGGCCTTTGTCTTGGGACACTTTGTTTATGTTAATGAAGAGTATACAGAGCAGAGCAAGCTTCAAAGTATAATATACATTTTTTAAGCCTGATTTCCTATGGGAACCCTCAGTGCAACCCTGCCTCCAGCTTTCCCAGTTTTCTGATTGATACTTACAGGCCTTTTGCAAGGCCTAGCTCACAGCGAGGCTACAGTTCCCAATACTACACAAAGTGGTCCCCTACAGAGTATGGCTTCTTAGTGGACATTTTTTTGAATATTATTTCATCTCCATAAGAATAGTCTGAAATCAACATTATCTTCACTTTATAGATCCAGAATTAAGACACAGAAAAATTAACTTGGCTGAGGCTATTCAACTGAGTGTCAAAGCCAAAATATAAACATGGGTTTCTGTCTGATCCCAAAACTCATGTTCTCACCACTACTTTTTGCTCAAGGACCACCCGGGTAATGGTGAAGGTTGGGATGCAGGGTGAAGAGGCAGAGACCCGTGACAAGACTACCATGATGGTGCTGGTGAAAAATGCCAAAAATATGAGCTAGGACAGTGACAGGACATTGAGATGGCTCCTCTGGAGGAGCATTATACAACTTGATGTTCAGTTGGGTATGCAGATGAGAAATGGGAGAGTGAGCATGTTTTCTGGGATAAATGAATGGATAGAAGTGTCATTGCAAAGAGATATTTGTTTTCCATAACCTCTTGAGGGATGTGTCAGGGAGTCTGATTTCTGCTCTCTACAAGGAAAGACTTTCTGGCCAGAATGAAAGGGAGTGCCTGCAGAAGTGGAGTGTGGAAGACACCAGCTCATTCACTGCCCCTTAGCAGGGATGGTGAAGAGTGGGGAACCAAGCATCAATAAGGGGTGACTAAGCTGAAAGCCCTCAACAGGCATGTCCTTCCCTGCAACTCTATGGTTCTGATTCGCTCCAACAGGTGTTGAATGGGTAACTAAAACAATGCTTTGTCTTTATCTTTTTCTCAACCTGCACAAAGGTAACAAGCATGGGGGCGGGGTATTAATGCAGTTTGAGAGGATAAATTTTAAAGCTGAACTACCAGATCTCAGGCAAGCATGGCCATGACTACCTTCCCCTTTCCTGCCATATCTGTCTGGCACTAACAAAATGCTTTATACTGTCTAGCTTTTGCTTGGATGGAAACATCTGAACTTTCTTATTACCTTCCTTTCAATTCAACAGTACTCCATGTGTAATCAAACAACTTACTTGGTTAAAATAGAATATTTTAGAGACAGCTTTGAGGTTTTTGTTTCTACTTTTATTTTTTAAGCAATCCAATCGCCCTCCTTAGCTGCTTTGCACTTCGATGGCCTGACATCTGGGACCCACAAACCATGGAACTTCGCCCAGGTCCTCTCACTGGTTTGCTCTCAGGTAATAGCAGGCAGAACACCCAGGGACCTGCTCTTCCAGCTTTCTCTGTTTCCTACCAAGATAAACCCATGCAATTCCAGGGAGCCATCTCCCTTGGGACAGTGGGATATTTGTCCATCAGCTTTTGTCCATTATAATAGTCAATAAGGAGAGTGACTATGGCCCAAGCCCCCAAGCCACAGCCCAGCAGCCTGACACCCAAGAGGCATGTGGGAAACATAGACCTACCAAAAAAAAGCTAGAGCTGGAAATGAGCTAGGAGATCTCATTAAGTCTTATTCCCTCTTTTTACAGATGAGGAAACCAAGGCCCAAAGAGCTAGAGGGAGGGCTGCTGCTTGTTGCACCATGACTCAGGAGGGCCCTCAGCACCTCCAGTGCCCTAGCATAGACCCTGTCCCTGCACAGACCACCCGACCCGTTGCCCCAAAGAACCAGAGACTCAAGCTGACTGAGAAAGCCCTGAGAAGTGAAGTCGCGCAGCCCCGAGCAAGGACCACGCCCACCCCCGCTCCTGAGCCGGCAGCAGGCTACCAGTGGGCTCCGTTTCCCTGCAGAGGTGCAGAGAGATCCCACAAACGCTCTGCAGCAGCCCAGCCTGGGCCCCCTTGGCTATTGCACTTTGGTCTCCAGGGCTAATGGCTCCGCTTTCACATAAGTTGCTTGACAACGTTCTCTTTCAAAATGTAAAAATTAATTTAAAAAACACTATAATTGAGTCTTGTGTCTTCAAAGTGCCTCTTTCCCAAAGATGACAGTTAAGGGGGATGGGCCTCAGGGATGGAGGCCAATGGCATGTCCTTTCTGTCCCCAGAAGCAGGGGTCATGCTCTTATGCTGGAATGTTTTCCCAAGTGGAGGAACAGCAGCCCTCGGGCAATGGGAGCATTAAACCACCACATGTTTTATGTCCATCCCAGTATGGTTAACGTGAAAAATCACATAGAGCCTGGCACTGAACTTGCTTTCTGAACACCGAGGGGCCAAACAAATAGATGTGAGCTCAGGGGTCCTCCCCAGGCAGGTGGGGAGGACTGAGGCCAAGTGACTCGGGGTCACCCACTGAGCGAAGCCCCAACCTCCGCAGGCAGCTTCTGAGGTCTCCACTCCAAGGGGAAAGCTGGCTCCACAGCTTCCAGGGTGTCCCTCTGGCCTTCTGCAACTGCAGATAAAAATGACACCAGAGGCTGCCCAAGCCGGACTCTCCATCCTGTGAGGCATGGTGCAGAGTCTGTTCCTAGAGGCTGACAGTCTCCTGAAATGGACCTGTGCCTTTCTCCATTTTTTGGAATGATTATGTTTATAAGCTGACTATAAGACATAGAGGAGGAGGCGTGGGAGGGCTCTCTATTGGTAAGATAAGTAGAATGTCTCACTTTTTTCTTTTTTGTCCTTTACAAAGCACAGTCACACAATCTCATTCCCACAATGGGATGCCTGATATTTAATATGATTTTCAACCACCATAATTTCAGCTTTCTTAAAAGCATGTGTGTGGTAGACACTCTTACCCCATCTCCCCCCACACTGAGATGCACCCAGTTTCACTGACGCAGCCCCATCTAAATGTCCTGCTTTTTCCCAAGCGTCCTAGGAAGTAGGTGAGTTTTCGAGCCGAGACTCTGGTTTCCATGTACAGAAAATGACTGGCGAACTGAAGAACAGGAGTGAAATTTATCAGGAGGGGATCAGGCAGCTCCCAGAATTAACTCAAAGGCATGGAAGAAAGGAACAAAATTCATGTATCAAGGAGAGGTGCATCTAGACATCCCAGTGACCACCTCCATTGTCATTGTCACTGCTACTCCGCTGCCTCTGGGGTGACTCTCAACTGTGCCCGCATCTTTGCATTATTCTCTGGGTGCAGAGACCAGGCGGGAGCATCTCACTCCTTGCTGAAAAGGGTCGGCCACAGTATATGGCTTTTTCAGCTTTCTAAATAGAAGGCAGGACCCTCCCTCCCTTGGAGGCTCACACAGCAGAGGATTCCCCAGAATAGGCAGGCAGTGTATATGCTTTGCAGCAAAAAAAAAAAAAAAAAAAAAAAAAAAAGTGAAAAAACAATTTAAATAAAACATCCACACAGTAGGGCAGCTGTCATCCCCGTCTCACAGACGAGAACATGGAGGCTCACAGCCTCGTTACGTTAAGTGTCGCCCTCAGTGTCACACAGCCAGTGAGAAATGCTGAGCCCCTGAAGAGTCACTGTGTTTTGCTCACCAAACCAGGATATGCTGTGGGAAAGACAGAGCTTTGAATTTGCCATCCTGCTCTTATAGATCTTACCCACCTCTGTGTCTGATGACAGTGCCCTGTGGGTTGAAAATATCCCATGTGAAGGGGGTACTTCCATGCCGGCCAATGGTTGAGGACAGCCCAGACCGGGCTCTACACCTTTTTCTCTCTCCTTACCCATTCCTGGGCTCTTTCTCTGTCTCCTTTTGGCCGCATTGCTCAAGTGCCCACAGCGTGATGAGCTCAGAGAACACAAGTTCATTCTGGCTTGAGAGCAGAACGTGAGACAAAGCAGTGGACGCATCTGGAGAGACGGCAGGGCTTGGTGACAAGGTGTTTGGGCTTCCTCCTGAAGTCAGTGGGAGCCCTAGACGGGTGTTCAGCTAGAGAGAGACCTGATGAGTTTTAGGAATTAGGAGAGGGGATAGGAAAAAATTAAGAGGTTAATTAGTAAAGAGATTAATTAGTAGGCTGGTAGACAGGTGGTTGGAGTGGGGGTGGAGAGAAGTGGAGGGATTCAAGAAATTTTAACAGATGGAATTAAAAATTTGTGGTGATTGATTAAACACAGGCTGGGTGAGCAGTGGGCAGAAGGGAAAAGCCAGATTGCCTGGGCAACTGGGTGGTCGGTGGTGTCATTCTCTGAGGGAGAGAATACTCGGGGCGGGGGGGTGGGGAGGGGGCGGTGAGCAGGGAAGCCAGGCGTTGGGCTCTGGGGGCTGAGGACTCAGGCGGGAGGCTGGGAGCTGAAAAGCCAATTACAGCCTCCTGGTTAGTCAGTGCAGATCGCGCCCCTTCCAACCCTCTGGATTTGGATCTGAAGTCCATGACCTGTCAGTTTCAAGGCTCCTCCCTGAGCTGTAAGGCAAGTTGGGCAGCAAAGGGAAGCACAATGCAGGAAGCAGCACAATGTACGGAGACCTGCGATCTCCTGGCAGCTCCACAGCACACTAGTTTTGTGCCTTAAGCAAATCACTTGTCCTCCCTGGGTCTCAGTTTTCTGGCCATGAATAGAACTCCAGGGTTCTGTGGAAGAATATATGAGAAAGTGAAGTGCTGTGTAAATGTTTACTGCTAATAGCAAACCTATCCACGAACCACCTATGTGTCACCAGGGTAACACAACAGCTTTAAAAATCTTAAGTGGTTCTTGTTCTTCTGATTCATCACATTCTATGCATTTAACTTCCAGAACAAATTTAGCCCTCAAAATATCTTGGTACATGTTCTACCCACCCCTTAACATTTAAATCCTCCATCTCCCATGCCATGTCTCCATTTCTGCATCACCTGTTTCCCTAGCACACCCTCATCCTTTTTCTCTTCAAGCAGAGAGCCCCACCCACCCTCCCTCCACAGGATACAAAAGCCACCAGAGACACTGCCTTGCTGGGTCTGCTCCTGACACCTCCCAGAAGAGAAACCAGCAGGGCAGCTAAACACAAAAGATGATGGGGAGGGGAGGGAAGGGGAATTTAGGATCCAATGAAGGGAGGGGCATTGTCCTTAGATTCACACTTAGAGTTCTCACACACACACATACCACTGCCGCCACCACCACCATGGGCTTGGAGGCTCAGAGTTGGGAGAGATCCCTGCAGGATGCCAATTTTGGCATCCATTTTGAGCCATTCCTGTCACTGGCTGGAACACTGGCATCATCAGCAGTGGGGCTGGACCAGCTGGAGTTCCAGCCCATCCACTTGGACCAGAACCAAGGTTTGCACTTTTCTTTCTGAAGCATTTGCCTTAACTACATTCAGTTCACACCACTATTTGTTTGTTTTTTAAAACAAATATTGCCTAAAATATACAGCAATGCCAAGCTCTTAAACACAGGGCTGGAGAAGGAGTGGATGGTTCAACAGCCCTCTTGTGACCTGATGATCGAACCTGATGTGCAAGCCTGTGTTCCTTCACTTCAAAACCCTTAGCCCGGTTTCCCTTAGCCTGTGACTTATTGGTTTATTTGATTTTCCTTCCCTGACTACTTACTCCATGTCCCTACATTAGTTCTCCCATCACAAGGGCTGAGGAGCATTTCAGAGAGTTTGCAGTTGAAAATCAGAGAACTCAGAAACGTTTGTCTGCTCTTGCAGCCTTAGTCGTAGGCTCCTTCACACCTGGCTGGGACTTAGATGGGAAACTCCCTTAGACAGCAGGTGCCACCATGCTGAGCACTAATAAGACTAATGATAGAAGTTTACTGAGCACTTATTCTGTGCCAGAAACTATTGTAAGTATTTTATATGCATTAACTCATTTAATCCTCACATCAACTCTATGAACTAAATACTATTATTATCTTCGTATTACAGGTGGGGAAATTGAAGTCCAGAGAAATTAAATAACCAGCCCCAAGTCCCCCAGCAAGAAAGCAGCAGAGCTGGAATTTGAAACCAGGCAGGTAGCTTCAAATAGGGCCTCTCAGAAAACAAACTACATCCAAAGCTACTCTCAAGGCAAAAGGAGTCAAGTGGGGGAATTTTTATCTTTTATTCCAACCTCTCCTCTTTCCAGGTGATGTCTGCAGCCCCTTCCATGTTGGGAAGAGGAATCATGTAAGCTTCATGCCAGTAAAGCTGGGGTGGAGAAAGGGAATGAATCCCTGATGGTAGTGGCAGTTCAAGCACAGTGGTTTCTGAGCACAGGTTATATTTTAATCTGTTCCAAATTATCAGCTCCTTTAAATGATGCTACTTCAATGATATATAAAGTTCATCTTGCACTCGTACCTTTTTGCTCTTGCTCCCCAAACATATCACCAAAATGACACTCTTGTGCCCTTCAAAAGCTACTTCCAAAGCCCCCAGGAGCTTTACTTGTAACATGAGAGCTAGATGCTCTTCTGTGTTCCTGATAATTCTTTGAATGAGCTTCTGATGCATGACTAGTTTTCTGAGAGCTGCTCCTTTGAGCCTCACCTCTGAGAATCTGTCCAAGTCCCCCCGCCAAGGTAAACACAAGATTCCACCTCTCACCTCATCTCTAGGCCAAAGTCTGACATTTCATTCTTACATCAGCTAATTCTAATACCTTAGACTTCAAATCCTTTCTCCAAATAAACCTCAGTGCTGCAAAGAAGAGACCCCAAGATTTATAAACTCCGAATCTCTCATTCAGTCATCCTTGTTTATAAATTTCCTAGACTCCCCATTCAATTACATGCCTCTGCTCGGATACCTAATGGAAGCCATCAAAAACACGAAAGACTCTGGTTTCAGATCAATATAATAGTTCCCTTGGTAAGGCTCCCTCTAAAAGAACTGAAAGTACCTCATCTCCCTGAACCCCAAACACACTGGCCTGTCATTAGTATTTGCCACCAATGCTCTTAGATGCTGATTGTTCTCTGACTAAACTCACATTCCAGGTCTTCGTTCATGGGGCCAGTCCACCCCATACCTGAGAAAACGTGTTCAAACTTTGGGGCCCAATCTCTTTCCAAGCAGTTGTCAATCTCTCCAGACCTGAATTCCCTTACATTACTTCCTCTCTAAATTATCTTTACCTCAAACCGCACAACTCATTTTTCCCCTTCCATGTCTATTCTCTCCCAACTCAGGGTCCTTGAACATCTTTCTGAAACCAACACCAGAATCGAGGGAGACAAGAACCACCAGCAGAAGGCCTTTGCCGGGCTCCAATAATGAACTCTGTGCTGCCTGCTTTTCTCTCAGCTGCCCATCGAAATTCTTGGTCAATTCCTTCTAGATCTGCCCTAGCCTCTCAAAAGCATGTTTCTTTCAAAGAGCTCACCTCTTGCTTCACCAGTAGTTCCTGCTATGCCCACCTCACACAAGACACTGACTACTATGCCAGGGAGGATGCCAAGATGTGGGAGGACTGGTCCCTGCCTCTCAGACCTTACTGTCTCAATGAGACCTGTCAAGTAATGAAAGAAAATCCAAAGCCTAGAGGATCTTTTCCAAATACGGGGCTCAGACTCTACTGGTTGAAGAACTTGAGAGTTGGAGTTAAACCTGGAGGGACAGGTAGAATTAGGGTAGGCAAAGGGGAAAGGTGCTCTTGATGGGGGATCACGTGAGCAAAAACCCAAACTTATGAGGAGATGGTAGATCCACTACTCAGCACAGAATGACTAGAATAGGGTTGTAGATGCTCAAAGAGTGGTACAAGAGGCAGAGAACTGTGTGAAATACGGACACCTGGTAGACTGAGGCTTTTGAATGCCAAGCTAAGAAGCGTGTCTTGTAGACAGCGCCATCCCTTGTTGAAGCTAACTGCTCGCCAGAATATAACCATAACAAGAGGTAAGATGATTCCAGCAGCCGTAGCCCCAGTGACCCCTCTGCCTGAGAAGGTCCAGCTGAGCCAGCCTAACTTCTTCCCTTTCACCCCAAGGCCCAGGTCCTGGTTCTGCAGGGAGAACTGCCTGGGGCTCCATGGGCCCACGTTTACTCAACAAACTTCTCTGGAAAGAGCACTAGCCTTTCCAGGGGACCTTGCTCCTGACCAGTGCTGTCACTAAGCAGGTGGCAAGCCATGCTGTTTCCTGGGCTTGGTTTCCTCATTTGTACTCTAAGGGGTTTGAGTAAGTTGAGCTAAGTCCTTCCCAGCTCTGAGGGGCTATGAAACAACCTCCGTAGCCCCATCTTCCTTCTTCCACTATTCTGTGGATGGTCTTGTTTTACCTCTTCTAGGGTATCGCCTTCTTTTTCTCTAGCTTTCTTCCTTCTGCTGCCTAATATATTTTGGCTGTTGCCCTTCTCTAAAACATCATTTTTTAAATATGAAAAAACTAATTTACTACAGGAAATTTGGAAAATACAGAAAAGCACAGAGATAATATGAAAATCATCTGTAATCCAATCACCCGAAGAGACCACCAATACGTACACATATATATTCACACGCTTTTGTTTTTAACCAAGTTAGCACCATACAGCACATGCTGTGTTTGAAATTCGTTTTTCGTGTTCACTTAAAAAATGTCATTGAGAATTCCATTTCATTATTGATTGACTAGGTTGGGTCTGGACTGACTCTCCCACTGAGAAGTAGAAAAGCTTGACAACATATAGCAAAATCTATCTGAAGGCATCTGAAAGGTCCTCAAGGCAGTGAAATTTTGCAGTGCTGCAATCTGAAAGAGGAAGGAAATCAAGAGTAAACCCAGAATTGGGGAGCCCTTAGCCCTCAAAGCAAGAGCTGGATTCCATAGGCAAAAGCCTTGACTGAGAGGCTGTTAAACCAGTGAGCTTTTAGCAGTCTTGTGGGGCTGCTATAACCAGAATGGAGAGGGGAGGACAGGGCCTGGTAAACATCCTGGGAATTCAGATGGGTCCTCTGGTCACAAGAGTAAACCTGACCTCAGAAAGACTGAATCCAGATTCAAATCATGTCAATTCCTGAAGGAAGGCGACTTACCCCCAGACTAGCTAACAGCCAGAAGCGAGCCTATATCTTCTCTAGAGGAAGATAACATCATTTAGAACCTCAAATTAACTCTATAAATTTTCAAAACACAATGTTGGGCATTCATATATATATATATATATATATATATATATATATATATATATATATATATATATATATGTGTGTGTGTGTGTGTGTGTGTGTGTGTGTGTGTGTATACATATATTCATATATCAAATTATGAACTCAGTATCTGTTTGACATGAAGGACTCAACAAACTTTTTTTAACAGCAATTTAAACACAGAAGATGAAGGATATGAACTTAAAGACACGTCCATAGAAAATATCCAAACAAGATAATTTTTTAATGCAATATATGCAAAAACATAAGAGACTGGGAGTTATAGTCAGAAAATTTAACATAATGAAAATGGATTCCCATGGAGAAAAAAGGAAGAAGCAATTTTTGAAAGATAGTGGCCATGAATTTTCCAGAACTAATAAATGATATCAACTCACAGAATCAAGATCTATGAACCCGAAGCAGTATAAGTATAAATAAAATGATATCTAGGCATACCACAAGGCAACTACTGAAAACAAGAGAAAAAAAAATCTTAAAGGCAGTCAGAGAAGAGCAGACACATTACCTGCAAAGGAGCAACAGTAAGACATTAATCTGACTACCCACAGAGATGGCAGAAGTCGCCAGACAATGGAATGCTCTCTTTAAAGGGCCAAAATGAAATTACAACCAATCTGTTAACCTATACACACCAAAGCTAGCCCTCAGAAATGAAGGCAATATAAAGGCATTTCAGACAAAAGCAGAGAACTTGTTACTGTCCAACATTCCTTAAAAGAAATAAGAAAGAACCTTATTCAGGTAAAACAAAGATGATCTCAGATAAAAATACTAAAATATAAGAATGAAAGAAGATCAAAGAAAGGGTAAAAGTGTGGGAAAAATACACATTAATATTGACTTTACAAAACAAAATAACATTAACATAGTATGAGGTTTAAGGTATATGTAGAATTAAAATGCATGGAAACAACACAAAATGTCAGGAGTAAATGAAGATAAAATATCCTAAGTCTAATATTATTAGGGAAGTGGTGAAAATAATAGTTTGTATTAGACTGTAACTAAGTCAAGGATGCACATTTTTAAGAGTAATCACTAAAAGAACAGTAAAGGAATGTATGTATAATCATCAAACAAATACAAGAGAAAATAAAATAATAAGAAAGATGGCATAAAAAGAGAAAAGGAAATATAAAACAAGTAAGTCAAGTAGAAAACAAATATATAAATGGTGCATATAAACTCAAATATTTGGCAATCTCATTACATGTAAATGAGCTGGATGCTAAATATAAGTAGATTAAATGTAAAAATAAATGTGGTAGGTTATAAAAATTAAATTTTAAAATCCAACCATATGCTGCTTACAAGAGCCACTCTAAATATAAGTACACAGAAAGGATGAAAATAAAAAGAGTGGAAAAGCTGTAAACACTAGCCAAATGAAAATTACTGTAGATATTCTAACAGCAGAGAAAGTAGATGTTAAGGCAAAAACATTACATAAAGAGGGGCATTTCATAGTTGTAAAGGGGTCAATTCACCAGAAAGCTATCACACTTCTAAATCTATATGAATGCTGTAACATAGCTTTAAAATGTTTAAAGCAAAAATTGACAAAATAAAAGGAGAAACAACAAATCTATATTCCTAGTGAGTTTAATACCCCTCTCTCAATAGCTGATAAGGGAGGAAAAAAGTAAGAAAAGAGAAGATCTGATCAACACAACTAACAAATGAACTAACTGGTGAGTGTAGAACACCATTTTATATAATTTTCAAAAACAAGCAAAATCATGTTTCTAAAAAATCATGACAATGGCTACTTTGGGGGAGGGGGAAAAAAGCACTGTTGTTGTGAGTGGGCATAAGGGGGTGTTTCTGGGGTTCAGGTAAGGCTATTTCTTGACCTGAGTGGTAATTGGTTGGGTGTATTCACTTAGAGATTACTCTTCGAACTGTTATAACTTAATTTTAAAAGTTTATTAAACATAGTTGTTTTGTTGGAATACTACATAAAGCAATAAGAAGCAATTTCATCTATATATACCCCGAAATTTTTGTTGAGTGAAAATAGTACATTTGCAAAAGTTTAAAATGTTTGTAAATTATTTTAAAACACTCTGTAATTTTATGGAGATCTATATATTTGTGCGAAAAAATATTTCTGGGTGGGGAAGGTACATACTAACTTCAGCAAAATAGTTACATCTGGGAAGGTAGGGAAGAGAGGAATACAAAATAGGCCTCAACTGTATCTGTAACCTTCTATTTCTTAAAATGTTCTTAAGTAAATATGGCAAAATGTTAACATTTGATCATTTGACTGAAGGCTATATGGATATTTGTCGTATTTGCTGTAATTTTCTATATAAAAAAGTTGCATAATTTTTAAAGTTTTAAAAAGTGTAAATATGTTCTCATGTCATCCAACACTCTGGAATAGCAGTTTTTAATGGCTGTGGATTTTTACTAGTACTGTGATAATATTCTGCTCTTAAATACTTGCGGTATCTCTAATTTCTTTGGTGCCATTCCTAGATGTTGGATCGTTAGGTCAAAGGTTATGAGTATTTTCAAAGCCTTTAATAGATATTGACAGTTGTCATAACATACTCATCCACTGACCCTTACAGAAGAGTGGAAACCAAACAAACCCTTTCTGTATGGGCCTGGGGTATCGTCAGAGATCCAGCCTCAGTCCTGCTCACATGGTACCTTAGCCTGTTTCCATCACCAAACCCTCTTAGTTAATGTTCGTGATCTGAATCCACAATGAAAGTTTTACTGGTGGGCCTGGAAGAAGTGAGAAATATGAAAGGGCCAGCTTAGCTCATCTTCAAACTATACAAATTGCATGTACACATACACAAAGAGCCTGGATCATCAGAGGACCTTCCAAGAGAATGAGGGGGAGACACTATAGTGCTGACCCCTGACTACAGCGTGAGGAACAGTCACGGCCTTCACTTTGACTGGACTTGTCCAGGAATGTCATTTCCAGCCAAGTTCTGCTCCTCACATAGTTTTCTGTCCACGGGTGGTTCCTGGAGTCCCTGGGCCCCACAATGGCATTTTAGTCATTGCAGGTGAACCTGCTGTTTCTCATCTTTTCAACTGCTTGAAAGCAGTTGAAAAGAAACTGGGAATTACTGGTAGAAGTTTCTCCCCCCACCCCCCAAATTACAGGTTCTTGTTTAAACTCCCTGGAAGTTGGGTACTGGGGTTTGCCTGAGCCACTTCATTCCCACCCCATCCCGGCTCCCAACCTCGAAAGCATATGTGCTCTTCTGCATGTGCATTCTGTGGATCTGTGGGACCCAAGTGCACAGCCCAGGGACAGTGTCAGGCTGTAGCCCTAGGCTGGAAACACTGGGGGCTGTGCTGGGGCCTGCTCCACCATGAAGCCGTGCAAGTATGGTAGGGGCTGGGGGCAAGAAGCCCCGCTAGTTAACCTGGAAAGACTAACTTGGAGTGAAGAGGTGACTGAGTGGCATAGCCTGGTAGCAGTGTTGAGTCAGGGCAGGAAAGTGGGAGCTTTGGACTGCAGCCTGGGAACAAGCCCATCCGCTCCAAAAAATGGCTGACAACTCTCAACTTGACCTGGACTTCCGTTTCCATTTTAGCAGGGCTCCCAGAGGCCATTTCCCCACCCCCAGCAGTACCCCAGCCACAGAGAATGGCTCAAGGCCTGCCCTAGCAGAGGGCCACCTGGGCATCCCCTCCCTGGGGAGAAGTAGAAGCCACAGCTCCCCTTTCTAAAGGGGTGCCCCAGGCACTGTGAATGATCTCCTGCTTCAGGACTGGGTAGAAGCGGAGCCACATGCCAAGCAGGGGCAGCGCATGCTGGGTGGACTCCCTGCCAGCTTCCTTCGGCAGAGAAGAAACTCAATAATCCTGGGAGCCTTACGGCTGATTGATTTTACAGAAGGACGAGCGGGCTGGATGAGCAGCGTAATGAAGTCATAGCTGGTCCCAAGATGAACACGGGCGCCTGTTGGAAAACACCTGAGTAAACTGCTAAATCTTTCATTGCGCGGTGTCAGAGGGTTTCCCAGATGGACTCTTCCCTTCTGTGCTGACAGTATTTCCACATGGAGTCTGTACCATCTAGAGTGTGACACTATGGCCGCAACGCGAGGCACCGCCTGCCCCTGCTGTTACAACATTCTTGGCAGCCCCCTATGGCAGCAAGCCATGCTTGAGTTAACAGCCAAAACCTAAGGGCGGACTCTCATCCTCCAAAACGGATATGCACACCTGTAAAACCCTGCAATGGCTCCCGTGGCCTGCACTATGAAACCCAGGCTCGTTACCCTGCCGTGCACATCATTACAAGGTCGGCCCATCAGTATCCGGCTTCCCATCCCACTGCGTGCCACCTCTCACCCTGCGCATCAGAAACATTCATCTCTTCAGTGTTTGCTCAATTTGCCCTGTAGCTTTGCCTCCAAACTTTGCTCCTATTCCTTGCTCGACTTGATATATGCGTACTTTTTCCTCTCTGCCAATAGAGAGCCTTCTCATGTGTCTAGGCCTAGATTCAAAGGCTTCTGCTCTATAAACCGTCCTCTCTCTGGGCCTCCGTTTGCACCCCAATTTAGCTTGTTTCATTCTGTTTCCTGTGTTGTATGTGTTTACTCGTTTGCTACACACGTATTGAAACACCTGCTATGCTCCAGGCCCGTCTCAACCATGGGGACATACACACAGTCACTGCTCCTCACAGTCCAGAGGGAAGATAGGTATGCACGCAGCCCCCTTACGGAGTCTCTCGGAAAGTCAGATTCTGTCTCTCCTCTGCCCAGATCCTGCAGCTGCCTCCCACCTCACGCTGCCCTAGAAGCCCTCACGTGTCCTGGCTCCCGTCACTTCTCTGAACTCTTCTCCCACCTCTCTCGCCTCTTACTCCAGTGACCTCTGACCTCCCCATGGTTCCTCTAACGCCCAGCAGGGTCGTTTCCCAGGACATGTGCCCTTGCTCTTCCCACTGCCTGGAAAGCTCCTCCCTGTGGGATTTGCATGGCCTGCCTCATCGATTCCTTCCACTCTTTTGTCAAATGTCACATTTTCCATGAGGCCTTTACTGGCCACCTGCCTAAAATTTTCACTCTTCCTGAGACTTCATATTCCCCCCACTTGAGTGCTTATTCCATCGTACATACTGCATTTTTACTTATTTCTTGTTATTGTTTGTCTCCTCCTGGCAATGGCAAGCTCATGAGGGAAGGAACTTTTGTCCCTCTTGTTCCCTGCTCTACCTAGAACAGTATGTGGCACAGGTGTTCCTTAAATATCTGTTAAATTAATTAATTAAAAAATGAGTGCATGAGATAAGGACTTGGGAGTAAGGTCAAAGAAATGAACAACTCTGTACTCTCTCCAAATACTGCTCCCTAGAACCCAGACAGCTCCCACAACTGAGAAATAATGACCCAGAGAAACCCTTGTATTCATTGGTTTCTCCTGCTAGAGTAATTGGCAAAATATAAAATAAACTACGTAGTCTGAGCCATAGCTATTCATTCTTCCCAAAATATATATTTAACATCTACTCTGTGCCAAGGAAGGTGCTAGGTCTTGGTGGCCTGGTGGTGAACAGAACAGCCTATTCCTTGCCCTGATGTAGTTTATCATTTACTGATCAAGTGAACGAACAACATAATTACACATTTAACAAGCGCTAGCACACCTGCCCAAACTGCATCCTCCTGGGACTAAGAGGCAATGTAGCCTAGTGGGCAGGAGCATGGCCTCAAAAATCTCACTGCCTGATTCAGTCTTGGTTGCACTGTTTATTAGCTGTGTGACCGTTGGCAAGTTACTTAACCTCTCTGAGTTTCAGTTTATTCCTATGTAAAATTGGATTCTTAGTACTGCCTAATTATCTGGGTTACTGTGACGATTAATAGGTAATCTGTATAAATAAATTACACAATCTGGCACAGTGAAATGTCACTCGGTTGTCACTATTGTTGCTGGCTGTTGTTAAGGGAAGAAGGGCTCACTTGAGAAGTCCAGCACAGCCCAAGGCCATTTACATCAACTCGCTGATAAATGTAAGCAGCTGTTTTCTAATTGGACTCCATTGTGCAATCGGTCAGCAGCAGAGCAGAAAAAATTAGCCAGAACTTTTCACAGCCTGTGTCTGCCTTGGTCTAATCAACACCAAACTCCTTCCTTCCAGTTTGTGCTGTAATTATTCCCTTGTGCAGAATAAGATTCGGCCTCAGGTTAGATCCCATAACTAAGTGTCCATTATACAGGGTACTGAGCAGCAAGCAGGAAGATCACAGGGTCTCCCCCACAGCTGAAGCTGCAATTCATGCCCTCGGGGCAGTTGTGTTCCTGCTTCCAGCATCTTCCCCTGGCCTCCTCCCCAAGGCCTATGGGCACAAAGGGTTCTGGACACCTAGCAGCCATGCAGGACAGATGGAGGGAGCTCTTGTATAAACGTTTGAACTGAGCTGAGTCAATAACCAGCTCTAGGCTTCTGATTGCCAGTGGCAGTTACAGCCACCCCAGCCACAATTACTTACTCTTGGGTCTGGGAGAGGATATGTTCTGGGTCCTTTCCAGAATCCTCTCATCACACATCTAGCAAGCTCTGCCTTGCCCTTCTTTTTCTCCTAGCCTTTCCTGCCTTGCTGTTGGAGGTTCCCAGCTCGCTCCCACACGCCCTTTCCTTTTCTGTTTCCCAAGAGCACTAGATGAGCAGTGTCACTCCAGCACTTAGCACAGATCATGGTTCTTGGATTGCATTCCCCTGCCCTCACCTGAACTGTGACTCCTTCTAGTCTGACACTGTGTGGTTCTTTTCCCTTTGTGGCCCCTATGCCTAACATGTGATCTGGCTTGCAGCAAGACAATAAATGTTGGTTAGGAATGAATGAACCAATGGAGAAAGAAAGGAAAGAATGAGAAAATGCCTTCCAAAGGGCAAATCTGAGAAGGGAAAAGCTGGGAAGGTGCAGCAGACAGACCAAGGGCCAGGCAGGCTGGCTGAGTTGGCCCCAGGCACAGGTAAAGATAGAGTATAACCTTAGTGATTTTGGAACATGATCTGCATGGCATCCCTAGTCCAGACCCAGATCTGTGGGTCACCTACTATGACCTTGGGCAGTCCACTAAGTGGTAATTCTAAGGCTCACTTTTTTCATCTACAGTGAAAGGGATTGGGCTAGGTGATCTCTTCTAATTCTAATATATTATGCTTTTTAAATCCAATTCTTGACTGGCAAATTTGGTTCCAACAGAAAAATATATTCCCCACCCCCCACTCCAAGACTATGCAAGTTTCCCTTTATGAAAGAACCCAGAGAGAAGTTCACTGTGATCATCTCTTTGGATTGATGTCAGAGTCCTTACACTCAAATGGACCCGCACCAAAGGTAACTGCATCAGTCACAGTGCGGTGCTGGCAAGCGTCAGGGAACCCAGCACCCTGGGACCAAATCAAAGTAGAAATCCATAGTCTAGGGACCATTGGACAAAACTATAATTTATTCATCATGTTTTAGGTAATAACTAGAGCACGGTGAGATGAGAGACACCAGGCTTCAACAACAACAAAAAAAGTGCTTAGGGAGTAAAAAGAAAAAGACTCCAGAGTTGAAAAAAATTGGTGTCCCATATGATCTTAAATATCACTTTTTCTTGTCTTGACTAGAGCAAAAGAGGTGAGATCTATACATTCACGGGCAGCAGAGGCATTTACAGACAGCGGACAGGGGTTGAAAGCCCAGCTCCATCTCTTACTAGCTGTGGGGCCTTGAACAAGTTTATTTAACTCTTTAAGAATTCAGTTCCCTCATTGTAAAAATAAAGGCCGTAGTATCTCCCTCAGAGGGTTATTAGCAAGTTTTAAAAGATAATGTACAATTACCATCAAAATTCTAAAACCACTGCATAAATGGCTGATGGGGGAATAGTCACACAACCTCATGGCATCACTCTATAGGTTACTTAGTTATTACCAAAGAAAGTGGTACCTCTGCAGCAGAGAACTCTGGCAAACACTTAACCAAGTGATCGTAACATCACAATGGCAGGACAAACTGATGTTGCATGCCTTGTGTTGTGATAAACTGAGAAACATAGGGCATCACTTAAGTAATTATTCAGGCCAATATTTATCCCAAATCTTTCTGTGAGGAAACATTAAACAAATCCAAATTTGAGAGCCAGTTTACACAATGACCAGGTTGGACTCCTAACAACAGTCAATGGCATTAACAGAGAAAAAAGGTTAAGAAACTACTCTAGATTAAAGGAGGCAAATACAGCATGCAATCCTTGATGAGATCCTGGATTGAAAGAAAGAAGAAAAGAAGAAAGAATTATTATTAGAAAAATTGGAAAATTTTGAATAATAACTATATAATAGATAACAGAATCATTTTAATGTTAAATGTCCTCAATGTGATCATTATATTTTAGTTACGTAGAAGAATGCCCTTGTTCTGAGGAGATGCATGCTGAAATGTTTAGGAGGGAAGAGTCACAATGTCCGCATATACTCAAATGTTTCAAAGTGTGGGGGAGTAAGGATAATGCAAAAAAGTGAAACTAGTTCTAAGAAACCAGGTGTAATAAATAAAACAGTTAGTGAAACTTGATTTTTTGTGTATACTCTTACAACTATTTGTAGGTTTGAAATTTTTTCAAAATAAAGATTTTGGGAAAAAGATAATGCATATAAAGTTCATGGCACTTAATAACAGCTCAATGCATAGTAAATATGATATGCAGCTGATGATAATATCTTGAATTGATTGAAACTATAAACATCTAAAAATGCCTATTTTAGGTTAACATCTAAAGGAGACAGACAAAGGCAGTAGATCTCTGGAAGTCTGCAACAGGCTGCCTAGGCCCAGACTGGTACAGGATCTGATGCCACCAGGGGCAGATCCAGGAAGTGCAGATCAATCTAAGAAGCATCAACAAACAAGAAGAGAAGGGAAACAAGGGAGACAGGGAAACAACCCCCCATCAAAAGGAAAGGAGGAATCCACAGAAAGAGTGCTAAATGAAATAGAGGAAAGCAAACTATCAGACATGGAATTCAAAACATGGATTATAGGGATACTCAATTAGCTCAGAGAACTCAAAGAAAACTACAAAAAACTCCAGGGAAACTACAAGGAACTTACTGAGAATTACACCAGCTTAAAAATGACATAGAAGCTATCAATAAGAGACAGGAGGAAATGAAGAATACAATTTCTGAATTGAAGAACACAGTAGAAGGAATTAAAAACAAGCTAGAGGAAGCAGAAGATTGGATCAGTGAGCTGGAGGACAATGTAGAAAAATATACCCAGACAATGCAACAAAATGAAAAAAGACTGAAAAAGAATAGAGAGGTTTTAAGAGAGCTGCAGGACAAGATGAAACATAATAATATCCATATCATAGGAATTCCAGAAGGAGAAGAAGAGGAGCAAGGGATAGAAAACCCGTCTGAAAAACTAATGACAGAAAACTTCCCTAACTTGATGAGAGAAAGAGTCATGCAAGTCCAGGAAGCACAGAGGGTCCCAATGAAGATGAACCCCAATAGGCCCACTTCAAGATACATCAAAATTAAAATGGCAACATTCAAAGACAAAGAGAGAATCCTAAAAGCAGAAAGAGAGAAACAGCTAATAACATACAAGGGAGCTCCAACAAGGCCATCACCAGATTTCTCAACAGAAACACTGCAAGCCAGAAGGAAATGGCAAAAAATATTCCAAGCAATGAAAAACAAATCCTACAACCAAGAATACTCTACACAATAAGGCTCTCGTTCAAACTGGAAGGTGAAATAAGGAGTTCCCAAGACAAAAGAAAGCTAAAAGAATACATCTCCACCAAACCAGCATCTCAAGAAATGCTAAAGGGTATGCTTTAAGAAGATGAATAAACAAAGAGAGACAGAGAGAAACACAAGTACAAAGGGGGAAAATAGTAATGAATAAGTACCTATCGATAATAACCTTAAATGTAAATGAATTAAATGCACCAATCAAAAGACATAAGGTAGCTGAAGGGATTAGAAAGCATGACCCACATATATGCTGTCTACAAGAGACACACTTTAAAACAAAAGATCTACACAGACTGAAAGTGAAAGTATGGAAAAAAATATTTCAAGCAAATGGACATGAAAAAAAAGCTGGGGTAGCAATACGCATATCAGATAAAACAGATGTCACAGAAAAGGCCATAAAAAGAGACAAAAAAGGACATTTCATAATACTTAAGGAAAAAAATCCATCAAGAAGATATAACCCTGGTAAACATATAGGCACCCAACATAGGAGCACCCAAATATGTAAGGAAAATTTTGAAAGACTTCAAGAAGAATATAGACAGCAATACACTCATAGTAGGGGACCTTAACACTCCATTGTCAACAATGGACAGATCTTCAAAGCAAAGAAACACCAAAGATATTGCGGCATTGAACAACACTCTAGATCAAATGGACTTAGTTGATATATATAGAACTTTTCACCTCAAAGAAGCAAAATATACATTCTTTTCAAGTGCACATAGAACACTTTCAAAGATAGACCACATGGTAGAACACAAAACAAGCCTCAACAAATTCAAGAAAATTAAAAATATATCAAGCATCTTCTCAGATCACAATGACTTGAAACTGGAAATCAACCTCAAGGAAAAAACTCAAAAACATTCAAACTCATGGAGAATGAATAACATGCTATTAAAGAATGAATGGGTTAACAATGACATCAAGGAAGAAATCAAAAAGTTTCTGGAAGCAAATGATAATGAACACACAACAACCCAAAACCTATGGGATACAGTGAGAGCAGTCCTGAGAGGAAAGTTCATAGCAATGCAGGCCAACCTAAAAGGATAGAAGAATCTCTAATAAAAAATCTAACCCTACATCTACAAGAACTAGAGGAACAACAAAAAACAAAGCCCAGAGCAAGTAGAAGGAAGGAAATAATCAAGATCAGAGCAGAATTAAATGACATAGAGACTAAACAAACAATTCAAAAGATCAATAGCAATAGAAAAGAAATAAAATAAAAGGCATCCAAATTTGAAAAGAGGAAGTAAAACACTCATTATTTACAGATGACATGATAGTGTATATAGAAAACCCTATAAGTCTGACTCCATAAAAAAACTACTCTACCTAATAAGTGAATTTGGCCAAATAGCAGGGTACAAAGTCAATATACAGAAATCAAAGGCATTTCTGTACACCAACAATAAAATATCAGAGATAGAAAATAGAAAAAAATCCCATTTACCACAGGAACAAGAAAAATAAAGCACCTAGGAATAACCAAGGAGGTAAAAGACCTGTACTCAGAAAACTACATAACACTAAAGAAAGAAATTAAGGACGATACAAATAAATGAGAGCATTTACCATGTTCATGGATGGGAAGAATCAACATCATTAAAATGTCCATACTACCCAAAGCAATTTATAGATTTAATGCAATCCTTATTAAAATACCAACGACATATTTCACAGATCTAGAACAAAAACTTCAAAAATTTATACGGAACCAAAAAAGAGCCCAAATAGCCACAGCAATCTTGAGGAAGAAGAACACAGTAGGAGGAATCACAGTACCTGATATCAAACTATACTACAAGGCCACGGTAATCAAAACAGTCTGGTACTGGCATAGAACAGACATATAGATCAATGAAACAGAATAGAGAGCCCAGAAATAAACCCAGGTCTATATGGCCAACTAATATTTGACAAAGGGGGAAGGAACATCAAATGGAGTGAAAAGAGCCTCTTGAACAAATGGTGTTGGGAGAACTGGACAGGGACATGCAAAAAAAAGAAACTAGACCACCAACTTACACCACACACCAGAATAAACTCAAGATAGATCAAAGACTTAAATGTAAGCCGTGGCACCATGAAAGTCCTAGAGGAAAACATAGGCACGAAAATTTCAGATATCCCACATAGCAATATTTTCACTGATATATCTCCTAAGGCAAGGGAAATAAAGGAAAGAATAAACAAATGAAACTACACCAAACTAAAGAGTTTCTGCTCAGCAAAAGAAAACATCACCAAGATGAAAAGAGAACCAATCATATGGGAAAATATATTTGCCAATGATACCTCAGACAAGTGATTGATCTCCAAAATATATAAAGAATTATATGACTCAATACCAAGAGGACAGACAATGCAATTTTAAAAATGGGCAAACGACCCGAACAAACACTTCTCCAAAGAGGACATGCAGAGGGTCCAAAGGCACATGAAAGGATGCTCAACATCACTAGCTATCAGAGAGATGCAAATTAAAACCACAATGAGATACCACCTCACACCAGTCAGAATGGCCATCATCAACAAATCAACAGACAACAAGTGCTGGTGAGGATGTGGAGAAAAGGGAACTTTAGTGCACTGTTGGTGGGAATGCAGACTGGTGCAGCCACTATGGAAAACAGTATGGAATTTCCTCAAAAAACTAAAAATGGAACTGCCTTTTCAACCAGCAATTCGATTGCTAGGATAATATTAGAAGAATCCTGAGACACCAATTCAAAAGAACCTATGCACCCCTGTGTTTATAGCAGCGCTGTTTACAATAGCCAAGTACTGGAAACAGCCTAAGTGCCCATCTGTAGATGAGTGGATCAAAAAATTGTGGTACATTTACACAATGGAGTACTATGTAGCAGAAAGAAAGAAAGAACTTCTACCATTTGCAACAACATGGATGGAACTAGAGAGAATTCTGCTTAGCAAAAGAAGCCAGGCAATAAAAGAAAAATACCATATGATATCACCAAATACAGGAGACTAATGAAGAACACAAACAAAGGAGCAAAACTGAACCAGAGGTATGTAAACAAGGAGTAGACTAACAGTGATGAGGTGGCAGGGGGGAGGGAGAGAAAGGGGTAAGAAGGGGAAGGGTCTAGTCAAAGAATATCTATAAATAACCCATGGTCATGGACAACTGGGTGGCAACTGACTGAAAAATAATAAATTAATTAATTAATAAATAAATAAAATGCTTATTTTATTCCTGTATATCAGTTCCTGACTTGCCGTGGCTGGATGGCTTAAGCCACTAGACCATTTTAATTTTAGCATTCAGTTTTCCCTTCCATAAAGCAGGAGAGACATTTGATCCATAAATGGAATACCAAAGAGAAAAGAGCTGCTGGAAGGATGATAAAGATTATACATATAATGAAGCAAATTCCTGTAGAATTGGGATAAATCTACCCATGTTACTATAGTCATAATGATGACTCTCTGATAATTCATATAAACTCTGAACTGATTTATTTTTCTCTCTTTGCAGGTTTCAGACTCTTTTGAAATTGTTGTCTCTCTGTGCTTTTTAAGTGTCCTATGAAACTTAGAAAAGAAAAAGAAGCTAGGAGAGAAGCCACTAATGGGTGGATAATACAGTTCTACAAACAATGATTGAATACCTTCCTCTGTGTCAGGCACCTGGTGCAGAGTAATAAGCTCCTTTCTTTTCCTACTTGAAGAGCTCATAATCTGTCAAAGGAAAAAAAACATAATCAAGAAACTAGACAAGCCACATGAACATTGTGAGGCATGTAAAACATAGTAGGGTTTTAGTAAGGAAAGCATCTGCTAAATCATTGTTGAATGAAAAATGGCTGAGTGGATGGATGGATGGATAGATGGAAAGACAAAAGAATGGGAAGGATGATATAAGAACAAAGACAAAGAAACACAAATTCTACATGAAGATTTTAGTAGAGGGGAAAGAGCTACTAATTTGTTGATATTTTAATTGGATATTGCAGAACCAGGAAACTCTCATCTGGGATAAAAAGCATCCTAATAGAAGAACATCAAAATGTAAGGAATAATTTTCCTTTTTAATAAAAATCTGAACCACTGAGAGGAAAAAATTAAAAGAATACAATGTTATGATGTAATCATCTAGGTAAACCTATTCTGACTCAGGAAAGTACTATAACACTTCCTGGAAGAACAACACAATTCAGGTCCATGAGCATTACTGAGCATGCGCCATGTTGCAGCCACTGTCCAGCCTGGAGATACAAAGGCAGGAAGACATTGCCCTTGGCCTCAGAGTCCCTCCACTTGGTTGCAAGATCTCTTCTATAAATTTTTGTTTTCTGACCCACAAAAGTAACAGTTGAAAAACAGGAGAAAAGCGGTCTGCAACTAAAAACTAACTCTTAGGTAAAAGTCTTTATGAACACTGTATAACATATAAAACACAGTAGGGTCATAGTAAGTTCACATTTAATAAATCACTGTTGAATGAAAGAATAGCTGACTGGATGGATGGATGGATGGACAAGCAGATGAATAGAGAAGGCAGTCACAAATAATCTCAACACAGTCAAAGTAGAAACGCCCAGGGAATTGCTTTCTGCGGGAAGCTTCTGTTGGTAGCTGGTTTTGGTCCCTGGAAGCCTTACACAGGCAAAATAGCTTTACAACGCCTGGAATCACTTTGAAAATACAAATTAGTACAGAAAGCTAAAGCTTAGATAAAGAGCCACTGAAAACAGTACTTGAGTGAGACACCTTATACTCACTGCCATATTTAATTTTGTCTTAATTATATCTTTTATTAAGAACTATAAACCTTAGGTTATAATTAAGGCATAGCCTAATAGTTAAACTGTTGTTTTAATAAGGACTTAAACAATATGACTGAATCATGGTCTTCTCTCTTACCCCTTTTCAGTCATACAGAACTGGAGCAAATTTATTCACCTTCCCTCTACATTTCCTCCGGTGATAGAGACCCTGAAATTGTGGGTACAATCTGGAAGGAATTACCTGGCCTTGGATTATGTCTTGCTAATCAACCCAGAATAAATGACAGCAAAGGGCAACAAAGGTTTACTTTACTGGGGAAGTGGTATTGTGTAGTAGTTAATCATGCCAATTCTGGGATCACACCTTGGGCAACTCCATGAATCTTTCTAAGCCTCAATTTCCTAATCTGTACATGAGGACAATAATATATCTCATAAGGTCATTATAAAGTTTAAAATGAAAAATGATGTGAATCGATTAACACAGTGTCTCATAGTAAGCACCCAATAGATATTAGATGTCACTGAGAGATGAGAAATAGAAGAAAAACTGATAATTGGGAACTTCCTATATAGTTGTTCAGCTAATCAGTCCTGGCTTGTTCACTCTCTGACTGACCTTGAGCAAATCACATCACCGTTGTGGGCTTAAGTGTCTTCATCTTTAAAATAGTTTTCATAATCTCCATGGTCTCTTCCAAGTTAAGATTGTTTACTGTTAGAACAAGACCCCAGAGAGGAAAAGAAATAAGCATGATAAGACCAAGCTCCCTCTCCTATTGCAGCCTTTCACCATATGCCCAGAGTTGGTGAGAAGTCCGGGCCCATGCTGCTACTTTGGATGTACCTGATGGCAGAAAGAGTAAGTCCCACTGGATTTGGAGGCCCTGGGAGAGATGTTGGCACCTCTCTGGATCCAGTTATGTTTCTGGTTCTCCCTGAAAATTCTTCTTCCTCTCCATGGCTGATGCTGTTGACTATCTACTCCACAGCTATTTTCTCCTTTTTCTTTGCTATACTATTTATATAAGGTAAAAATGGGCCCAGCCTCTGAGAGGTAATCACATTGATCTAAACAATGGCTCTCAATGGGAGCTAATATATTGCCTACCAGAGGAAATATGAAAGAAGTTCTCACAGTGACTCAAGGGTTCTGTTGGCACTCAGTAAGTGAGGCCCAGCTATACTAAGTATCCTGCAGTCAGCAGGAAAGTCCTGCACAATAATCAATTGTCAACCAAAATGCCAGAAGCATCCCCACCAGGAAATACAGGATTTAACTACTCATAGGAATTCCATTTCCCTTTCTATGCCTTTTGCCAAATCAGTTTAGGGTTGAACAACTTGGTCAAAAGACACAAAAGCCTATTCTTTTCTGAGAGTTTCTTCATGATAAAAGGAGGAGCATATCCCCAACTCTCTGACTACCTGTGGCACTCAGAGCCTCAGCAGCCAACTTGCTACCCACAGAGTAAAAAGGCAATGTACAAAATGGGAGAAAATACTTGTAAATAATTGTATTACACTCCAAAACTAAGAAGAAATACAACTACCTTAAAACTGGAGACAACCAGAAGTTCTGGAAAATCAAGCTGCATGTAAGTCCAACAAACAAAGATAAAAAGAAGAAATACTAATCCAGTCAGATATAAGGGGCAGAGCCGGGGTGGAGAGGATGTGGTATGAAGATGGCAACAGCAGCTGTAGCGAACTGATGGAAAGCACAGTCACACATTTTAAAAAGTAGGAGGGACACCTGGGGAACATACTAACACCAGACCAGACTGCGCAGCTCATGGTTCCAGAGCCAGGGAAAATAAGGTCTCAATTCTTCTGACTGTGAAAACCAGTGGGGTTGGGGTGGAAGAAGAAAATGCCAGTCTCTCAGCAGAGTCCATTTGTTTAGAGGCCGCCATGGCCCTAGAACATCCTCAAACCCACCCACTCTGGGAACCACAACCAGGGCAAAAGCTAGAGAGGTGCCAGCCCCATACAGGAAGTGGGAGAAATGCCTGGAAAAGGGGCAAGTGCTGAGCAAGGGCACTGTTCCTTCTCAGTCCCCTCTCCTACATACAGTGCCACAACGTGGTGAAATGGGTCACCCCATACTGACGAACAGCTAAGGCTCCACCCCTTACAATGTAACAGGTATGATAGCTCTACCTAAGACACAGAGGCAAACACAGGAGCCTATCAAGTTGAGGAGACAGAGAAGTATGGCCCAAAAGAGGGAACAGATCAAGGTTCCAATGGGAGAACTAAACAAGGAGATAGCCAACCTAACAGATGCAGAGTTCAGAACACTGGTGATAAAGATGCTGATAGACTTGACAGATATGCTTGAATATGGCAAATGCATGAGGGAAAAAGTGAAGGCTAAGCTAAGTGAAATGAAGGAAAATCCACATGAAGTATATGGTGAAGGGAAGGAAATCGGGGTTCAAATCAACGATTTGGAACATAAGGAAAGAATAAACAGTCAATCAGCACAGAATGAAGAAACAAGAATTGAAAAAAAGGAGGACAGGCTTAGGAACCTCTGGGACAACTTTAAATGTGCCAACATCTGAATAATAGGGGTGCGAGAAGGAGAAGAGAAAGAGCAAGAAATTGAAAACTTATGTGAAAAAATAATGAAGGAAAACTTCCCAAATTTAGCAAAGGAAAAAGACATACAAGTCTAGAAAGAACAGAGAGTCCCCAACAATCTAGACCCAAAGAGGACCACACCAAGACACATCATAATTTAAATGCCAAATGTTAAAGATAAAGAGAGAATCTTAAAAGCAGAGAGAGAGAAAAGGAAAGAGTTACCTACAAAGGGGTCCCTATAAGACTACTGTCAGAACATGGCGACAGCTGGACTGCCCACCTAGACTTTTTAAGTATGCAAATAAACCATACACAAACTAACCTGCCAAATGTGTTGATGGGTAAACACACCCTAACTGAAATGTATGTTTGGAAAGATGTGGAGATGACGCCTGCAGGCTCACAGGCAGGCGACTCCTACGGGCCGCGTGGGTGACTGGTAGTCTCCACTCCCTCTTCCTTCTCTTCCCCCATTTCCCCCATTCCCCCATTCCCCCATCCCCCATCCTCCTATTCCCCATCCTCCTATTCCCCTTCCCCCATTCCCTTGCTCCTATGGGCCCTCAAGTCAGTCTGGGAGTTTCCTCTTACCCCTGACCCCTTTCCCTCCCTTCCTTCAATAAACCTGGTGTAAAATCCTAGACTGCTCTCTGGTTGATTTCTCAGAGCAAGGCTACCTGACAACTATCAGCTGATTTCCCAAAAGAAACTTTGTAGGCAAGAAAGGACTAGCAAGGAGTGTTCAATATGATGAAAAGCAAGGACCTACAACCAAGATTACTCTATCCAGCAAAGCTATCATTTAGACTGGAAGGGCAGATAAAGTGCTTCCCAGACAAAGTAAAGCTAAAGGAGTTCATCATCACCAAGCCCTTGTTATATGAAATGTAAAAGGGACTTATTTAAGAAAAAGAAGATCAAAACTATAAACATTAAAATGACAACAAAGTCACGACTATCAACAGAACCTAAAAAAATAAAAACAAAAACAAAGCAAACAACTAGAATAGAAACAGAATCATAGGCATGGGGATCATTTGGAAGGTTATCAGCTGGGAGGGGGGAGGGGAGAAATGGGGAAATGGTGCAGGGATTAAGAAGCATAATTGGTCAGTCCAAAATAGACAGGAGGAAGTTAAGAATAATATAGGAAAGGGTGAAGCCAAAGAACTTATATGCACGACCCATGGACATGAACTAAGAGGGGTGGGATTGCTGGAGAGAAGGGAGGTACTGGGTGGAGGGGAGCAAAGGGAAAAGAAATTGGGACATCCGTAACAGCATAATCGATAAAATATACTTAAAAAATGGTATGACAGCCTTAAGTGAATGTAAAATTATAAACATTTTAGACAAAAAGCACAGGAGAAAATCTTTGGCATAAAGTTAAGCAAAGAGTTCTTCAAATTTACATGAAAGCATAATTGATAAAGGAAAATTTACTAAATTGAACGCTGTCAAAATTTAAAACTTTTGCTCCATAAAGGACCCTGTTAAGAGGATGAGGAAACAACCCACAAAGAGGGAGAAAATTGCAAATCGCACTTCCAACAAGGGACTAGTATCCAGAATATACAAGAACTCTTAAAACTCAGTAACAAAACACAAACAATCCTATTGGAAAATAGACCAAAGATGCAAATAAACATTTCAACAGAAGATATACAGATGGCAAGTAAGCGCATAAAAAGACACTTAAATCATGTTAAGAAATCATGTACACTCATCAGAATGACTATAACAGAAAGTGGTGCTAACATCAAGTGCAGGGGAGAAGGTAGAGAAGTGATCTCTCATACATTGTCAGTGATTGTGCAAAATGGTACACTCACTCTGGAAAATAGGCAATTTTTTAAAAAACTAAATAGGCAACTACCATATGACCCAGAGGAATAGCATTTTTCCCAGAGAAATGAAAATTTACATTCACACAAAAAACTGCATGTCACTGTTCATAGCAGCTTCATTCACAATAGCCCAAAGCTGGGAGCAACCCAGGTGTCCTTCAATGAGTGAATGAGTAAACAAACTGTGGTACATTCATATCATAGAACTGGCATCCCCAACTCCCAGGCCAGGGGCTGGTACCAGGACAGAAGGGGGCCGCACAGCAGGAGGTGAGGGCGGATGAGAGAACAAAGCTTCTTCTGTGCTTACAGCCGCCCCTCATCGCTCACATTACCGACTGAGCTCCACCTCCTGTCAGTTCAGTGGCGGCATTAGATTCTCACAGGAGCGCGAACCCTACTGTGAACTGCACATGCGAGGCATCTAGGTTGCACACTCCTTATGAGAATCTAGTGCCTGACGACCTGAGGTGGAGCTGAGGCGGTGATGCTAGCTCTGGGGAGCGGCTGCAAATACGGATTATCATTAGCAGAGAGGTTTCACTGCACAGAGGCCATAATAAGTCAATTGCTTGCAGACTCCCTATCAAAAGCCTATCGGTGAAACACCCTGGCTACTGTGGCTCAGTGGATTGAGCGTAGGCCTGTGAGCCAAATGTCGCTGGTTCGATTCCCAGTCAGGGCACATGACTAGGTTACATGTCAGGTCCCCAGTTGGGGGCGCGAGTGAGAGGCAACCAGACAGTGATGTTTCTCTCCCTGTCTCTCCTTTCCCCTCTCTTTAAAAATAAAATAAGTAAATAAAACAAACAAATAAATAAATTATTTAAAAAAAATAAAACCCTATCGGTGAGTGGCAAGGGACAATTAAGCTGCATCTGGTGGCAGGCGATAAAGCCACGCCCCTCAAGCTGGTCCATGGAAAATCGTCAACGAAACCGGTCCCTAGCAACAAAAAGGTGGGGGACTACTGCCATACAATACTACTCACCAGTAAAAAGAACTAGTGATGCATGGGACAACTTGGATGAATCTCCAGAGAATTATACTGAGTAAAATTTTAAAATCCAACCCCGGAAGGTTACATATGATTTCATTTATATACCTTTCTTGAAATGACAAAATTAGAGAAACGAAGACAAGATTAGTGGTTGCCAGGGGTAAAGGAGGAGAGTGACAGGAGGGAGGTGTGGGGGTGTGGCTATAAAAAGGAAACATCAGAGGTTCTTATGATGGAAAATATCTTATATCTTGACTGTATCAATGTCAGTGCCCTGGTTAAGATATTGAACTATAGTTGTGTAAGATGTTACCATTGGAGGAAGTGAGGAAAAGGATACATGAAATCTCTCTGCATTATTTCTTACAACTGCATGTGTGTGAAAATACAATTAGCACAAAATAAAAGGTTTAATCTTTATATATTGCACCAGCATGCAGTCAACGAATCTGTGGATCCAGGAAGCCCATAGCAAGTGTGGTGGGTATTGGAAACAGGCCCTGCAGATGGATGAGAGGAAAAAGCCAATGAGCCCCACATGGGGTCAGGATAACTGCACACTGGTATTTCACTTGCAGAAAAACACAGGAAAAGAATTACCATATAGGCTGATTTACAAAAGAAACCGCTCCTAGCCTGAATCCCTCTGAGGCCAGAAGCTCCACTCAGCATGGCGCACATTCAAATAGCAAGTACTCACCACTCCCCAAGGCAGCCATCAGCCCCTCCAACACTGACACGACTCCTCGGTGATTTGACCCATTTACACAAAGTCAGCAGTTTGGACATATGTTTGCAATTGAAGGCTTCCTGTGAGGTATGCAGGCCCTTAATCACATCTCTTAACGGGAACTTTGTGATTGGCACGCCAAGCCAGGCTGGAGTTGAACTGAAGGTGTGGTTGTGCACAAAAAAGGGTTTTAAAGGTCAGTTCTCCAGCCAGCAGACGGGACCGTGTGGATCTTGGGGCGGCGGTGAAGGTGGAAGAACAGCTTCCAATGGGTTTTCTCAGAAAAGGGTTGTTTGAGTGTTTTCCCTCATGTCAGAGAAGAAGGACCCCATAGGATTTTCCCACTTCTCCACTCCTGCCTCTGCTGGAAGCCAGAGGAGATGGCACAAAGCCCTGGCCCACCCTCACCCCCGTCCTTGGGCCCTGAGAGGAATGCTAGCCTGGCCACACACGAAGCAAAGTGCCGCCTCTCCTGCCTCCAGGCGTGGGGCCCATTTTATGAGTCATTCCTCTTCTTAATGTGCTCCTTACACATTTCCAGGGATTCCATAAACAACCCACTAAGAAATAATATTCGACTGTATTAGTTCAACTGATATCCCATTTAATTTGCCCCTATGTTTTCAACTTCTTTTACCAATCAGATAACAGAGATCTGGAAAAGCTCATTCTCTCTTATTTAACAGTAACAGTCCTTTAACAATTTCTTCTGCTCCTGCTTTAGGAAATGAAAATCAGAGTTCAGAGAGCATTTCCTTGAGCTGCAAGCAGTGCCTGTGTCTGGGACATGTGGGCCAGAGGGCTCAGCCCTCCCCTTGCAGCCCCCATCCGTTGCTCTGCAGGAGGTTGTCCTCAACAGCCAGGTTCAGGAGGCCAAGGAAAGTTGGCTGACTGATTTGGAAGAGGCTCTTGACCAGGGATTTTTCTTCTGCAAACCTTTCATATGTGGCCTCCTGGGCCCCGCATACTAGAAGCCTATAGGCTAATAAGGAATCAGCAGCACACCAGGGACAGTATGAAGAAGCAAATGCTCCAGAGATACACTGAGCTTTTTCTCACCCTAGGCCTTTAGTCAATGGGGGTTGAGGAAGGAAAGACACTGCCTAAATGACTAAGAGACCTTGTGCCAGAGTGATTGCTTAACTCTGCGGTCCTGGCTCCCAGCTCCCAGCATCAAATTTCATGTCCTGGAGAGTTACAGAGCAGTGTCCCCAGGAGCAGGGCAAGAGTGTAGCTGCAGAGCTGCTGACCATCCCTCTGAGCTGTGCCATGAAGGCCATGTGTCAGGCAGGAACAGCAACAAATGAAGCAGGTCAGGGACAGGTCAAGTAGAGCAGATTTGGAGACCCCTAAGTGGGCTCAGCTCTCATTTCCAATGTGTGTGATTCTATGCTCTAGTCCATCTCCCTCCATGCCTCCGTTTCCTCGTTAGTAAACTAGAGTAGTAATATCCTCCTCAGAAGGTGATTGTGAGGCGTCAACAACAGAAACGGGTGTTGCCATAAGTAACAAAGAGCCCAACAACCATGCCTGAAAGGAGTGCGTTGTTCTTACTTAAGTCTAGAGGTAGATATCCCAGTTTTCAAAAGTCTGTTCAAGTCTCATGGAGTCTAACACCCATATTGTTTTTTGTTTTTCCTTCACACTTTAATGTCTTGGGAATGCCGATGTGATTTACAAACAGGCTGTAGTTTAGCTGTATCACATCTTTCCTGATGGTGCCTAAATAATGGTGTTTTATAAAGTTGATTGTGTTTCTAATGAAAGACAGTATGTTATCAGGGACTAGACTGCGAGCCTGGTGACTCTAATCCTCATTGCTACAAGAAGGCCGCAGCACCTCTGGGCAGCATCACACCCGCATTACAAGCAGGAACAAAGGAGGAGCGGGGAGAAGACAAAGTGTTCTCTCTTCTCTCTAAGAAATTTCCACTTACATGTTGTTGGCCAGAACTCTGTTGCGCAGCAATTGGTGGGGTGTGGGAAGTAGAGTTTTAAGCTCCCAGACTATAAATGAGGAAGGCAGGGGAGACAGAAGGTGACTGGGTGAGCACACCTGTCGTGTCTGCCACAGTCTCCGGCACATAGTAGAGGCTCACCGGTAGCAGCTCTTTACCTCACACACAAGCAAAAATACAAGTGGTTCGTGTTGGGTTAAGTCAGCCTACCAAACAACTTTATTTCTTAGAACACTACAATCAACACTCTCTAGGAATGCAAATGAGGCTTGCCCAGGGAACAGTGATAAACACACTTCTCTCCTTCCCAGTTGCACAGCTATCTCTGTAGGCTTACATACCATAAGTTTCTGGTGCAAAATAAATCAACAAGCTGTTTTGCAATTCTCACAAATGAGGTGGGTTTTTTTTGGTGTTCCTTCATCTCCCATTTTCACTCTGGCTGTCACAGCTGGCAGCTGGCTTCAGTGGGAGCAAGCAGCAGGCTGGCATTGGTAACCCAGGCACCGGGCCGTTCCTGTGGACATGCTCAAGCTTCCCAAGGGGACGGGAAGGGAGCTGACCTCTATTCAGTTTCTCATATACTAATGCATGTAAACCTTGCTGCGAATCTGCAGGCAGGGTATAAGCATTCCTACGAGCCAAAACTACAGCTCAGAGTAAGTAGGAAAACGTTCAAGGTCATTCAGCCGGTAAGCAAGGAGCTGAGGCACAAACCCAGGTCTCTCTGGTGTCAGTGCCCTTCCTATTACAACTCACTTCCTCCAGAAGTATTGTTTGCTGTTTAACTCTCAATTTTAGGCCAAAAATGTCAGGCATCTCCTTCAATATCAGGGGCCCAATGGAAAGTGGAGGTGTTGCAGCCGCGGCTACTCCAAGTCGTCTGCTCCTCTGGGCAGCTGGCCTCTGCGTGCTTCAAGGGTGGAACGCTGGAGTCAGTCCACCAGATATGGCCTCAGAGATCACCCCACCCAATTTCCTCACAGAACATGTGAGGAAACAGAGACCCTGGGAAAGAAGCTAGTGGCAACAAGAAACGGGTCTAGGAGTCAGGCCACTTAACTTCCAGGCCACTTGCTTTTTCCAGCATAGCAGGTGCTCACCATTTTTCACACTCTCAGATGGACACTCCAGGCCAAACGAAGGCCAAGCTGGGAAGTCACAGCTAACAACTCTGCCCTGTGGGTTTTCATCTGGTTATCTACACATATTTTTAGAGCACTTGCTATGGGCCTGGCACTGTTCTGAGCACTGGAAATGCAGCAAAGAGCAACAAAGACAATGACCCAGTTCTCATGCTGCTTGTATTCCAGAGGGGCAGAGGATGAGCAACCAAATGGAGAGAAACAAGAAAATATCAGCTATCAGATAGCAATGAGCCCTGTGGGAAGATAAACAGAAAGATGTTACAGAGAGTGACCAGGAGTATACTTTAGAATTGGGGTCAGGGATGGGTTCACCAGGGGGTGAAATGTAACCTGGGAACTGAATAACGAGAGAGCAGCAGGACAAGGACTAGGAGGAAGAGAGTCTGGGCAGACGACGTGATGGTGTCAGCCCCAGCAAGGGAATGGGCTTGGCTAGACAAGGGAGAGAAGGGAGGCCATTGGGGCTGGAGTCCACTGATCAGGGCAAGAGAGAAGGGACAAGGTATGAGAGGCAGGCCCAGACACATCTTACAGGCCAGCAAGGGGGATTTGTTCCTGTTCTTCGTGCAATGCGAGGGCACTAGAGGGTTTTAAGCACATGAGTGCCATGCTCCCAAGAAAGCTTTGCAAAGCTCATTCTAGATGCCATGGAAAGAACAGAAAAGGGGCAAGAATAAAAGGAGAGAGATAAGTCATCAAGCAATGCCAACAGTCCTGTGGGTCACATCACATTAAACAGTAAACTTGGGGTTTTCGCAAGGCCTGGCTGCACGCCCACCTGCAGGACTGCCTTCCCCTAACGACAGCATGAACACTCTCTAAAACTGTGCAGAGCGAGCCTGGTTCTTTTAGTCCCTTATGATTCCCAAAGACAATTACAACCCTGTGCACTTGTGTAAAAGGAACAAAATAAAAACTCTTTTAACAACATTTTTCTGCACAAAAGTACAACAGACAAACTGCAAATCACCATGTCTAGGACTGTATCATGAATTATGCAGTGAAGTAAATCTGAGGTAAAATAGATTCTAAAATAATTTCGTACCTTTAATCAATTGATGTCCATTGGAAAATACATTAATCCCTTGGTTGTTTGCTCCAGCATGTAGAAAAAAAACTCATGGATGATGCAAAAATCCATGTAATTTACAACTGGTTTCAACATGCACCTAAGGATGAGTACTCAAGTTGCAGCCATTCAATCATCAGTGGTATTTCAGTTCATGTTATTGTCCAAACTGAATCACGAACGTTTAAAAAACGATACCAAAAACAAATCTCCATTCATTGTCTCATCAAATATTTGTTTCGCACCTGCTACACGCCAGGCTCTGCTGGGTCCTGGAGCAAACAAACAGCATGTTCCCTGCCTTCATGTACCTGCCTTCTAATGACCTGGACAGACACTGAATGAGAAGAAACACACAAAGAAAGACACAGTTACAATTTGGAGTAAGGGCTATAGTAGAAAAGAACAGAGATCATCTCATTTAGATCATGAGGGTCAGGAGATGCAACTCAGATGAACCTGTAAGATGGCCAAGGGACACACCTCCATTGCCCTCTCTCCTCTCTATCTCTCTTCAAATACTTGCCCAAGGACTCACTCTCTTGCCCCATTATCCCTCTCTCCCAAACCCATGTCCTCCAGGCTCTGTGAGCCCTGAGTACAGGCAGATGACCCTCAGAGCCAGTGTCACTAACCAAGGAAAGTCCTAGGCACCCGACGGAGGGCCTGGTTCTCACACAGGGTCTCTTTTTATGACCTTTGGGAGTTGCCTCCTCTCTCCCAACACCTCAATGTCCCCCATCTATCAAACAGAAGGAAGCACATAGTCCCTGGCATGCCTGGGTGAGCTCCCAGAAACTGACTCTGCTGCCAAGATGTCTTCACGGGGGTCCCACAGCAGGCTAGCAGACCCCAGGCCCAACTTGGAGCAGAGTGGCAGAGAGCATGACAGAGAAACCCTACCCACTGCCAGATCCCCTGCTGGACCTCCTCCTTGGGCAGGGCCAAACCCCACGCACAGCCTTCCATAAAGATGTCTGTGCAAAGCCTACCAGCTACATTATTCTCTTCAAGCCTTAGAAACAAACACAGATAAAATGAGGAATGTGGTAGGAATTATGTGATTGGAGGTGAGTGGACTTTTGTTTCTGGATGCTGCACCCGACATAAAGCCAGATGTTTAGTAAGTCACTCACCACACTATGCTTCTCCTTTGTGTTCCCTTCACTTAGCCAGCCTTCCCTTCAACCCCACTTCTGTCCTGTGAGAGTCTGGCCCAGCACAAAACCTGGCAGCATCAATGCGATGTCCCCAGACAAAGGCCCAGGCCAGCTCTTGGCACTCTTAGGAGAAGAGAAGATCATCCTTCTGGGCATTTTCTATTCCCACCTTTCCTTGGGCTTGGCTCAGCCATCTCTCAGACTAGGATTAGGAAATGACCAAAGAGATCAGCTCATGGAAGTGGCGGGAGGCGGGCGGTACTGCTACAGACCTGAATAGAAGAAAGGACAAGAATGCCTACACATGGCTTACAGGAGAGGGTGTATTTTAATCTGAGTTCTAGTTGCTGTTCTAACAACTCCCCTGATTGTGAATGAGAATGAACTCGGTGACCTCTAAGCCGCCTTCCAGCTCTAGGACTGTAAAATTCTCAGAGCGCTAATTTCTGCTGAGTTCATGGCACGTGTCCTATGCAGAAAATAGGACAGGGGGAGGCTGCTTGGCTCCCTGTTCATAAGAAGGAAGTGCATTGGTGCAGCAGCTCCCAGCCTTTCTTTTCTCTTTTATTTATTTTCTTCAATGATAGTTTACATTCAACAGTATTTTGTATTAGATACAGGTGTACAGAAAAGCTGATTAGACAATCATACACTTTACAGAGTGTCCCCCCCCCAATATTTCCAGTACCCACCTGGCACCATACATAATTATTACAAAATTATTGACTATATTCCCTGTGCTGTACTTCACATCCAGGTGACTATTTCGTAATTACCAAGTTGTAGTTCTTAATCCCTTCACCTTTTTCATCCATTCTCCCAAACCCCCTCCTCTCTGGCAACCATCAGTCTGTTCTCTGTATCTCTGAGGCTATGTCTGTTTTGCTTGTTTGTTGATATTATTCTTTAGATTCCATATATGGGTGAAATCATATGGTATTCGTATTTCTCTGCCTGACTTATTTCACTTAATATAATACCCTCTAGGTCCATCCATGCTGTCACAAAGGTAAGATCTCACTTTTTTTATGGCCAAGTAATATTCTCTTGCATATATGAACCACAGCTTTTTTATCATCTTAGGTTGCTTTCATAGTTTGGCTATTGTAAATAACACTGCAGTGAACAGAAGGTGCGTATATTCTTTTGAATTTGTATTTTTGGTTTTTTCAGATATATATCCAGCAGTGGAATCACTGGGTCACATAAGGCAGTTCCATTTTTTATTTTGGAGGGATACTCCATACTGTTTTCCACAGTGGCTGCACCAGTCTGTATTCCCACCAATAGTACATGAGGGTTCCCTTTTCACATTCTTGCCAACCCTTGACTTTGTGGATTTATTGATGATAGACATTCTAACAGTATGAGGTAATATCTCATTGTGGTTTTAATTTGCACTTCTCTAATGATTAGTGATGTTGAGCATCTTTTTATATGTCTACGGGCCACCTTTAGAGAAGGTCCTTTGCCCATTTTTTTATTGGGTTGTTTATTTTTTGGTGTTGAGCTGTATGAGTTCTTTATAATTTTTGGATATTAACCTTTTATTAGATATATCATTGGCAAATATCTTCTTCTATTCAGTGGGTTGTCTTTTCATTTTGTTGTTGGTTTCCTTTGCTGTGCAAAAACTTGTTAGTTGCTATAGTCTTACTTGTTTATATTTTATTTTGTTTCTCTTGCTTGAGGAAATACACAAGAAAAATATTACAAAGGGAAATATCCAAGATTTCACTGCCTGTGTTTTATTCTAGGAGTTTTATGGTTTCATGTCTTACATTTAAATAAGTCTTTATTTTGAATTTATTCTTATAGACGGATATCTATCCAATTTTTCCAACACTATGTATTGAATAGGTTGTCTTTCCCTCATTGTATTTTCTCAACTTCTTCTTTCAATATCAGTACACTTGATGAATAATGACTAAGCGCTTGACACACTGCAAGCACAAATGGGAAGGATCCAGGGCTCTGTACGTGCCTGGGGGCTGGGGTGGGGCAGCTATACCTTACCACATTGCACCAGTCAGTGTATCCAACACACTTAAAAGCCACCACCCTAGCAGACCAGATTTGGGAAATTTATGCTAATAATGTTTTAGACTAGGCCCATATTATGTTGCATGCTATCAGCAGGGCCTCTTGATTGTTTTATTATTTATTCCACATTTATTAAAATATATTATTTCCCAGCACTGTGCCAAGTGCTGGAGAAGTAAAGATGACTAGAATCCAGTCCTTGCTCTCTAGCAGTTCCCAGCTGACCTCTGTAGCACCCTGGGCTGTCCTGGGCCAAAGCACCCAATCGTCCAAATGGCACTTTTCACATAAATCAGGGAAAGGGACCCTTCTGGGCAGATGCAATCTGGTAGGCACATCATCTGTTGACAGATCACAGCTGGCCATTGGTCTGCCTTGGCCTCTTCAGCTGAGCACCCTGGTACAGTGAACACTCTGTGCGATTGATCCTGCTGGTAATAATGGGCTGCCAGAACTCAATGTCTAACATATATTTTTGCTCTAATGAAATGTTTATGTTAGCAAAGTCTGTCAAATGGAACACAGACCCAGAGGTGAGAGATATAAAATCTATCCAGCTTGGTGTTTACTGGAATATAAGAAAATGTAACATGTGACATATACAAGAGCACGTACTCAGAACCGCAAACTGGCATTAAAGGGAGACAAAGTGGGAGCACAGTAACAGTGATGCTGTAACAGTCTCTGTGGGACCCACTTACACTGCGGCAGTAATTGCATTGTAATTATTCTTGACTTGTTTAAGATGTTTTAGTATTTAAATGCTTTCAAGTGTGCTTCATATAAAAAAATTAGTGAACACACACAAAAAATATTGGAAATCACCAATCTAGTGGGAAAGAGGTGTGTAAGAATCCCAGCTCCTTACTTAAGTCCTCACTGAAGACATGAGGTCAATCCCCTGAAGGGGGATTGTAACTAAACAAATGCTGAAGATTGAGTAGGAGTTCATCAAGCACACAGGGTGGGGAAGGGTATTTGAAGCAATGGGGACCACGTGTGCAAATGTGTGGAAGAAAGTAAGTTTTGTGTGCTAAACTGCAAGCTGGAATATGGCTGGAGAGAAATGTGGGGATGGAAGAGTGTCAAGAGGTGAAGATGAAGCCATCTCACAAAAGAATACTAATGGACATGACTCTGATCATCCTCTTTCCCCCAAATTCAAACTCCCACCCACCCCTGCAGAAAGGTGATATTATTCTGAAGATGCACATGATGGAGTTTTCTTTGGATTCAGCAAAATGCCACAATCCTTAACCTTTTAATTTGGTTGGAAAATGCAAAACACTAGCTAAGTATTTTTGCAGAAATATTAAGGACCAAGCTCTGCTAAGTAAATTTTATAAATGTGAAAAAATGTTTTAGGACCACATTGCAAAATATTTTTTAAATTGAAAAGAGATATCCATCAGTAGGAGGCTGGTTAAATAAATTGTAGTACATCCATATATTACATCAAAAATGATTAATGTGTTCTCAACTCTGTTAACTTAAAAAGATGACTAGAATATATTCAAAGTGAAATAAATCAGGTTATAGTTGCACACACACATACATCTATACACACAGAGGATTGAAAGGGTATTCATCAAAATAATACAGCAATTATCTCTGATAGCTAAGATTTCAAGTGACATTACTTTCTTTTCCTTTTTTGTATATTTTATTGATTATGTTGTTACAATAGTCCCACTTCCCCACCCTGCTCCCTTCCGCCCAGTACCCTTCCTCCCCCAGTAATCCCACAACCCCTAGTCCACGTCCCTGGCTCGCACATACAAGTTCTCTAGCTTCACCCCTTCCTACATTCTTCTTCTTTTTAATAATTAATTAATTAATTTTTATAACAATAAAAAGTAACAATTCTCCCTTCTCAGACTTAAGATCCTTTATAATCTTATAGAAGACAGTGGGTGAAGGTCTCGTGCTCTTCTAGCTGCTTCAAGCTAGACATGGTCGTCGTCCTACCTACCCTTGTGTCCAGTAATCCCTAATAAGAGTCGGGGTGTGGAGGGGAGGGTGACCTTCCCTCATGGGGAAGGATCTTGCAGACTCCAGGTCAGTTGGCTGTCCTAGGACAATGGCGTGCTTGGTTTAACAGGCTGGCATCCTTGTTGTATTCTGGGGGCAACAGATTTGGCAACAGGGTTAAAAGGCATCATTCAGTTCATAACCACTAGATGACAAAAGGCAGGGATTAATTTTTCAGCATCCTATATTAGGGGAGAAAAAAAAAAAAAGGCTCTTTGGAGGAAGGTGTGCAAGGCATGTCACACCTGTCCAAAACCCTTTTGCCCACTATACTTAGTTTGGGCTATGGAGAATATTTTAGGTTCCCCCCCTCTCAGACCACTGGGCCTTTTCTGACCAAGCCCTTAGGGGAGAAAAGAGAAACAAGTTTTAAAGTGAAGCCCACAGACCACCCCATGCTTCACCAACCCAGCCACTTAGTTCAGCCAAACCATTGAGTCTCAGGAGGCAATAATGCAGACAGGATTAAGTGAGGCCTATACGTACAATCACTCAGGTAATGAGATCATAGGCTTATGCCCTATGAAAACAGAACACACATGTTAATTTATACAACACAACCCACAATCCAGACTCTATATCTGCAAGACTCTCTTATTGGAAAGACATCCATTTGTAAGGCATTTGACATTCTTCTTGCCTGTAAATTAAGCATCTTTGATTATGTCACAGACCTAGTTTAACTTCCAAATGAAAATAAACTTTAAAGACAATTAGCTGCACTACTTTATAGTCTACCACTGAGCATTGCGATTTTTCTCCTTAAGATTACCCTCCTTGCCGTAAAAAGGACCACATTAAGTCCAGTTTTAATTTATCCTGTTCGTTTGCATAAACACAACAAGAGCAGCAAATGATCACATATGATCTTTACATCTGCTTTGCTGGAACTTACAGAAGGAACCTTTAGGGTGATTTTCAGTCTTCCCTTCAGGACACAGGAGCTGAGTCACATACCTGCTATTCAGCCTTGCCTATAAGCACCTGTCTTTTCCAAGTCCTCCAGGTTTTCAATTGTGCTTTAAGATCCCTTCTAGCCATCTTTCAGGAAAGCAACCTTCGTTCATTCCCTGGAAAGATTGCCATGGATCCCACAACCAACTAAGGTACCAGGCCTTTTATCTTGTGGGCTTTTATTACCTTCAAAAGTCAATCCCAGTTCCTCAGGGCTTTTTGGTAACAACCAGAGCCCAAGCATGTCTCCTTTAGGCATGACATTCCAGTCAAAGTCATGGTCAACAAAACCTCTATTAACAACTGGTCTTGTTAGTTCTATGCAAAGAACCTTATGTCATTGCTTACTTCTTCGGAATGCCAATTCTGGAGGGATCGGGTAGGGAGAAAAATATACAATGTAAAGGAAAATCCTTGTCTTTCTAATATTCTCTAAAATTGCATTTCCATACTTAACATTTTCTTTTGTTCACTGTCCTACATGTGAGGGTTTTTTTTGTTTGTTTGTTTTTCTATTACACTTGTCCCACTTTTTTCCCTATTGCTTCCCCACACCCTGCCCATTCCTTCTCCCACAGTCAGTACCCACCCAGTTGTCCATGTCCATGGGTCATTTATACATGTTCTTTGACTAGTCCCCTCCCCTTCTTATTCCCTTCTCTCCCTCCCCTGTCCCCACTTGTCACTGTTAGTCTACTCCTTGTTTACATACATCTGTCTCAATTTTGCTAATTTGTCTGTGTTCTTCATTAGTCTCCTGTAATAGGTGATAGCCTAAGGTATTTTTCTTTCATTGCCTGACTTCTTTTGCTAAGGAGAATTCTCACTAGTTCCATCCATGTTGTTGCAAATGGTAGAAGTTCCTTCTTTCTTTCTGCTACATAGTACTCCGTTGTGTGAATGTACCACAGTTTTTTGATCCACTCATCTACAGATGGGCAGTTGGGTTGTTTCCAGCACTTGGCTATTGTAAACAGCGCTGCTATGAACATAGGGGTGCATAAATTCTTTCGAAATAGGGTTTCAGGATTCTTTGGGTATAGTCCTAGCACTGGAATTGCTGGTTGATGAGGCAGTTCCATTTTTAGTTTTTTGAGGAAATTCCATACTGTTTTCCATAGTGGCTGCACCAGTCTGCATTCCCACCAACAGTGCACAAGGGTTCCCTTTTCTCTGCATCCTTGCCAGAACTTGTTGTTTGTTGATTTGTTGATGATGGCCATTCTGACTGGCGTGAGGTGGTATCTCATTGTGGTTTTAATTTGCATCTCTCTGATGGCTAGTGATGTTGAGCATCCTTTCATATGCCTTTGGACCCTCTGTATGTCCTCTTTGGAGAAATGTTTGTTCAGGTCCTTTGCTCATTTTTTAATTGGGTTGTCTGTCCTCTTGGTATTGAGTCATATAATTCTTTATATATTTTGGAGATCAATCACTTGTCTGAGGTATCATTGGCAAATATGTTTTCCCATATGGTTGGTTCTCTTTTCATCTTGCTGATGTTTTCTTTTGCTGAGCAGAAACTCTTTAGTTTGATGTAGTCTCATTTGTTTATTCTTTCCTTTATTTCCCTTGCCTTAGGAGATATATCAGTGAAAATATTGCTATGTGGGATATCTGAAATTTTCGTGCCTATGTTTTCCTCTAGGATTTTCATGGTGCCATGGCTTACATTTAAGTCTTTGATCTATCTTGAGTTTACTCTGGTGTGTGGTGTAAGTTGGTGGTCTAGTTTCATTTTTTTGCATGTCCCTGTCCAGTTCTCCCAACTCCATTTGTTCAAGAGGCTCTTTTCACTCCATTTGATGTTCCTTCCCCCTTTGTCAAATACTAGTTGACCATATAGACCTGGGTTTATTTCTAGGCTCTCTGTTCTGTTCCATTGATCTATATGTCTGTTCTATGCCAGTACCAGACTGTTTTGATTACCGTGGCCTTGTAGTATAGTTTGATATCAGGTATTGCGATTTCTCCTACTGTGTTCTTCTTCCTCAAGATTGCTGTGGCTATTTGGGCTCTTTTTTGGTTCCATATAAATTTTTGAGGTTTTTGTTCTAGATCTGTGAAATATGTCGTTGGTATTTTAATAGGGATTGCATTAAATCTATAAATTGCTTTGGGTAGTATGAACATTTTAATGATGTTGATTCTTCCCATCCATGAACATGGTATATGCTTCCGTTTATTTGTATCGTCCTTAATTTCTTTCTTCAGTGTTATGTAGTTTTCTGAGTACAGGTCTTTTACCTCCTTGGTTAAGTTTACTCCTAGGTGCTTTATTTTTCTTGTTCCTATAGTGAATGAAATTTTTTTTCTATTTTCTATCTCTGATATTTTATTGTTGGTGTACAGAAATGCCTTCAATTTCTGAAAATTGACTTTGTACCCTGCTATTTTGCCAAATTCATTTATTATGTCAAGTAGTTTTTTAGTGGAGTCTATAGGGTTTTCTATGTACACTCTCATGTCATCTGCAAATAATGACAGTTTTACTTCCTCTTTTCCAATTTGGATACCTTTTATTTCTCTTTCATGTCTGATTGCTGTGGCTAGAACTTCCAACACTATGTTGAATAGGAGTGGAGATAATGGACATTCTTGTCTTGTTTCTGACCTCAGGGTGAATGCTTTCAGTTTTTGCCCATTGAGCATGATGTTGGCTTCAGGTTTCTCATATACAGCCTTTATTATGTTGAGGTATGCTCACTCTATTCCCATTTTGATAAGTGTTTTCATCATAAATGGATATTGTACTTTATCAAATGCCTTTTCTGCATCTATTGATATGATCATGTGTTTTTTGTCTTTCATTTTGTTTATGTGGTGTATAACGTTTATTGACTTGTGAATATTAAACCATCCTTGCATCCCTGGTATGAATCCCACTTGATCGTGCTGTATGATCTTTCTAATGTATTGCTGGATCCTGTTTGCCAATATTTTGTTGAGGAATTTAGCATCTATGTTCATCAGCAATATTGGCCTATAGTTTTCTTTCTTTGTTGTGTCTTGACCTGGTTTTGGAATTAGGGTAATACTGGCTTCATAGAAAGAATTTGGGAGTCTTCCCTCTTCTTGGATGTTTTGGAATAGTCTGAGAAGGATAGGAGTTAGTTCTTTCCTAAATGTTTTGTAAAATTCATCCGTGAAGCCATCCTGTCCAGGGCTTTTGTGTGCCGGGAATTTTTGGATTACTGCTTCAATTTCACTAGTTGTTATTGGTCTGTCCAGACTTTCTGCTTCTTCTTGATTTAATTTTGGAACATTATATGTTTCTAGAAATTTGTCCATTTCATCTAGGTTGTCAAGTTTCTTGTGATACACTTGTTCGTAATAATTTCTTACAATCCTCTGTATTTCTGTGGTATCGGTTGTGATTTCTCCTCTTTCTTTTCTGATTTTATTTATTTGGGTCCTTTCTCTCTTCTTCTTGATGAGCCTGGTTAAAAGCTTGTCAATTTCATTTATCTTTTCAAAGAACCATCTCCTAGTTTTGTTGATCTTTTGAATTGTTTGTTTAGTCTCTATGTCATTTAATTCTGCTCTGATCTTGATGATTTCCTTCCTTCTACTTGCTCTGGGCTTTGTTTTTTGTTGTTCCTCTAGTTCTTGTAGATGTAGGGTTAGATTTTTTATTAGAGATTCTTCTATCCTTTTAGGTCGGCCTGCATTGCTATGAACTTTTCTCAGGACTGCTTTCACTGTATCCCATAGGTTTTGGGTTGTTGTGTGTTCATTATTATTTATTTCCAGAAACTTTTTGATTTCTTCCTTGATATCATTGATAACCCATTCATTCTTTAAGAGCATGTTATTCATTCTCCATGAGTTTGAATGTTTTTGAGTTTTTTCCTTGAGGTTGGTTTCCAGTTTCAAGTCATTGTGATCTGAGAAGATGCTTGATATATTTTTAATTTTCTTGAATTTGTTGAGGCTTGTTTTGTGTCCTACCATGTGGTCTATCTTTGAAAATGTTCCATGTGCACTTGAAAAGAATGTATATTTTGCTTCTTTGAGGTGAAAAGTTCTATATATATCAACTAAGTCCATTTGATCTAGAGTGTTGTTCAATGCCGCAATATCTTTGGTGTTTCTTTGCTTTGAAGATCTGTCCATTGTTGACAATGGAGTGTTAAGTTCCTCTACTATGAGTGTATTGCTGTCTATATTCTTCTTGAAGTCTTTCAAAATTTTCCTTACATATTTGGGTGCTCCTATGTTGGGTGCCTATATGTTTACCAGGGTTATATCTTCTTGATGGATTTTTTTCCTTAAGTATTATGAAATGTCCTTTTTTGTCTCTTTTTATGGCCTTTTCTGTGACATCTGTTTTATCTGATATGCGTATTGCTACCCCAGCTTTTTTTTATGTCCATTTGCTTGAAATATTTTTTTTCTATATCTTCACTTTCAGTCTGTGTAGATCTTTTGTTTTAAAGTGTGTCTCTTATAGATAGCATATATGTGGGTCATGCTTTCTAATCCATTCAGCTACCCTATGTCTTTTAATTGGTGCATTTAATCCATTTACATTTAAGGTTATTATCGATAAGTACTTATTCATTGTCATTCTCCCTCTTTGTACTTGTGTTCCTGTCTGTCTCTCTCCGTTTCTTCATCTTCTTAAAGAAGACCCTTTAGCATCTCTTGCAATTCTGGTTTGGTGGAGATGTATTCTTTTAGCTTTGTTTTGTCTTGGGAACTCCTTAGTTCACCTTCCAGTTTGAATGAGAGCCTTGCTGGGTAGAGTATTCTTGGTTGTAGGCATTTGTTTTTCATTGCTTGGAATATTTTTTGCCATTCCCTTCTGGCTTGTAGTGTTTCTGCTGAAACATCTGATGATAACTTTATTGGAGCTCCCTTGTATGTTATTAGCTGTTTCTCTCTTGCTGCTTTCAGGATTCTCTCTTTGTCTTTGAATGTTGCCATTTTAATTATGATGAGTCTTGAAGTGGGCCTGTTGGGGTTCATCTTCATTGGGACCCTCTGTGCTTCCTGGACTTGCATGACTCTTTCTCTCATCAAGTTAGGGAAGTTTTCTGTCATTAGTTTTTCAAACAGGTTTTTCTATCCCTTACTTCTCTTCTTCTCCTTCTGGAATTCCTATGATATGGATATTATTATGTTTCATTTTGTCCTGCAGCTCTCTTAAAACCTCTCTACTTTTTTTCAGTCTTTTTTCATTTTGTTGCATTGTCTGGGAATATTTTTCTATGTTGTCCTCCAGCTTGCTGATCCAATCTTCTGCTTCCTCTAGCCTGTTTTTAATTCTTTCTACTGTGTTCTTCAATTCAGAAATTGTATTCTTCATTTCCTCCTGTCTCTTATTGACAGCTTCTATGTCATTTTTAAGCTGGTGTAATTCTCAGTAAGTTCCTTGTAGTTTCCCTGGAGTTCTTTGTAATTTTCTTTGAGCTCGCTGATCTCATTGAGCTTCCCTATAATCCATGTTTTGAATTCCATGTCTGATAGTTTGCTTCCTTCTATTTCATTTAGCACTTTTTCTGGGGATTCTTCCTTTCCTTTTGTTGGGGGGTTGTTTCTCTGCTTCAAGTTTTTGTGACTCTTCTTGTTTGTTGCTGCTTCTTAGATCGACCTGCACTTCCTGGACCTGCCCCTAGTGGTGTCAGATCGTGTACCAGTCTGGTCCTAAGCAGGCTGTTGGAGACTTCCAGGGATCTACTGCCTTTCTCTGTCTTCTTTAGTTGTTAATCTATTCAATCTGTGATCAGCCATCAGGCTCAAGGACTAAGGGTGGATAGCTTAATTCCTGTGGCAGGGCTTTTGCTTCCCCTCAGGCTGATGCCACTCAGAGGGTAATGGTTTGCCTGCAGTATGGGGAATGAGTCAGCACTAGGACCCCTTCAGCTGCTCCCTCAGTTCTCCCCTCAAAGCCACCGCCCCAAATTCTCCCCAAGCATCTCTAGTCCTCTCTGCTCTCCCTTTCCTTGTGCCCGGGGTAAGTGGTGGCCAAAATATTTTTGTACGTGATCTGCTTAAGAGCTCTTTTTCTCCAGCTATTTCTCTCAGGCCAGCAAGAAACCCTGTGGCTTTTTGCTTTTCATAGCTGGATACATTTTACTTTCCTCTCTGATGCTGTAGACTGGGAAGCCCAGCTGGGGTTTTAGACCCTGCCCTTCTCAGGAGGCATTCCTGGCTGCTGAGCTGTTTCTCAGTCCCTTCAGCTACCACCCATGGGAGCCCAGCCAGCTCTTTCATGTATCTGCACTTCCTACCAGTCACGTTGTGATGAAGCGGCCTTTTCTGTCTCTCTGTAGTTATAAGACTTCTCTCCAGCTAGTGTTCAGTTGGTTATTCCAGATGACTTTTCCACAATTAAGTTGTAAGTCCAGACTGGTCCTGGGAGGAGGTTAGTGTAGCTTCCACTTACTCCCAATATTACTTTCTTCTTTAATATTTTATAGTGGTAAAATCTTCTACAATAAGACATATAGATGTTACAGGTTTTAAAATATTAAAAACCTTATTCCCAAAATAGAAATTTTAAACAACATAGATGTTCCAGAAAATTCACCACGTTTATTCTAAGGATTCTCTTCCTCCCTGGCATGTGATCTTGGATCCTGGGAGAGCCCGTTGCCAGTTATAGAAGCAGGCTCTAGAAAACTTCTTAGAGGACAAGGAGAGATTAGCAGTGTGTGCTACAGATACCCAAAACTTTCAGCTGTAAATACTTGTGTTACTTTGCATGCTATTTATATATTTGCTCAGCTGTCTGTACTTATGTTTTCTGTACCCTAAATGTGTTTTCTATATTTTGCTTTAAATAATGTTCTCCTGGAAAAGAACGAGGCTGTAAAGTCCTTTATATAGAATGCCAAGTGAGCATGACAAGCAATTGAACATCTGAGCATCTGAGCAATGCTTTTGACACTGTTAATGAAGATCAATAATTATTTCAAGCACTAATTAGTGCAACTAATGCTCTTGGTGTCACTGATGTGTATTCCTCTCAACTGAAAAACTCCTGCTTCTGGTGTAGCATCACTTTCATGGAAATTATACCTGAGACCCTGAGGTTCAGTTTTACAACCAGTTCTTTGCCACTTCCTATTAAGTTATCAGGTATAGTTGCAAAAATGAGTAAGCTGCCATAAAGTTCATAGTTAAATGCAGGTTGAATTCAAGCTGATATTAACTAGTCAATATTTAACAGCTGGTCATTCCCCAGTCCTTCTGGAAGAGGGAAAGGTGCTGACCAGAGCCTATTTAGCTCTAATATTCACATGGATAAAGAAATCAAGGCCAGTTTCCACTATCGAAGATGGTAGGGGAAAAAATCTCACGAGTTTCTCCCCACTTTAAAGATGGGGAAATAGGCTGAGTCAGACAGCTGTGTGGTGTGTGGGTTGAGGGGAGTGCTTTCTACCTGGGTGTTTCTACCCCTAAGAATATAACTTTCTCTTGGGAACAGCTCAGAATCTGCACAGAGTTCTCATCAGGGTCATACCAAAATGGCAGTTTAGCCAAGCGGGAGTGTCAGGGAGGCAGGAGCAGAGGTTGTCAAGGGAACCGTCATTTCCTTGCAACCCTCCTAAGCAGCAAGTGGACATTGTTTTGAAAGACAGGCTTGTACTCAGGCAATGAAGGAATCCAAGTTTTACATTTCCTGACCTGTGACAGCTGAGGGTACAACCTGAATATTAAGTTAGTCTGCCATATATTCTGAGAATGCCAACAATACCAGATCATACTCACCAGTGCCGTGTGTGTGTGTGTGTGTGTGTGTGTGTGTGTGACCATCTGTGTGTAAGACTCTATTTCTAGAAATATAGATACTGTTGCTGGGAAGCAAGGCTATCAGACCCTGTGCTGGTATGGAGGGGGTCCCACCAGATCTACCCTGCACCTCCAAGTAATAGCTGTAGGACCTTTCAGGGCAAAGGAGGGGAGTCTAAGTGTTGCTTTTATTCTTTTTACACCTCTCAAGGAATCTCTAGAACTTCCATCACTCCATCATCCCATGATGGATCTATCAGAGGTGAGGCAGGCAAACAGTGCCCGAGTGTGAACTGAAAGCAGAGGCAGCCAGCACCCAGCTAGAGTAGATGTGCCTCAGGCTGGATAGGGAGCACTGGCTCCAAACTGGGGACTAACACTCCTCCTTCACTGTAGCTTCATAACTGGCATCTCACAGATTCCTCCCACTTAGCCCACAAATAAGGGGTTACTTTCCCCATTTTGCAGATTTAGGAAACGAGGCTGAGACCTAGCAGCCACACCCAGGTGTTTATGATTCAGTCAGTGCTCAGAGCTCACTGAGAACTACTAAAATGGGAGACCACATCAACAATAGCCGTCCTGTGCATTATCCGTTCAATCTCCAGAGCACCCAACTTGGAAAGAAACCACAGCATTCCTTATATGAACACAGAGTAACAATCAGGATGGAATACTTCCAACGCATATCTCTTTTCTTCACTGTTTGTCTAGTCCAAGCCAAACCCATTTCCCTTCCACAAATGTTGGATTTTCAACCTTTGCCCTCATCTTCTTCAATTGTGTTTTGTGAAATAAGATGGAGCAGCACTTGGTGGGTAGCAGGGGTGTCCATTTTTTCACAGAAGATGAGGACAAAACAAAGACCAAAATCCAGAAGTCTAGGAATTCATATTCTACACCTGTATGGTCTGATGCAGTCGCCAGCCACTAGCAACATGTGGCCATGGAGCACTTGAGATATGCCAAGTGCAATTGAAGGACTGAACTTATTATGTCAATTAATTTTAATTAATATAAACTTAATTTTTAAAAATGATCATTTGATTTGGTTATTGGAAAGCATAGTATGTATGCAGCATCTTAGGTTTATAAATCTACTTTTTCAACCACAAATGTTATGAAGTCTAAGTACAGATCAGGTGTTTCAATGAAAAGTTAGTGTCTGAACTCAGATATGCTGGGAGTATAAAATGCACACCAAAGTTGGAAGACTTAGTAGGAAAAAATATATAAAATATCCCATTAATAATTTTTTATATCAATGCATGTTAAAGTAATCACATTTTATTTTTTAAGTTTCTTAAAACATTTTACTTGTAATTTTATTTATTTATTTGTTTGTTTTTATTGTTGTTCTATGACAACTGTCCCAATTTTTCCCCCATTGCTCACATTGAAAATTTTCAACGTGGCTAGTGGGAAATTTTAAATTACATATCATATTTCTATTAGTTCACTACTCCAGATGTTTAATGCTAGTAGGTATAGTGCTGGGGACAGGATATCCTGGTCCATGGGTTCGTTTATCCGTTGCCCTTTCATATTGTTAAAAGGTCGCTCCAGAACATTTTCCAACCCTCTCTTTCTTAATTCCTGTTTAAACATTACTACCTTCAGTGAACATGCACTCCTTCTCATCCTTATCCCGCCTGCAGCATTCTTCCCCCGCCGAAGGCCTGCCCCACCCTTCTCTCCTCTACTGTCCTTTTAAAGCCTATGGGTCTTCCTCTCACAGGGACCACTGTAATCATCTTCTGTGAACAACTCTCCTCTTGTTCCCCATTTCTGTCTTTTCCTTTAACACCACCTCTCTTTTCCTGACAATCTCTGTCTCAGAACTGCTTCTTTAGAGGTCAAGGTCTGCATTCTAGGTCGTGCAGGAAGGTCAGAGGGGAAGGCTGAGTCTGTGCTTGCCCAGGCCTCCCTCCCACCATGTCGCTTGTGTGGCTGTTCATGCCATCTTCTTTACCACCATCCACCCAGTCTTTTCTTTTCTCTTCATGTTCCTATTAAAAATTATTTTTAATTATAGCCAACACACAATATTACATTAGTTTTAGGTATACAACATTGTGATTCATATTTATATACTTTACAAAGCAATCACCACAATAAGTCTAGTAACC